>NC_091989.1:186787646-187387646 GCF_044704955.1 Pristiophorus japonicus
GGGGGAGGGGGGAGAGTGAGATCGCTGGGGGGGGAGGGGGAGAGTGAGATCACTGGGGGGGAAGGGGGAGAATGAGATCGCTGGGGGGGGAGGGGGAGAGTGAGGTTACTGGGGGGGGAGAGGAGAGTGAGGTCACTGGGGGTGGGGGGGGGAGAGGTGAGACCTCTGGGGGGGGAAGGGAGAGCGAGATCACTTGGGGGGGAGGTGGTGGAGATCGCTGGGGGGGGAGGGGGGAGCGTGAGATCGCTGGGTGGGGGAGTGGGGGAGGCTGAGATCGCTGGGGGGGAGGGGAGAGTGAGATCGCTGGGGGGGGGAGGGGTGAGTGAGATCGCTGGGGGGGAAAGGGAGAGTGAGATCGCTGGGAGGGTGGGGGAGGGGAGAGTGAGATCACTGGGGGGAGGGGGAGGGGAGAGTGAGATCACTGGGGGGGGAGGGGGAGAGTGAGGTCACTGGGGTGGGCGGGGGAGGGGAGAGTGAGATCACGGGGGGAGGGGGAGAGTGAGGTCACTGGGGTGGGCGGGGGAGGGGAGACTGAGATCATTGCGGGTGGGAGAGTGAGGTCGCTGGGGGGGGAGTGATATCGCTGGGGGGGAGGGGTAGAGTGAGATCGCTGGGTGGGGAGGGGGGAGAGTGAGATCACTGTGGAGGGAAGGGGCGGAGAGTGAGATCACTGGGGGGGAGAGGGGGAGTGAGATCACTGCGGGGGGAGGGGGAGAGTGAGATCCTACGGGGGGAGGGGGAGAGTGAGATCGCTGGGGGGGAATAGGAGGGGAGAGTGAGATCACTTGGGGGGGGAGGGGGGAGAGTGAGATCACAGGGGGGGAGGGGGGGAGAGTGAGATCACTGGGTGGGGGAGGGGGAGGGGAGAGTGAGATCACTGGGGGGGAGGGGGAGAGTGAGATCACTGGGGGGGGGAGGGGGAGGGGAGAGTGAGATCACTGGGGGGGGAGGGGGAGGGGAGAGTGAGATCACTGGGGGGGGAGCGAGATCGCTGGGGGTGGAGAGTGAGATAACTGGGGCAGGGGGAGAGTGAGATCGCTGGGGGGGGGAGTGAGATCACTGGGGGGGAGGGGGAGAGTGAGATCACTGGGATGGAGGGACGCAGAGTGAGATCGCTGGGGGGGGGAGGGGAGGGACGGAGAGTGAGATCACTGGGGGCGAGAGGGGGGTGAGATCGCTGGGGGGGGGAGGGGGGAGAGTGAGATTGCTGGGTGGGGGAGTGGGGGAGGCTGAGATCGCTGGGGGGGAGGGGAGAGTGAGATCGCTGGGGGGGAGGGGAGGAGAGTGATATCGCTGGGAGGGTGGGGGAGGGGAGAGTGAGATCACTGGGGGGAGGGGGAGGGGAGTGTGAGATCACTGGGGGGGGAGGGTGAGAGTGAGGTCACTGGGGTGGGCGGGGGAGGGGAGAGTGAGATCATTGGGGGTGGGAGAGTGAGATCGCTGGGGCGGGAGTGATATCGCTGGGGGGGAGGGGAGGAGATTGAGATCACTGGGGGGGGGGGGGAGTGTGATCGCTGGCGGAGGAGGGGTAGAGTGAGATCGCTGGGGGGGGAGGGGGGAGAGTGAGATCACTGTGGAGGGGAGGGGCGGAGAGTGAGATCACTGGGGGGGGAGGGGTAGAGTGAGATCACTGTGGAGGGGAGGGGCGGAGAGTGAGATCACTGGGGGGGGAGGGGGATAGTGAGATCGCTGGGGGGGGAGGGGTAGAGTGAGATCGCTGGGGGGGGAGGGGGGAGAGTGAGATCACTGTGGAGGGGAGGGGCGGAGAGTGAGATCACTGGGGGGGGAGGGGGGAGAGTGAGATCACTGTGGAGGGGAGGGGCGGAGAGTGAGATCACTGGGGGGGGAGGGGGAGAGTGAGATCCTACGGGGGGAGGGGGGGAGTGAGATCACTGGGTGGGGGAGGGAGAGGGGAGAGTGAGATCACTGGGGGGGAGGGGGGGAGAGTGAGATCACTGGGTGGGGGAGGGGGAGGGGAGAGTGAGATCACTGGGGGGGGAGGGGGAGGGGAGAGTGAGATCACTGGGGGGGGGCGAGATCGCTGGGGGGGGAGAGTGAGATCACTGGGGGGGGAGGGGGAGAGTGAGATCACTGGGGGGGGAGGGGGAGGGGAGAGTGAGATCACTGGGGGGGGAGGGGAGAGTGAGATCACTGCGGGGGGACGAGATCGCTGGGGGGGGAGAGTGAGATCACTGGGGCGGGGGGAGAGTGAGATCGCTGGGGGGGGGGGAGTGAGATCGCTGGGGGGGGAGGGGAGGAGAGTGAGATCACTGGGCGGGGGGGGATAGTGAGATCGCTGGGGTGGGGGGAGAGTGAGATCACTGGGGGGGGGGAGGGGGAAGAGAGTGAGATCACTGGGGGGGGAGAGTGAGATCACTGGGGGGGGGAGGGGTAGTGAGATCGCTGGGCTGGAGTGGGGGAGTGAGATCGCTGGGGGGGGAGGGGGAGAGGAGAGTGGGATCACTGGGGGTGAGGGGGAGAGTGGGATCACTGAGGGGGGGGAGGGGGGGAGAGTGAGATCACTGGGAGGGAGGGGTAGTGAGATCGCTGGGGGGGAGTGGGGGAGTGAGATCGCTGGGGGGGAGGGGGAGAGGAGAGTGGGATCACTGGGGGTGAGGGGGAGAGTGGGATCACTGGGGGGGGAGGGGGAGAGTGAGATCACTGGGATGGAGGGACGCAGAGTGAGATCGCTGCGGGGGGAGGGGAGGGACGGAGAGTGAGATTACTGGTGGGGTGGGGGGTGAGGTGAGAGTGAGGTCGCTGAGGGGGAGGGGGAGAGGAGGGACGGAGAGTGAGATCGCTGGGGGGAGGGGGAGGGGAGAGTAAGATCTCCTGCTTTGTCTATGTATTCCATGTTGCTGGACATGTTGAACATTTGATTGATGTCAATGGTGGAAAAAGTGAGGTGTGGGCGGGGGTGGGGTGTTTTTGCCCATGATACTTATGAGTTTAGACCAATGTTGGTATAAAAATGTTTTTATTGAACATAACCTTGTTGCGCATTGTCTCAGATTGCTGGACCATTACACGCTGGTGATTACTTAACATGAAAGGATTAAATAAAACTTAACTTCAATCAACATAAACATTAACTGGCACCAAGGTGATAGAAACATAGAAACATAGAAAATAGGTGCAGGAGTCGGCCATTCAGCCCTTCTAGCCTGCACCGCCATTCAATGAGTTCATGGCTGAACATGAAACTTCAGTACCCCATTCCTGCTTTCTCGCCATAACCCTTGATCCCCCTAGTAGTAAGGACTTCATCTAACTCCCTTTTGAATATATTTAGTGACCTGTCTAATGCAGCAATGTGTGGCATGCTGAGACATAGTGAAAATGTCGACCGTGGAGGCCTGAAAGGAACCCGATGCGTAGAACGACAGTGCCGCGGTCACCTTGACCTCGATGGACAGTGATGTCCTGAAGGTGCTGTCAGGCTGCAGATCTGCCCTGATGAGCTGGCATATCTCACAGATAATCACTTTGTGGAAGTGCAGTCTCCAAAGGCAGGTGTTCTCGGATAAGCTTCTCCCCGTAAGTGCGGGGGTATATGGTATGGTCCTCCTCATCAGTCTGGCATGTCTTAGATTGGGCACATAAAGCTGTGGATTAGACATTGTGCCATTTGCACTCTGCAGCATCTGCGTTGTAATCGATACAGGCTGAGAAATGGCTGGCCCCATTCCAATAACTATAAGTACAATGCCGATTGTTCACAAGCAATACATTTCCCCACTAAGACACCTAAAGTAAAATTCAATCATCCACAGTCTGATAAGTTGTCTGTTCAGATGGTCACATCACCTGAAAAGAACTCCAGAGTACATCCAAACTCCTCCGAAGTTGAAGCAGTCTTTTCAATGAAACGATCTGCAATTTACAAAATGGCATCCACACCGCTGTGATTAGTTCAGATCAGTTCAACTTTTTCTCAGTGGGATTGTGGGCGATACGTGTGCGAGGTGCTGAAAGTGACACTGGCCGATATACTAGGCGTTACTTTTGGCAAATGTGATCTTTACGACAAAAAAAAGTGGGCAGTCGATATTATTGAATCTCGGCGTTACGTACATGCCAAAAGTAATGCTCGGCAATAAATGACGGAGAAATGGGCATCAGTTTCCATTTTGTGCTCAAATGGGCGATATATGGGTGTTACACCTCATTTCAGCATTAAAATGGACGTTAAGTGGGCGGTATGCATGCAAAAATAATGGAAAATCTAGCCCATTGACTTATTTTGCCATATTTACAAATCAAACTTACCACTGGTTTTCTGTTTCGAACAGGATACCTTTGCTCTCGAACAGAACCTTTCAAACATGCTGTTGAACTTAGACTCATTCTAGGCTGATCCCGAGGAACGTTTTCCTCCAAGGGATGCCTTGATCTACATTTGAACTCTCTACAAATTCAGATTGTTGGTCTGCCTGACTCTGACTCAAATTGAAATTCTGACTTTCTCTTGGACTTCTTTCTAGTACATCTGAAGTAGGATTTGCTACTGGTACTCTACTTGTAACAAAACCATCTGATGAGTCAGAAATAATCGAATCATTCCAACTTTCAACTCCTTCGACATCTGTAGGTAAAATATGATCAATGTGAACCAATCTAACCTGCCCATTATCAAACATCTTGACCAAAAATGTACGAGGACCATATATCTTCACTACTCTTCCTGTAAACTGCTTTAACCATTTATGGTGATGGATCTTCACTCTCACCTTCTGATTCAATTTCACACTTCTCTCTCTTACTCTATCATGATTCTCTTTCTGTCTTAATTGTTTCTCTGCTACTGACTGTGCCAAGTTTGGCTTTAATAACGAGAACCTGGTTCGTGGTTGTCGTTTGAGAAACAAATCTACTGGTGTTTTACAATTTGTACTGTGCACTCTGCTGCACCATTTGAAACAGGGTGGTATGGTATGTTTCACATCCATTTCTGCTCGTGAACTGTGAAAATTCTTCTGAACAAAATTGTGGCCCATTATCAGACACAATCTCTTCTGCGAAGCCATATGTAGAAAATAATCTTTGCAAATTGTCTTGTGTTTTACTTGTTATTTTCTGCATCAGAAACATCTCTACCCACTTCGAATGGCTATTAATCACAATGAACAATTGTTATCCTAGCTCAGCAAAATTGTTGTGTAACCTTTGCCACACTCTGGAAGGCGATTTCCATGGCTGTAATGGTACTGATGGTGGTTTAATGCTTACCGATTAACGTGTTGTACACTGACTAATGATGTACTCTATATCTTGATCTAGACTTGGCCACCATAAGTAACTACATGCAAAACTCTTGGTCAAGAGGTGCTGGTCATGAGGTTCTCCTAATAATACCTGAATTTATTTGGTATAACCACTCTTGCACCCCACATTACACAATCTTTATCCACGGACAATTCATTCCTATGAATGAGGAATGGATGAATATCTTTCTCTGATACCTGGTTTGGCAATCCATTTGCTATGTAATCATACACCTTTGACATAACTGGGTCACGTTTAGTTGCTCAACCAATATCTTCAGCTGTGACTGGCAGTTCATCAATGTATGAAAAAGAAAACACTTCTCTATTGAGTGTAACTTGTGATGGGGAAGGCAACCTGGACATAGCATCAGCATTACTGTGATCAGCTGATCATCTGCACTCAATGTCATATGTATGGGTTCACCCATTCTGATGTTTCTGCCCAAAAAATGTGGGCGGGCGGTATTATTTTTTGTCGGCGATAAGTGACCGAGTTTCCATTTTGTGGCTAAATGGGTGATATATGGGTTTTACACCTCATTTCAGCATTAAAATGGACGTTAAGTGGGCAGTATGCATGCAAAAATAATGGAAAATCTAGCCCTAAGTGTTTTGGTCATGCTGCTGGATGCTTGCAAAGGCGTGGATGGTAAATGAAGTCGTTTGAGAAGACAGAACATGCTACGAATACTCAGTAGGTCACGCAACATTCATGGAGTTCACGTCTCAGGTTAACATGCTGCCTGACCAACTGAGTATTTGCAGCATTTTATGCTGCCATTTCACGATTACAGCATCCGCTTGCAGAGGGAAGAGGAAGACGCAGAAGAGGAGGAAGCTAGTCTTGCAGTGTTGACCCCCTGCACACAGCTGGAGTGCTGTGTGTGAGATCCTGGGGGCCCCTTCCCTGGCTTGCTGATCCATTTGGGGTAGTGCTGAGGCAGTTTTCCCATTTGTTGAGTTTAGGAAGGTAATTCAGCTTTAAGTGCTGAATAAAGGTGATTACAAAGGTATGAAGGCAGAGTTGGCTAAAGTGGACTGGGAAAATAGATGAAAGTGTAAGATGGTTGATAAACAGTGGCGGACATTTAAGGAGATATTTCACAACTCTCAACAAAAATATATTCCAGTGAGAAGGAAAGACTTTAAGAGAAGGGAGAACCATCTGTGGCTAACTAAGGAAGTAAAGGGTGGTATCAAATTGAAAACAGTGGCATACAAAGTTGCCAAGATAAATGGAAGGCCAGAGGATTGGTAAATTTTTAAAAACCAGCAAAGGACGACTAAAATAATAATAGAGAGAGAGAAGATAGTAGCCAATGGCTGCAGCCTACACCACCACGTGTCACTCAGCACAATGCAGGGAAGGACAGGGCTGGTTTATGAGGGAGGGGAAAGAGGTGATCCAAAGGGGGAGGATCGAAGTGGGAGAGAGGAGCTTGGGTGGGGGTGGATTGAAGTTGGGGGAGAAGAGGAGCACAGAGAAGCAGAGGACGTCAGGAGCTCAGGTAAGCGAGAAGGTCAGGAAGGCGGTGGGAGGCGGTGATGGTTAGAGCGCGGAGAGGACAGAGGGACAGTGGGGATAAGGGAAGAATGTGATCCAGATGGGAAGACGGATCACATTCTGTCCGCTCCGTTAGATGTGGATCACAAAGGTATGAATGCAGAGTTAGCTAAAGTGGACTGGGAAAATAGATGAAAGTGCCCCAACCCCATCCTCATCACACTGTAAGGGGTGGTCCTGGGGGTCAGGTTCACCTCTGACCTACTTGAGCGGTTCGAATCGCTCCCACTCCCTTGGACTCTAGCCTCTGGGTTTATTTGGGGGATGTGACAAAGTGCAAAGGACAAATGGCTTGGTGCAAAAGAACTTTGATTTTATTGCAGACAAGAAAATACAAGGACAAACTTAAAATCACTCGAATAAAGAACAATACCTTACACACTCAGAGATGGTTACAATGAAATAGCTTATAATCACTCTAATAAAGAACAATACATTGCATATTCAAAGAGGATTACAGTAAAATTACGCCTTCCACATCCCAGTACCTAATCCTAGCTAGGTTAGACTCCAGGGCACGCAGGGACTATGCTTACCAATCCTTTCTGGTCAGTTAGCGGTAGTTCGCGATTTCGGGGTTCATTGAGTTTTGTAGTTCTGCTTGCCGTACCCTGAATGTCGGAGAGGACTTCTTATTACGCAATCTTCAGTTGGGTTGAGTCTGCTGATGCAGTAAGGAGCGTTTTGGATCTATGGAGTAAGTACCCGGTTTTCTTTGTTAGAAATAGGTTCAAAATCTCTTTAGGTAATGTTTTCACCTGTTGGTAGTCAGGACTTAGATTGTAGAATGGAAACTTTCGATTCTTCGGTTTCTTTCTGTTGGAGTTTGGTTTCGAGTTTGGTCGATCGCTGTGGTTTTTGGTGGTATCACGTTGGCTGTGATCGGTTGCTGTCGCGATGGACTTCGAGGCTGGAGAAGTTAGTTTTCAACTGTCACGTTGGTTTCTCTCCCTTCTTGATGCATAGATGTAGTATGTCACGAGCAATATGGCATACAGTGTCTCCTGAGGTAGTAGCAACCTTGTAGCTACCTAGCAACCTAGCCTCTGTTAAAAACAGGGGCCATTACACAGTTTGAATTGTTCTAATCTTCGCACCAAATCAGTCCAGGATTCTTTGTTTCAATTTGGCAGGCTTGACTTTTCTTTGTAATATCTTGGCGGGCTCGTTAAAAGTTAATATGTTTTGGGTGGGTTGATCTTCGAAAACTGTTTCCTGATGGAAATATTAGCTTGGTAATCGCAATGTCCTTTTGTGCTTGGTTTTTCGAATGCAGGCTGGATTGGGCCTCTTTGTGATGTATATGCTGAAACGGTTTTCCAGATTTAGGTTGATGGTTAGCTATCTCTGGGCTATCTGTTGTAATGTTAATGTCTCTTGTGAAGAAGGATTCTCGAATACCCATTTCTCCAGACAAGTTACTTTAGTCCTAACACCCAAACTCAATAATCAAGCTGTCTCCTGTTAGTCCTTTTAGACCCACCCACAGCCTTGAATTTGTCTTGTAAAAGTCCAAAATTCGATTAAAGTTCGTAGTTTCTTCCATAAGCATTTTAGGATCTCGATCAACTCCACGACCACTTGCAGGATTATGACGAGCCAGAGCAGGCCCCTATCCCACATTTAGCTGAGGTACGAAGGGAACTAAGACTCAGAGTGGATATATTCAAAAGGGAGTTAGATGTGGCCCTCACAGCTAAAGGGATCAAGGGGTATGGAGAGAAAGCAGGAATGGGGTACTGAAATGATGATCATATTGAATGGTGGTGCAGGCTCGAAGGGCCGAATGGCCTACTCCTGCACCTATTTTCTATGTTTCTATGTTTCTTCGACCTTATAAAGGCCTTTGACCCTTTCAACCACGGGGGTCTATGGAGCATCTTCCTCTGTTTCGGATGCCCCCAAAAATACGTCACCATCCTCCGCCTGCTCCACGATGACATGCAGGCCATGATCCTTACCAACGGATTCTTCATAGACCCAATCCACATCCGGACCGGTGTCAAGCAGGGCTGCGTTATCGCCCCAACCCTCTTTCAATCTTCCTCGCTGCTATGCTCCACCTCACAGTTGACAAGCTCCCCGCTGGAGTGGAACTACAGAACCAATGGGAAGCTGTTTAACCTTGGCCATCTCCAGGCCAGGTCCAAGATCACCCCAATCTCTCGTCGAGCTACAGTACGTGGACAACGCCTGAATCTGCGCATACACAGAGGCTGAACTCCAGGACATAGTCGATTCACCGCACCTCCGCCACGATCTCTCACTGCACCTCCACACCAAGCATTTACCGTACCTCCCCCATACTCCAATCTCAGCCACGATCTCTCACCGCTCCTCCGTCTCGATCATTTGTCGCATTTTTGCCTCAATCTCTCTCTGCTTCTCCGCCTCAAACATTCGCCGTACCTCCGCCACGATCGCTCGTCGCTCATGCGCCCCGATCTTCCCACTCCCCTGCTGTACCTGGGCTCCGCCGATGTTACTGCCCATGCTCCAAACGGCGACCTGGGCTTTGATGACATCACCCAATCACCCACCTCAAAGTCATCGCACACTTGGAGCAGCTCGCATTGGAAGTTGCAGTGGCATGCTCCAGCTCTCTTATCCTCCCGACTTGTGGTGGTGTCCTCTCGCAGATCAGGGTGGCCCACGACTATAACACAGCTCACTCCGTTACACCTCTCACTGCCTCCCTCTGCTGGTGTCTCCCTATATCACCGCTCACTCCGTTACACCTCTCACTGCCTCCCTCTGCTGGTGTCTCCCTATATCACAGCTCACTCAGTTACATCTCTCACTGCCTCCCCCTGCTGGTGTCTCTCTATATCACAGTTCACTCCATTACACCTCTCACTGCCTCCCTCTGCTGGTGTCTCCCTATATCACAGTTCACTCCATTACACCTCTCACTGCCTCCCTCTGCTGGTGTCTCCCTATATCACAACTCACTCCATTACACCTCTCACTGCCTCCCTCTGCTGGTGTCTCCCTATATCACAGCTAACTCCATTACACCTCTCACTGCCTCCCTCTGCTGGTGTCTCCCTATATCACTGCTCACTCCATTACACCTCTCACTGCCTCCTCCTGCTGGTGTCTCCCTATATCACCGCTCACTCCGTTACACCTCTCACTGCCTCCCTCTGCTGGTGTCTCCCTATATCACAGTTCACTCCATTACACCTCTCACTGCCTCCCTCTGCTGGTGTCTCCCTATATCACCGCTCACTCAGTTACATCTCTCACTGCCTCCCCCTGCTGGTGTCTCCCTATATCACAACTGACTCCATTACACCTCTCACTGCCTCCCTCTGCTGGTGTCTCCCTATATCACAGCTAACTCCGTTACACCTCTCACTGCCTCCCTCTGCTGGTGTCTCCCTATATCACCGCTCACTCCATTACACCTCTCACTGCCTCCTCCTGCTGGTGTCTCCCTATATCACAGTTCACTCCGTTACACCTTTCACTGCCTCCCCCTGCTGGTGTCTCGGTATATCACAGCTCACTCCTTTACACCTCTCACTGCCTCCCTCTGCTGGTGTCTTCCTATATCACAGCTCACTCAGTCTCAGCTGTCGCAATTCAAAAGTGGTTCCTTGCAGAATTAAGAAAACACCTGTCAGCAGAAAAAGTTATCTTCTTTGAGTTTATGAAAAGGCAGAACAAAATTTTGTCTGATGTCATTAAATCACTTCACTTAAAATTAATAAAAACTTTTTCCAAACAACCAAACGCCATCTTTTATTTTTTTTGCAAAAAATCATCAACATTTTTTTTCTCCTCAACGTGAAAGTCTCACGTCCAGAACCAGAGACATTCACACTTTGTGGCCATGGTGAAATTCTGCTTATTTCAATGAAAGTTGGATTTTCCTAGGTTAATTGACATAGAAACATAGAAACATAGAAAATAGGTGCAGGAGCAGGCCATTCAGCCCTTCTAGCCTGCACCGCCATTCAATGAGTTCATGGCTGAACATGAAACTTCAGTACCCCATTCCTGCTTTCTCGCCATAACCCTTGATCCCCCTAGTAGTAAGGACTTCATCTAACTCCCTTTTGAATATATTTAGTGAATTGGCCTCAACTACTTTCTGTGGTAGAGAATTCCACAGGTTCACCACTCTCTGGGTGAAGAATTTTCTCCTCATCTCGGTCCTAAATGGCTTACCCCTTATCCTCAGACTGTGACCCCTGGTTCTGGACTTCCCCAACATTGGGAACATTCTTCCTGCATCTAACCTGTATAAACCCGTCAGAATTTTAAACGTTTCTATGAGGTCCCCTCTCACTCTTCTGAACTCCAGTGAATACAAGCCCAGTTGATCCAGTCTTTCTTGATAGGTCAGTCCCGCCATCCCGGGAATCAGTCTGGTGAATCTTCGCTGCACTCCCTCAATAGCAAGAATGTCCTTCCTCAAGTTAGGAGACCAAAACTGTACACAATACTCCAGGTGTGGCCTCACCAAGGCCCTGTACAACTGTAGCAACACCTCCCTGCTCCTGTATTCAAATCCCCTCGCTATGAAGGCCAACATGCCATTTGCTTTCTTAACCGCCTGCTGTACCTGCATGCTAACCTTCAATGACTGATGTACCATGACACCCAGGTCTCGTTGCACCTTCCCTTTTCCTAATCTGTCACCATTCAGATAATAGTCTGTCTCTCTGTTTTTACCACCAAAGTGGATAACCTCACATTTATCCACATTATACTTCATCTGCCATGCATTTGCCCACTCACCTAACCTATCCAAGTCACTCTGCAGCCTAATAGCATCCTCCTCGCAGCTCACACTGCCACCCAACTTAGTGTCATCCGCAAATTTGGAGATACTGCATTTAATCCCCTCGTCTAAATCATTAATGTACAATGTAAACAGCTGGGGCCCCAGCACAGAACCTTGCGGCACCCCACTAGTCACTGCCTGCCATTCTGAAAAGTACCCGTTTACTCCTACTCTTTGCTTCCTGTCTGACAACCAGTTCTCAATCCACGTCAGCACACTACCCCCAATCCCATGTGCTTTAACTTTGCACATTAATCTCTTGTGTGGGACCTTGTTGAAAGCCTTCTGAAAGTCCAAATATACCACATCAACTGGTTCTCCTTTGTCCACTTTACTGGAAACATCCTCAAAAAATTCCAGAAGATTTGTCAAGCATGATTTCCTTTTCACAAATCCATGCTGACTTGGACCTATCATGTTACCATTTTCCAGATGCACTGCTATGACATCCTTAATAATTGATTCCATCATTTTACCCACTAACTTTAATTTTCAAGGGACATCATGCAAAGAGAATCTTTCCCTTATTCCTTTCTGCAAACCATTTGAAAAGACAGTACTGTGTGAGAATTCGAATTTTCTAATTGAATTCATAGCAACTAACTTAAAGGTTAAAGCTCATCTTTTGCAGAGCAAAAGGTTTTCTGCGTATTTCGTAACTTCGTAAATCATAATCAAAATAAAACCGCACCTGCCTTTCTAATTCATAATGTTATTCAATTCTAGGTACACAATCATAAAACTTCCCACATTCAGGACAACACTACAAAGGGTTAAAAAAAATTCAGCTGTGTTCAAAAAGGTGGACAGAGCTAAAGCTAACAGACAAACTCTTATTTTAAAGACAGACTTTCAGACAAATGAAAAATTCTTTAATTCCCAAACATTCACAATCGGGAAAGCTTCCACACACACTTTCATACAAACTGAAAAATTTAAACAACATCCTTTAAGGTTACACAGGTATTTATGTTGGGTGCGGCCCCTTCATGCCTGGGTTTTACCTTTAGTCCTATTATTTTACATGGTACTATTTCATTAGTGATAGTGATTGTATTAAGTTCCTCCCTACCCATAGCCCCTTGATTATCCACTATTGGGATGTTTTTAGTGTCTTCTATCGTAAAAACCGATATAAAATATTTGTTCAACGTCTCTGCCATTTCCCTGTTCACTATTATTAATTCCCTAGTTTCATCCTTTAGGGGACCAACATTTCCTTTGGCTACTCTTTTCCTTTTTATGTACCGATAGAAACTCTTACTATCTGGAAGCTAACGTGGTAACTTTGTTTAAAAATGGAGAAAGCGATGGACCGAGTATTTAAAGGCCAGTCAGCCTAACCTCGGTGGTGGGAAAATATTTGGAAAAAATTCTGAGGAAAAGGATAAATCTTCATTTAGAAAGACACAGATTAATCAGGGACAGTCAGTATGGATTTGTTAAGGGAAGGTCGTGTCTGACTAATTTGATTGGATTTTTTGAAGAAGTAACAAGGAGGGTCGATGAGAGCAGTGTGTTTGCTGCAGTGTATATAGATTTTACCAAGGCTTTTGATCAGGTCCCACATGGCAGACTGGTCATGAAAGTGGGATCCAGGGCAAAGTTAGCAAAGGGTAATGGTTGATGGATGTTTTGTGACTGGAAGGATGTTTCCAGTGGGGTTCCACAGGGCTCAGTGCTGGTCCCTTGCTTTTTGTGGTATATATCAATGATCTAGACTTGAATATAGTGGGCATGATTAAGAAGTTTCCAGATTATACTAAAATGAAGAAGAAAGCTGCAGACAGCAGAAAGATATCAATGAACTGGTCAGGTGGGCAGAACAGTGGAAAATGGAATTCAATCCGGAGAAGTGTGAGGTAATGCATTTTGGGAGGGCTAACAAGGCAAGGGAATACACATTAAATGGTAGGACACTGAAGTATGGAGGAACAAAGGGACCTTGGAGTGCAGGTCCACAGAGCCCTGAAAATGGCAGGCCAGGGAGATAAAGTGGTTAAGAAGGCATAGGGAATATTTGCTTTTATTAGCTGAGGCATAGAATATGCTTGAACTGTATAAAACATGACTTAGTCCTCAGCTAGAGTACTGCATGCAGCTCTGGTCACCACATTACAGGAAAGATGTGATCGCACTAGAGAGGGTACAGAGGAGATTTACGTGGATATTGCCTGGACTAGAGAATTTTGGCTATGAGGAAAGATGGGATAGGCTGTGTTTGTTTTCTTTGGAACAGAGGAGATTGAGGGGAGAACTTATCAAGGTGTATAAAATTATGAGCGGCCTGGATAGAGTGGATAGGATGAACGTATTTCCCTTAGCATAGGGGTCAACAACCAGGAGGAATAGATTTAAAGTAAATTTGGTTCTGTATTCACGAAGGAAGACACAAATAACCTTCCGGAAATATGAGGGGACCGAGGGTCTAGAGAAAAGGAGGAACTGAAGGAAATCCTTATTAGGCAGGAAATTGTGTTCGGGAAATTGATGGGATTGAAAGCCAATAAATCCCCGGGGCCTGATAGTCTGCATCCCAGAGTACTTAAGGAAGTGGCCCTGGAAATAGTGGATGCATTGGTGATCATTTTCCAACAGTCTATCAACTCTGGATCAGTTCCTATAGACTGGAGGGTAGCTAATGTAACACCACTTTTTAAAAAAGGAGGGAGAGAGAAAATGGATAATTATAGACCGGTTAGCCTGACATCAGTGTTATATATGGGGACTGGTATTTACTCTGTACAGCCACCAGAGGGCTCATCCCCTGGAGTCCCAAGGGAGCCCATAATTCCTTGGGAGCACAGGTATTTAAGGAAGCTTCACAGGTTGGAGAGGCACTCTGGAGATCTGCAATAAAAGACTAAGGTCACACTTTACTTTGCGCTCACAGTGTTCAGTCTGACTCTTTCTCCATACACTACAACTGGCGACGAGATACAGATAGCGATTCCGAAGATGCAGAAAACAGTGAGCATCCTGGAGAAATTTTCGGAGGGAGATGATTGGGAAACTTTTGTGGAGCGACTTGACCAATACTTCGTGGCCAATGAGCTAGATGGGGAAGAGAGCACTGCCAAATGAAGGGCGATCCTCCTCACCATCTGTGGGGCACCAACGTATGGCCTCATGAAGAATCTGCTCACTCCAGCGAAACCCACGGAGAAATCATACAATGATTGGTGCACACTGGTCCGAGAGCATGTGAACCTGAAGGAAAGCATTCTGATGGCGAGGTATCGGTTCTACAACCTACAAAAGGTCTGAAGGCCAGGAAGTGGCGAGTTATGTCGGCGAGCTAAGGTGACCTGTAGGACATTGCGAATTTGAAGGACATTTGGAGCACATGCTCAGAGACTTTTTCGTCTTTGGCATTGGCCACAAAACCATATTTCGCAAACTTTTGACTGTAGAGACCCCAACCTTGAGTAAGGCCATAGCTATAGCCCAGGTGTTCATTTCCACCAGTGACAATACGAAGCAAATCTCTCAGCACACAAGTGCTGCTACAAGTACTGTGAACAAAGTGATGTTGTTTTCGAATCGTAACATACAGGGCAGGTCACACATACCTGCAGCTGCACGTCTGCAGATGTCTCAGAGTCCACCATCAAGGGTGATGAATGCAAGGCCATTAACACCTTGTGGCGCTGCGGGGGTGATCATCGTTTCCATTCATGCCAATTCAAAGGATACGTTTGCAAGGGCTGTGGAACAATGGGACACCTCCAACGAGTGTGCAGGCGAGCTGCAAAGCCTGTTAAACCTGAAAACCAGCATGTTTCAGAGGAGGACAGATCCACGGAGGATCACAACGAACCAGAGCCTCAGATAGAGGAGGCAGAGGTACATCGGGTGCACACATTCACCACGAATTGTCCCCGATAATGCTGAATGTTGAACTAAATGGCCTCCCGGTGTCAATGGAGCTGGACACGGGCACGAGCCAGTCCATCATGGGCAAAAAAACTTTCGAAATGTTGTGGTGCAACAAGGCCTCAAGGCCAGTCTTAACTTCAGTTCGCACAAAACTAATAACTTACACGAAAGAACTGATTCCTCTAATCGGCAGTGCTGCCGTAAAGCTCTCTGCACTAGCTACCACTCGGTGGTACCGGGTGATGGTCCCACACTGCTCGGCAGGAGCTGGCTGGGAAAGAGAAGCTGGAACTGGGACAACGTCCGAGCGCTATCGCCCGCTGACTACACTTCGTGTGCCCAGGTTTTCAACAAATTTCCTTCGCTGTTGGAATCAGGCATCAAGAAATTCCAAGGAGCAAAAGTGCAGATCCACCTAATTCCGGGGGCGCGATCTATCCATCACAAGGCGAGAGCAGTACCGTACATGATGAGAGAAAGGGTAGAGATCGAACTAGACCGGCTGCAATGAGAGGGCATCATTTCACCGATCGAGCTCAGCGAGTGAGCCAGTCCTATTGTTCCAGTCCTCAAGGGAGATGGCACCGTCAGAATCTGTGGCGATTACAAAGTAACTATCAATCGTTTCTCCCTGCAGGACCAATGCCCACTACCAAAGGCCGATGACCTCTTTGCAATGCTGGTGTGAGGAAAGACATTCACGAAGCTGGATCTGATTTGAGCCTACATGACGCAGGAACTGGAGGAATCATCGAAGGCCCTCACCTGCATCAACACGCACAAGGGTCTCTTTGTTTATAACTGATGCCCGTTTGGAATCCGATCAGCGGCGGTGATATTCCAGAAAAACAGGGAAAGCTTACTGAAGTCGGTCCCGCACACCGTGGTCTTCCAGGACGACATCTTGGTCACAGGTCAGAACACAGTAGAGCACCTGCAGAACCTGGAGGAGATTCTCAGCATATGGGGCTCAGATTAAAACACTCAAAGTGCGTTTTCCTGGCACCTGAAGTGGAGTTCTTGGGAAGGAGGATTGCGGCGGACGGCATCAGGCCCACCAACGCGAAGACGGAGGCGATCGAGAACGCACCGAGGCCACAGAATGTGACGGAGCTGCGGTTGTTTCTGGGATTCTTGAACTACTTTGGTAACTTATTACCGGGTTTCAGCACACTGTTAGAACCACTACATGTCTTACTACGAAAAGGGGGCGAATGGGTTTGGGGAAAAAGCCAATAAAATGCCTTTGTAAAGGTGAGAAAATTGTTGTGCTCAAACAAATTGCTTGTGTTGTATGATCCATGTAAGCGTTTGGTACTAGCATGTGATGTGTCGTCATATGGCGTCGGGTGTGTATTGCAACAAGCCAATGATTTCGGGAAACTGCAACCAGTTGCTTATGCATCCAGGAGTCTGTCTAAGGCTGAGAGAGCCTACAGCATAATTGAAAAAGAAACACTAGCGTGTGTCTAGCGGGTAAAGAAAATGCATCAATACATGTTTGAGCTAAAATTCGAATTGGAAACTGATCATAAGCCACTTATATCCCTGTTTTCCGAGAGTAACTGGATAAATACCAACACATCGGCCCGCATCCAGTGATGGGCACTCACGTTGTCCACATACAACTATGCCATCCGCCACAGGCCAGGCACAGAAAACTGCACCGATGCTCTCAGTAGGCTGCCATTGCCCACCATGGTGGTGGAAATGGCGCAGCCCACAGATCTAGCCCTGGTTATGGAAGCATTCAAGAGTGAGCAATCACCCGTCACCGCCCAGCAGATCAAAACCTGGACAAACCAGGACCCCTTATTATCTCAAGTCAAAAGCTATGTGCTTCACGGGAGCTGGTCCAGTGTCCCAGTGGAAATGCAGGAAGAGATAAAGCTGTTCCAGTGGCGCAAAGATGAAATGTCTATACAGACAGACTGCCTTCTGTGGGGCAATCGATTAGTGGTCCCCAAGAAGGGCAGAGACACCTTCATCAATGACATCCACAGTACCCACCCGGGCATCGTAACGATGAAAGCGATAGCCAGATCCCATGTGTGGTGGCCCGGTATCGATGCGGACTTAGAGTCCTGCATTCACAGATGTAATAGATGCTCGCAGTTAAGCAATGTATCCAGGGAGGCACCGCTAAGTTTATGCTCTTGGCCCTCCAAACCGTGGTCTTGGGTACACATCGACTATGCAGGCCCGTTCTTGGGTAAAATGTTCCTTGTGGTTGTCGACGCATACTCCAAGTGGATTGAATGTGAGATAATGTTGGCTAGCATGTCCACTGCCACCACTGAAAGCCTGCGGTCCATGTTTGGTACTCACGGCTTACCCAATGTCCTGGTAAGCGACAACAGGCCATGTTTTACCAGTGCTGAGTTCAAAGAATTCATGACCCGTAATGGGATCAGACATGTCACATCTGCCCCGTTTAAACCAGCGTCCAATGGTCAGGCAGAGAGAGCAGTGCAAATCATCAAGCAAGGCTTGAAGAGGGTAACTGAAGGCTCACTGCAGACTCGCCTATCCCGAGTCCTGCTTAGTTACCGCACGAGACCCCACTCACTCACTGGGACCCCACCTGCTGAACTGCTCATTAAAAGAGCACTTAAGACAAGGCTCTCGTTAGTTCACCCTGATCTACATGAACAGGTAGAGAGCAGGCAGCTTCAACAAAGTGCATACCATGATAGCGCAAATGTGTCACGAGAGATTGAAGTCAATGATCCTGTATTTGTATTAAATTATGGACAAGGTCCCAAGTGGTTTCCCGGCACTGTCATGGCCAAAGAGGGAGCAGGGTGTTTCAGGTCAAACTTTCAAATGGACTCAATCATCGAAAACACTTGGACCAAATCAAACTCAGATTCACAAACTATCCTGAGCAACCCACCTTGGACCCTACCTTTTTTGATCCCCCAACATACACACCAGTGGCAACCGGCACCACGGTTGACCATGAAGCAGAACCCATCATCCACAGCAGCCCTGCAGGGCCCAACACACCAGGCAGCCCAGCAAGGCCAGCTGCACAGCAGCCCAGCGAGGGCCCAACAAATGATTCAACAATACCAGCTTTTACACAGATCAACCAGGGCAAGAAGGACCCCAGATTGACTCACATTGGAAATAGTTACACTATTGACTTTGCGGGGGGAGTGCTGTTATTATGTGGACTTGTATTTACTCTGTACAGCCACCAGAGGGCTCATCGCCTGGAGTCCCAAGCAATCCCATAATCCCTTGAGAGCACAAGTATTTAAGGAAGCTTCACAGGTTGGAGAGGCACTCTGGAAACCTGCAATAAAAGATTACGGTCACATTTTACTTTGAGCTCACAGTGTTCAGTCTGACTCTTTCCCTGTAATTGGCATCACAGAGACATGGCTCCAGGGCGACCAAGGCTGGGAACTCAACATCCAGGGGTATTCAGCATTTAGGAAGGATAGACAGAGAGGAAAAGGAAGTGGGGTAGCGTTGCTGGTTAAAGAGGAAATTAATGCAATAGTAAGGAAGGACATTGGTTTAGATGATGTGGAATCGTTATGGGTGGAGCTGCGGAATACCAAAGGGCAGAAAACGCTGATGGGAGTTGTGTACAGGCCACCAAACAGTAGTAGTAGGTTGGGGAAAGCATGAAACAAGAAATAGGGGATGTGTGCAATAAAGGTACAGCAGTAATCATGGGCGACTTTAATCTACATATTAATTGGGCTAACCAAACTGGTAGCAATGCGGTGGAGGAGGATTTCCTGGAGTGTATTAGAGATGGTTTTCTTGACCAATATGTCGAGGAACCAACTAGAGGGCTGGCCATCCTAGACTGGGCGATGTGCAATGAGAAGGGACTAATTAGCAATCTTGTTGTGTGAGGCCTCTTGGGGAAGAGTGACCATAATATGGTAGAATTCTTCATTAAGATTGAGAGTGACACAGTTAATTCAGAAACTAGGGTCCTAAACTTAAGGAAAGCTAACTTCGATGGCATGAGGCGTGAATTGGCTAGAATAGACTGGAAAATGATACTTAAAGGATTGACGGTGGATAGGCAATGGCAAACATTTATAGATCACATGGAAGAACTTCAACAGTTGTACATCCCTGTCTGGAGTAAAAATAAAACAAGGGAGGTGGCTGAACCGTGGCTAACAAGGGAAATTAAGGATAGTGTTTGATCCAAGGAAGAAGCATATAAATTGGCCAGAAAAAGCAGCAAACCTGAGGACTGAGAGAAATTTAGAATTCAGCAGAGGAGGACAAAGGGTTTAATTAGGAAGGGGAAAATAGAGTATGAGAGGAAGCTTGCAGGGAACATAAAATCTGACTGCAAAAGCTTCTACAGATATGTGAAGAGAAAAAAATTAGTGAAAACAAACGTAGGTCCCTTGCAGTCAGATTCAGGTGAATTTATAATGGGGAACAACGAAATGGCAGACCAATTGAACAAATAATTTGGTTCTGTCTTCACAAAGGAAGACACAAATGACCTTCCGGATGTACTAGGGGACCGAGGGTCTGGTGAGAAGGAGGAACTGAAGGATATCCTTATTAGGCGGGAAATTGTGTTGGGGAAATTGATGGGATTGAAGGCCGATAAATCCCCGGGGCCTGATAGTCTGCATCCCAGAGTACTTAAGGAGGTGGCCCTAGAAATAGTGGATGCATTGGTGATTATTTTCCAACAGTCTATCGACTCTGGATCAGTTCCTTTGGACTGGAGGGTAGCTAATGTAACAGCACTTTTTAAAAAAGGAGGGAGAGAGAAAATGGGTAATTATAGTTAGCCTAACATCAGCAGTGGGGAAAATGTTGGAATCTATTATTACGGATGAAATTGCAGCGCATTTGGAAAGCAATGACAGGATCGGTCCAAGTCAGCATGGATTTATGAAAGGGAGCTCATGCTTGACCAATCTTCTAGAATTTTTTGAGGATGTAACTAGTAGAGTGGACAAGGGAGAACCAGTGGATGTGGTGTATTTGGACTTCCAAAAGGCCTTTGACAATGTCCCAGATTGGTGTACAAGATCAAGGCACATGGTATCGGGGATAATGTACTGGCGTGGATAGAGAACTGGTTGGCAGGCAGGAAGCAGAGAGTCGGGATAAACAGGTGCTTTTCGGAATGGCAGGCAGTGACTAGTGGAGTGCCGCAGGGCTCAGTGCTGAGACCCCAGCTCTTCACAATATACATTAATGATTTGGCTGAAGGAATTGAGTGTAATATCTCCAAGTTTGCAGATGACACTAAGCTGGGTGGCGGTGTGAGCTGCGAGGAGGATGCTAAGAGGCTGCAGGGTTAGGTGAGTGGGCAAATGCATGGCAGATGCAGTATAATGTGGATAAATATAAGTTTATCCACTTTGGTGGCAAAAAAACGAAGGCAGAATATTATCTGAATGGCGGCAGATTTGGAAAAGGGGAGGTGCAATGAGACCTGGGTGTCATGGTACATCAGTCATTGAAGGTTGGCATGCAGGTGCAGCAGGCGGTGAAGAAGGCAAATGGTATGTTGGCCTTCATAGCTAGGGGATTTGAGTATAGGAGCAGGGAGGTCTTACTGCAGTTGTACAGGGCCTTAGTGAGGCCTCACCTGGAATATTATGTTCAGTTTTGGTCTCCTAATCTGGGGAAGGATGTTCCTGCTGTTGAGGGAGTGCAGCGAAGGTTCACCAGACTAATTCCCGGGATGGCTGGGCTGACATATGAGAAGAGACTGGATCGACTGGGCCTGTATTCACTGGAGTATAGAAGGATGAGAGGGGATCTCATAGAAACATATAAAATTCTGACAGGACTGGACAGGTTAGATCCGGGAAGAATATTCCCGATGTTGGGGAAGTCCAGAACCAGGGTCGCAGTCTCAGGATAAGGGGTAGGCCATTTAGTACTGAGATGAGGAGAAACTTCTTCACTCAGCGAGTTGTTCGCCTGTGGAACTTTCTACCGCAGAGAATTGTTGAGGCCAGTTCATTGGATATATTCAAGAGTGAGTTAGATATGGCCCTTAAGGCCAAAGGGATCAAGGGGTATGGAGAGCAAGCAGGAAAGGGATACTGAGGGAATGAATGGTGGTGCAAGCTCGAAGGGCCGAATGGCCTACTCCTGCATCTAGTTTCTATGTTTCCATGTTTCTATGTAAATGGTAGGAGGTTTACAGGGAATTTGAGGGGAAGTTCTTATCCCAGAGGATGGTGGGGGTCTGGAACTTACTGCCTGAAAGGGTGGTAGAGGCAGAAACCCTCACTACATTTAAAAAGTACTTGGATGTGCACTTAAAATGCCGTAACCTGCAGGGCCAAGGACCTAGAGCTGGAAAGAGGGATTAGGCTATAGCTCTTTGTTGGCCAGCCCAGAAACGATGGGATGAAACGGCCTCCTTCTGTGCTGTAAATCACTATGATTCTAAGATTCTATAATTCCAACCCAAACAAATCCAAACATCGAACTCTAACACCTAACCCGAACACAAACATTAACCCTTGCCCTAGCACGAGCCATAACTCCGAACCCTAATGCAGTGTGCCTTAACCCTAACGCTGACCCTATTATTCTAGCCCTAACCCTAATATTCTGACCATGATCCCAACCTCTAATAGGTAAACACTCTAACCCTAACCTAACCATAACCCTAACCCGCATCCTAATTCACCAACCGTAATCTAACACTAAACCTAACTCACAAACCCTAGCCCTAACCTGACTCCTAACTCATCAAACCTAACCCCCATGAAAACAAAATGCTAAAATAAACCCGAACCTTAAATCCCACACCTAACTCACCAATACAAACCATAACTCTAAACCCAACTGATCAACCCTAACCCTAAAACAACTGAAAAACCCTAACCCAAATGCCACAAACCCCAAGCTTAACCTAACTCACTGAGCCTCATATCTAACTCAGCAACTCTAACACTAACTCTAACCCTAACCCTAACCCTAACCATAAATGAAAGTCACAACCCCAACCAGAATCAAACTATTACAAACCCCATGCATAAATCCGAACTCATCAAGCCTAAACTGAAACCTATCTCACCAACTCTAACCCTAACCCAACTACCACAGACCAAAACACAAAACCCTAAATGCAACTCACCAACCCTCATCTAACCCTAAACCTAAACCAACCACAACACCACTGTAGCCCGATCCACAACACCAATAATAACCTTAACCCAACTACCACAGTCCCCAACTCTAAACCTAACTCACCAACCCTACAGATCCCAACCCTATCACATGACCCTTACCCAAATATACCCTCAACCATGAACACTAATCCTAACTCACCAACCCCAATATTTTATTAACCCCAAACACCAACCCTTCTCACAAACTCGAACCCTCGAACCCTAACACTAACCCTAAACCTATACTAATCTCAACACTTAAAACTTGTCCTAGCCCTAATCCCAACCCTCTAAACCTAACCCATAGTGACACACCAACCCCTGCCACAGAGACAAAGAAGAAAGCGGACCTAGAAAGTCAGGCAGTGCCTGGGCCTGGAAAGTCAGGCAGTGCCTGGGTCTGGAGAGTCAGGCAGTGCCTGGGCCTGGAGAGTCAGGCAGTACCTGGGCCTGGAGAGTCAGGCAGTGCCTGGGCGTGGAGAGTCAAGCAGTGCCTGGGCCTGGAAAGTCAGGCAGTGTCTGGGCCTGGAGAGTCAGGCAGTGTCTGGGCCTG
Organism: Pristiophorus japonicus; assembly: GCF_044704955.1. NCBI lineage: Eukaryota > Metazoa > Chordata > Chondrichthyes > Pristiophoridae > Pristiophorus > Pristiophorus japonicus. The sequence continues at coordinate 186,810,844 of NC_091989.1, forward strand.
GAGAGTCAGGCAGTGTCTGGGCCTGGAAAGTCAGGCAGTGTCTGGGCCTGGAGACTCAGGCAGTGTCTGGGCCTTGAGACTCAGGCAGTGCCTGGAACTGGAGAGTCAGGCAGTGTCTGGGCCTGGAGAGTCAGGCAGTGCCTGGGCCTGGAGAGTCAGGCAGTGTCTGGGCCTGGAGAGTCAGGCAGTGCCTGGGCCTGGAGAGTCAGGCAGTGTCTGGGCCTGGAGAGTCAGGCAGTGTCTGGGCCTGGAGAGTCAGGCAGTACCTGGGCCTGGAGAGTCAGGCAGTGTCTGGGCCTGGAAAGTCAGGCAGTGTCTGGGCTTGGAGAGTCAGGCAGTGCCTGGGCATGGAAAGTCAGGCAGTGCCTGGGTCTGGAGAGTCAGGCAGTGCCTGGGCCTGGAGAGTCAGGCAGTGTCTGGGCCTGGAGAGTCAGGCAGTACCTGTGCCTGGAGAGTCAGGCAGTGCCTGGGCCTGGAGAGTCAGGCAGTGTCTGGGCCTGGAGAGTCAGGCAGTACCTGTGCCTGGAGAGTCAGGCAGTGCCTGGGCCTGGAGAGTCAGGCAGTGTCTGGGCCTGGAGAGTCAGGCAGTACCTGGGCCTGGAGAGTCAGGCAGTGCCTGGGCCTGGAGAGTCAGGCAGTGTCTGGGCCTGGAGAGTCAGGCAGTACCTGGGCCTGGAGAGTCAGGCAGTGCCTGGGTCTGGAGAGTCAGGCAGTGTCTGGGCCTGGAGAGTCAGGCAGTGCCTGGGCCTGGAGAGTCAGGCAGTGTCTGGGCCTGGAGAGTCAGGCAGTACCTGGGCCTGGAGAGTCAGGCAGTACCTGGGCCTGGAGAGTCAGGCAGTGCCTGGGCCTGGAGAGTCAGGCAGTGTCTGGGCCTGGAGAGTCAGGCAGTACCTGGGCCTGGAGAGTCAGGCAGTGCCTGGGCCTGGAGAGTCAGGCAGTGTCTGGGCCTGGAGAGTCAGGCAGTACCTGGGCCTGGAGAGTCAGGCAGTGCCTGGGTCTGGAGAGTCAGGCAGTGACTGGGCCTGGAACGTCAGGCAGTGTCTGGGCCTGGAGACTCAGGCAGTGTCTGGGATGGAGAGTCAGGCAGTGCCTGGGCCTGGAGAGTCAGGCAGTGCCTGGAACTGGAGAGTCAGGCAGTGCCTGGGCCTGGAGATTCAGGCAGTGTCTGGGCCTGGAAAGTCAGGCAGTGTCTGGGCCTGGAGACTCAGGCAGTGTCTGGGCCTTGAGACTCAGGCAGTGCCTGGAACTGGAGAGTCAGGCAGTGTCTGGGCCTGGAGAGTCAGGCATTGCCTGGGCCTGGAGAGTCAGGCATTGCCTGGGCCTGGAGAGTCAGGCAGTGTCTGGGCCTGGAAAGTCAGGCAGTGTCTGGGCCTGGAGAGTCAGGCAGTGCCTGGGCCTGGAGAGTCAGGCAGTGCCTGGGCCTGGAGAGTCAGGCAGTGTCTGGGCCTGGAAAGTCAGGCAGTGTCTGGGCCTGGAGAGTCAGGCAGTGTCTGGGCCTGGAGAGTCAGGCAGTGTCTGGGCCTGGAGAGTCAGGCAGTGTCTGGGCCTGGAGAGTCAGGCAGTGTCTGGGCCTGGAGAGTCAGGCAGTACCTGGGCCTGGAGAGTCAGGCAGTGCCTGGGCCTGGAGAGTCAGGCAGTGTCTGGGCCTGGAAAGTCAGGCAGTGTCTGGGCCTGGAGAGTCAGGCAGTACCTGTGCCTGGAGAGTCAGGCAGTACCTGGGCCTGGAGAGTCAGGCAGTGCCTGGGCCTGGAGAGTCAGGCAGTGTCTGGGCTTGGAAAGTCAGGCAGTGTCTGGGCCTGGAGAGTCAGGCAGTGTCTGGGCCTGGAGAGTCAGGCAGTGCCTGGGCCTGGAGAGTCAGACAGTGTCTGGGCCTGGAGAGTCAGGCAGTACCTGGGCCTGGAGAGTCAGGCAGTGTCTGGGGCTGGAAAGTCAGGCATTGCCTGGGCCTGGAGAGTCAGGCAGTACCTGGGCCTGTAAAGTCAGGCAGTGCCTGGGTCTGGAGAGTCAGGCAGTGCCTGGGCCTGGAGAGTCAGGCATTGCCTGGGCCTGGAGAGTCAGGCAGTGCCTGGGCCTGGAGAGTCAGGCAGTGCCTGGGCCTGGAAAGTCAGGCAGTGTCTGGGCCTGGAGAGTCAGGCAGTGCCTGGGCCTGGAGGGTCAGGCAGTGCCTGGGCCTGGAGAGTCAGGCAGTGCCTGGGCCTGGAGGGTCAGGCAGTGCCTGGGCCTGGAGAGTCAGGCAGTTCCTGGGCCTGGAAAGTCAGGCAGTGTCTGGGCCTGGAAAGTCAGGCAGTGCCTGGGCCTGGAGAGTCAGGCAGTGCCTGGGCCTGGAGAGTCAGGCAGTGTCTGAGCCTGGAGATTCAGGCAGTGTCTGGGCCTGGAGAGTCAGGCAGTGTCTGGGTCTGGAGACTCAGGCAGTGTCTGGGCCTTGAGACTCAGGCAGTGCCTGGAACTGGAGAGTCAGGCAGTGTCTGGGCCTGGAAAGTCAGGCAGTGTCTGGGCCTGGAGAGTCAAGCAGTGCCTGGGCCTGGAGAGTCAGGCAGTGTCTGGGCCTGGAGAGTCAGGCAGTGTCTGGGTCTGGAGACTCAGGCAGTGTCTGGGCCTTGAGACTCAGGCAGTGCCTGGAACTGGAGAGTCAGGCAGTGTCTGGGCCTGGAAAGTCAGGCAGTGTCTGGGCCTGGAGAGTCAAGCAGTGCCTGGGCCTGGAGAGTCAGGCAGTGTCTGAGCCTGGAGAGTCAGGCAGTGTCTGGGCCTGGAAAGTCAGGCAGTGTCTGGGTCTGGAGACTCAGGCAGTGTCTGGGCCTTGAGACTCAGGCAGTGCCTGGAACTGGAGAGTCAGGCAGTGTCTGGGCCTGGAAAGTCAGGCAGTGTCTGGGCCTGGAGAGTCAAGCAGTGCCTGGGCCTGGAGAGTCAGGCAGTGTCTGGGCCTGGAGAGTCAGGCAGTGTCTGGGCCTGGAGAGTCAGGCAGTGCCTGGGCCTGGAGAGTCAGGCAGTGCCTGGGCCTGGAGAGTCAGGCAGTGCCTGGGCCTGGAGAGTCAGGCAGTGTCTGGGCCTGGAGAGTCAGGCAGTGCCTGGGCCTGGAGAGTCAGGCAGTGTCTGGGCCTGGAGAGTCAGGCAGTGTCTGGGCCTGGAGAGTCAGGCAGTGTCTGGGCCTGGAGAGTCAGGCAGTGCCTGGGCCTGGAGAGTCAGGCAGTGTCTGGGCCTGGAGAGTCAGGCAGTGTCTGGGCCTGGAGACTCAGGCAGTGCCTGGAACTGGAGAGTCAGGCAGTGTCTGGGCCTGGAGAGTCAGGCAGTGTCTGGGCCTGGAGAGTCAGGCAGTGTCTGGGCCTGGAGAGTCAGGCAGTGTCTGGGCCTGGAGAGTCAGGCAGTGCCTGGGCCTGGAGAGTCAGGCAGTACCTGGGTCTGGAGAGTCAGGCAGTGCCTGGGCCTGGAGAGTCAGGCAGTGTCTGGGCCTGGAAAGTCAGGCAGTGCCTGGGCCTGGAGAGTCAGGCAGTGTCTGGGCCTGGAGAGTCAGGCAGTGTCTGGGCCTGGAGAGTCAGGCAGTGTCTGGGCCTGGAGAGTCAGGCAGTGTCTGGGCCTGGAGAGTCAGGCATTGCCTGGGCCTGGAACGTCAGGCAGTACCTGGGCCTGGAGAGTCAGGCAGTGTCTGGGCCTGGAGAGTCAGGCAGTGCCTGGGCCTGGAAAGTCAGGCAGTGTCTGGGCCTGGAGAGTCAGGCAGTGCCTGGGCCTGGAGAGTCAGGCAGTGCCTGGGCCTGGAGAGTCAGGCAGTGTCTGGGCCTGGAGAGTCAGGCAGTGTCTGGACCTGGAGAGTCAGGCAGTGTCTGGGCCTGGAGAGTCAGGCAGTGTCTGGGCGTGGAGGGTCAGGCAGTGCCTGGGCCTGGAGAGTCAGGCAGTGTCTGGGCCTGGAGAGTCAGGCAGTACCTGGGCCTGGAAAGTCAGGCAGTGTCTAGGCCTGGAAAGTCAGGCAGTGCCTGGGCCTGGAGAGTCAGGCAGTGCCTGGGCCTGGAGAGTCAGGCAGTGTCTGAGCCTGGAGAGTCAGGCAGTGTCTGGGCCTGGAGAGTCAGGCAGTGCCTGGGCCTGGAGAGTCAGGCAGTGTCTGGGCCTGGAGAGTCAGGCAGTACCTGGGCCTGGAAAGTCAGGCAGTGTCTGGGCCTGGAGAGTCAGGCAGTGCCTGGGCCTGGAGAGTCAGGCATTGCCTGGGCCTGGAGAGTCAGGCAGTGCCTGGGCCTGGAAAGTCAGGCAGTGTCTGGGCCTGGAGAGTCAGGCAGTGCCTGGGCCTGGAGAGTCAGGCAGTGTCTGGGCCTGGAGAGTCAGGCAGTGTCTGGACCTGGAGAGTCAGGCAGTGTCTGGGCGTGGAGAGTCAGGCAGTGTCTGAGCCTGGAGTGTCAGGCAGTGTCTGGGCCTGGAGAGTCAGGCAGTACCTGGGCCTGGAGAGTCAGGCAGTGTCTGAGCCTGGAGTGTCAGGCAGTGTCTGGGCCTGGAGAGTCAGGCAGTACCTGGGCCTGGAGAGTCAGGCAGTGCCTGGGCCTGGAGAGTCAGGCAGTGTCTGAGCCTGGAGATTCAGGCAGTGTCTGGGCCTGGAGAGTCAGGCAGTGCCTGGGCCTGGAATGTCAGGCAGTGTCTGGGCCTGGAGAGCCAGGCAGTGTCTGAGCCTGGAGAGTCAGGCAGTGTCTGGGCCTGGAAAGTCAGGCAGTGTCTGGGCCTGGAGACTCAGGCAGTGCCTGGGCCTTGAGACTCAGGCAGTGCCTGGAACTGGAGAGTCAGGCAGTGTCTGGGCCTGGAAAATCAGGCAGTGTCTGGGCCTGGAGAGTCAGGCACTGCCTGGGCCTGGAGAGTCAGGCAGTGTCTGGGCCTGGAGAGTCAGGCAGTGTCTGGGCCTGGAGAGTCAGGCAGTGTCTGGGCCTGGAGAGTCAGGCAGTGTCTGGGCCTGGAGAGTCAGGCAGTGCCTGGGCCTGGAGAGTCAGGCAGTGTCTGGGCGTGGAGAGTCAGGCAGTGTCTGGGCCTGGAGAGTCAGGCAGTACCTGGGCCTGGAGAGTCAGGCAGTGCCTGGGCCTGGAGAGTCAGGCAGTGCCTGGGCCTGGAAAGTCAGGCAGTGCCTGGGTCTGGAGAGTCAGGCAGTGCCTGGGCCTGGAGAGTCAGGAAGTACCTGGGCCTGTAAAGTCAGGCAGTGCCTGGGTCTGGAGAGTCAGGCAGTGCCTGGGCCTGGAGAGTCAGGCAGTGTCTGGGCCTGTAAAGTCAGGCAGTGCCTGGGTCTGGAGAGTCAGGCATTGCCTGGGCCTGGAAAGTCAGGCAGTACCTGGGCCTGGAGAGTCAGGCAGTACCTGGGCCTGGAGAGTCAGGCAGTGTCTGGGCCTGGAAAGTCAGGCAGTACCTGGGCCTGGAGAGTCAGGCAGTACCTGGGCCTGGAGAGTCAGGCAGTACCTGGGCCTGGAGAGTCAGGCAGTACCTGGGCCTGGAGAGTCAGGCAGTGCCTGGGCCTGGAAAGTCAGGCAGTACCTGGGCCTGGAGAGTCAGGCAGTACCTGGGCCTGGAGAGTCAGGCAGTGCCTGGGCCTGGAGAGTCAGGCAGTGCCTGGGCCTGGAAAGTCAGGCAGTGCCTGGGCCTGGAGAGTCAGGCAGTGCCTGGGCCTGGAAAGTCAGGCAGTGTTTGGGCCTGGAGAGTCAGGCAGTGCCTGGGCCTGGAGAGTCAGGCAGTGTCTGGGCCTGGAGAGTCAGGCAGTGTCTGGACCTGGAGAGTCAGGCAGTGTCTGGGCCTGGAGGGTCAGGCAGTGCCTGGGCCTGGAGAGTCAGGCAGTGTCTGGGCCTGGAGAGTCAGGCAGTACCTGGACCTGGAAAGTCAGGCAGTGTCTGGGCCTGGAGAGTCAGGCAGTGCCTGCGCCTGGAGAGTCAGGCAGTGTCTGGGCCTGGAGAGTCAGGCAGTACCTGGGCCTGGAAAGTCAGGCAGTGTCTGGGCCTGGAGAGTCAGGCAGTTCCTGGGCCTGGAGAGTCAGGCATTGCCTGGGCCTGGAGAGTCAGGCAGTACCTGGGCCTGGAAAGTCAGGCAGTGTCTGGGCCTGGAAAGTCAGGCAGTGCCTGGGCCTGGAGAGTCAGGCAGTGCCTGGGCCTGGAGAGTCAGGCAGTGTCTGAGCCTGGAGTGTCAGGCAGTGTCTGGGCCTGGAGAGTCAGGCAGTGCCTGGGCCTGGAATGTCAGGCAGTGTCTGGGCCTGGAGAGCCAGGCAGTGTCTGAGCCTGGAACGTCAGGCAGTGTCTGGGCCTGGAGAGTCAGGCAGTACCTGGGCCTGGAGAGTCAGGCAGTGCCTGGGCCTGGAGAGTCAGGCAGTGTCTGAGCCTGGAGATTCAGGCAGTGTCTGGGCCTGGAGAGTCAGGCAGTGCCTGGGCCTGGAATGTCAGGCAGTGTCTGGGCCTGGAGAGCCAGGCAGTGTCTGAGCCTGGAGAGTCAGGCAGTGTCTGGGCCTGGAAAGTCAGGCAGTGTCTGGGCCTGGAGACTCAGGCAGTGCCTGGGCCTTGAGACTCAGGCAGTGCCTGGAACTGGAGAGTCAGGCAGTGTCTGGGCCTGGAAAATCAGGCAGTGTCTGGGCCTGGAGAGTCAGGCACTGCCTGGGCCTGGAGAGTCAGGCAGTGTCTGGGCCTGGAGAGTCAGGCAGTGTCTGGGCCTGGAGAGTCAGGCAGTGTCTGGGCCTGGAGAGTCAGGCAGTGTCTGGGCCTGGAGAGTCAGGCAGTGCCTGGGCCTGGAGAGTCAGGCAGTGTCTGGGCGTGGAGAGTCAGGCAGTGTCTGGGCCTGGAGAGTCAGGCAGTACCTGGGCCTGGAGAGTCAGGCAGTGCCTGGGCCTGGAGAGTCAGGCAGTGCCTGGGCCTGGAAAGTCAGGCAGTGCCTGGGCCTGGAGAGTCAGGCAGTGCCTGGGCCTGGAGAGTCAGGCATTGCCTGGCCCTGGAGAGTCAGGCAGTGACTGGGCCTGGAAAGTCAGGCAGTGTCTGGGCCTGGAGAGTCAGGCAGTGCCTGGGCCTGGAGAGTCAGGCAGTGTCTGGGCCTGGAGAGTCAGGCAGTGTCTGGACCTGGAGAGTCAGGCAGTGTCTGGGCCTGGAGAGTCAGGCAGTACCTGGGCCTGGAAAGTCAGGCAGTGTCTAGGCCTGGAATGTCAGGCAGTGCCTGGGCCTGGAGAGTCAGGCAGTGCCTGGGTCTGGAGAGTCAGGCAGTGTCTGAGCCTGGAGAGTCAGGCAGTACCTGGGCCTGGAGAGTCAGGCAGTACCTGGGCCTGGAGAGTCAGGCAGTGTCTGGGCCTGGAAAGTCAGGCAGTGCCTGGGCCTGGAGAGTCAGGCAGTGTCTGAGCCTGGAGAGTCAGGCAGTGTCTGGGCCTGGAAAGTCAGGCAGTGTATGGGCCTGGAGACTCAGGCAGTGTCTGGGCCTTGAGACTCAGGCAGTGCCTGGAACTGGAGAGTCAGGCAGTGTCTGGGCCTGGAAAGTCAGGCAGTGTCTGGGCCTGGAGAGTCAGGCAGTGCTTGGGCCTGGAGAGTCAGGCAGTGTCTGGGCCTGGAGAGTCAGGCAGTGCCTGGGCCTGGAGAGTCAGGCAGTGTCTGGGCGTGGAGAGTCAGGCAGTGTCTGGGCCTGGAGAGTTAGGCAGTACCTGGGCCTGGAGAGTCAGGCAGTGCCTGGGTCTGGAGAGTCAGGCAGTGTCTGGGCCTGGAAAGTCAGGCAGTGTCTGGGCCTGGAGAGTCAGGCAGTGCCTGCGCCTGGAAAGTCAGGCAGTGCCTGGGTCTGGAGAGTCAGGCAGTGTCTGAGCCTGGAGAGTCAGGCAGTGCCTGGGCCTGGAGAGTCAGGCAGTACCTGGGCCTGGAGAGTCAGGCAGTGCCTGGGCCTGGAGAGTCAGGCAGTGTCTGAGCCTGGAGATTCAGGCAGTGTCTGGGCCTGGAGAGTCAGGCAGTGCCTGGGCCTGGAATGTCAGGCAGTGTCTGGGCCTGGAGAGCCAGGCAGTGTCTGAGCCTGGAGAGTCAGGCAGTGTCTGGGCCTGGAAAGTCAGGCAGTGTCTGGGCCTGGAGACTCAGGCAGTGCCTGGGCCTTGAGACTCAGGCAGTGCCTGGAACTGGAGAGTCAGGCAGTGTCTGGGCCTGGAAAATCAGGCAGTGTCTGGGCCTGGAGAGTCAGGCACTGCCTGGGCCTGGAGAGTCAGGCAGTGTCTGGGCCTGGAGAGTCAGGCAGTGTCTGGGCCTGGAGAGTCAGGCAGTGTCTGGGCCTGGAGAGTCAGGCAGTGTCTGGGCCTGGAGAGTCAGGCAGTGCCTGGGCCTGGAGAGTCAGGCAGTGTCTGGGCGTGGAGAGTCAGGCAGTACCTGGGCCTGGAGAGTCAGGCAGTACCTGGGCCTGGAGAGTCAGGCAGTGCCTGGGCCTGGAGAGTCAGGCAGTGCCTGGGCCTGGAAAGTCAGGCAGTGCCTGGGTCTGGAGAGTCAGGCAGTGCCTGGGCCTGGAGAGTCAGGCAGTGCCTGGGCCTGTAAAGTCAGGCAGTGCCTGGGTCTGGAGAGTCAGGCAGTGCCTGGGCCTGGAGAGTCAGGCAGTGCCTGAGCCTGGAACGTCAGGCAGTACCTGGGCCTGGAGAGTCAGGCAGTGCCTGGGCCTGGAGAGTCAGGCAGTGTCTGGGCCTGGAGAGTCAGGCAGTACCTGGGCCTGGAGAGTCAGGCAGTGCCTGGGCCTGGAGAGTCAGGCAGTGCCTGGGCCTGGAAAGTCAGGCAGTGCCTGGGTCTGGAGAGTCAGGCAGTGCCTGGGCCTGGAGAGTCAGGCAGTGCCTGGGCCTGTAAAGTCAGGCAGTGCCTGGGTCTGGAGAGTCAGGCAGTGCCTGGGCCTGGAGAGTCAGGCAGTGCCTGGGCCTGGAGAGTCAGGCAGTGCCTGGGCCTGGAGAGTCAGGCAGTGCCTGAGCCTGGAACGTCAGGCAGTACCTGGGCCTGGAGAGTCAGGCAGTGCCTGGGCCTGGAGAGTCAGGCAGTGCCTGGGCCTGGAGAGTCAGGCAGTGTCTGGGCCTGGAGAGTCAGGCAGTACCTGGGCCTGGAGAGTCAGGCATTGCCTGGCCCTGGAGAGTCAGGCAGTGACTGGGCCTGGAAAGTCAGGCAGTGTCTGGGCCTGGAGAGTCAGGCAGTGTCTGGGCCTGGAGAGTCAGGCAGTGTCTGGGCCTGGAGGGTCAGGCAGTGCCTGGGCCTGGAGAGTCAGGCAGTGTCTGGGCCTGGAGAGTCAGGCAGTACCTGGGCCTGGAAAGTCAGGCAGTGTCTAGGCCTGGAAAGTCAGGCAGTGCCTGGGCCTGGAGAGTCAGGCAGTGCCTGGGCCTGGAGAGTCAGGCAGTGTCTGAGCCTGGAGAGTCAGGCAGTGTCTGGGCCTGGAGAGTCAGGCAGTACCTGGGCCTGGAGAGTCAGGCAGTGCCTGGGCCTGGAGAGTCAGGCAGTGTCTGAGCCTGGAGATTCAGGCAGTGTCTGGGCCTGGAGAGTCAGGCAGTGCCTGGGCCTGGAAAGTCAGGCAGTGCCTGGGTCTGGAGAGTCAGGCAGTGTCTGGGCCTGGAGAGTCAGGCAGTGTCTGGGCCTGGAGAGTCAGGCAGTACCTGGGCCTGGAACGTCAGGCAGTGTCTGGGCCTGGAGAGTCAGGCAGTACCTGTGCCTGGAGAGTCAGGCAGTGCCTGGGCCTGGAGAGTCAGGCAGTGTCTGAGCCTGGAGAGTCAGGCAGTGCCTGGGCCTGGAGAGTCAGGCAGTGTCTGGGCCTGGAGAGTCAGGCAGTGTCTGGGCCTGGAGAGTCAGGCAGTACCTGGGCCTGGAGAGTCAGGCAGTGCCTGGGCCTGGAGAGTCAGGCAGTGTCTGACCCTGGAGATTCAGGCAGTGTCTGGGCCTGGAGAGTCAGGCAGTGCCTGGGCCTGGAATGTCAGGCAGTGTCTGGGCCTGGAGAGCCAGGCAGTGTCTGAGCCTGGAGAGTCAGGCAGTGTCTGGGCCTGGAGAGTCAGGCAGTGTCTGGGCCTGGAGAGTCAGGCACTGCCTGGGCCTGGAGAGTCAGGCAGTGTCTGGGCCTGGAGAGTCAGGCAGTGTCTGGGCCTGGAGAGTCAGGCAGTGTCTGGGCCTGGAAAGTCAGGCAGTGTCTGGGCCTGGAAAGTCAGGCAGTGTCTGGGCCTGGAGACTCAGGCAGTGCCTGGGCCTTGAGACTCAGGCAGTGCCTGGAACTGGAGAGTCAGGCAGTGTCTGGGCCTGGAAAATCAGGCAGTGTCTGGGCCTGGAGAGTCAGGCACTGCCTGGGCCTGGAGAGTCAGGCAGTGTCTGGGCCTGGAGAGTCAGGCAGTGTCTGGGCCTGGAGAGTCAGGCAGTGTCTGGGCCTGGAGAGTCAGGCAGTGTCTGGGCCTGGAGAGTCAGGCAGTGCCTGGGCCTGGAGAGTCAGGCAGTGTCTGGGCGTGGAGAGTCAGGCAGTGTCTGGGCCTGGAGAGTCAGGCAGTACCTGGGCCTGGAGAGTCAGGCAGTGCCTGGGCCTGGAGAGTCAGGCAGTGCCTGGGCCTGGAAAGTCAGGCAGTGCCTGGGTCTGGAGAGTCAGGCAGTGCCTGGGCCTGGAGAGTCAGGCAGTACCTGGGCCTGTAAAGTCAGGCAGTGTCTGGGCCTGGAGAGTCAGGCAGTACCTGGGCCTGGAGAGTCAGGCAGTGCCTGGGCCTGGAGAGTCAGGCAGTGCCTGGGCCTGGAAAGTCAGGCAGTGCCTGGGCCTGGAGAGTCAGGCAGTGCCTGGGCCTGGAGAGTCAGGCATTGCCTGGCCCTGGAGAGTCAGGCAGTGACTGGGCCTGGAAAGTCAGGCAGTGCCTGGGCCTGGAGAGTCAGGCAGTGTCTGGGCCTGGAGAGTCAGGCAGTGTCTGGACCTGGAGAGTCAGGCAGTGTCTGGGCCTGGAGAGTCAGGCAGTGTCTGGGCCTGGAGAGTCAGGCAGTGTCTGGGCCTGGAGAGTCAGGCAGTGTCTGGGCCTGGAGAGTCAGGCAGTGTCTGGACCTGGAGAGTCAGGCAGTGTCTGGGCCTGGAGAGTCAGGCAGTGTCTGGGCCTGGAGAGTCAGGCAGTGTCTGGCCCTGGAGAGTCAGGCAGTGTCTGAGCCTGGAGAGTCAGGCAGTGTCTGGGCCTGGAGAGTCAGGCAGTGTCTGGGCGTGGAGAGTCAGGCAGTACCTGTGCCTGGAGAGTCAGGCAGTGCCTGGGCCTGGAGAGTCAGGCAGTGTCTGAGCCTGGAGAGTCAGGCAGTGCCTGGGCCTGGAGAGTCAGGCAGTGTCTGGGCCTGGAGAGTCAGGCAGTGTCTGGGCCTGGAGAGTCAGGCAGTGTCTGGACCTGGAGAGTCAGGCAGTGTCTGGGCCTGGAGGGTCAGGCAGTACCTGGGCCTGGAAAGTCAGGCAGTGTCTAGGCCTGGAAAGTCAGGCAGTGCCTGGGCCTGGAGAGTCAGGCAGTGCCTGGGCCTGGAGAGTCAGGCAGTGTCTGAGCCTGGAGAGTCAGGCAGTGTCTGGGCCTGGAGAGTCATGCAGTACCTGGGCCTGGAGAGTCAGGCAGTGCCTGGGCCTGGAGAGTCAGGCAGTGCCTGGGCCTGGAGAGTCAGGCATTGCCTGGCCCTGGAGAGTCAGGCAGTGACTGGGCTTGGAAAGTCAGGCAGTGTCTGGGCCTGGAGAGTCAGGCAGTGCCTGGGCCTGGAGAGTCAGGCAGTGTCTGGGCCTGGAGAGTCAGGCAGTGTCTGGACCTGGAGAGTCAGGCAGTGTCTGGGCCTGGAGGGTCAGGCAGTACCTGGGCCTGGAAAGTCAGGCAGTGTCTAGGCCTGGAAAGTCAGGCAGTGCCTGGGCCTGGAGAGTCAGGCAGTGCCTGGGCCTGGAGAGTCAGGCAGTGTCTGAGCCTGGAGAGTCAGGCAGTGTCTGGGCCTGGAGAGTCAGGCAGTACCTGGGCCTGGAGAGTCAGGCAGTGCCTGGGCCTGGAGAGTCAGGCAGTGTCTGAGCCTGGAGAGTCAGGCAGTGCCTGGGCCTGGAGAGTCAGGCAGTGTCTGGGCCTTGAGACTCAGGCAGTGCCTGGAACTGGAGAGTCAGGCAGTGTCTGGGCCTGGAAAGTCAGGCAGTGTCTGGGCCTGGAGAGTCAGGCAGTGTCTGAGCCTGGAGAGTCAGGCAGTGCCTGGGCCTGGAGAGTCAGGCAGTGTCTGGGCCTGGAGAGTCAGGCAGTGTCTGGGCCTGGAGAGTCAGGCAGTGCCTGGGCCTGGAGAGTCAGGCAGTGTCTGAGCCTGGAGATTCAGGCAGTGTCTGGGCCTGGAGAGTCAGGCAGTACCTGGGCCTGGAATGTCAGGCAGTGTCTGGGCCTTGAGAGCCAGGCAGTGTCTGAGCCTGGAGAGTCAGGCAGTGTCTGGGCCTGGAAAGTCAGGCAGTGTCTGGGCCTGGAGACTCAGGCAGTGCCTGGGCCTTGAGACTCAGGCAGTACCTGGAACTGGAGAGTCAGGCAGTGTCTGGGCCTGGAAAATCAGGCAGTGTCTGGGCCTGGAGAGTCAGGCACTGCCTGGGCCTGGAGAGTCAGGCAGTGTCTGGGCCTGGAGAGTCAGGCAGTGTCTGGGCCTGGAGAGTCAGGCAGTGTCTGGGCCTGGAGAGTCAGGCAGTGTCTGGGCCTGGAGAGTCAGGCAGTGCCTGGGCCTGGAGAGTCAGGCAGTGTCTGGGCGTGGAGAGTCAGGCAGTGTCTGGGCCTGGAGAGTCAGGCAGTACCTGGGCCTGGAGAGTCAGGCAGTGCCTGGGCCTGGAGAGTCAGGCAGTGCCTGGGCCTGGAAAGTCAGGCAGTGCCTGGGTCTGGAGAGTCAGGCAGTGCCTGGGCCTGGAGAGTCAGGCAGTACCTGGGCCTGTAAAGTCAGGCAGTGCCTGGGTCTGGAGAGTCAGGCAGTGCCTGGGCCTGGAGAGTCAGGCAGTGCCTGGGCCTGGAGAGTCAGGCAGTGCCTGGGCCTGGAGAGTCAGGCAGTGCCTGAGCCTGGAACGTCAGGCAGTACCTGGGCCTGGAGAGTCAGGCAGTGCCTGGGCCTGGAGAGTCAGGCAGTGCCTGGGCCTGGAAAGTCAGGCAGTGCCTGGAACTGGAGAGTCAGGCAGTGTCTGGGCCTGGAGAGTCAGGCATTGCCTGGCCCTGGAGAGTCAGGCAGTGACTGGGCCTGGAAAGTCAGGCAGTGTCTGGGCCTGGAGAGTCAGGCAGTGCCTGGGCCTGGAGAGTCAGGCAGTGTCTGGGCCTGGAGAGTCAGGCAGTGTCTGGACCTGGAGAGTCAGGCAGTGTCTGGGCCTGGAGAGTCAGGCAGTGTCTGGGCCTGGAGGGTCAGGCAGTGCCTGGGCCTGGAGAGTCAGGCAGTGTCTGGGCCTGGAGAGTCAGGCAGTGTCTGGGCCTGGAGAGTCAGGCAGTGTCTGGGCCTGGAGAGTTAGGCAGTACCTGGGCCTGGAAAGTCAGGCAGTGTCTAGGCCTGGAGAGTCAGGCAGTGTCTGGGCCTGGAAAGTCAGGCAGTGTCTGGGCCTGGAGAGTCAGGCAGTGCCTGGGCCTGGAAAGTCAGGCAGTGCCTGGGTCTGGAGAGTCAGGCAGTGCCTGGGCCTGGAGAGTCAGGCAGTACCTGGGCCTGGAACGTCAGGCAGTGTCTGGGCCTGGAGAGTCAGGCAGTACCTGTGCCTGGAGAGTCAGGCAGTGCCTGGGCCTGGAGAGTCAGGCAGTACCTGGGCCTGGAGAGTCAGGCAGTGTCTGGGCCTGGAGAGTCAGGCAGTGTCTGAGCCTGGAGAGTCAGGCAGTGCCTGGGCCTGGAGAGTCAGGCAGTGTCTGGGCCTGGAGAGTCAGGCAGTGTCTGGGCCTGGAGAGTCAGGCAGTACCTGGGACTGGAGAGTCAGGCAGTGCCTGGGCCTGGAGAGTCAGGCAGTGTCTGGGCCTGGAAAGTCAGGCAGTGTCTGGGCCTGGAGAGTCAGGCAGTGCCTGGGCCTGGAGAGTCAGGCAGTACCTGGGCCTGGAGAGTCAGGCAGTGCCTGGGCCTGGAGAGTCAGACAGTGTCTGGGCCTGGAGAGTCAGGCAGCACCTGGGCCTGGAGAGTCAGGCAGTGTCTGGGCCTGGAAAGTCAGGCATTGCCTGGGCCTGGAGAGTCAGGCAGTGCCGCCTGGAACGTCAGGCAGTGTCTGGGCCTGGAGAGTTAGGCAGTGCCTGGGCCTGGAGAGTCAGGCAGTGTCTGGGCCTGGAAAGTCAGGCAGTGTCTGGGCCTGGAGAGTCAGGCAGTGCCTGGGCCTGGAAAGTCAGGCAGTGCCTGGGTCTGGAGAGTCAGGCAGTGCCTGGGCCTGGAGAGTCAGGCAGTGTCTGGGCCTGGAGAGTCAGGCAGTGTCTGGGCCTGGAAAGTCAGGCAGTATCTGGGCCTGGAGACTCAGGCAGTGCCTGGGCCTGGAGACTCAGGCAGTGCCTGGACCTGGAGAGTCAGGCAGTGCCTGGGCCTGGAGACTCAGGCAGTGCCTGGACCTGGAGAGTCAGGCAGTGTCTGGGCCTGGAGACTCGTGCAGTGTCTGGGCCTGGAGAGTCAGGCAACATGACTGAGAGCAGCAGTCCACTAGGGTGTACGGACCGCCCCAATCCTGCAACGACCTCCCCAAGGACCTGTGCATCCAATGGCTGCGCTTCTCTAAGGATCCATTGGGTGTCTCCGCCACTTGCTCCATTCTTGCTCCTGATCTGGCCTTTGGGATTAAAGTGCCAACAAATCCCAATTCTGGCTCCTGATCTTTCCAGCCTGCCACAGGGCATCAGTGCAACATTAGCCAGGGAACTGTCAGGGCGAGTATTGAGCACACGCGGGCATCAACCCAGGGTGCAGGGGCACAGAGCTAGGACTGCTGCAGGATGCTGGATTTCCCCGGGGTGCAGGGTCCCACGATGAACACACTGTAGGTGCTAACCGAACAGTCGTTGATATGTGTGAATTGGACAGTTTTCCATCCCAAGATTACTGGCTTCTGGAGGCGAACCAGACCATGTCGCAAAAGGCATCAAAGAGCAGATTCTGCGGGATGTCTTCACCGACTGATTGACTGCAATGGCAGCTCCTCAGCCTTCCCTTCTTCTACACAGCCTACCACATGACACTGCAGCCGGCCTCTTTGGACAGTAAGACCTTGCCTGCAATTCACAGCTTCTGCTGTCTATCTTCTGACTTACAGTAATGATCATAAGTAACCAATCAGGAGACAAGTTTCTAGTGTATTTCAAAGCAAATATTTATTTTATTGAGGATAATGTTAGAAGAGGGGTTCATAGTATAATTCACTCCTCAAATCACTAAGGCTGGTAAACATTGAATATCGGGTATCGCAGATTTATTAAGTATATAGCGCATGTAATAGTAGAAACATGCACTGCAAAGGCAGAACTTACAACAAAATCTGAGAGTTTGTTTGAGAATTCAAATGTGTTACAGTTCTGAGCTCAGGATCGTCGGTCTTTACGAAGACAAATGTAGGTCCCTTGCAGTCAGATTCAAGTGAATTTATAATAGGGAAAAAAGAAATTACAGATCTGTTGAACAAATATTTTGGTTCTGTCTTCACGAAAAAATATACAAATAACCTTCCAGAAGTCCTAGGGGACCGAGGGTCTAGTGAGAAGGAGGAACTGAAGGATATCCTTATTAGGTGGGAAATTGTGTTAGGGAAATTGATGGGATTGAAGGCCGATAAATCACCGGGGCCTGAGAGTCTGCATCTCAGAATACTTAAGGAAGTAGCCCTAGAAATAGTGGATGCATTGGTGATCATTTTCCAACATTCTATCGAATCTGGATCAGTTCCTATGGACTGGAGGGTAGCTAATGTAACACCACTTTTGAAAAAAGAAGGGAGAGAGAAAACGGGTAATTATAGACCGGTTAGCCTGACATCAGTAGTGGGGAAAATGGTGGAATCAATTATTAAAAATGAAATAACAGCGCATTTGGAAAGCAATGACAGGATCGGTCAAAGTCAACATGGATTTATGAACGGGAAATCATGCTTGACAAATCTTCTGGAATTTTTTGAGGATGTAATTAGTAGAGTGGACAAGGGAGAACCAGTGGATGTGGTGTATCTGGATTTTCAAAAGGCTTTTGACAAGGTCCCACACAAGAGATTGGTGTGCAAAATTAAAGGACATGGTATTGGAGGGAATGTACTGATGTGGATAGAGAACTGGTTGGCAGACAGGAAGTAGAGTTGGGATAAACGGGTCCCTTTCAGAATGGCAGGCAGTGACTAGTGGAGTGTCGCAGGGCTCAGTGCTGGAACCCCAGCTATTTACAATATACATTAATGATTTGGATGAAGGAATTGAGTGTAATATCTCCAAGTTTGCAGATGACACTAAACTGGGTGGCGGTATGAGCTGTGAGGAGGATGCTAAGAGGCTGCAGGGTGACTTGGACAGGTTAGATGAGTGGGAAAATGCATGGCAGATGCAGTATAATGTGGATAAATGTGAGGTTATCCACTTTGGTGGCAAAAACACGAAGGCAAAATATTATCTGAATGGCGGCAGATTAGGAAAAGGGGAGGTGCAACGAGACCTGGGTGTCATGGTACAATAGTCATTGAAAGTTGGCATGCAGGTACAGCAGGCGGTGAAGAAGGCAAATGGTATGTTGGCCTTCATAGCTCGGGGATTTGAGTATAGGAGCAAGGAGGTCTGACTGCAGTTGTACAGGGCTATGGTGAGGCCTCACCTGGAATATTGTGTTCAGTTTTGGTCTCCTAATCTGAGGAAGGACGTTCTTGCTATTGAGGGAGTGCAGCAAAGATTCACCAGACTGATTCCCGGGATGGCTGGACTGATATCTGAGGAGAGAGTTGATCGACTGGGCCTTTATTCACTGGAGTTTAGAAGGATGAGAGGGAATCTCATAGAAACATATAAGATTCTGACGGAACTGGACAGGTTAGATGCAGAAAGAATGTTCCCGATGTTGGGGAAGTCCAGAACCAGGGGACACAGTCTAAGGATAAGGGGGTAAGCCATTTAGGACTGAGATGAGGAGAAACTTCTTCACTCAGAGAGTTGTTAACCTGTGGAATTCCCTACCGCAGCGAGTTGTTGATGCCAGTTCATTGGATATATTCAAGAGGGAGTTAAATATGGCCCTTATGGCCAAAGGGATCAAGGGGTATGGAGAGAAAGCAGGAAAGGGGTACTGAGGGAATGATCAGCCATGATCTTATTGAATGGTGGTGCAGGCTCGAAGGGCCGAATGGCCTACTCCTGCACCTATTTTCTATGTTTCTATCCAATCTGTCCTCATACGTAAGATTCTCTATTTCAGGCAGCATCTTCGTAAATCTCCTCTGCACCATCTGCAGTGCAATCACATCCTTCTTATAATACGGTGACCAGAACTGCACGCAGTATTCCAGCTGTGACCTAACCAGTGTATTAAACAATTTAAGCATAATCTCCCTGCTCTTATATTCTCTGCCTCGGCCAATAAAGGCAAGCATTCCGTATGCCACCTGGCCTGCTATCTTCAGGGGATCTGTGGACCAATGGTAGAGCTTTGAAGGCGTGGCCTATTCAGTTGGAGCTGTGCTGCTGAGAGAGAAGGAACTCCCAGCTGAAGCTCCTGTCTTGAAAGCCTGGAGTGAGCCCTGAGACCAGCCCAGGAATAGGAGGGAGGAGCCGGCTTGCTGCAGTTCAACGTCCAGAGGGAGAGGAGGAGAGCAGAAAATTTATCATTTATTGCTACTACAGAGAGTTGGAGAGAGGGGGAAAAGAACATCCTGAGAAAACACCATCCAGTGTGGAAGGAGGGAGAGCCATTTCGACAAAATTCGACAGGTGGGTGTGTTTTGGTGCATTCCCCGAAAGACTTTGTTGTATCGGTGGGGGGAGGAAAGAAGACCATCTCGAGGGCCGGAACATCGCGGCGGGTGTGTGTGTGTGGAAGTGTGTGTGGGGGTCTTGCTTACAGCTAGGCCCCACACACCACTGAAGCACCCCTCCCCCATTGCCTAGCCTGGGATAGCTGGAGCTACCTGGCTGAAAACTATTAATCATCCTATTAAACATCATTGGGAGTGTGTGCCTGGGTGGCTCCAGCTACCCCAGGTGAAGACATCTTCTCTCCCCACCCGAAGACCATTCTACAAAGACTGTGTTTTTTTGCCATCTGGGGAGTGCACCCCAAGAAACACCCACCCATCGCTGTGAGGGGAGACCTGCCCTCGCAGCTTCCCTCTTTCCCACCCCCGTTCTCTTTCTCACTCTCTCTGTCTCTCCCCTCTCTCTCTGAGAGCCCTTTCCTCCTAATTATAAAAACAATTAAGACAACTGAGCAGAGGGAGCAAGGCCCCTCCCCATTCGTTAACTAGGGGAGAGGTGTGCCCCATTAAGAGCTCCCTCTGCTCAAAAAACCAACGAGGTCAATTAAAGACCATTAAGGCCTGTGACTTTGGGGTGGGTGTAGCCCTTAAAGGGACCCCGTGATGGCGACTCCATCCACGCCGGTGGCAGGGCCAGCTAGGACATATGCGCAGGTGGTGTCCACATCCACGGTGCCTCCTGCGCCACCCGCTGCCCTGCCACCGTTCAGACTAATAACAAAGAAACACGGGGTCAAGAGCTACACTCACCCCACAATGAGCATTGAGGAGTGCGTGCGGGCGATGGCTGGGGTAGTCGGCCCCTCGGCCATTGTCGCAGCCTCCAAGATGTCTGGGAAGGCTGTATTCTTCCTGGGGTCGGAGCGGGCGGTGTCCCTGGCCCTCGAAAAGGGGCTCACGGTGGGCGGGACGTTCCTGCCGGTGGACCCTCTCGAGACCACCGCGCAGAGGGTCATCATTTCAAACGTCCCGCCCTTTGTTCCCGCTGAGCTCCTCCTCCCTCACCTACACCAACTGGGGGAGGTAAGGTCGGGGATCAACCCCATACCGCTCGGCCTCAGGGAGAACAGCCTGTGCCACGTGTTCTCCTTCCGCCGCCAGCTCTTTGTCCGGCTGGTGCGGGAGGAGACGATGGAGGGATCATTTAATGTGGTGCACGAGGGGACTGCCTACCGCGTCTTCTGGACGTCGGATGGCGTGCGGTGCCATGCCTGCAGAGAGGTGGGGCACGTTCGCAAGAACTGCCCCGCCTCCAAGGCCGCCAAACCACCGAAGGCGGCCAAGGCTGGCGCCGCCGCCACCCCTCCCCCTAGTAGCGTCCGCGTGCCGGGAGCCGTAGGTGCGCGGGCATCGTCGGGGGCCGTTGTTTTCACGGCCTCCGGCGGGGGGGAGGGAGAGCGTCCGATCGGAAGGAAGGCGCGGAGGAAGGCGAAACATCTAGAGGCGGGTCCCCTCAGTGCGCCAGACAGCTTGAACACCGCGCTCAGCCCAACCCCGTCACCGGCGAACGCGGGGTGCCTTGAGCCCGTACCCGAGCCCTTGATCAATATCACAGAGGGGCTCGAGCGCGGGCAAGATAAGAAAAATGGGGGGGCGGAGCGGGAGGCCTCGACAGACATGAAGGTCTCCCTGCCTCCGCGCCCCCCAGGAACAAAAGGAGGCGCCGCTCCAATGAGGCGGAGGGGGAACAACATCCCTCCGCGGAGGAGCCGGTGCCCGCCGCGTGTCCCGCGTCCCCCACCAGCGCCCCCAAGCTGCGCTGTAGGCGGGAGGAATCTGTCCCCGGGGAGGTGAGGCAGTCGAGGCTGCCCAGCCTCTGCCTCCCGGGGATGGCGTGGAAGATCTGCCTCTCGTGGGGGGCGTGGGGATCGCGGAGGAATACGATGCCGCCGGGCCGGGCGTCCTGGGGACTGAGGCGGGCGGGGCCGAAAAGGCCGAACCTGAGCCCGCCCAGCCAATACCCAACTTCCCCCAGGAGTCGCTCGACTCGGCATAAACTGAAAATGATAATAATTTCACAGAACATCCACACGCTGGGCTGGGGGGTGGCGGCGGGGAGGGGGAAGAACAACAACCCTCGCCCCCTACGTTGGAGCTGGGGTACTTGGAGGACCTGGAACATTTCTTTGGCCGGGTCTCTCCGTGTTCCCTGGCTCCTGGGGCGGAGGAGGAACACCTTCCGCTGTCGCTTCCTGACCCAGCACCGCTTTTAAAAGAGCCCAGTGGGGACTCCTCTGCCGACGATCCTGGGGGTGGGATCGGGGCAGAGCCAGGGCCAGATGGAGCGGCCGGGTCATTTGCCGTACCTCGTGCAGTCGACGGGCCGGCTGCTGGCGGCGACCTCCCGGAGGGGGACGGGGACTTGGTGGGGGACGAGGGAGAAGATCCCGAGTCCATCACCAGTGAGGCGGTGGATCTCCTCGTGCCCGCCGCTGAGTCCCCCCTCATTCCCGTAGAGGAACTCCGGGACTTTTTGGTCCAGAGCCAGGGTCGCCGCAACCGAACCCATCTGGCCCTGGAAAGATGGTCCGAGCCGGGGCTGCTCATCGCTTCCGTCCGCGCCGCCGCTAAAACCATGGCCGCGGGCGGGCCCTTATCAAAGGCGCAAGGCCTTGAGCTGTGCCGGCTCAAAAGGTTCCTCACTGGGCTGCTGAAGGAGTGGAGGTCAACAAAAGACTCCGCTCCCTCCCCCACAATAGGTTAAGGTAGAGGTTGCACTATGCTCTAGTCATGAAGATAACCATAGCCAGCCTCAACATCAACGGCGGCAGAGGGGCACGCCGCAGATTTAACAATTTTTCGCTCCTGCGGCAGGGGAAATATGCGGTGTGCTTCCTGCAAGAAACCCACACCGTTCCGGGAGACGAAGCCATGTGGCTCCTGGAATGGCAAGGAGAGGTCCGCATGAACCACCTCACTACCACTTCTAGTGGGGTGGCCATCTTGTTGGCCCCGCATTTTCAGCCGGAGATCTTGGGGATCGAGGAGCCCGTGCCAGGCCGCTTGCTGCACGTCACGGTTCGCCTGGGGGACGTGCCGCTCCATCTCGTGAACGTGTACGCCCCTCAGCCCGGCCCGCAGCAAACACGCTTCTTCGAAGAGGTGTCCGCTCTTCTTGGCTCCGTCGATGTCGGCGACTGCATTGTCCTCAGGGGGGATTTTAACTGCACCCTCGAGGCGAGGGACCGCTCCGGTGCCCCGCAGAGCATGACGGCGATGGAGAAGTTGAGGGACCTGGTCGGGTCCTTCGAATTGGTGGACGTCTGGCGAAATCTCCGCCCCGACTCCAGCGCCTTTACTTGGGTGAGGCCTGGAGTAGGATGGTCCAGAGTCGACCGCCTTTACGTGTCTCGGGCGTACGTTTCCTGAGTCCCAGCGGCCTCCATGCGGCCGGTGCCGTGTTCGGACCACCACCTGGTGTGGGCGGAGCTCGCTTCGCTCCGCGCGAGGACGGGGTCCGCGTACTGGCATTTTAACAACCAGCTGCTGGAGGACGTGCGGTTCCAGGACTCGTTCCGTCGATTCTGGTCCGACTGGAGAAGGAAGCAGGGGGGCTTCCCCTCCTTGAGGCTATGGTGGGATGTGGGCAAGGCTCACGTCCGCGTCTTCTGTCAAGAGTACGCGAGGGGGTCAACCAAGAGGCGGGCGGCCAGAGTCGGGCGCCGAGAAAAAGAGGTGCTCGACCTGGAATCCCGTCTCAGTCAAGTCGTCGAAGACCCGGCCCTGCGGACGGTGTACGAAGCAAAGAAGGCCGCGCTGAAGGACCTGCAGCTCGTCGGGTCCCGAGGCGCGTTCGTGAGGTCGCGGATCCGGTTCCTGCGGGATCTGGACCACGGCTCCCCCTTCTTCTACTCGCTGGAAAAAAGACAGAGTGTCCGTAAGCAGCTCTTGACGCTGCTGGCCGACGACGGCTCTCTCATCTCGGATCCGGAGGGCGTCAACAACAGGGCCCATGAATATTACGGGGCTCTGTTCTCTCCGGAGCCGTCAAGCGAGGAAGCGCGTAGAGTTTTGTGATGGGCTTTGCCGAAGGTCGGCCTGGAGGGCGCCGAAAATCTGGAAGCTCCGCTAAGCCTGGCGGAGCTGACCGGCGTACTCGCCCGGCTCTCGAGGGGAAAAGCCCCGGGGCTGGACGGGCTGACCGTGGAGTTCCACAGGGAGTTCTGGGACGTCCTGGGGGGCGACTACGCGCGGGTCCTGGGGGAAAGTCTGGCGACCGGGGAGATGCCTACTCTTGGCGCAGGGCAGTCATCGTCCTGCTGCCTAAGAAGGGCGATCTCCGCCTCCTTAAGAACTGGCGCCCGGTCTCCCTCCTCAGCACGGACGACAAAATCTTCGCCAGGGCGATGTCTGCTCGCTTTGGTGCCATGCTGGACCACATGATCCACCCCGACCAGTCCTACACGGTCCCGGGCCGGACAATCCACGATAACATCCATCTGGTCTGGGACCTCATCCATCATTCCCAGCAGGCTGGTCTGTCGGTCGCCTTCCTATCTCTCGACCAAGAGAAGGCGTTCGACAGGGTGGATCACGACTATCTGTTCGGAACTCTGTGCACTTTCGGGTTCGGGACGCATTTCGTCGCCCGGATCCGACTTTTGTACGCCGCTGCGGACTGTCTGATAAAGGTTAACGGGTCCTTGACGGCGCCCCTTCGCTTTGGGAGAGGGGTGCGCCAGGGATGCCCCATGTCCGGCCAGTTATACGCCGTCTGCGTCGCGCCTTTCCTGCGCCTCCTGCGGACGAGGTTGACGGGACTGGCTCTGCAAGGGCCGGGCGTGGAGGTCGTCCTCTCGGCTTACGCCGATGACGTGCTCCTCGCGGTAGAGGATCCCGCTGACCTGCGGAGGATGCGTGAGTACCAGGAGATTTACTCGGCCGCATCCTCTGCCAGGATCAACTGGGAGAAATGTTCCGGACTCCTGGTGGGTCAGTGGCGGGTGGACTCCCTGCCGGAGGAGCTCAGGCCTTTTGCCTGGAGCACGACCCATCTCCTCTATCTGGGAGTCTACCTTAGCCCCGACGAGGGAGCCTGGCCGGCGAACTGGCAGGAGCTGGAGGCCAAGGTCGCCGCTCGCCTAGGGCGCTGGACAGGACTGCTCCGAGTGCTGTCCTACAGGGGTCGAGCGCTAGTCATAAACCAGCTGGTGGCCGCAATGCTGTAGTACCGGCTGGTAACTTTGACCCCTCCCCTTGCGTTTGTCACCAAGATACAGAAGAAGCTGGTGGACTTCTTCTGGAACAACAGGAAGCACTGGGTCTCTGCTGCCGTCTTGAGTCTCCCGCTTGGGGAGGGCGGTCAGTCGTTGGTGTGCGTCAGCGCCCAGCTCGCGACTTTCCGTCTTCAGACCCTGCAGAGATACCTTTACGTCGAGCCCCCTCCTAGGTGGCGTGCTCTGGCGACGTATTTCTTCCGCCAGCAGCACGGCCTCAACTACGACACGCAGCTCCTATTTGTGAGCTTGGGGGGGCGTCAGGACCGCCTTCCAGGAGCTGCCTGTCTTTTACAAGGAACTCACCAGGGTCTGGAACAAAGTCTCCACCAAGCGCAGCTCTCCAGCGGCTGGAGTGGCGGCTGTCCCGCAGGAGCCGCTGCTCGGGAATCCGTACCTCCATGACCGAGGTTTTTGGTGGCGGTCGGACGCGAGGGCTGTGGCCGGTGAGATGACCAGGGTCAGGGACCTGCTCGATGGCGGAGGAGCGGGCTGGATGGCGCCAGACACGCTGGCACGGCGCCTAAATTCTGCCAACGTCCGCCGCGCGGCCGATGCCATCGTGTCGCTCAAAACAGTTCTGGGCCCCGACTCCATTAGGTGCATCGAGGAGGCTCAAGCACGTGGGGAGATCCTGTCTGAACTGACCCCCGTCCGGACGGAATTCCTCATCGGCGCCAAACCCCGGGACCTCCCTCGGGAGCCGGTGCCTCACAACTTGAGCCGCCTCGGGGGAATCCCCTCCGTGCCTTTCAGTTCCGCACGGAGGGGTTTCCTGTACGGGCTGCTCCTGCACACTCTCAACTTTGCCATCCTCGCCTGCCGTCCGGACACGCCATGGCGTACCATCCTGCCGTCCGGAGGAGGCGGGGGTCCCCGATGGAGGGCACTCTACGCGGGAGTCCTCCCCTTATTTATCGGGGACTTGGCCTGGATGGTGGTGCATGGAGCAGTGCCGTGCAATAAGTTTTTAAGCCGGTTCACGGGCTCCCAGGCCGCCTGCAATTTCTGCGGTCTGGCAGAGTCCGTGTTCCATGTTTTTACCGAATGCACGAGGTTGCAGCCCCTGTTTTATTATTTAAAGGGGCAGCTCCTGAAATTCTGGCTGCACTTCAGTCACACATTTCTTATCTTTGGGCACCCTGTGCGGAGGGGAGCGGGTAGGTCCGAGGACCTTCTCGTAGGACTGCTCCTGGGCACGGCCAAGGGTGCCATCAGCCGGTCCAGGCAGCAGGCGGTCGAGGGGGTCGTTCAGCCTGACTGCCTGCCTCTCTTCTGCGCGTACATCCGGTCCAGGGTGTCCTTGGAGATGGAGCACGCGGTGTCCACCGGTACGCTCGCGGCCTTCCGCGAGAGGTGGGCACCGGAGGGACTGGAGTGCATCATCACCCCCGGCAACCAAATTTTAATTTGATTTTATGTTTTAAAGTTTAATTTGTTTTAATTGCCGGTGTTTTTTTAGTGTCCCCCTCCTCTTTCATAGGGGGCACTTGGAGGAAAAAAATGATTTTAGTGCCCAAAAAAAAACTTTAAAAAAAACAAAAACACAAAAAAACCCCCCAAAAAAAACACAAAAAAAGGGCCTTGGAAATGTTTGGCGCGCCCCCCCAGATCGGGGGGGGGGAATGATTTAATGATTTAATGTTTTAATTTTCTCACAAAAAGAGTTCTGTGGACAAGCACTCCAAGGTCCCTCTGTTCCTCTACACTTCTAAGTGGCCTACCGTTTAATGTGTATACCCTTTCCTTGTTAGATCTCCCCAAGTGCATCACCTCACACTTCTCCAAATTAAATTCCATTTGCCACTGTTCTGGCCACCTGACCAGGAGATTGATATCGTCCTGCAGTCCATGACTTTCCTCTTCATTATCAACCACACAGCCAATTTTAATATCATCTGTAAACTTCTTAATCATACTCCCTATATTCAAATCTAAATCATTGATATATACCACAAAAATCAAGGGACCCAGGACTGACCCCTGCAGACCCCACTGGAAACATCCTTCCAGTCATAAAAACATCCATCAACCACTACCCTTTGTTGCCTAGCTCTAAGCCAATTTTGGATCCAACTTTCCACTTTTCCCTGGATCCCATGGGCTTTAACCGTCATGACCAGTCTGCCATGTGGGACCTTATCAAAAGCTTTGCTAAAGTCCATATGCACTACATCGTATGCATTACCCTCATTGACCCTCCTGGTTACATAGAAACATAGAAATTTACAGTGCAGACGGAGGCCATTTCGGCCCATCGTGTCTGTGCCGGCTGTCAAAAAGCCGCACGGCCCTCGGTCAGCAACCCTGAAGGTTACATATAAACCCATGAACAATGAACAATGGCGGAAAGGTAAAGAGCACCCAGCCCAACCAGTCCATCCCATACAACTGTGACACTCCTTACACTGAAACATTCTACACTCCACCCCAACCGGATCAAAAAAATTCAATCAGGTTAGTCAAACACGATCTTCCCTTAACAAATCCATGCTGACTGTCCCTGATTAATCCTTGACTTTTTAAATGTGGATTTATCCTGTCATTCAGAATTTTTTCAAATAATTTCCCAACCACTGAGGTTAGGCTGACAGGCATGTAATTACTCGGTCTATCCCTTTCTCCCTTCTTAAACAAGGGTACCACATTAGCAGTCCTTCAGTCCTCCAGCACCATGCCCAGATCCAAAGAGGACTGGAAAATGATGGTCAAGACCTCTGCTATTTCCTCTTTTACTTCACTCAACAGCCTGGGATGCCATTCATCTGGGCCTGGAGACTTATCCACTTTCAAAGCTGCTAAACCCCTTAATACCTCCTCTTTCACTATATTTATTTCATCCAGAATATCACACGCCTCCTTAATAGCAGTATCTGCATTGTCCCTTACCTTTGTGAAAACAGATGCAAAGTATTCATTAAGAACTCTACTAAAATCTTCCTCATCCACACACAGATTACGCTCATGGTCTCTGGTACCCTTTTTTTAGTTACCATCTTACTCTTAATATATTTATAGAACGTCTTTGGGTTTTCCTTAATTTTACTAGCCAAGAATTTTTCATGCTCTATCTTAGCATTCCTAATATCCTTTTTAATTTTACCTTGAACTTTTTATATTCCTCCTGTAAAGTCCTTACTCTACAGCATGAAACCACACGAGGCACATTCTGGGGATAAGGTCACTCTGTGACCTTAACTCTTTATTACAGGACTCCAAAGACGAAGACCCTGCGTGGGACCTCCCTTTTTATACCTGGGTGATCAGGTAAGGAGTGTCTCCCACAAGTTCAACCCTTGTGTTCAAGGTGTGCATCTAGGTTGAGTGTGTACAGTAATACAGTGGTGTTACATTGTGGTTACATACATGACATCACCTCCCCCCCCCCCCAAAGTTTTATTGGAATCATAGGTTTAGTCTTTCAGGTGGTCTACACTCCCCCGTGGAGCGCCGCAGTTGGGGCTCTGGTTGTTGGACACTGACGTGAGTGTCTGTCACCTGTGGTGATTCCAGCCTGTCCGGGCTGACCGCAGGGACTGTGCATCCTTCTGATTGCTCTTGTTGCTCGTTCACTGGCGGTGTGGTGAGCTCCATCTCATGGTCTTCTTCAGGTTCCTCCGTGTCCATGCTGAACCTTTTTTTTACTTGGTCCAGATGCTTACAGCATATCTGACCATTCCCCTCTTTGTCAATTACAGTGCCCTCAAAGCATTTGGGCCCCATGGCGTGATTGAGGACGAATACAGGATTATTTATCTCTTATACATTTCCCCCTCGCATTACGGTCATGGTACTCGTTTTGTGACTTGCGCTTGTCCTCAACTATATCGATCAGGACTGGATGAATGAGGGACAACCGAGTTTTGAGTGTCAGTTTCATTAGTAGCTCTGCGGGCAGGACCCCCGTGAGCGAGTGATCTATAGGCCAACAGGAGGCACGATAGGCGGCATTGTAGGGAGGGCCCTTGAATCCTGAGCATACTTTGCTTAATGATTTGGACCGCACATTCCGCCTGGCCATTGGAGGCCGGCTTGAACGGAGCAGTCGTGACATGGTTGATGCCATTGTCCGACATAAACTCTCGGAATTCGTAGCTTGTGAAACATGGGCCATTATCACTAACCAGGATGTCCGGCAAGCCATGGGTTGCAAAGATCGCACGTAGGCTTTCCACGGTGGTGGATGATGTGCATGAATTCAGAATGATGCACTTGATCCATTTCGAGTACGCATCTACCACAATAAGGAACATCTTTCCCATGAACAGGCCCACGTAGTCAACATGAATGCGTGACCATGGCTTGGTGGGCCAGGGTCACGGGCTGAGCGGGGTCTCCCTCGGGACATTACCCAGCTGGGCACATGTCGTGCACCTGCGAACACAGTGTTCCAGGTCTGAATCAATTCCAGGCCACCAATCGTGTGACCGGGCAATGGCCTTCATCAGCACAATGCCTGGGTGCTCGCTGTGGAGTTCCCTGATGAATGCCTTCCTGCCCTTCTGGGGCATAACTACCCGGCTGCCCCATAGTGGGCAGTTGGCTTGGATCGAGAGCTCATCCATCCGTCTGTGGAATGGTCTGACCTCCTCAGGGCATGCTCCGTGTGTGGGCGCCCAATCTCCAGTCAGGACACATTTCTTAATCAGGGATAGGAGGGGATCTCTGTTTGTCCAGATTTTGATCTGGCGGGCTGTGATGGGGCAGTCTGCGCTGTCAAAGGCATCGACAGCCATGACCATTTCGGTGCTTTGCTCCGCTGCCCCCTCAGTGGTGGCCAGTGGAAGCCTGCTGAGTGCGTCAGCGTAATTTTCAGTGCCAGGCCGGTGCCGGATGGTGTAGTCATAAGCAGCCAGCGTGAGCCCATCGCTGTATGCGAGCTGATGCGTTGGCATTGACAGCCTTACTGTCTGACAACAGGAATGTTAATGGCTTGTGGTCCACCTCTAATTGAAACTTCCTACCAAAGAGGTACTGATGCATTTTTTTTACACCGTAGACACATGCAAGCGCTTCCTTCTCAACCATCCCATATCCCCGTTCTGCTTGAGAGAGCGACCTGGAGGCATAAGCCACAGGTTGTAGTTGACCCTCAGCATTGCCCTGCTACAGCACGCAACCAACCCCATAGGGCGATGCATCACATGTCAGAACCAGTTTTTTACAGGGGTCATACAGGGTCAACAACTTGTTTGAACAAAGTAGGTTTCGCGCCCGATCGAAAGCCCGTTCCTGACAGTCCCCCCAAAATCAATCGCAACCGTTTCACAGGAGCGCGTGCAGCGGCTCCAACAACGTGCTCAAGTTCAGCAGAAAGTTCCCGAAATAGTTCAACAGTCCCAGTAATGAACCCAACTCCGATGTGTTGCAGGGCCTGGGTGCTCGTCGAATCGCCTCTGTTTGGATTCGGTGGGCCGAATCCCATCTGCAGCAACTCTCCTGCCCAGAAACTCAACCTCAGGAGCTAAAAACACACATTTAGACTTTTTGAGTCGCAGGCCTACCCGGTCCAGTCAGCGTAGCACCTCTTCCAGGTTGTGGAGGTGTTCCTCGGTGTCTCGACCCGTGATGAGGATGTCGTCCTGGAATACGATTGTTCCAGGAATGGATTTAAGCAGGCTTTGAAATTCATTGAAAAATCGCGGCCGCTGAACATAGAAACATAGAAAAATAGGTGCAGGAGTAGGCCATTCAGCCCTTCGAGCCTGCACTGCCATTCAATAAGATCATGGCTGATCATTCCTTCAGTACCCCTTTCCTGCTTTCTCTCCATACCTCTTGATCCCCTTAACCCTAAGAGTCATATCTATCTCCCTCTTGAATATATCCAGTGAACTGGCATCAACAACTCTCTGCGGCAGGGAATTCCACAGGTTCACCACTCTCTGAGTGAAGAAGTTTCTCCTCATCTCAGTCCTAAATGGCCTACCCCTTATCCTTAGACTGTGACCCCTGGTTCTGGACTTCCCCAACATCGGTAATATTCTTCCCGCATCTAACCTGTCCAGTCCCGTCAGAATCTTATATGTTTCTGTGAGATCCCCTCTCATCCTTCTAAACTCCAGTGTATAAAGGCCCAATTTATCCAGTCTCTCCTCATATGTCAGTCCAGCCATCCCAGGAATCAGTCTGGTGAACCTTCGCTGCACTCCCTCAATAGCAAGAACGTGCTTCCTCAGACTAGGAGACCAAAACTGAACACAATATTCCAGGTGAGGCCTCACTAAGGCCCTGTACAACTGCAGTAAGACCTCCCTGCTTCTATATTCAAATCCCCTAGCTATGAAAGCCAACATACCATTTGCTTCCTTTACCGCCTGCTGTACCTGCGTGCACACTTTCAGTGACTGATGAACCATGACACTCAGGTCTCATTGCACCTCCCCTTTTCCTAGTCTGCCGCCATTCAGATAATATTTTGCCTTTGTGTTTTTGCCCCCAAAATGGATAACGTCACATTTATCCACATTATACTGCATCTGCCATGCATTTGCCCACTCACCTAACCTGTCCAAGTCACCCTGAAGCCTCTTAGCGTCCTCCTCACAGCTCACACCGCCACCCAGTTTAGTGTCATCTGCAAACTTGGAGATATTACACTTTATTCCTTCATCCAAATCGTTAATGTATATTGTAAAGAGCTGGGGTCCCAGCACTGAGCCCTGCGGCACTCCACTAGTCACTGCCTGCCATTCTGAAAAGGACCCATTTATCCCGACTCTCTGCTTCCTGCCTGCCAACCAGTTCTCTATCCACGTCTGTATATTACCCCCAATACCATGTGCTTTGATTTTGCACACCAATCTCTTGTGCGGGACCTTGTCAAAAGCCTTCTGAAAGTCCAAATACACCACATCCACTAGTTTTCCCTTGTCCACTCTGCTAGTTACATCCTCAAAAAATTCCAGAAGATTCGTCAAGCATGATTTCCCTTTCATAAATCCATGCTGACTTGGTCCGATCCTGTCACTTCTTTCCAAATGCGCTGCTATTTCATACTTCATGATCGATTCCAACATATTCCCCACAACTGATGTCAGGCTAACTGGTCTATAATTACCCGTTTTCTCTCTCCCTCCTTTTTTAAAAAGTGGTGTTACATTAGCTACCCTCCAGTCCATGGGAACTGATCCAGAGTCGATACACTGTTGGAAAATGATCATCAATGCATCCACTATTTCTCGGGCCACTTCCTTGAGCACTCTGGGATATAGACTATCAGGCCCCGGGGATTTATCGGCCTTCAATACCATCAATTTCCCTAACATAATTTCCTGCCTAATAAGGATATCCTTCAGTTCCTCCTTCTCACTAGACCCTCTGTCCCCTAGTACCTTCAGAAGGTTATTTGTATCTTCCTTCGTGAAGACAGAACCGAAGTATTGGTTCAATTGGTCTGCCATTTCTTTGTTCCCCATTATAATTTCACCTGAATCTGACTGCAAGGGACCTACGTTTGTCTTTGCTAATCCTTTTCTTTTTACATTTTTATAGAAGCTTTTGCAGTCAGTTTTTATATTCCGTGCAAGCTTCCTCTTGTACTCTATTTTCCCCCTCTTAATTAAACCCTTAGTCCTCCTCTGTTGAATTCTAAATTTCTTCCAGTCCTCAGGTTTGTTGCTTTTTCTAGCCAATTTATATGCCTCTTCCTTGGTTTTAAAACTATCCTTAATTTCCTTTGTTAGCCATGGTTGAGCCACCTTCCCAGTTTTATTTTTACTCCAGACAGGGATGTACATTTGCTGAAGTTCATAATATGGTCTTTAAATGTTTGCCATTGCCTATCCACCATCAACCCTTTTAGTATCATTTGCCAGTCTATTCTAGCCAATTCACACCTCATACCGTCGAAGTTACCTTTCCTTAAGTTCAGGACCCTAGTTTCCGAATTAACTTTGTCACTCTCTATCTTAATAAGGAATTCCACCATATTATGGTCACTTTTCCCCAAGGGGCCTCGCACAACAAGATTGCTAATTAGTCCCTTCTCATTACACATCACCCAGTCTAGGATGGCCAGCTCCCTGGTTTGTTCCTCGACATATTGGTGGAGAAAACCATCCCTAATACACTCCAGGAAATCCTCCTCCACCGCATTGCTACCAGTTAGGTTAGCCCAATCTATATGTAGATTAAAGTCGCCCATGATTACAGCTGTACCTTTATTGCACACACCCCTTATTTCTTGTTTGATGCTGTCCCCAATCTCACGACTACTATTTGGTGGGCTATACACAACTCCCACTAGCGTTTTCTGCCCTTTGGAATTCCGCAGCTCCACCCATACCGATTCCACATCATCCAAGCTGATGTGCTTCCTTACTATTGCATTGATTTCCTCTTTAACCAGCAACACCACCCCGCCTCCTTTTCCTTTCTGTCTATCCTTCTTAAATATTGAATACCCTTGGATGTTGAGTTCCCAGCCTTGGTCACCCTGGAGCCATGTCTCCATGATGCCAATCACATCGTATCCGTTAACTGCTATCTGCGCAGTTCATTCATCCACCTTATTCTGAATACTCCTCACATTGAGGCAGAGAGCCTTCAGGCTTGTTTTTTTAACACACTTTGCCCCTTTAGAATTTTTCTGTAATGTGGTCCTTTTTGTTTTTTGCCTTGGGTTTCTCTGCTCTCCACTTTTACTATTCTCCTTTCTATATTTTGCTTCTGCCTCCTTTTTATTTCCCTCTGTCTCTCTGCATAGGTTCCCATCCCCCTGCCATATTAGTTTAACTGCTCCCCAACAGCACTAGCAAACACTCCACCGAGGACATTGGTTCCGGTCCTGCCCAGATGCAGACCGTCCGGTTTGTACTGGTCCCATCTTCCCCAGAACCGGTTCCAATGTCCCAGGAATTTGAATCCCTCCCTTCTGCACCACTCCTCAAGCCACGTATTCATTTGAGCTATTCTGCGATTCCTACTCTGACTAGCACGTGGCACTGGTAGCAATCCTGAGATTACTACTTTTGAGGTCCTACTTTTTAATTTAGCTCCTAGCTCCCTAAATTCGCCTCGTCGGACCTCATCCTGTTTTTTACCTATGTCATTTGTACCTATCGAATGCCAAACGGACACCTGTTATAAACGAACAGTCCCTTGTACGTGGTGATGGTGGTCAGTAGTTTAGATTCTTTGGCCAGTTCCTGGGTCATATAGGCTAAAGTGAGGTCCAACTTGGTGAACAGCTTGCTGCCTGCCAGCGTGGCGAAAAGAGTATTGGGAGCGGGTATTGATCTTGTAGGGACACCCGATTGATGGTGGCCTTGTAGTCGCCACAGATCCGGACAGAGCCATCTGTTTTTAGGACGGGAATGATGGGGCTCGCCCAGTCGCTGAATTCGACAGGCGAGATGATACCCTTTCTCAACAGCCGGTCCAGTTCGCTCTCGATCTTTTTCCGCATCACATGCGGCACAGCTCTGGCTTTGTGGTGCACTGGCCTAGCGTCCGGGGTGATGTGTATCACTACTTTAGTGCCTTTGAAACTCCCGACGCCAGGTTGGAATAGTGAATCGAATTTGTGAGCACGGACTTCGCTCCACAGATGACATTGCATGAACATCCCCCCCATTTCCAGTTCATCTCGGCTAATCAGCTCCTCCCCAACAGTGCGGGACCATTGCCCGGGACAATCCAGAGCGGCAGCCGATTCACTAACCCATTGTGTGTGACAGCCAACATTGCACTGCCTAGCACCGGAATGATTTCTTTCGTGCAAGTCCGTAATTGTCTCTCAATACGTGCTAATTTGGGTCTACTGGCTTTAAATGGCCATAGCTTCTCAAATTGCTGAACGCCCATGAGTGACTGGCTGGCCCCAGTGTCCAACTCCATGCGTACAGGGATGCCGTTTAATAAAACCATCATCATCATGGGTGGCGTTTTGGTGTATGAACTGTGAATATTCGCCACATGGACCCGCTGAACCTCGGCATCCATCAATTTTCCCCAAATGTCATCCTGCCTCAAAGAACCCTCTTCTGATCCATCCGCCTCATATATTAGTCTGGTTGCAGGCTTCCTGCACATTCGAGCTAAGTGGCCACTGAGATTGCAGTTCCTGCAGACAAACTGTTGAAATCTGCAAGATCTAGCTGAGTGTTTTCCCCCACACCTCCAGCATGAGTTAAAGTTTCCATTGTTGGGAACAAAAGGACTATGGCCAGGCATTCCGCGCTGACTGTCCCTTTGACTGCTCTTAAGTACCCTATTAGTGGGTGTCAATGGCCCCATCCCGGGCCACATTATCCACTGTGATGGCATGAATGTCCGTTCAGCCTGCCATTGTCTCTGTGGAAGTCCTGCTCTGGGGTCTATTGCTTCGGACTGCCCCTGCTTGCCTGCGGGACTCTGAGTCGCATCGATGATGTTAACTCCCTGATTCATTGACGCGTTAGAGGCAGAATTGCGCACGTATATTATTTTCGTCTCTTCCTCCTCCGCCATGAAAGTTTGAGCCATCAACGCCGCCGCTTCCAAGGTCAAATCCTTGGTCTCAATTAATTTGCGGAAAATTCCCGCATGACCGATGCCCTCGATAAAAAAGTCCCTTAGCATCTCCCTCCTGCAGGCGT
The DNA here is from genome assembly GCF_044704955.1 of Pristiophorus japonicus. Lineage (NCBI taxonomy): Eukaryota > Metazoa > Chordata > Chondrichthyes > Pristiophoridae > Pristiophorus > Pristiophorus japonicus. The sequence goes on from NC_091989.1 coordinate 186,844,463, forward strand.
CTGTGAACATACAGAGGCTGGCCAAACGCCAGAGGTCTGCTACGAAGTCCGGTATGCTCTGTCCTTCATGACGTCGGTGGGTGCAGAATCTGTGTCTGGCCATATGTATGCTACTCGCCGGTTTGAGGTGCTCCCCGATCAATTTGCTAAGTTCTTCAAAGGTTTTATCCGCCGGCTTTTCGGGTGCTAGTAAATCCTTCATGAGCGCGTAAGTCTTTGGTCCGCAGCTGGTCAAGAGATGAGCCCTTCGCTTGTCGGCCGCTGCATCCCCCAGCCATTCTTTCATAACGAAGCGTTGCTGAAGCCTCTCGACAAAATCGTCCCAGTCTTCCCCAACACAGTACCATTCCTCTGTGCTACCGGTGGCCATTCTCGTGAATTCCCGTTTCTCGTTGCCAATTTAAAGTCCTTACTCTACAGTATGAAACCACACGTGGCACATTCTGGGGATAAGGTCACTCTGTGACCTGAACTCTTTATTCACAGGACTCCAAAGACAGTGACCCTGCGTGGGACCTCTCTTTTTATACCTGAGTGATCAGGTAAGGCGTGTCTCCCACAAGTTCACCCCTTGTGGTCAAGGTATGCATCTAGGTTGAGTGTATACAGTAATACAGTGGTGTTACATTGTGGTTACATACATGATACCTCCAAAGATTCTACAGTATTTAGCCATTGGTATATGATATAAGCTTCCATTTTTCTCTTTATCATCCCCTGTAAGTCCCTAGATATCCAGGGGGCTCTAGAATTATTATTCCCAGCCTTTTTCTGTAAGGGCACATGTTTGGCCTGAGCCCTCCGGATCTCCTCCTTGAATGCCTCCCACTGTTCCGACACTGATTTACCCACAAGTAGCTGTTTCAATTCCACTGTGGCCAAATCACTCTTAACTTAGCAAAGTTAGCTTTTCCCCAATTTAGGACTTTTATTCCAGGCCTATCCTTGTCCTTATCCATAACCAACTTGAATCTGACTGAATTATGGTCACTGGCACCCAAGTGCTCTCCCACTGATACCCCTTCAACCTGCCCAGCTTCATTCCCCAAAACTCAATCCAAGATCGCCCTCTCCCGTGTTGGGCTTGTTACATACTGACTAAAATAGTTCTCTTGAATGCATTTTAGGAATTCTGCGCCCTTGTAAAATATCACCTATTGACAGATGATAGAAAATGGCCGTGTAACATAAAATGGGTTTTAAAATGGAGGAAGGCTGAGAAGCAAAGCTTGATGGTAAATGAACCATCCTCAGTAACCAAAACAACATGTTGAACTTTAGTACAGAATAACAAGGTTTATCAGGTTCTGCTTAGCCCGACATAACTTATCAGTAGAAAGGCAGTGTATCTGGAGAATGTTTAGGTTGGTGGGAGGTGCAGAGATTATCGGGACTGCCTAGGAGATGGAACGGACCCTTTTCAAGGTTTCAAAGCTCGGACATTGAAAACGAGATATTTTGCTAGCTTGCCACGTTGGAACAAAAAGGCTATAAAGTAACAGCTATTTTACTGGGAAGGCAGTGTGAATCAAGACCACAGGAGATAAGGGTATAAAGTAACAGCTATTCTACTGGGAAGGCAGTGTGAATCAAGGCAACAGGAGATAAGGGTATAAAGTAACAGCTATTCTACTGGGAAGGCAGTGTGAATCAAGGCCACAGGAGATAAGGGTATAAAGTAACAGCTATTCTACTGGGAAGGTAGTGTGAATCAAGGCCACAGGAGATAAGGGTATAAAGTAACAGCTATTCTACTGGGAAGGCAGTGTGAATCAAGGCAACAGGAGATAAGGGTATAAAGTGACAGTTATTCTACTGGGAAGGCAGTGTGAATCAAGGCCACAGGAGATAAGGGTATAAAGTGACAGTTATTCTACTGGGAAGGCAGTGTGAATCAAGGCCACAGGAGATAAGGGTATAAAGTAACAGCTATTCTACTGGGAAGGCAGTGTGAATCAAGGCAACAGGAGATAAGGGTATAAAGTGACAGTTATTCTACTGGGAAGGCAGTGTGAATCAAGGCAACAGGAGATAAGGGTATAAAGTAACAGCTATTCTACTGGGAAGGCAGTGTGAATCAAGGCAACAGGAGATAAGGGTATAAAGTAACAGCTATTCTACTGGGAAGGCAGTGTGAATCAAGGCAACAGGAGATAAGGATATAAAGTAACAGCTATTCTACTGGGAAGGCAGTGTGAATCAAGGCAACAGGAGATAAGGGTATAAAGTAACAGCTATTCTACTGGGAAGGCAGTGTGAATCAAGGCAACAGGAGATAAGGGTATAAAGTAACAGCTATTCTACTGGGAAGGCAGTGTGAATCAAGGCAACAGGAGATAAGGATATAAAGTAACAGCTATTCTACTGGGAAGGCAGTGTGAATCAAGGCCACAGGAGATAAGGGTATAAAGTGACAGTTATTCTACTGGGAAGGCAGTGTGAATCAAGGCCACAGGAGATAAGGGTATACAGTGACAGTTATTCTACTGGGAAGGCAGTGTGAATCAAGGCCACAGGAGATAAGGGTATAAAGTAACAGCTATTCTACTGGGAAGGCAGTGTGAATCAAGGCCACAGGAGATAAGGATATAAAGTAACAGCTATTCTACTGGGAAGGCAGTGTGAATCAAGGCCACAGGAGATAAGGGTATACAGTGACAGTTATTCTACTGGGAAGGCAGTGTGAATCAAGGCCACAGGAGATAAGGGTATAAAGTAACAGCTATTCTACTGGGAAGGCAGTGTGAATCAAGGCCACAGGAGATAACGAGTCCGCACCACAGTCGCTCGAGACAACACTGTCGGGAACAGGCTGTGACCATCATTTATTAAATATTACTTTTTGTAAAGAATGTAATGTACTTGATCAATCTCTGTTGTTTTTACTCAATATACCGGTATTAAAGCATTGGTTATAATCTGAACTAGAGTCTTCTAGTTTGAATTAAATATAAACCCTGAGAATAGTTGAATTGTGAAAATTAGCAAAGTGGCAAAAAGCTGCGAAGTCGTTAAACACTACACCCTCGATATTCTTCACATTCTATTTGTCCCAAACATTATTAGGATAGTTGAAATCCCCTACTATTACTACCCTATAGTTTTTAGACTTCACAGAAATGTGCCGACATATTTGCTCTTCTCTCTACCTCGGGGTGTTTGGGGGTCTATAACACACGCCCAGCAGTGTGATCGCCCCTTTTGTATTTTTTAGTTCAACCCATATGGCCTCATTTGATGATCCCTCGAACATGGAATGGAGAATCTTGGTTACGAGGGCAGATTGGATAAGCTTGGTTTCTTCTCATTGGATCAGAGGAGGCTGAGAGTAGACCTTGTTGAAGTATATCAAATTTTGAGGGGCCTGGATATAGTGGATAGCAAGGGCCTATTTCCATTGGTGGCGAGGTCAATTACAAACGGGCATAGTTTTAAGGTGATTGGTGGAAGGTTTAGAGGGGATTTGAGGGGAAGCTTCTTCACGCAGAGGGTTGTGGGGGTCTGGAACTCACTGCCTGGAAGGGAGGTGGATGCAGAAACCCTCACCACGTTTAAAAGGTGTTTGGATGGGCACTTGAAGTGTCGTAACCTGCAGGGTTACGGACCTAGAGCTGGTAATTGGGATTAGACTAGATGACCTTTTGTTGGTCGGTGCAGATATAATGGTAAGTACTGCAGGGAATAGAATAAGGCCAGGGTGATCTCCTGGACTAGTTTCGATTGCCTGGATGGATTGGAGAGGAATTCTCCCAGATTTTTTTTTCCCCAATTGGCCTGGGTTTTTATCTGGTTTTTGCCTCTCCCAGGAGATCACATGGCTCCGGTTGGGGTGGAGTGTAGAATGTTTCAGTATAAGGGGTGTCGCAGTTGTGTGAGGCGGACTGGTTGGGCTGGGTGCTCTTTGCCTTTCCGCCATTGTTCATGGGTTTATATGTAACCTTCAGGGCTGCTGACCGAGGGCCGTGTGGCTCTTTGTCGGCCGGCGCGGACACGATGGGCCGAAATGGCCTCCTTCTGCGCTGTAAATTTCTATGTTTCTGTGTGACAATGGTTCAATGAGTCTGTTTGTTCAATGACTGTAAGTAATACCACTTACAGTGACAGCTAATGATGTCACTGGGGGATTGCTCTCTGCTCTATGTAAGGATCTCCCTTCACTGAGTCACTGCTCACAGTCAGCAACGTGTACCACAAGCAACTGACAAAAGGATAATCATGGCTGAGCCAGCTCTTCCACCACCGCCTCCCATTACTCTTGAATTGCAGGCCATCTTTGAGCATATAAGTCTCGAATGAGCGATATATGATGCAATGCTGGAAATAGAAAAATATTACTCTCCTCGGCTGGCTACAATCGGTGTTCCCAGTAAGTATCTACGTTCAGTTATTAATTCTATAAACCATGTTGCAATGTAATATCATTCTTGTTATATACCAGGGGATAATCAGTTGTTAATGGTATTCTGCGTTTCCAGTTGTTGCATTTTGTTAACTCGTGGGATGTTGTTTAAAACTATTAGCACACCCTCGCTGCTGCTGGTGTCCCTGGTAAATCTCTTTATACAGCTAATCATTCTGTAAATGGTTTGAACTTTATTTCTCCCCTTGTCATTCCCAGTCCATCGGCAGTGCTGGCAGCCATTGACTCTCTACACGATACGGTGCTACCAAGATTCAAATGTTCGGTATTCAACTCAAGCAAAGATATTGGGTGAGACTATATTGACCAAATTTCGGTCTATTATCGACACTGACTATTTGTAACAGATCAGAAAAGGCTTTCTCGGTTTAGGGGACGTAACCGACAGGCGAAAGGCCATCGACCTGACCTGCTGATTATTTCCAGCATTTTCTTGTTTTAGTTCAGATGTCCCTCATCTGCTGTATTTCGCTTTTATTTTCACCGAATGCTCACTATGGTCACCGACACACAGTCACTATACTCACTATGGTCACTGACACACAGTCACTATACTCACTATGGTCACTGACACACAGTCACTATACTCACTATGGTCACTGGCACACAGTCACTATGGTCACCGACACACACTCACTATACTCACTATGGTCACTGGCACACAGTCACTATACTCACTATGGTCACCGACACACAGTCACTATACTCACTATGGTCACTGACACACAGTCACTATACTCACTATGGTCACCGACACACAGTCACTATACTCACTATGGTCACCGACATACAGTCACTATACTCACTATGGTCACTGACACACAGTCACTATACTCACTATGGTCACTGACACACAGTCACTATACTCACTATGGTCACCGACACACAGTCACTATACTCATTATGGTTACACACACACAGTCACAATACTCACAATGGTCACACACACACAGTCACTATACTCACTATGGTCACTGACACACAGTCACTATACTCACTATGGTCACTGACACACAGTCACTATGGTCACCGACACACAGTCACTTTTCTCACTATGGTTACACACACACAGTCACAATACTCACTATGGTCACACACACACAGTCACTATACTCACTATGGTCACTGACACACAGTCACTATACTCACTATGGTCACTGACACACAGTCACTATACTCACTGTGGTCACCGACACACAGTCACTATACTCACTGTGGTCACCGACACACAGTCACTATACTCACTATGGTCACCGACACACAGTCACTATACTCACTATACTCACTATACTCACTGATACACAGTCACTATACTCACTATGGTCACTGACACACAGTCACTATACTCACTATGGTCACTGACACACAGTCACTATACTCACTATGATCACTGACACACAGTCACTATACTCACTATACTCACTGATACACAGTCACTATACTCACTATGGTCACCGACACACAGTCACTATACTCACTATGGTCACCGACACACAGTCACTATACTCACTATACTCACTATACTCACTGATACACAGTCACTATACTCACTATGGTCACTGACACACAGTCACTATACTCACTATGGTCACTGACACACAGTCACTATACTCACCATGGTCACCGACACACAGTCACTATACTCACTATGGTCACCGACACACAGTCACTATACTCACTATGGTCACCGACACACAGTCACTATACTCATTATGGTCACCGACACACAGTCACTATACTCACTATGGCCACTGACACACAGTTACTATACTCGCTATGGTCACTGATACACAGTCACTGTACTCACTATGGTCACTGACACACAGTCACTATACTCACTATGGTCACTGACACACAGTCACAATACTCACTATGGTGACACACACACAGTCACTATACTCGCTATGGTCACTGACACACAGTCACTATACTCACTATGGTGACACACACACACAGTCACTATACTCACTATTGTTGCACACACACAGTCACTATACTCACTATGGTTGCACACACACAGTCACTATACTCACTATGGTTACACACACACAGTCACCATACTCACTATGGTTACACACACACAGTCACTATACTCACTATGGTCACTGACACACAGTCACTATACTCACTATGGTTACACACACACAGTCACTATACTCACCATGGTTACACACACACAGTCACTATACTCACTATGGTTACACACACACAGTCACTATACTCACCATGGTTCTGACACACAGTCACTCTCCTCACTATGGTTACCGACACAAAGTCACTATACTCACTGTGGTCACTAACACACAGTCACCATACTCACTATGGTTACACACACACAGTCACTATACTCACTGTGGTCACTGACACACAGTCACTGTACTCACTATGGTTACACACACACAGTCACTATACTCACCATGGTTACACACACACAGTCACTATACTCACTATGGTTACACACACACAGTCACTATACTCACCATGGTTCTGACACACAGTCACTCTCCTCACTATGGTTACCGACACAAAGTCACTATACTCACTGTGGTCACTAACACACAGTCACTATACTCACTATGGTTACACACACACAGTCACTATACTCACTGTGGTTACACACACACTGTCACTATACTCACTATGGTCACTGACACACAGTCACTGTACTCACTATGGTTACACACACACTGTCATTATACTCACTATGGTCACTGACACACAGTCACTATACTCACTATGGTCACTGACACACAGTCACTATACTCACTATGGTTACACACACACTGTCACTATACTCACTGTGGTCACTGACACACAGTCACTATACTCACTATGGTCACCGACACACAGTCACTACACTCACTGTAGTTACTGACACACAGTCACTATACTCACTATGGTCACCGACACACAGCCACTATACTCACTATGGTTACACACACAGTCACTGTACTCACTATGGTCACTGGCACACAGTCACTATACTCACTATGGTTACTGACACGGTCACTATACTCACTATGGTCACTGACACACAGCCACTATACTCACTATGGTTACACACACAGTCACTATACTCACTCTGGTCACTGACACACAGTCACTATACTCACTATGGTTACACACACACAGTCACTATACTCACTATGGTCACTGACACACAGTCACCATACTCACTATGGGGGTTACTGACACACACAGGAGGAACAAACCTGACACATCACATACACAACTTTAAATGTCTGAAATATCTGCTAATCATGAAGTTTCAATCAGTGTTTTCTTTTGCACATTCTCCATTCTGCATTAGTGACACTGGCTAGCAAGGGAAATTAGGGATAGTGTTAAATCCAAGGAAGAGGCGTATAAATTTGCCAGAAAAAGCAGCAAACCTGAGGACTGGGAGAAATTTATAATTCAGCAGAGGAGGACAAAGGGGTTAATTATGAGGGGGGAAAATAGAGTATGAGAGGAAGCTTGCAGGGAACATAAAAACTGACTGCAAATGCTTCTATACATATGTGAAGAGAAAAAGATTAGTGAAGACAAACGTTTGTCCCTTGCAGTCAGAATCAGGTGAATTAATAATGGGGAACAAAGAAATGGCAAACCAATTGAACAAATACTTTGGTTCTGTCTTCACAAGGGAGACACAAATAACCTTCCGGAAATACTAGGGGACCGAGCGTCTAGCGAAAAGGAGGAACTGAAGGACATCCTTATTAGTCAGAAAATTGTGTTGGGGAAATTGTGATGGGATTGAAGGCCGATAAATCCCCATGGCCTGATCGGCTGCATCCCAGAGTATTTAAGGAAGTGGCCCTAGAAATAGTGGATGCATTGGTGATCATTTTCCAACATTCTATTGACTCTGGATCAGTTCCTAGGGATTGGAGGGTAGCTAATGTAACACCACTTTTTAAAAAAGGAGGGAGAGAGAAAATGGTGAATTATAGACCGGTTAGCCTGACATCGGTGGTGGGGAAAATGTTAGATTAATTATTAAAGCTGAAATAGCAGCACATTTGGAAAGCAGTGACAGGATCTGCTCAAGTCAACATGGATTTATCAAAGGGAAATCATGCTTGACAAATCTTCTGGAATTTTTTGCGGATGTTACTAGTAGAGTGGACAAGAGAGAACCAGTGTATTTGGACTTTCAAAAGGCTTTTGACAAGGTCCCACACAAGAGATTAGTGTGCAAAATTAAAGCACATTGTATTGGGGGTAATGTATTGACGTGGATAGAGAACTAGTTGGCAGACAGGAAGCAGAGAGTCGGGATAAACGGGTCCTTTTCAGAATGGCAGGCAGTGACTAGTGGGTAGTCGCAGGGCTCAGTGCTGGGACCCCAGCTATTTACAACATACATTAATGATTTAGATGAAGGAATTGAGTGTAATATCTCCAAGTTTGCAGATGACACTTAGCTGGGTGGCGGTGTGAGCTGTGAGGCGGATGCTAAGAGGCTGCAGGGTGACTTGAACAGGTGAGGTGAGTTGGCAAATACATGGCAGATGCAGTATAATGCGGATAAATGTAAGCTTATCCAGTTTGGTGGCAAAAACACGAAGGCAGAATATTATCTGAATGGCGGCAAATTAGGAAAAGGGGAGGTGCAACGAGACCTGGGTGTCATGGTAGATCAGTCATTGAAAGTTGGCATGCAGGTTCAGCAGGCGGAGAAGAAGGCAAATGGTATGTTGGCCTTCATAGCTAGGGGATTTGAGTATAGGAGCAGGGAGGTCTTACTGCAGTTGTACAGAGCCTTGGTGAGGCCACACCCGGAATATTGTGTTCAGTTTTGGTCTCCTAATCTGAGGAAGGACGTTCATGCTATCGAGGGAGTTCAGTGAAGTTTCACCAGATTGATTCCCGGGATGGCAGGACTGACATATGAGGAGAGACTGCATCAACTGGGCTTGTATCCACTGGAGTTTAGAAGAATGAGAGGGATCTCACAGAAGCATATAAGATTCTGACGAGACTGGACAGATTAGATGCAGGAAGAATGTTCCCGATGTTGGGGAAGTCCAGAACAAGGGGACACAGTCTTAGGATAAGGGGTAAGCCATTTAGGACCAAGATGAGGAGAAACTTCTTCACTCAGAGAGTGGTTAACCTGTGGATTTCTCTACCGCAGAAAGTTGTTGAGGCCAGTTCATTAGATATATTCAAAAGGGAGTTAGATATGGAGCGTGGTGAGTCGGGAGGCGGTGCAGCGTCGGAAAGGCCCACAAAAGGCCCAGTGGGGCATCCGGGGAGCAAAGTGGTGAGTCAGGTGGCCAGCTGATGCAGCTGCAGGGAGAACAGGCAAAAAAGATGAAGAAAGAAATCGAAGGGTGATGTCACAGCCAAGGGGGTAAGTGATTGGCTGGTGATTGGTGAGTAGTTTTTCTTTTCCTTTATCAGTAAGTAACCTTTGAGCATTGTTGTTGCCAAATTAAATTAATCTCAGGTTTAAGTCATGGCAGGAGAGCTCGGGCATGTGTTATGCTCCTCCTGTGCTATGTGGGAAGTCAGGGACGCTTCCAGTGTCCCTGACGACTACATGTGCGGGAAGTGCATCCACCTGCAGCACCTGACAGACCACATTGCGGCACTGGAGCTGCGGATGGATTTACTCTGGAGCATCCGCGATGCTGAGGATGTTGTGAATAGCACATTTAGTCAGTTGGTCACACGGCAGGTAAAGGGTACACAGTCAGATAGGGGATGGGTAACCAACAGGAAGAACAGTGGAAGCAAAGTAATGCAGGGGTCCCCTGCGGTCATCCCTCTGCAAAACACATACACCGCTTTGGGTACTGTTGAGGGAGATGACTCATCAGGGGAGGGGAGCAGCAGCCAAGTTCATGGCACTGTGGGTGGCTCTGCTGCACAGGAGGGCAGGAAAAAGAGTGGGAGAGCGATAGTGATAGGGGATTCTGTTGCAAGGGGAATTCTCTGGACATTTCTGCGGCCGTAACCAAGACTCCAGGATGGTATGTTGCCTCCGTTGTGCAAGGGTCAAGGATGTCTTGGAGCGGGTGCAGGATATTTTGAAGAGGGAGGGTGAACAGCCAGCTGTTATAGGTACCAACGATCTAGATAAAAAAATGGGATGAGGTCCTACAAGACTAATTTAGGAAGCTAGGAGCTAAATTAAAAAGTAGGACCTCAAAAGTAGTAATCTCAGGATTGCTACCAGTGCCACATGGTAGTCAGAGTAGGAATCGCAGGATAGCTCAGATGAATACGTGGCTTGAGCAGTGGTGCAGATGGGAGGGATTCAAAATCCTGGGACATTGGAACCGGTTCTGGGGGAGGTGGGACCAGTACAAACCGGTTGGTCTGCACCGAGGCAGGACTGGAACCAATGTCCAAAGGGGAGTGTTTCCTAGTGCTGTTGGGGAGCAGTTAAACTAAAATGGCAGGGGGATGGGAATCCATACAGGGAGAAAGAGGGAAGTAGAATGGGGGCAGAAGCAAAAGATAGAAAGAAGAAAAGTAAAAGCGGCGGGCAGAGAAACCCAAGGCAAACGCAAAAAGGGCCACATTACAGGAAACTTCTAAAGGGGCAAAGTGTATTAAAAAGACAAGCCTGAAGGCTCTGTGCCTCAATGTGAGGAGTATTCGGAATAAGGTGGATGAATTAGAAACATAGAAACATAGAAAAAAGGTGCAGGAGTAGGCCATTCGGCCCTTCTAGCCTGCACCGCCATTCAATGAGTTCATGGCTGAACATGCAACTTCAGTACCCCATTCCTGCTTTCTCACCATACCCCTTGATTCCCCTAGTAGTAAGGACTTCATCTAACTCCTTTTTGAATATATTTAGTGAATTGGCCTCAACAACTTTCTGTGGTAGAGAATTCCACAGGTTCACCACTCTCTGGGTGAAGAAATTCCTCCTCATCTCGGTCCTAAATGGCTTCCCCCTTATCCTTAGACTGTGTCCCCTGGTTCTGGACTTCCCCAACATTGGGAACATTCTTTCTGCATCTAACCTGTCTAACCCTGTCAGAATTTTAAACGTTTCTATGAGGTCCCCTCTCATTCTTCTGAACTCCAGTGAATACAAGCCCAGTTGATCCAGTCTTTCTTGATAGGTCAGTCCCGCCATCTCGGGAATCAGTCTGGTGAACCTTCGCTGCACTCCCTCAATAGCAAGAATGTCCTTCCTCAGGTTAGGAGACCAAAACTGTACACAATACTCCAGGTGTGGCCTCACCAAGGCCCTGTACAATTGTAGCAACACCTCCCTGCCCTTGTACTCAAATCCCCTCGCTATGAAGGCCAACATGCCATTTGCTTTCTTAACTGCGCAGATAGCAGTGAACGGTTATGATGTGATTGGTATCATGGAGACATGGCTCCAGGGTGACCAAGGCTGGGAACTCAACATCCAGGGGTATTCAACATTTAGGAAGGATAGACAGAAAGGAAAAGGAGGTGGGGTGGCGTTGCTGGTTAAAGAGGAAATTAATGCAATAGTAAGGAAGGACATTAGCTTGGATGTTGTGGAATCTGTATGGGTGGAGCTATGGAATACCAAAGGGCAGAAAACGCTAGTGGGAGTTGTGTACAGACCACCAAACAGTAGTAGTAAGGTTGGGGACAGCATCAAACAAGAAATTAGGGATGCGTGCAATAAAGGTACAGCAGTAATCATGGGCAATTTTAATCTACATATAGATTGGGCTAATCAAACTGGTAGCAATGCGGTGGAGGGGGATTTCCTGGAGTGTATTAGGGATGGTTTTCCAGACCAATATGTCGAGGAACCAACGAGAGGGCTGGCCATCCTAGACTGGGTGATGTGTAATGAGAAAGGACTAATTAGCAATCTTGTTGTGCGAGGCCCCTTGGGGAAGAGTGACCATAATATGGTAGAATTCTTTATTAAGATGGAGAGTGACACAGTTAATTCAGAGACTAGTGTCCTGAACTTAAGGAAAGGTAACTTCAATGGTATGAGACGTGAATTGGCTAGAATAGACTGGCGAGTGATACTTAAAGGGTTGATGGTGGATAGGCAATGGCAAACATTTAAAGATCACATGGATGAACTTCAACAATTGTACATCCCTGTCTGGAGTCAAAATAAAACGGGGAAGGTGGCTCAACCGTGGCTAACAAGAGAAATTAAGGATAGTGTTGAATCCAAGGAAGAGACATATAAATTGGCCAGAAAAAGCAGCAAACCTGAGGACTGGGAGAATTTTGTAATACAGCAGAGGAGTACAAAGGGTTTAATTAGGAGGGGAAAAATAGAATATGGGAGGAAGCTTGCTGGGAACATAAAAACTGACTGCAAAAGCTTCTATCGATATATGAAGAGAAAAAGATTAGTGAAGACAAATGTAGGTCCCTTGCAGTCAGATTCAGGTGAATTTATAATGGGGAACAAAGAAATGGCAGACCAGTTAAACAAATATTTTGGTTCTGTCTTCACGAAAGAAGACACAAATAACCTTCCTGAAATAGTAGGGGCCCGAGGGTCAAGTGAGAAGGAGGAATTGAAGGAAACCCTTATTAGGGGGAAAATTGTGTTAGAGAAATTGATGGGATTGAAGGCCGATAAATCCCCAGGGCCTGATAGTCTGCATCCCAGAGTACTTAAGGAAGTAGCCCTAGAAATAGTGGATGCATTGGTGATCATTTTCCAACAGTCTATCAACTCTGGATCAGTTCCTATGGATTGGAGGGTAGCTAATGTAACACCACTTTTTAATCACACCACTTGGCTCCAAATCTCATTACAGTCTTGGTCCAAATGTAGACAAAGTTCAAGTCCAGAAACAAGATGACAGATGACATTTGAGGAGAGACTGGATCAACTGGGCCTTTATACACTGGAGTTTAGAAGGATGAGAGGGGATCTCATAGAAACGTATAAGATTCTGACGGGACTGGACAGGTTAGATGCGGGAAGAATGTTCCAAATGTTGAGGAAGTCTAGAACCAGGGGACACAGTCTTAGGATAAGGGGTAGGAAATTTAGGACTGAGATGAGGAGAAACTTCTTCACTCAGAGAGTTGTTAACCTGTGGAATTCCCGACCGCAGAGAGAGGTTGATGCCAGTTCATTGGATATATTCAAGAAGGAATTAGATATGGCCCTTACGGCTAAAGGGATCAAGGAGTATGGAGAGAAAGCAGGAAAGTGGTACTGAGGTGAATGATCAGCCATGATCATATTAAATGGAGGTGCAGGCTCGAAGGGCCGAATGGCCTACTCCTGCACCTATTTTCTATGTTTCTATGTTTCTATGATAGCCCTTATATCAAGCGAGCATTTGACCGAGTGTGGCATCAAGGAGCCCCAGTGAAACTGAAAGTGATCAGAAGGAAAACTCTCCAGTGGCTGCACAGGCCGAGCACAGTGGAAGCTGCTTGTAATTGTTGGGAGACCAATCACCACAGCCCCAGGACATCGTTGCAGGAGTTCCTCAGGGCAGTGTCCTAGGCCCAACCATCTTCAGCTGCTTCATCAATGACCTTCCCTCCATCACACGGTCAGAGATGGGGCTGTTCACTGATGGTTGCAGTGTTCAGTTACATTAGCAATTCCTCAGATAATGGAGCAGTCCATGCCCACCTGCAGCAAAACCTGGACAATATCCAGGCTTGGGCTGATAAATGGGAAGTAACATTTACACCACACAAGAGCCTGGCATTGACCATCTTCAACAAGAGAGAGTCTAACCATCTTAATTGACATTCAACGGCATTGCCATCGCCGAATCACCCACAATCAACATCCTGGGGGATCACCAATAACCAGAAGCGCAACTGGACCAAATGCTGTGGCTACAAATGCAGGTCAGAAGCTTGAGTGTTGTGTGGCATGTGACTCCGCTATTTAAGAATGGCTCAGTGGTGGTAAAATTATTGGAAAAATTCATTTGGAAAGACATGGATTAATCAAGGACAGTCGGCATGGATTTGTTAAGGGAAAGTCGTGTCTGAATAACTTGATTACATATTTTGAGGAGGTAACCAGGAGGGTCGATGGGGCAGTGCATATGATGTAGTATATATGGATTTTAGCAAAGCTTTTGTTCCACATAGAAACATAGAAAATAGGTGCAGGAGTAGGCCATTGGGCCCTTCGAGCCTGCACCACCATTCAATATGATCATGGCTGATCATGCACTTCAGTACCCTATTCCTGCTTACTTTCCATATCCCTTTAGCCGTAAGGGCCACATCTAACTCCCTTTTGAATATATCTAACGAACTGGCCTCAACAACTTTCTGTGGTAGAGAATTCCACATGCTCACAACTCTCTGAGTGAAGAAGTTTCTCCTCATCTCGGTCCTAAATGGCTTACCCCTTATCCTAAGACTGTGACCTCTGATTCTGGACTTCCCCAACATCGGGAACATTCTTCCTGCATCTAACCTGTCCAATCCCGTCAGAATTTTATAAGTTTCTATGAGATCCCCTCTCACTCTTCTAAATTCCATTGAATATAAGCCTAGTCAATCCCGTTTTTCTTCATATGTCAGTCCTGTCATCCTGGGAATCAGTCTGGTGAACCTTCGCTGCTCTCCCTCAATAGCAGGAATGTCCTTCCTTAGATTAGGAGACCAAAACTATACACAATATTCAAGGTGTGGCCTCACCAAGGCCCTGTACAACTGCAGTAAGACCTCCCTGCTCCTATACTTAAATCATCTTGCTATGAAGGCCAACATGCCGTTTGCCTTCTTCACTGCCTGCTGTACCTGCATGCCAACTTTCAATGACTGATGAAACATGACACCCAGGTCTCATTGCACCTCCCCTTTGCCTAATCTGTCACCATTCAGATAATAATCTGCCTTCCTGTTTTTACCACCAAAGTGGATAACCTCACATTTATCCACATTATACCACATCTGTCATATATTTGCCCACTCACCTAACCTGTCCAAGTCACGCTGCAGCCTATTAGCATCCTCCTCACAGCTCACACTGCCACCCAGCTTAGTGTCATCTGCAAACTTGGAGATATTACACTCAATTCCTTCATCTAAATCATTAATGTATATTGTAAATAGCTGGGGTCCCAGCACTGAACCTTGCAGTACCCCACTAGTCACTGCCTGCCATTCTGAAAAGGATTCGTTTATTCTGACTCTCTGCTTCCTGTCTGCCAACCAGTTCTCTATCCACGTCAGTACATTACCCCCAATACTATGTGCTTTAATTTTGTACACGAATCTCTTGTGTGGGACCTTGTCAAAAGCCTTTTGAAAGTCTAAATACACCACATCCACTGGTTCTCCCTTGTCCACATGGCAGACTGGTCACGAAATAAAAGCCCATGGGACCCAGGGCAAGTGGCAAGTTGCATCCAAATTGTCTCAGAGGCAGGAAGCAAAGGGTGATAGTTGATGGGTGTTTTTGTGACTGGAAGGATGTTTCCTGTGGGATTCTGCAGGGCTGTGCTAGGTCCCTTGCTTTTTGTGGTATATATAAACGACTTGGGCTTGAATGTTGGGGGCACGATTAAGAAGTTGCAGATGTTACTAAAATAGGCTGTATCGTTGATAATGAAGAAGAAAGCTGCAGATTGAAGAAAGATATCAATGTTCTGGTCAGGTGGGCAGAACAGTTGCAAACGGATTTCAATCCGGATAAGTGTGAGGTAATGAGGTACGCCTCCACACTGCTCCCAGGCACCTTCGTCACTCCTTTTATGGCCCCGACCTGTCGCTGGTGTTTTCAGGATAGGTCCTTCCTATCCACTCTATTTAGGCCCCTCATCATTTTATACACCTCAATAAGGTGTCTCCTCAGCCTCCTCAGTTCCAAAGAAAACATCCCCAGCCAATCCAATCTTTCCTCAAAGCTAAAATTCTCCAGTCCAGAATCGTAAATCTCCTCTACCCTCTCTACTGCAATCTCATCTTTCCTGTAATGTGGTGTCCAGAACTGCACGCAGTACTCTAGAAGTGGCCTAACTAGTGATTTATACAATTCAAGCAGAACCTCCCTGGTCTTGTATTCTTTGCCTCGGCTAATAAAAGCAAATATTCCATATGCCTCCTTAACCACCGAGGGGCAGTCCGAGGGACCAGCATCGCGAGAGGAGCGGTGTGGGAGGATAAAGGACGGGGGCAGCGACTGAGAGCAGTGACAGTACGAGGGACCAGCTGGTGCAGGGAGAGAAGGCAAAAAAGAAGTAAAAAGAAATCGAAGGGTGACTTCACAGCCAAGGGAGTAAGTGATTGGTGAATAGTTTTTCTTCGTTTCTTTTCCTTTATCAGTCGGTAACCTTTATCATTGTTGCCAAATTAAATTAATCTAAGGGTTAAGTCATGGCAGGAGAGCCCAGACACGTGTCATGCTCCTCCTGTGCTATGCGGGAACTCAGGAACGCTTCCAGTGTCCCTTACGGCTACATGTGCAGGAAGTGTATCCTGGTGCAGCCCTTGACAGACCGCATTGTGGCACTGGAGCAGCACATGGATTCACTCTGGAGCATCCGTGATGCAGAGCATGTATAAGATATAGCTTAGCGATCCTGCAATTCCTACTCTGAATAGCACATGGCACTGGTAGCAATCCTGAGATTACTACCTTTGAGGTCCTACTTTTTAATTTAACTCCTAGCTGCCTAAATTCAGCTTGTAGGACCTCCTCCTGTTTTTTTACCTATATCGTTGGTACCTATATGCACCACGACAACTGGCTGTTCACACTCCCCTTCCAAAATGTCCTGCAGCCGCTCCGAGACATCCTTGACCCTTGCACCAGGGAGGCAACATACCATCCTGGAGTCTCGGTTGCAACCGCAGAAATGCCTACCTAGTCCCCTTACAATAGAATCCCCAATCACTATAGTTCTCCCACTCTTTTTCCTACCCTCTTGTGCAGCAGAGCCACCCATGGTGCCATGAACTTGGCTGCTTCTGCCTTCCCCTGATGAGTCATCTCCCCCAACAGTACCCAAAACATTGTATCTGTTTTGGAGGGAGGTGACCGCAGGGGACCCCTGAACTACCTTCCTTCCACTTCTCTTCCTGATGGTCACCCATTCCCTATCTGCCTGAGTAACCTTTACCTGCGGTGTGACCAACTCATTAAATATGCTATTCACGACATCCTCAGCATCGCTGATGCTCCAGAGTGAATCCATGTGCAGCTCCAGTGCCGCAATGCGGTCTGTCAGGAGCTGCAGCTGGATACACGTCCCGCACATGTAGTCATCAGGGACAATGGAAGCGTCCCTGGCTTCCCACATAACACAAGAGGAGCATGACACGAGTCTGGGCTCTCCTGCCATGAGTTAACCCTTAAATTACTTAATGTGGCAACAATGTCAAAGGTTACGTTCTGATAAGGAAATAAAAAGAAGAAAAAAAGATTAAATACTCACCAATCCACCAGCCAATCACTTACCCTCTTGGCTGTGACGTGACACTTCGATTTCTTTTTACTTCTTTGTTTTACCTTTGGCCTCGATCTCTCGCTCTCGGTGTGATCTCGGGCCTCGTTCCCTGCTCCTTTTATCCCCACCACTGGTCCCACTCCAGTCACAAAAAACCTATCAACCATTACCCTTTGCTTCCTGCCTTTGAGCCAATTTTGGATTCTACTTGCCACTTTGCGTTGGATCCCATGGGCTTTTATTTTCGTGACCAGTCTACCATGTGGGATCTTATCAAAAGCCTTGCTAAAATCCATATGCACAACATGATATGCACTGCCCTCATCGGCCCTCCTTGTTACCTCCTCAAAAAATTCAATCAAGTTAGTCAGACTCGAACTTCCCTTAACAAATCCATGCTGACTGTCCCTGATTAATCAGTGAGTTTCTGAATGAAGATTTATCCTGTCCCTCAGAATTTTTTCCAAATAATTTTCCCACTACCGAGGTTAGGTAGATTGGCCTGTAATTACTCGGTCGATCCCTTTCTCTGATAGAGCCTCTGCTATTTCCTCACTTGCTTCTCTTAACAACTTTCAAAGATGTTAAACCCTTTAATGCTTACTCTCTCTCACTGTTTATTTCATCTAATATTTCACACTCCTCCTCCCTGATTGGAATGACTGCATAGAAAAAACACAGAAACATAGAAATTTACAGCACAGAAGAAGGCCATTTCAGCCCATCGTGTCCGTGCCGGCCAAAATGTTAGTCCCACCTTTTTTTTAAGGAAACATACTTGCTTTGAACCCTCACGATCTTCTCTTTGAATGCCTCCCACTGATCTGACACTGATTTACCTTCAAGTGGCTGTTTCCAGTCCACTTTGGCTAAATCACATCTCAGCTGAGTAAAATTGGCTTTTCCCCAATTGAGAACTTTTATTCCGGGTCTATCAATGTCCTTTTCCATAACTACCCTAATTCTAACTGAATTATGATCACTAGCACCTAAATGCTCTCCCACTGATACCCCTTCCACCTGCCCAGCTTCATTCCCTGAAACTAAAGCCAGAACCACCCCCTCCCTTGTTGGGCTTGCTGCATACTGGCTAAAAAATGTTCTCGACTGCATTTTAGGAATTCTGCACCCTCATTATCTGGTCATTATCACATTGCTGTTTGTGGGAGCTTGCTGTGTGCAAATTGGCTGCTGTGTTTCCTACATTACAACAGTGACTGCACTACAAAAGTACTTAATTTATCTCTAACCAGCTATTTAACCCCACAAATCAGGAAACACACAGTAAGTTTGTTAAATTCCATTGCACATTTATTTCCAGATGTTAAACTTCTCACATTTAAGTTGTTGAAATAACAGGACTTGAAACATAAATGACAGACAGGAAAAGACCTGCTGCTCCATCCAGTCTGTCCCACACAGCCGCGATGCTCTGTACCCGCAGACAACATTCGGTGATGACTTGAAACCGTTCGGTGAGTTGTCCTGAGTTCCCCGTTCTGTGTCGTTCCGGCTCGCACGGAAACCGTCCTCAATCTTGTTTGTGAAAGTACTAGCTGTCACACCCTTTAACTTGCCTTTCCTTTCGGCCGAGCCATACTCAGTGGATCGGAATTGAATTCCAGAGCCAGCAATGCTCAGAAGAAACATCAGATCCTGAACATTAACGGGCTGAAGGGGGGAGGGTTGGGGGATGGGGTGGGGGGTTGATAGGGGATGTGGATTTAATTATTGGGATGCATCGGCACAATTTGTCTGGGAAATTGTTTTTCCCCTCCATCCCCGGCTCCCGTGCTGTGTGAACTTTTAGCACACTCCAGAACTCAGCTTGTTGACACCCAAAGACAACCCAGAACGAGGAGAATCCATTCACTTCCCTCCCCACAAGACACGAGAGACAACCAGGCGGCTTGAAAATGCCGTCACTTGAAGAATGAAGAGGAGCTTATGAGGGAACAGCTTCGAAGGGAGCTGATCTTCAGTTGGGCATTCTCCACACACTGCTGGCGACTAACCAAGTAGCCGAGGAGGATGAGAACGGCGGCTTAAACAGCCAGGACAACATGATAAAGTGATCATTATCCATGAATGTCACACGCAGGGATACCCCAATCTGATGGGCATTCCATCTCAACAGCCAGCCCACCAATCAGAAGCTGGCAAGATCCAAATCCAGGTCCTGAAGGTTCAGTTTACTGTTTGGATCTGGTGCTGGCACCCGTGAATAACACTCACTTTGATCAATTTGTCCTGAGAGCCGGAGAGTCTGTTCCCTCGCAGTGTCGGTCCTTCTCACCCTGAGTACCGGTGGGTCAATGTCCAACAGTGTGTGGAGTGTGTTGGAACGGAGAGTGTGTTCCCGTGCAGGGCCCACCTTCTCACCCTGAGTACCAGTGGGTCAGTGTCCAACAGTGCGTGGAGTGTGTTGGAACGGAGAGTGTGTTCCCGTGCAGGGCCCACCTTCTCACCCTGAGTACCAGTGGCTCAGTGTCCAACAGTGTGTGGAGTGTGTTGGAACGGAGAGTGTGTTCCCGTGCAGGGCCCACCTTCTCACCCTGAGTACCAGTGGGTCAGTGTCCAACAGTGCGTGGAGTGTGTTGGAACGGAGAGTGTGTTCCGTGCAGGGCCCACCTTCTCACCCTGAGTACCAGTGGGTCAGTGTCCAACAGTGTGTGGAGTGTGTTGGAACGGAGAGTGTGTTCCCGTGCAGGGCCCACCTTCTCACCCTGAGTACCGGTGGGTCAATGTCCAACAGTGTGTGGAGTGTGTTGGAACGGAGAGTGTGTTCCGTGCAGGGCCCACCTTCTCACCCTGAGTACCAGTGGGTCAGTGTCCAATAGTGTGTGGAGCGTGTTGGAATGAAACATAAAGGTTCCCTAAATAAAAAGTCGGCTTGTCTTTAATCATCAAATGACTCCTCAGTGAAGTCAGACCGGCAATATTTAACACCAGGGTGTATGAGAAGCACGGTTTGTGAGGCAAGTCCAGGGTTAACCAGATCCACCATCTGCTGCGATGTTCTGGAGCATCCTGGAGATCCGGCAACCCTGAGCAACAGAATCTAGAAACTAAAGAACGAAAGGCTGTCCAGCCTCTGCCCTGACTGGCTGAGGTCCTCGAGTAGAGAGGTGATTGTCCGCTGATACGAGCAAGTCGATCGATCGGGTAACCCCCAAAGTGCTGAAGATATTCTGGACTACCTCAATGTGGGGGTTAGGGTGAACCACGGAGCAGCTGAGTGTGCCGACTGTAGTATTGTCCACCCTGGCCTAATGTGGCAGCAAGAGAGTCACCCCGTCGTTCAAGCACCAATGGGAAGTAACATGTCAACTGAACAGAGGGACCCAGGAGGGGGTCCCAGACTGTTGAAATACCCGACTACTGTCAGACTCTCTGTCTGTAGACATAGAAACATAGATAGTTACAGCGCAGAAGGAGGCCATTTCGGCCCATCGTGTCTGCGCCGGATGAAAAAGAGCCACACGGCCCTCGGTCAGCAGCCCTAAAGGTTACATATAAACTTATGAACAATGACGGAAAGGCAAAGAGCACCCAGTCCAACCAATCCGCCTCACACAACTGTGACACCCCTTATACTGAAACATTCTACACTCCACCTCAACCGGAGTCATGTGATCTCCTGGAAGAGGCAAAAACCAGATTAAAAACTCAAACCAATTTAGGGAGAAGAAATCTGGGAAAATTCTTCTCCGACCCATCCAGACTAGCCTTGGAGATCACAGCCTGGCCGCATTCTATTCCCTGCAGTACTTACCATTATATCTGCGCCGTCCAACAAAAGGTCAACCAGTTTAATCCCTATTACCAGCTCTAGGTCCGTAACCCTACAGGTTACTGAACTTTAAGTGCCCATCTAAGCATCTCGTAATAGTGGTGAAGGTTTCTGCATCCAGGCAGCGAGTTTCAGATCCCCACAACTCTCTCCGTAAAGAAGCCCCCCTCAAATCCCCTCTAAACCTTCCACCAACCACCTTAAAACTATGCCCCTCATAATAGACCCCTCCACCAATGGAAAAACTCTTACTACCCACTATATTCAGGCCCCTCAATATTTTGCACACCTCGATGAGGTCTCCTCTAAACCTCATCTGTTCCAATGAGAACAAACATAGAAACATAGAAAATAGGTGCAGGAGTAGGCCATTCGGCCCTTCGAGCCTGCACCACCATTCAATATGATCATGGCTGATCTTGCAACTTCAGTACCTCATTCCTGCTTATTCTCCCTTTAGCCGTAAGGGCCACATCTAACTCCCATTTGAATATATTTAACAAACTGGCCTCAACAACTTTCTGTGATAGAGAATTCCACAGGTTAACAACTCTATGAGTGAAGAAGTTTCTCTTCATCTCAGTCCTAAATGGCTTATCCCTTATCCTTACACTGTGATCCCTGGTTCTGGATTTCCCCAACATCGGGAACATTCTTCCTTCGTCTAACATGTCCAATTCTATCAGAATTTTATATGTTTCAATGAGATCCCCTCTCATTCTTCTAAATTCTAGTGAATATAAGCCTCGTCAATCCAGTCTTTCTTCATATGTCAGTCCTGCCATCCCGGAAATCAGTCTGGTGAACCTTCGCTGCACTCCCTCAATAGCAAGAATGTCCTTCCTCAAGTTAGGAGACCAAAACTGTACACAATATTCAAGGTGTTGTCTCACCAAGGCCCTGTACAACTCTAGTAAGACCTCCTTGCTCCTATACTCAAATCCTCTCGCTATGAAGGCCAACATGCCCGTTGACTTCTTCACCGCCTGCTGTACCTGCATGCCAACTTTCAATGACTGATGAACCATGACACCCAGGTCTCGTTGCACCTCCCCTTTTCCTAATCTGTCACCATTCAGATAATATTCTGCCTTTGTGTTTTTGCCACCAAAGTGGATAACCACACATTTATCCACATTATACGGCATCTACCATGCATTTGCCAACTCACCTAACCTGTCCAAATCACTCTGCAGCCTCTTAGCATCCTCCTCACAGCTCACACTGCCACCCAGCTTAGTGTCATTTGCAAACTTACATTCAATTCCTTTGTCTAAATCATTAATGTATATTGTAAATAGCTGGGGTCCCAGCACTGAACCCTGCGGCACTCTACTAGTCACTGCCTGCCATTCTGAAAAGGACCCGTTGATTCCCACTCTTTGCTTCCTGTCTGCTAACCAGTTCTCTATCCACGTCAATACATTACCCCCAATACCATGTGCTTTAAGTTTGCACACTAATCTCTTGTGTGGGACCTTGTCAAAAGTCTTTTGAAAGTTCAAATACACCACATCCATTGCTTCTCCCTTGTCCACTCAACCAGTTACATCCTCAAAAAATTCTAGAAGATTTGTCAAGCATGATTTCCTTTTCATAAATCCATGCTGACTTGGACCGATCCTGTCACTGCTTTCCAAATGCGCTGCTATTACATCTTTAATAATTGATTCCAACATTTTCCCCACCACCGATGTCAGGATAACTGGTCTACAATTCACTATTTTCTCGCTCCCTCCTTTTTCAAAAAGTGGGGTTACATTAGCTACACTCCAATCCATAAGACCTGATCCAGAGTCTATTGAATGCTGGAAAATGACCACAAATGCATCCACTATTTCTAGCGCAAATTCCTTAAGTACCCAGCCTATCCAATCTGTACTAATAACTAAGATTCTCCATTCCAGGCAGCATGCTAGTAAATGGCCTGTGCATCCTCTCTAGTGCAATAACATCCTACCTATCATACGATGACGAGAACTGCACGCAGTACTCCAGCTGTGGTCGAACCAAAGTATTATACAATTTAAGCATAACGTTGCTGCTCTTATATTCTATGCCTCGGCCAATAAAGGCAAGCATTCCGTATGCCATCTTAACCACTTTATCCACCTGGCCTGCTACTTTCAGGGAATCTGTGGACCAATGGTGGAGCTTTGGAGGCGTGGCCTATTCAGTTGGCGCTCTGTTAGAAACATAGAAACATAGAAAATAGGTGCAGGAGTAGGCCATTCAGCCCTTCTAGCCTGCACCGCCATTCAATGAGTTCATGGCTGAACATGAAACTTCAGTACCCCATTCCTGCTTTCTCACCATACCCCTTGATCCCCCGAGTAGTAAGGACTTCATCTAACTCCCTTTTGAATATATTTAGTGAATTGGCCTCAACTATGAGAGAAGGAGCTTGCTGCTGTTGCTCCTGCCTGGAAAGCCTGGAGTGAGCCCTGTGAAACAGCCCAGGAAGAGGAGGAAGGGTCTTTCTACAATTCAACATCCAGAGGGAGAGGAAAAGAGCGGAAAATTCAACAACCTTTAATACTGCTGCAGAGAGTTGGAGAGAGGGGGAAAAAAGAACAACTATCCAGTGTGGAAGGAGGGAGAAACTTCATCAACCAAAGGTGGGTGTGTTTTGGTGCATTCCCCTAAAGACTTTGTTGTATCGGTGGGGGGAGGAAAGAAGACTTGCTAGAGGGCCGGAACATCGCGGGGTGTGTGTGTGTGTGGAAGTGTGTGTGGGGGTCTTGCTTACAGCTAGGCCCCACACACCACTGAAGCACCCCTCCCCCATTGCCTAGCCTGGGATAGCTGGAGCTACCTGGCTGAAGAACGATTAATCACCTATTTAACATCGTTGGGAGTGTGTGCCTGGGTGGCTCCAGCTGTCCCAGGTGAAGACATCTTCTCCCCCCACCCGAAGACCATCTACAAAGACTGTGTTTGTTTTGGCATCATCTGGGGAGTGCACCCCAAGAAAAACACCCACCCATCGCTGTGAGGGGAGACCTGCCCTCACAGCTTCCCTCTTTCCCACCCCCCCACCCTCTTTCTCTCTCTCTCTGTCTCTCCCCTCTCTCTCTGAGAGCCCCTTTCCTCCTAATTGAAAAACCAATTAAGACAACTGAGCAGAGGGAGCAAGGCCCCTCCCCAATTGTCAACTAGGGGAGAGGTGTGCCTCTTTTAGAGCTCCCTCTGTTCAAACACCAACGAGGCCATTTAAGACCATTAAGGCCTGTGACTTTGGGGTGGGTGTAGCCCTTAAAGGGACCCCGTGATGGCGACCCCATCTACGCCGGTGGCAGGGCCAGCGAGGACATATGCGCAGGTGGCGTCCACATCCACGGCACCTCCTGCGCCTCCTGCTGCCCTGCCACCGTTCAGACTTATAACAAAGAAACACGTGGTCAAGAGCTACACTCACCCCACAATGAGCATCGAGGAGTGTGTGCGGGCGATGGCTGGGGTAGTCGGCCCCTCGGCCATTGTCGCAGCCTCCAAGATGTCTGGGAAGGCCGTGTTCTTCCTGGGGTCGGAGCGGGCGGTGTCCCTGGCCCTCGAAAAGGGGCTCACGGTGGGCGGGACGTTCCTGCCGGTGGACCCTCTCGAGGCCACCGCGCAAAGGGTCATCCTTTCAAACGTCCCGCCCTTTGTTCCCGCTGAGCTCCTCCTCCCTCACCTACACCAACTGGGGGAGGTAAGGTCGGGGATCAACCCCATACCGCTCGGCCTCAGGGAGAGCAGCCTGCGCCACGTGTTCTCCTTCCGCCGCCAGCTCTTTGTCCGGCTGGCGCGGGAGGAGACGACGGAGGGATCATTTAACGTGGTGCACGAGGGGACTGCCTACCGCGTCTTCTGGACATCGGACGGCGTGCGGTGCCATGCCTGCAGGGAGGTGGGGCACGTTCATAAAAACTGCCCCGCCTCCAAGGCCGCCAAACCACCGAGGGCGGCCAAGGCTGGCGCTGCCGCCACCCCTCCCCCTAGTAGCATCCGCGTGCCGGGAGCTGTGGGCGCGCGGGCATCGTCGGGAGCCTTTGTTTTCATGGCCTCCGGCGGCGGGGAGGGAGAGTGTCCGATCGGAAAGAAGGCGCGGAGGAAGGCGAAACATTTCGAGGCGAGTCCCCTCAGTGCGGCAGACAATTTAATCACCGCGCTCAGCCCAACCCCGTCACCGGCGAGCGCGGGGTGCCCTGAGCCCGTACCCGAGCCCTTGACCAATATCACAGAGGGGCTCCGGCGCGGGTAAGATAAGAAAAAGGGGGGAGTGGAGCGGGAGGCCTTGGCAGACAGGGAGGTCTCCCTTCCTCCGCACACCTCCAGGAACAAAAGGAGGCACCGCTCCAATGAGGCGGAGTGGGAACAACATCCCTCCGCGGAGGAGTCGGTGCCCGCCGCGTGTCCCGCGTCCCCCACCAGGGCCCCCAAATTGCGCTGTAGGCGAGAGGAGTCTGTCCCCGGGGAGGGTGAGACAGTCGAGGCTGCCCAGCCTCTGCCTCCCGGGGATGGCGTGGAGGATCTGCCTGTCGTGGGGGGCGTGGGGCCAGCGGAGGAATGCGTAGCCGCCGGGTCGAGCGTCCCGGGGACTGAGGCGGGTGAGGCCGAAAAGGCCGAACATGAGCCCGCCCAGCTATTAAACAACTTCCCCCGGGAGTCGCTCGGCCCGGAAGAAATACAAAGTGTTAACAATTTTAATGAATCGGTACACGCTGGGCCGGGGGGTGGCGGCGGGGAGGGGGAAGAACAACAACCCTCGCCCACTACGTTGGAGCTGGGGTACTTGGAGGACCTGGAACATTACTTTGACCAGGTCTCTCCGTGTTCCCCGGCTCCTGGGGCGGAGGAGGAACCCCTTCCGCTGTCGCTTCCTGACCCTGCACCACTTTTAAAAGAGCCCAGTGGGGACTCCTCTGCCGACGATCCTGGGGGTGGGATCGGGGTAGAGCCAGGGCCGGATGGAGCGGCCGGGCCGTTTGCCATACCCCCCGGAGGGGGACGGGGACTCGGTGGGGGACTCGGGAGAAGATCTCGAGTCCATCGCCAGTGAGGCGGTGGATCTCCTCGTGCCCGCCGCTGAGTCCCCCCTCCTTCCTGCAAAGGAACTCCGGGACTTTTTGGTCCAGAGCCAGGTCGCCGCAACCGAACCCATCTGGCCCGGGAAAGATGGTCCTAGCCGGGGCTGCTCATCGCGTCCGTCCGTGCCGCTGCTAAAACCATGGCTGCGGGCGGGCCCTTATCAAAGGCACAAGGCCTTGAGCTGCGCCGGCTCAAAAGGTTCCTCGCTGGGCTGCTGAAGGAGTGGAGGTCAACAAACGACTCCACTCCTCCCCCACAATAGGTTAGGTAGAGGTTGCACTCTGCTCTAGTCATGAAGATAACCATAGCCAGCCTCAACATCAACGGCGGCAGAGGGGCACGCCGTAGATTTAACAATTTTTCGCTCCTGCGGGAGGGGAAATATGCGGTGTGCTTCCTGCAAGAAACCCACACCGTTCCGGGAGACGAAGCCACGTGGCTCCTGGAATGGCAAGGAGAGGTCCGCATGAGCCACCTCACCGCCACTTCTAGTGGGGTGGCCAACTTGTTGGCCCCGCATTTTCAGCCGGAGATCTTGGGGGTTGAGGAGCCCGTGCCGGGCCGCTTGCTGCATGTCACGGTTCGCTTGGGGGACATGCCAATCCATCTCGTGAACGTGTACGCTCCTCAGCCCGGCCCGCAGCAAACGCGCTTCTTCGAAGAGGTGTCCGCTCTTCTTGGCTCCGTCGACGACGGCGACTGCATTGTCCTCGGGGGGGATTTTAACTGCACCCTCGAGGCAAGGGACCGCTCCGGTGCCCCGCAGAGCATGACGGCGATGGAGAAGTTGAGGGACCTGGTCGGGTCCTTCGACTTGGTGGACGTCTGGCGAAATCTCCATCCCGACTCCAGCGCCTTTACTTGGGTGAGGCCTGGAGTTGGATGGTCTCGAGTCGACCGCCTTTACGTGTCTCGGGCGTACGTTTCCTGCGTCCCGGCAGCCTCCATGCGGCCGGTGCCGTGTTCGGACCACCACCTGGTGTGGGCGGAGCTCGCTTCGCTCCGCGCGAGGACGGCGTCCGCGTACTGGCATTTTAACAACCAGCTGCTGGAGGACGTGCGGTTCCAGGACTCGTTCCGTCGATTCTGGTCCGACTGGAGAAGGAAGCAGGGGGGCTTCCCCTCCTTGAGGCTATGGTGGGACATGGGCAAGGCTCACGTCCACGTCTTCTGTCAAGAGTACGCGAGGGGGTCGACCAAGAGGCGGGCGGCCAGGGTCGGGCGCCGAGAAAAAGAGATGCTCGACCTGGAGTCCCGTCTCGGTCAAGTCGTCCAGGACCCGGCCCTGCGGATGGTGTACGAAGCGAAGAAGGCTGCGCTGAAGGACCTGCAGCTCGTCGGGTACCGAGGCGCGTTCGTGAGGTCGCGGATCCGGTTCCTGCGGGATCTGGACCGCGGCTCCCCCTTCTTCTACTCGCTGGAAAAAAGACAGAGTGTCCGTAAGCAGCTCTTGACGCTGCTGGCCGACGACGGCTCTCTCGTCTCGGATCCGGAGGGCGTCAACAACAGGGCCCGTGAATATTACGGGGCTCTGTTCTCTCCTGATCCGTCCAGCGAGGAAGCGCGTAGAGTTTTGTGGGAGGACCTGCCGAAGGTCGGCCCGGAGGGCGCCGAAAATCTGGAAGCTCCGCTAAGCCTGGCGGAGCTGACCAGTGCCCTCGCCCGGCTCTCGAGGGGAAAAGCCCCGGGGCTGGACGGGCTGACCGTGGAGTTCCACAGGGCATTCTGGGACGTCCTGGGGGGCGACTACGCGCGGGTCCTGGGGGAAAGTCTGGCGACCGGGGAGATGCCCCTCTCTTGGCGCAGGGCAGTCATCGTCCTGCTGCCTAAGAAGGGCGATCTCCGCCTCCTTAAGAACTGGCGCCCGGTCTCCCTCCTCAGCACGGACTACAAAATCTTCACCAGGACGATGTCTGCTTGCCTTGGTGCCGTGCTGGACCACATGATCCACCCCGACCAGTCCTACACGGTCCCGGGCCGGACAATCCACGATAACATCCATCTGGTCCGGGACCTCATCCATCATTCCCAGGAGGCTGGTCTGTCGGTCGCCTTCCTATCTCTCGACCAAGAGAAGGCGTTCGAAAGGGTGGATCACGACTATCTGTTCGGAACTCTGCGCGCTTTCGGGTTCGGGACGCATTTCGTTGCCCGGATCCGACTTTTGTACGCCGTCGCGGAGTGTCTGATAAAGGTAATGGGTCCTTGACGGCGCCCCTTCGCTTTGGGAGAGGGGTGCGCCAGGGATGCCCCATGTCCGGCCAGTTATACGCCGTCTGCGTGGAGCCTTTCCTGCGCCTCCTGCGGACGAGGTTGACGGGACTGGCTCTGCAAGGGCCGGGCGTGGAGGTCGTCCTCTCGGCTTACGCCGATGACGTGCTCCTCGCGGTAGAGGATCCCGCTGACCTGCGGAGGATGCGTGAGTGCCAGGAGATTTACTCGGCCGCATCCTCTGCCAGGATCAACTCGGAGAAATGTTCCGGACTCCTGGTGGGTCAGTGGCGGGTGGACTCCCTGCCGGAGGAGCTCAGGCCTTTTGCCTGGAGCACGACCCATCTCCTCTATCTGGGAGTCTACCTTAGCCCCGACGAAGAAGCCTGGCCGGCGAACTGGCAAGAGCTGGAGGCCAAGGTCGCCGCTCGCCTAGTGCGCTGGACAGGACTGCTCCGAGTGCTGTCCTATAGGGGTCGAGCGCTAGTCATAAACCAGCTGGTGGCCGCCTTGTTGTGGTACCGGCTGGTCACTTTGACCCCTCCCCCTGCGTTTGTCACCAAGATACAGAAGAAGCTGGTGGACTTCTTCTGGAACAACAGGAAGCACTGGGTCTCTGCCGTGGTCTTGAGTTTCCCGCTTGGGGAGGGCGGTCTGTTGTTGGTGTGCGTTAGCGCAAAGCTCGCGACTTTCTGTCTTCAGACCCAGCAGAGATACCTTTACGTCGAGCCCCCTCCTAGGTGGCGTGCTCTGGCGACGTATTTCTTCTGCCAGCAGCACGGCCTCAACTACGACACGCAGTTCCTGTTTGTGAGCTTGGGGGGCGTCAGGACCGCCTTCCAGGAGCTGCCTGTCTTTTACAAGGAACTCACCAGGGTCTGGAACAAAGTCTCCACCAAGCGCAGCTCTCCACCGGCTGGAGTGGCGGCCGTCCTGCAGGAACCGCTGCTCGGGAATCCGTACCTCCACGACCGAGGTTTTATGTGGCGGTCGGAAGAGAGGGCTGTGGCTGGTGAGGTGACCAGGGTCAGGGACCTGCTCGATGGCGGGGGAGCGGGCTGGATGGTGCCAGACACACTGGCGCGGCGCCTAAATTCTGCCAACGTCCGCTGCGCGGCCGATGCCATCAAGTTGCTAAAAACAGCTCTGGGCCCCGACTCCGTTAGGTTTGTCGAGGAGGCTCAAGCACGTGGGGAGATCCCGTCCGAACTGACCCCCTTCCGGACGGAATTCCTCATCGGCGCCAAACCCCAGAACCTCCCTCGGGAGCCGGCGCCTCACAACTTGAGCCGCCTCGGGGAAATCTCCTCCGTGCCTTTCAGTTCCGCGCGGAGGGGTTTCCTGTACGGGCTGCTCCTGCACACTCTCAACTTTGCCATCCTCGTCTGCCGTCCGGACACGCCATGGCGTACCATCCTGCCGTCCGGAGGAGGCGGGGGTCCCCGATGGAGGGCACTCTACGCGGGAGTCCTCCCACTATTTATCGGGGACTTGGCCTGGAGGGTGGTGCACGGAGCAGTGCCGTGCAATAAATTTTTAAGCCGGTTCACGGGCTCCCAGGCCGCCTGCAATTTCTGCGGTCTGGAGGAGTCCGTGTTCCATGTTTTTATTGAATACACGAGGTTGCAGCCCCTGTTTTATTATTTAAAGGGGCAGCTCCTGAAATTCTGGCTGCACTTCAGTCCCACTCTCCTGATCTTCGGGCACCCTGTGCGGAGGGGAGCGGGTAGTTCCGAGGGCCTCCTCGTAGGACTGCTCCTGGGCACAGCCAAGGGGGCCACCAGCTGGTCCAGGCAGCGGGCGGTCGAGGGGGTCGTTCAACCTGACTGCCTGCCTCTCTTCCGCGCCTACATCCGCGCCAGGGTGTCCTTGGGGATGGAGCACGCGGTGTCCACCGGTACGCTCGCGGCCTTCCGCGAGAGGTGGGCACCGGAGGGACTGGAGTGCATCATCACGCCCGGCAACCAAATTTTAATTTGATTTTATGTTTTAAAGTTTAATTTTTTTTAATTGCCGGTGCTTTTAGTGTCCCCCTTCCCCTTTATAGGGGGCAATTGGAGAAAAAAATATGATTTTAGTGCCCCAAAAAAATAAAAAAAACCCACAAAAAAACCCAAAACAAAACCACAAAAAAAGGGCCTTGGAAATGTTTGGTGTGCCCCCCAAATCGGGGCGACACGATTTAAGGATTAATGTTTTAGTTTCCTCCCAAAAGAGTTCTGTGGACCAATGGTGGAGCTTTGGAGGCGTGGCCTATTCACTTGGAGCCTGGAGCAGTGAGAGAAGGAGCTTGCTGCTATTGCTCCTGCCTGGAAAGCCTGGAGTGAGCCCTGTGAAACAGCCCAGGAAGAGGAGGAAGCGGCTTTCTACATTTTAATCCATCCAGAGGGAGAGGAGGAGAGCGGAAAATTCAACAACCTTTAATACTGCTGCAGAGAGTTGGAGAGAGGGGGAAAAAGATCAACAACTATCCAGTGTGGAAGGAGGGAGAAACTTCATCAACCAAAGGTGGGTGTTTTGGTGCATTCCCCTAAAGACTTTGATATATCAGTGGGGGGAGGAAAGAAGACTTGCTAGAGGGCCGGAACATCGCGGGGGGTGTGTGTGTGTGGGGTTCTTGCTTACAGCTAGGCCCCACACACCACTGAAGCACCCTCCCCCATTGCCTAGCCTGGGATAGCTGGAGCTACCTGGCTGAAGAACTATTAATCACCTATTTAACATCGTTGGGAGTGTGTGCCTGGGTGGCTCCAGCTGTCCCAGGTGAAGACATCTTCTCCCTCCACCCGAAGACCATCTACAAAGACTGTGTTTGTTTTGGCATCATCTGGGGAGTGCACCCCAAGAAAAACACCCACCCATCGCTGTGAGGGGAGACCTGCCCTCACAGCTTCCCTCTTTCCCACCCCCCACCCTCTTTCTCTCTCTCTCTGTCTCACCCCTCTCTCTCTGAGAGCCCTTTCCTCCTAATTGAAAAACCAATTAAGACAACTGAGCAGAGGGAGCAAGGGCCCTCCCCAATTGTCAACTAGGGGAGAGGTGTGCCTCTTTTAGAGCTCCCTCTGTTCAAACACCAACGAGGCCATTTTAAGACCATTAAGGCCTGTGACTTTGGGGTGGGTGTAGCCCTTAAAGGGACCCCGTGATGGCGACCCCATCCACGCCGGTGGCAAGGCCAGCAAAGACATATGCGCAGGTGGCATCCACATCCACGGCGCCTCCTGCGCCTCCTGCTGCCCTGCCACCGTTCAGACTTGTAACAAAAAAACACGTGGTCAAGAGCTACACTCGCCCCACAATGAGCATCGAGGAGTGCGTGCGGGCGATGGCTGGGGTAGTCGGCCCCTCGGCCATTGTCGCAGCCTCCAAGATGTCTGGGAAGGCCGTGTTCTTCCTGGGGTCGGAGCGGGCGGTGTCCCTGGCCCTCGAAAAGGGGCTCACGGTGGGCGGGACGTTCCTGCCGGTGGACCCTCTCGAGGCCACCGCGCAGAGGGTCATCGTGTCGAACATCCCGCCCTTTGTTCCCGCTGAGCTCCTCCTCCCTCACCTACACCAACTGGGGGAGGTAAGGTCGGGGATCAACCCCATACCGCTCGGCCTCAGGGAGAGCAGCCTGCGCCACGTGTTCTCCTTCCGCCGCCAGCTCTTTGTCCGGCTGGCGCGGGAGGAGACGACGGAGGGGTATTTTAATGTGGTGCACGAGGGGACTGCCTACCGTGTCTTCTGGACGTCGGACGGCGTGCGGTGCCATGCCTGTAGGGAGGTGGGGCATGTTCGTAAGAACTGCCCCGCCTCCAAGGCCGCCAAACCACCGAGGGCGGCCAAGGCTGGCGCCGCCGCCACCCCTCCCCCGAGTTGCGTCCGCGTGCCGGGAGCTGTAGGTGCGCGGGCATCGTCGGAGGCCTTTGTTTTCACGGCCTCCGGCGGGGGGGAGGGAGAGCGTCCGATCGGAAGGAAGGCGCGGAGGAAGGCGAAACATCTCGAGGCGGGTCCCCTCAGTGCGCCTGACAGCTTGAACACCGCGCTCAGCCCAACCCAGTCACCGGCGAGCGCGGGGTACCCTGAGCCCATGCCCGAGCCCTTTACCAATATCACAGAGGGGTTCGGGCGCGGGCAAGACAAGAAAAAGGGGGGAGTGGAGCAGGAGGCCTCGGCAGACATGGAAGTCTCCCTGCCTCCGCGCCCTCCCAGGAACAAAAGGAGGCACCGCTCCAATGAGGCGGAGTGGGAACAACTTCCCTCCGCGGAGGAGTCGGTGCTCGCCGCGAGTCCCGCATCCCCAACCAGCGCCCCCAAGCTGCGCCGTAGGCGAGAGGAGTCTGTCCCCGGGGAGGGTGAGACAGTCGAGGCTGCCCAGCCTCTGCCTCCTGGGGATGGCGTGGAAGATCTGCCTGTCGTGGGGGGCGTGGGGCCAGCGGAGGAATGCGTGGCCGCCGGGTCGAGCGTCCCGGGGACTGAGGCGGGTGAGGCCGAAAAGGCCGAACCTGAGCCCGCCCAGCTATTAATCAACTTCCCCTGGGAGTCGCTCGGCCCGGAAGAAACAAAATATGTTCACAATTTTAATGATTCTGTACACGCTGGGCCGGGGGCTGGCGGTGGGGAGGGGGAAGAACAACAACCCTCGCCCCCTACGTTGGAGCTGAGGTACTTGGAGGACCTGGAGAATTTATTTGGCCCGGTCTCTCCGCGTTCCCCGGTTCCTGGGGCGGAGGAGGAACCCCTTCCGCTGTCGCTTCCTGACCCAGCACCACTTTTAAAAGAGCCCAGTGGGGACTCCTCTGCCGATGATCCTGGAGGTGGGATCGGGGCAGAGCCAGGGTCGGATGGAGTGGCCGGGCCGTTTGCCGTACCTCGTGCGGTCGACGGGCCGGCTGCTGGCGGCGACCTCCCGGAGGGGGACGGGGACTCGGTGGGGGACGAGGGAGAAGATCTTGAATCCATCGCCAGTGAGGCGGTGGATCTCCTCGTGCCTGACGCTGAGTCCCTCTCCTTCCTGCAAAGGAACTCTGGGACTTTTTGGTCCAGAGCCAGCGTCGCCGCAACCGAACCCATCTGGCCCGGGAAAGATGGCCCGAGCCGGGGCTGCTCGTCGCGTCCGTCCGCGACGCCGCTAAAATCATGGCCGCGGGCGGGCCCTTATCAAAGGCGCAAGGCCTTGAGCTGCGCCGGCTCAAAAGGTTCCTCGCTGGGCTGCTGAAGGAGTGGAGGTCAACAAACGACTCCACTCCTCCCCCACAATAGGTTAGGTAGAGGTTGCACTGTGCTTTTGTCATGAAGATAACCATAGCCAGCCTCAACATCAACGGCGGCAGAGGGGCACGCCGTAGATTTAACAATTTTTCGCTCCTGCGGGAGGGGAAATATGCGGTGTGCTTCCTGCAAGAAACCCAGACCGTTCCGGGAGACGAAGCCACGTGGCTCCTGGAATGGCAAGGAGAGGTCCGCATGAGCCACCTCACCGCCACTTCTAGTGGGGTGGCCATCTTGTTGGCCCCGCATTTTCAGCCGGAGATCTTGGGGGTCGAGGAGCCCGTGCCAGGCCGCTTGCTGCACGTAACGGTTCGCCTGGGGGACGTGCCGCTCCATCTCGTGAACGTGTACGCCCCTTAGCCCGGCCCGCAGCAAATGCGCTTCTTCGAAGAAGTGTCCGCTCTTCTTGGCTCTGTCGACGTCGGCGACTGCATTGTCCTCGGGGGGGATTTTAACTGCACCCTCGAGGCGAGGGACCGCTCCGGTGCCCCGCAGAGCATGACGGCGATGGAGAAGTTGAGGGACCTGGTCGGGTCCTTCGACTTGGTGGACGTCTGGCGAAATCTCCACCCCGACTCCAGCGCCTTTACTTGGGTGAGGCCTGGAGTAGGATGGTCCAGAGTCGACCGCCTTTACGTGTCTCGGGCGTACGTTTCCTGCGTCCCGGCGGCCTCCATGTGGCCGGTGCCGTGTTCAGACCACCACCTGGTGTGGGCGGAGCTCGCTTCGCTCCGCGCGAGGACGGGGTCCGCGTACTGGCACTTTAACAACCGGCTGCTGGAGGACGTGCGGTTCCAGGACTCGTTCCGTCGATTCTAGTCCGACTGGAGAAGGAAGCAGGGGGGCTTCCCCTCCTTGAGGCTATGGTGGGACGTGGGCAATGCTCACGTCCGCGTCTTCTGTCAAGAGTACGCGAGGGGGTCGACCAAGAGGCGGGCGGCCAGAGTCGGGTGCCTAGAAAAATAGGTGCTCGACCTGGATTCCCGTCTCGGTCAAGTCGTCGAGGACCCGGCCCTGCGGATGGTGTACGAAGCGAAGAAGGCCGCGCTGAAGGACCTGCAGCTCGTCGGGTCCCGAGGCGCGTTCGTGGGTCGCGGATCCGGTTCCTGCGGGATCTGGACCGCGGCTCCCCCTTCTTCTACTCGCTGGAAAAAAGGCAGAGTGTCCGTAAGCAGCTCTTGACGCTGCTGGCCGACGACGGCTCTCTCATCTCGGATCCGGAGGGCGTCAATAACAGGGCCCGTGAATATTACGGGGCCCTGTTCTCTCCGGATCCGTCCAGCGAGGAAGCGCGTAGAGTTTTGTGGGAGGACCTGCCGAAGGTCAGCCCAGAGGGCGCCGAAAATCTGGAAGCTCCGCTAAGCCTGGCGGATCTGACCGGCGCCCTCGACCGGCTCTCGAGGGGAAAAGCCCCGGGGCTGGACGAGCTGACCGTGGAGTTCCACAGGGCGTTCTGGGACGTCCTGGGGGGCGACTACGCGCGGGTCCTGGGGGAAAGTCTGGCGACCGGGGAGGTGCCCCTCTCTTGGCGCAGGGCAGTCATCGTCCTGCTGCCTAAGAAGGGCGATCTCCGCCTCCTTAAGAACTGGCGCCCGGTCTCCCTCCTCAGCACGGACTACAAAATCTTCGCCAGGGCGATGTCTGCTCGCCTTGGCGCCGTGCTGGACACATGATCCACCCCGACCAGTCCTACACGGTCCCGGGCCGGACAATCCACGATAACATTCATCTGGTCCGGGACCTCATCCATCATTCCCAGGAGGCTGGTCTGTCGGTCGCCTTCCTATCTCTCAACCAAGAGAAGGCGTTCGACAGGGTGGATCACGACTATCTGCTCGGAACTCTGCGCGCTTTCGGGTTCGGGACGCATTTCGTCGCCCGGATCCAACTTTTGTACGCCGCCGCGGAGTGTCTGATAAAGGTTAACGGGTCCTTGACGGCGCTCCTTCGCTTTGGGAGAGGGGTGCGCCAGGGATGCCCCATGTCCGGCCAGTTATACGCCGTTTGCGTGGAGCCTTTCCTGTGCCTCCTGCGGACGAGGTTGACGGGACTGGCTCTGCAAGGGCCGGGCGTGGAGGTCGTCCTCTCGGCTTACGCCGATGACGTGCTCCTCGCGGTAGAGGATCCCGCTGACCTGCGGAGGATGCGTGAGTGCCAGGAGATTTACTCGGCCGCATCCTCTGCCAGGATCAACTGGGAGAAATGTTCCAGACTCCTGGTGGGTCAGTGGCGGGTGGACTCCCTGCCGGAGGAGCTCAGGCCTTTTGCCTGGAGCACGACCCATCTCCTCTATCTGGGAGTCTACCTTAGCCCCGACGAGGAAGCCTGGCCGGCGAACTGGCAAGAGCTGGAGGCCAAGGTCGCCGATCGCCTAGGGCGCTGGACAGGACTGCTCCGAGTGCTGTCCTACAGGGGTCAAGCGCTAGTCATAAACCAGCTGGTGGCCGCAATGTTGTGGTACCGGCTGGTCACTTTGACCCCTCCCCCTGCGTTTGTCACCAAGATACAGAAGAAGCTGGTGGACTTCTTCTGGAACAACAGGAAGCACTGGGTCTCTGCCGTGGTCTTGAGTCTCCCACTTGAGGAGGGCGGTCAGTCGTTGGTGTGCGTCAGCGCCCAGCTCGCGACTTTCCGTCTTCAGACCCTGCAGAGATACCTTTACGTCAAGCCCCCTCCCAGGTGGCGTGCTCTGGCGACGTATTTCTTCCGCCAGCAGCACGGCCCCAACTACGACACGCAGCTCCTGTTTGTGAACTTGGGGGGTGTCAGGACCGCCTTCCAGGAGCTGCCTGTCTTTTACAGGGAACTCATCAGGGTCTGGAACAAAGTCTCCACCAAGCGCAGCTCTCCACCGGCTGGAGTGGCGGCTGTCCTGCAGGAGCCGCTGCTCGGGAATCCGTACCTCCACGACCGAGGTTTTAGGTGGCGGTCGGACGAGTGGGCTGTGGCTGGTGAGGTGACCAGGGTCAGGGACCTGCTCGATGGCGGAGGAGCGGGCTGGATGGTGCCAGACACGCTGGCGCGGTGCCTAAATTCGGCCGATGTCCGCCACGCGACCGATGCCATCGAGTCGCTAAAAACAGCTCTGGGCCCTGACTCAGTTAGGTGCATCGAGGAGGCTCAAGCACGTGGGGAGATCCCGTCCGAACTGACCCCCTCGGGGAAATCCCCTCCGTGCCTTTCAGTTCCGCGCGGAGGGGTTTCCTGTACGGGCTGCTCCTGCACACTCTCAACTTTGCCATCCTCGCCTGCCGTTCGGACACGCCATGGCATACCATCTTGCCGTCCGGAGGAGGCGGGGACCCCGATGGAGGGCACTCTATGTGGGAGTCCTCCCACTATTTATCGGGAATTGGCCTGGAGGGTGGTGCACGGAGCAGTGCCGTGCAATGAATCTTTAAGCCGGTTCACGGGCTCCCAGGCCGCCTGCAACTTCTGCGGTCTGGAAGAGTCCGTGTTCCATGTTTTTATCGAATGCACGAGGTTGCAGCCCCTGTTTTATTATTTAAAGGGCTGCTCCTGAAATTCTGGCTGCACTTCAGTCCCACACTCCTGATCTTTGGGCACCCTGTGCGGAGGGGAGCCGGTAGGTCCGAGGGCCTCCTCGTAGGACTGCTCCTGGGCATGGCCCAGGGTGCCAAGGAGCCGGTCCAGGCAGCGGGCGGTCGAGGGGGTCGTTCAGCCTGACTGCCTGCCTCTCTTCTGCACATACATCTGCGCCAGGGTGTCCCTGGAGGTGGAGCACACGGTGTCCACCGGTACGCTCGCGGCCTTCCGCGAGAGGTGGGCACCGGAGGGACTAGAGTGCATCGTTATCCCCGGCAACCAAATTTTAATTTGATTTTATTTATTTTACAGTTTGATTTGTTTTAATTACCGGTTTTAGTGTCTCCCTCCTTTTTTAGAGGGGGCACTTGTAGAATTAATGATTTTACGGCCCAAAACATTTTTTTTTTAAAGTAAAATAAAAGTCAAATAAACCACAAAAAAAACAAAAAAAAGGGCAGTTTGAAAAATGTTTGGAGTGTCCCCCAGATTGGGGGGCATTTGATTTAATGTTTATTTCGTTATCCAACCAAAAAGAGTTCTGTGGACAAGCACTCCACTTCTCTGAAAAAATTCCATTTGCCACTGCACTGCCCACCTGACCAGTAGATTGATATCCTCCTGCAGCCCATGACTTTCCTCTTCATTATCAACCATAGACATGCTGACTTACCCCACACTGGGTCTGAAAGTGTACAATGTCCTATTATACCGTTCACACCCCGAGCCTGCTGAAATGACAAGTGAACACATCCATGACCACTGGCCTTGAAGCCCATTCCTCCTGAATGTCGCAGCATTACCTGAAGAGCCTGATGGCTGTGGCCCAAATGCCTGGAGGACACTGTGCCCCAAGACCACCATCTCTCATTCAGATACTGCGACAAAGGAGAACTGTGGTAACATTACTGGCCGAGTGATAGACATCAAGAATGCTCAACTGGAGACATATCTTCATCAGTTGAGCCTTCTGGATGACTATCTCTCAGTCTCAGTGTGGATGGTGACCAGTATGCCCAGTAGTAGATAGTTCCTCTGATGGGCAAACATAGAAACATAGAAATTTACAGCGCAGAAGGAGGCTATTTCGACCCATCGTGCCCGTGCCGGCCGACAAAGAGCCGCACGGCCCTTGGTCAGCAGCCCTAAAGGTTACATATAAACCTATGAGCAATGACAGAAAGGCAAAGAGTACCCAGCCCAACCAGTCCGCCTCACACAACCGCGACACACGTGTAAGGGATAAATTCTAAAAGTTGCAAATCGGTGGTCAGAATTATGCTGAAAGTAGTGAACTTATCAGTATCAGGAGGGTCTGTATAATTGTCTATGTATGTAACACTTGCTTATGTCGGTATAGCACAAATGTGTAACGCATTAAGCTGAATCCGTAACCCCTGTAATACTTAAACAGCAAAATCAGCAGTTGTTGATCAGAAGTCCCTGAGGAAGAGATAGGAAGCCAGTTTAGGCGCCTATTCTCCTGCGGCAAAGGGCAAGTGATGGACTAACACCATCGATGGCGGGCAATTGTATATACCACTCAGGGACAGTTTGATCAGAGTCGACACATCAATGTAACTTCCGTGGTCGTTATACAGTGGGAGCTGGACGAGGTGTCGATTAACTATATCAGTTAATCCACATTGAGGGAGAGAAGCCTCCTTTTACCCCAAAACCCCTTATACTGAAAACATCTAAACACTACCCCAATCAGAGTCATGTGATCTCCTGGGAGAGGCAAAGACTAGATAAAAACCCAGGCCAATTTACAGAGAAAAAATCTGGGAAATTTCCTCTCCAACCCATCCGGGCGATCGACACTAGTCTTGGAGATCACACGCTGGCCATATTCTGTTCCCTGCAGTACTTACCATTATGTCTGCGCCGTCCAACAAAAGGTCATCCAATTGAATCACAATGACCAGCTCTAGGTCCGTAACCCTGCAGGTTACGACACTTTAAGTGCCCATCCAACCATCTCTTAAAAGTGTTTCTGATTCCACCACTCTTCCAGGCAGCGAGCTCCAGATTCCCACAACCCTCTGCGTAAAGAAGACCCCCTCAAATTCCCTCTAAATCTTCCACCAACCACCTTAAAACTATGCCCCCTCCTAATAGACCGCTCTACCAATGGAAATAGGCCCTTATTATGCACTATGTCCAGGCCCCTTGTTATTTTGTACACCTCGATGAGGTCTCCTCCCAATCTCCTCTATTCCAATGACAACAAACCCCGCCTATCCAATCTGTCCTCATAGAAACATAGAAACATAGAAAATAGGTGCAGGAGTAGGCCATTTGGCCCTTCGAGCCTGCACCGCCATTTAATAAGATCATGGCTGATCATTCCCTCAATACCCTTTTCCTGCTTTCTCTCCATACCCCTTGATCCTCTTAGCCGTAAGGGCCATATCCAATGAACTGGCATCAACAACTCTCTGCTGCAGGGAATTCCACAGGTTAACAACTCTCTGAGTGAAGAAGTTTCTCCTCATCTCAGTCCTAAATGGCCTACCCCTTATCCGAAGACTATGTCCCCTGGTTCTGGACTTCCCCAACATCGGGAACATTCTTCCCGCATCTAACCTGTCCAGTCCCGTCAGAATTTTATATGTTTCTATGAGATCCCCTCTCATCCTTCTAAACTCCAGTGAATAAATGCCCAGTTGATCCAATCTCTCCTCACATGACATTCCAACTATCTCTGGAATCAGTCTGGTGAACCTTCGCTGCACTCCCTCAATGGCAAGAAAATCTTTCCTCAGATTAGGAGACCAAAACTGAACACAATATTCCAGGTGAGGCCTCACCAAGGCCCTGTACAACTGCAGTAAGACCTCCCTGCTCCTGTACTCAAATCCCCTAGCTATGAAGGCCAACGTACTATTTGCCTTCTTCACCACCTGTTGTACCTGCATGGTAACTAAGATTCTCCATTCCAGGCAGAATGAAAGTAAATTTCCGCTGCACCAGCCCTAGTGCAATCAGGTCCTGCCTATCATATGGCGACCAGAACTGCACGCAGTACTCCAGCTGTGGCCGAACCAAATTATTATACAATTTGAGCAGAACCT
Source organism: Pristiophorus japonicus (assembly GCF_044704955.1). NCBI lineage: Eukaryota > Metazoa > Chordata > Chondrichthyes > Pristiophoridae > Pristiophorus > Pristiophorus japonicus. Next base: position 186,885,197 of record NC_091989.1, read on the forward strand.
CCCTGCTCTTATATTCTATGCCTTGACCAATAAAGACAAGCATTCCGTATGCCTTCTTGTTGGAGCGGATTTTTGGACATAGACTTGACTAGTATACGGGACCAAACATTTGTTTTTATTTTCCCCTTTAATGAATTTTGTAAGGGACAATACTGATGCATTATGCTTTATATAAAAAACACAGTTAGACTTCAAGGTATGCTGGCCTTGAGTTATGGAGATAGGAAAGTGAGATAATGAACGACTGGAGAGATAATTAAGTGGGATGTTTGTCTATATCGGTGCCAAAAGACCTGCACTTGTTTATAATGCCCTGTCACAATGAAGGCTGGTTTATATCAAGAACTCAGCCTTGGATGAAAAGCTTTGCAAACCTTGTAATGTGATGATTAAACTTAAGGACTAGTGCTAAAACATGTGATGTAAAGTGACGTAATTTGTAAGATAAAAGAACCTCACTGGAGATACCAAATTGAGAAGTGGTTCAGAGACAGGGGTCTCTAACACTTCTCCCAAAGCTTTGTCTCCGATTTAATAAACCTCTCTTTATATATTATGCAGTCTCGGAAATATATTTCCACAACAAAATGGCGTCACGAACAGGATGCTGTCCAATCAGACGTGATCACTTAAGACAATATCTGGAATCTGGTGTTAGAGACTGAAAAGAGAGGTGTACGGGCACGACGGGATAGTGTATAAGGTATGAGTAAACAGATAGCGGGAAGAGGCTGACTAACCAGTTTGAGTTGTCCCTTTAGTAAATAAGGTTGGTGCGGAAGGGAACTGATCGATCCAACCTAGAGCCGAAAACTCCGGTGGTAAGGAAACACGCTAGCTTTGTTGCGAAGACAAAGGGTCTCCACAGAGTAGTCGTGGCCGTGAGTATTACAGAAACAAAGGGAAACGTCCGAGACTGGCCAACATGGAAGGTAAGGAAGGGAATGTAAAACGCGGGCTGCCCGGGTCATTAATTAATTCCTATCATTAATTGTAACTTGCGTAATTATGTAATGCCATAAAAAAGCTGATAGTGACTATCTTAAGTGACATATGGATCCAGACATAAGCTTTGTTGAATGAAGAGGGACTTTTGTGAGTGTCTATTTTGAATGAAGAGAGTACTCAAGTGATTTTGACTGTGGAATGAATGAAAGCCTGTTTGGGAAGGTGTGCAGTTGCCTGCCTGTTTTAGCTCCACCCACTTTTTCCAAACAGAGTGAACATTTTTTTAATCCTTCGTAGTGTTGTCCTGTATGTGGGAAGTTTAAGAAACTGTGAACCTTATGGTATTACATTTTAAGTTAAAAACGAAGGGGTGGATATATTCGGATGATAAGTTACGGAGCTAGGAAATGCACAAAGGATAGGTTTGTTGAGTAAAAGATAAAAAATACATGGTCCTGGTAGTAAAAAAAAAGAAGAATTTATTTGACACGCTCTCTTACTTGTCGAAAGAAAACATGCAATTGGGTTGAAAGACATAAATTTAGTCTTGGAATGAGATAAAGAATGCCTTTTAAAACGCTCCCATTTTCCTTTGTGTAAAACCTTGACACGAAAGCTTCTAGCTCAGTAAAAAAAAAGAGTTTTAAATTTAGAAACACCTTCAGGGATCAGGTCAAACTCCTGGGCGAGTGGTGAGCTATCTGTGAAGGTGTAAAAGGGACTTTTGAAAAAGGCTAAAACAGTAAGCTTCAGCAGTTTAGAAAAGAAAAAGATAAAGCAGGAAAAGGTCTCTGCCACGGGAACAGGAGGAGAGCAGAAAAGGGGGACTTGCCATAATTGTGGAAAACCGGGCCATTTTGCCAGGGAATGCAAAGGGAAAGGCAGGGAAAAGCAATGTACGAATTGTTGTAAGAAAGGGCACCTGGAAGCGACATGCTATGGTAAAAATGGCTATCCTAATAAGGCAAGGACCCTGTCAGAACAGGAATACCAGAAGTGGCAGGCGTACAAAGCCAGCCGGTGATGTCCGGCGGCCCCTGTACAAAGTAAAAAGGAGGGAAGGATATATGTGTCTGCACTAGTAGAGGGCCGACAGTGTGAGATGCTAGTGGACATGGGAGCCTCAATATCCATTACCAATATGCCCCTTCCCGTCACCGACAAGAAGGCTCTGATAAACGGAATAGATGGACGGCCCACACTGGCCTACCTGAGCACCACCCAATTGGTGGAAATTGATAACTTATATATACCCATGAGATTTTACGTATGCAAGAATCGTGAGGGAACAATATTGGGCGGTAAAAATTAAGCAAGCCTGTGGTGATGACTGGATACATCATTCTCCACACTAAACACACATTGGTAGAAATGTTCAACACAGGAAAACTGAGAACCGTATCTAATATGAGGCGGGCAAAGTGGGAAGCAGTCCTCTTAACACCCAACAAAGCGGTAACCATAATTAGGGATGTAGGAAACAACCCCACAGAAGGTATGATGGGTGAAGGTGTAGGGGAGGACGAAAACCCCCTCATTTTACCCAGAAGGGAAAGGGCTGTGGGATCAGTCTGGGCTGTGAATTGAAACCGACGGAAGGAAAACTTTGGGACACAAATGAATTTTAAAAGAGCAGACAAGGCCTGCAGGGGATAAAAGGGGGTGCATTCATGGAGACCCCCCTCCCCCCCAGTGTTTGGACTCATAGGAAAGGGAATTTAATTTGGAACTATCTACCAGAAAGTTTGAAATCCTAAAGTGCACATGGAAGAAACTACGAACTTGAATCGAATTTGGGATTTTTTAAAAGATGTATGTTGGGTCAGCAAGAAAAGGGGTGGAGTCAATATCAAAAGGGCCAGTTTGGACATTGGAACTAATCAAATTGTCTGGGAACTGTATACCCTCGAAACTTGCCCCTTGAAAACATTAGCATTTAAACAATGCCACATACATATTCCAACACCTTTTTCATCAGGCATAGAAATATCTGGCTCAGGCCAGACTAGCACAATGGCTACAGGAGGCCAATGCAATCAACACCCACTCAAACCTTGAGTAGGTTAACATCAGTGGGAAAAAAAACCCTCAATCTAAAACTACTGCATTTTTCAAAATCAAAAGTCCACCAATGAGAAGAATCGACTTCAGCAGGAGAGGCGGACTGGATAATCTGGCTATAAAAAAGGGGTTTCTGACGTAGTGAAGAAAGAAGTGATGATTTTCCCTGCCCTCGTGATTCAACAACCACAACCACAAGCCTCTCGACACTGAAGGAAAACCAGTGTCCGAAGACACCGAAGATAGAAGAAACAAACCACCAAACTGCGGAAGGCGCAGTAGTGAGTATAACCTCTGGTCCCCAGAACTCCCAACTCAGTTAGGCCAGGAAAGGTGGGAGGTTGGGCATTGTACGGCTAAACTGGTGTAAAGATTTTCGTTGGGTCCGTTTTAGTGGGATTTAGGGGGATTGTTTTGTTGGTGTATTGCTGTTTGTTGAGTTACACCTTGTCAAATAAATTGGAAGCCTAAAGTTCCTCTTGGAATCACCTTGTCTCAGTTCTATTGTATTACATCTCCTGATCGTGAGTCTTATGCCAGAACCATGTAAGGGAAGCTAGGAGCGCCTCGAAAACACTCAACTGTGTGTCACAGGCTAGGGAAGAAGGGGTTAGGAGTGTTTGACACTCACAGGTGCCTCACAGGCTAGGCATAAGCTGTGGGGATGCACGAGTCTCAAAACCCCCTTCATAAGCTGTGGACAAAGTCTCTCCAGGGGTGCTCTTGCAGCACTCAGGGTACCTCACAGGCCAGACATAAGCTGTGAGGGCAGAAGCCCAGAGAGAGACACCCAAGGCACAACAACAACCCTGTGAAAACCCCTTACAGAACATGGCGACCCAGATGGGACTTAAGCAAACAGGAGATGTTAATATAACAGATGAGGTGATAAGAGAGGAACCTAAAATGGAGGAGGGAATTTCCTCATACATTTTTGGCAAGGTGAACCTCACCAAACCTTGGGTGCAAGCCCTCACTCGGGCAGAGCGCCCAGTGGATGCTGCTGCCCAGTGGACAGCAGGGAAGGACCACAACCACAGGGTGGAAAAGGCCATCTGGCTTATCTGCTTCACCCGCCAAGTCCGAAAGCTCGACCAGCGGGTGAAGGACTTGGAACAGAGTCTTCAGAAATCAGAGGAGCTCTCTGCTATCCGGGCTGTGGTTGGGGACAACCTGCTGGCCGAATTAGCTGGGGAGCAGCAAGGGAACCGGCAGTTGGAGGAGACCTTCCGAAATAGCCGGGACTATCTTCAGTGTCAGGTCACTGAGGCCAAGTGTAGTGAGGGGTCCCTCCGGGAACAGAACTCTCGGTACACCCAGAAAATGTGGGAACTGGAAAATAAATTAAAAGACGTACAGGCAGCCTATAAAGTGGCCAGTAGCAGTGAGTTTGCAGATCACGGTCCCTGCCAGGAGAGGATTAAAACTCTCACCCACGCTCTATCCCAGGCAAAGGGGATGGTCGCCCTGATAGGACCTGGAGGGTCCACAGGGGACAAAGGAGAGTATTGGGGGGTAGAGGAGAATCCAAAGGCAAGAGGCGCCCGACCACCTCCTGAGGCACCGGTGGTTTGTCCGGTGGGGTACCAGGAGGGGCGGGGCACGCAGGTAGTAGCATACCCAGGGCTGGGGGCAGGACCAATGAGTCCCGTTAGGCAGCAGGGATGTGAGGCTCCAGCCGAGGGTCAGTTAAGAGCTGGATCAGGCGACCAGGCACTGTCTGCTGCACCGAGTATGGTGGGACAGCCGGAGGGAGAGGGACCAGCGCAGAAAGATCCTGAACCAGGGCGGATGTGCCCGGTCAGGCAGCACAAGTACGGTCCTCCACAGGAAGGTGGCCAAGGTCAGGGAGCGCTGGAGAGCGACTTTATTATTCCCCATGGAGTTCAATCACTCAGGGCCATGGTGGCCCATTTGGCCAAACTCACTCGCAGCGGGGACCCGTCTATCCACTTCATGGAGGTGATGCAGGCCGGGGAAATTAATGGGTGTGACGAGGAAGAGACAGCCAAGCTGCTGCTCTTCTCTCTGGACAGCAAATTGTACCAGGCCCTACCGGCAGAATGCCGGAGGGGACAGCGTACATTTACTGAGGTCCAGAGGGCCGTCCTTGAGGCTATGGGCTTCGATGACGGCAGTCCTTTCGAACAGGTTGAAAGGACAAGGCAGCTCGCAGGGGAAACCCCGCAGGCATTTGCGGACAGGCTGTGGGTGGTATACCACGCAGCCTGTGGGGAGCTCCTCGACCGGGCGAATCTTTCCGCGGTACAGACTAGCCGCTGGCTGAGGATGCTGGTGGCAAGCTGCTTGCCCCGGCTCAAGGCCAGGGCAGAACTGTGGTTCGATTCCCGGGACCCCAACCTCACCGAGGAAGCAGTGGTCAGGCAACTGGCACTGGTGCAACGGAATGGAGGAGGGGAGGAGGAGAAAACCTCCAAAGGTCGGGTAAATGAAGTAAAACCCAACTCGATTCCCAAAAGGGAATGGCACCAGGAGGGTGGCCGCTCGTCTGATGAGGAGGGAGTGTGCTACGGGTGCGGGAAAGCTGGGCATTTTAAAAGGGATTGCAGGAGCCCAGTAAAGAGATATGGGGGGAGAAGTCCTTCAGGAGCCGCCCAGAGTGGGGGAAGTGGAGTGAGCTCCTCACCATCCCTTGACCAGATAGTAGCTGCAGTGAGGACAGTGCTGGAGGGGACTGGGAAGGTAGCCACGGCAACAGGCAGGGAAACACCAGCAACCTTGCCAGTACAGAGGCCGTGACTAGCCCAGACCCAGCCTGCATACCTGTGTCCACTAGAATATGACCCCTGGGGACGACCCTGGGTCAAGATGGAGGTTGAGGGTGTATTGGGTACTTACCTTTTGGACACTGGTGCTTCCAGCACGATAGTCCATTCGGAGAACCCCACAACCTCACCTCTATCAAACGGGGTGCCGTATCAACTAGTTGGGTTCACAGGTAATGAGAAGGCTGGGTTTTTCTCAGTCCCGCTCGCAGTTCATTTAGGAGCACTCCAAACACAATGGAAGTGCGTCCTGATGAACTGGGAGCAGGTGGGAAAAGGGATCTTGGGGGCTGATTTTATCATCGCTCGCCAGATCCTAGTAGACTTGAGGAATCACTGTCTATGGGGCACAGTGGGCACGGGAGCAGAGGGAGAAGTCATGGTTATTGATAAGAAACAGGGAAAAGGGACTCTGTGTACAATGAAGCCAAAAGTGGGTTACGACCTGGAGGTTCTGGTCGGTAACACCCCGGCTGAGTACCGGGCCTATGTGCAAACAAATCTTGCAGCATTTGCCACCCATAAACATGATTGTGGGAGAGTCACAGAAGTGGAGGTTAGAATAGATGGGGATCCCATGTCCCGCCCGCAAAAGCAGTATGGCTTTCCCCGAGAGGCAGAAGCAGACTTGGAGACAGCTTTAAGCTCGCTTGTCGAGCAGGGTGTTTTGAGACCCATAGCCACCCATGTCAACTCCCCGCTTTGGCCGGTTAGGAAACCGGACAATTCTTGGAGGGCTACAGTGGATTATAGGGTGCTCAATAAAAACATCCCAGCTTGTGCCCCCACAGTAGCGGCGGTTGCGGATCTGATCGGGGAAATCCCTGCATCCACAACCACGTTCACAGTGTTGGACATATCCAACGGGTTCTGGTCTATCCCTGTACGGAGGGAAGACCAGTACAAGTTTGCCTTCACCTTCCGGGAACAGCAGTATACCTGGAGCTGCCTCCCACAGGGCTTTCATAATAGTCCCAGCATCTTTCACCAATGCATGGCGAACTGCTTAACAGGCTTCAGCCAGCCACACCAGCTGGTCCAGTATGTGGACGACCTGTTGTTGTTCACAGACAGCAGTGAGGAACACGGTCCACTGCTGGCCGAACTGCTGGTCTTACTGAAGGAAGGGGGTTTTAAAGTTAACCCCAAGAAAGCCCAGATAGGTCTAGGAGAGGTAAAATTCCTGGGCCTGACGATAAGGGCAGGTGAAAGGGCCATTGATGAGGCTAGAAGAAAGGCAGGGCAGGAACTCCCTGTCCCTAGGGATGTGTCAGGGGTAAGGTCTTTCCTGGGAATCACTGGCTACTGTAGGGACTTCATCGAGGACTATGCAGCCACTGCCGCCCCTCTGCTCAGACTCCTACATAAGGGGGTCGAGTGGGAATGGGACAAGGGCTATGAGGCAGCATTTGTCCGTCTTAAGAGAGACCTGCAGGTAGCACCAGCCCTAGGGGCAATTGATGGGGGGGAGGAATTCTTCCTGGAGGTGGCAGCCAGTGGTGACAGCTTAAGTGCAGTGTTGCTCCAGGAGCGAAACGGTCAGCTGAGACCAGTGGTGTACTCCTCCAGGGTCCTCACGGAGGTAGAAAAGGGATACTCCAATTGTGAGAGGCACTTGCTTGCCACCCACTGGGCAGTAAAGAGAGCTCAGATCTTTACCGGAATATCCCCCATTACACTCCTCACCCACCATATCCCGACACAGATGCTGTTGGACGGGAGGATTAAGGACGGGACAGTGAGCAGTGCTAGAATCACTCGCTGGACCCTCCTCCTCTCCCAAATGACTTTAAAGGTCAAGGGCCTCTGCGAGCCCAGGCTCGCAGCAAATTTAATCTATCCAGGGCAGCCGCGTCAATGCTCTGTGGAGGGGGTATGGGACATTAACTTTGGATTTCGGGCAGGGATACACCCCACAGGCCGCGAGATCTACGTTCATGGCTCCAGTTCAGTGTCCGCGGGTACAAGACTCACGGGCTGTGAAGTTTGGGATCCCAAGGCAGGAATTGCCTTGGCTCTTAAACTCCCATGCACCCTGAGCGGCCAGCAGGCGGAACTCTCGGCGGTGATGTATGTGGTCACACACCCCGAGGAATTCCCTACCCCATACACGATTCGCTCGGACAGCATGTTCACTTGCAATTCGTGTACAGAGTATCTGGCGATTTGGTCACGCCAGGGGTACACCTCTGTGGATGGGAAGCTCCTTGTGACCAAACCCTGCTAGAAAAGATCGTGGCTGCAGTGGGAGAAACCGGGGATGTATATATCCATAAGGTAAAGGCCCACTCCAAAACTGAGCCATGGGGGGAAGGTAACCAGCAGCCAGACCTGCTGGCAAGGGAAGGTGCTCGTACAGGTCGCCCATGGGACCCATGCGAGGCAGGCAGGATAGCAGCAGCAAGAAGCAAGCCAGGGACACAAGGGAGCGTAGGAGCGGCTGCGGCCCCAGACCTTAAAGTAGTCCAGATGCAGGATCCGATCCTGAAGGCTGCCTTGGCTGCTATCAAAAGGGGGAAAAGGCGGAGGGCCCATACAGTGCTGCAGATATTGCTGTGCGGGAAGGCATGTTGTTTAAAGGGGACAAATGGGTAGTGCTGCCACAACATCGGAGGGAATTCCTTCAGCTGGCCCATGAGGGTCCAGGTGCGGGACACCCCAGGCCGGAATCTACCTGGCAACGGGTAGAAAAGGCAGGGTGGTGGCCAGACCTCCGGGAAGACGTCCGCGACTTCTGTGCGGGCTGTCTGGTTTGTGCTGCAAACAACCCAGACCCTCAGAAAAGGAAGGTGTCTATGGGACACGTCAGGCGGCTAGAGGGACCATGGCAGTCGATCCAGATCGCCTACATCAGACCCCTACCAGCCGCCCAGGGAGGTTATAAATACTGCCTCGTCCTGGTGGATGTGTTTTCCAAGTGGGTGGAAGCCTTCCCTTGCCGAACAGCTACCGCGGTGAGGACTGCAAAAATCCTGGTGAGGGAGGTGTTCTCTCGGTGGGGTCTACCTCAAATCGTGGAGTCCGACCGGGGAAGCCACTTCACCGGCCAGGTGATGCAGGCCACCCTAAAGGTGCTGGGGATAAGAGCCAAATGGCATGTCGCCTACAACCCTCAGTCCTCAGGCCCCGTAGAACGCCTGAACCAGACCCTAAAGGAAAGGCTGCGCAAGGAGACGGGAGACTCACCGAACAAGTGGGTGGAGGTCTTACCTACGGAGAGGCCTCCATCCCCTGCCCGGAGATCACTGTGGCCACTTCCAGAGTGAGAGTGACAGAAGGCAGGAAGGTATGCCTAACTTGCCAAGGGGACATAGCTCTGGGACGGTGGTGGTGGCTCAGAAAGCTCAAGAGGGACATGAGAGACTGACACTCGGACTGGGAACGTCTGGATAATGATACCTACCGAACCATCATGGGGTCATCTGGCGGGGTAACGGTGTGCTGGGAGAAATGGTGGGCGTACGACCAAGGAATTTATTTGTGTATGTGGGGATCCACTCGCGTGTGTTCAGAGGGGGTCTCCATTGCTTTTTATAGGTGGTGGCAGGATGTCGGGGATGGGGTGGTATGGGATCGCAGCGGGGAGGCGTGTGTGATCCCCAATCCCCGGGTACCAGTAAATGCCACCGAACTTGTAGTTCGAGAAAGAAAACCCCCACCCACGGCCAAGCCCACCGTCCCACACGAGTGCCCGACAACAACCAGGGGACCGGGGAATGGTTTAGTGTTGGTCCCTACCGAGAAACTATTTTATCAGGGGGTACACTACGCAGTGGCATCAGTGGTGCTAAATCTGACAGAAGTCCGGTGATCAGCCAACTCCTGATTGTAGCTTATCTGCTAGTTACAAGCTGTAAGCTCAGGAGAAAAAGAAAAAGAACGCAGTTCCTCGGGCTACTACACAGCTAGGAGAGCCGTTGCTAAACACTCAAGGTGTGTAATCAAAGCTTGACCGCGACACTTAGGTGGTTTTGTTATTTCCAGGGATGACTGCGTTTTTCATACATGGCTCCTGGGGAGTTTGCAGGGCAGGTTTCTTTGTTTTACGTTTGAGACTGAAATGAGACTCAATGTACAATTACTGCTGTAACCTTAAGTACATATATGTATGTTGCTGTCGTGTATTGTAACCTGTTGGATTTCTGTGTTTAGTATCGCGTTAAAAAGAATTACGATATATATCGACGGGATCAGTTTAGAGTTAAACTGGGGAAAGTTGGGCAATTTGGGAGACCGAGGGTTTTCTCACCACCCTGAACTTTGACACACTCGAGTGGTGTCTGACTGTGTCAGATGGGGGATTATGTAGGGGAGGACAAAAACCCCCTCATTTTACCCAGAAGGAAAAGGGCTGTGGGATCAGTCTGTGCTGTGAATTGAAACCGACGGAAGGAAAACTTTGGGACACAAATGAATTTTAAAAGAGCAGACAAGGCCTGCAGGGGATAAAAGGGGATGCATTCATGGAGACCCTCCCCCCCGCCCAGTGTTTGGACTCATAGGAAAGGGAATTTAATTTGGAACTATCTACCAGAAAGTTTGAAATCCTAAAGTGCACATGGAAGAAACTACAAACTTTAATCGAATTTGGGATTTTTAAAAGGTGTATGTTGGGTCTGCAAGAAAAGGGGTGGAGTCAATATCAAAAGGGCCAGTTTGGACATTGGAACTAATCAAATTGTCTGGGAACAGTATACCCTCAACACTTGCCCCTTGAAAACATTAGCATTTAAACAATGCCACATACATATTCCAACACCTTTTTCATCAGGCATAGAAATATCTGGCTCAGGCCAGACTAGCACAATGGCTACAGGAGGCCAATGCAATCAACACCCACTCAAACCTTGAGTAGGTTAACATCAGTGGAAAAAAACCCTCAATCTAAAACTGCTGCATTTTTCAAAATCAAAAGTCCACCAATGAGAAGAATCGACTTCAGCAGGAGAGGCGGACTGGATAATCTGGCTATAAAAAAGAGGTTTCTGACGTAGTGAAGAAAGAAGTGATGATTTTCCCTGCCCTCATCATCCAACAACCACAACCAGCAAGCCTCTCGACACTGAAGGAAAACCAGTGTCCGAAGACACCGAAGATAGAAGAAACAAACCACCAGACTGCGGAAGGCACAGTAGTGAGTATAACCTCTGGTCCCCAGAACTCCCAACTCAGTTAGGTCAGGAAAGGTGGGAGGTTGGGCATTGTACTGCTAAACTGGTGCAAAGATCTTCATTGGGTCCGTTTTAGTGGGATTTAGGGGGATTGTTTTGTTGGTGTATTGCTGTTTGTTGAGTTACACCTTGTCAAATAAATTGGAAGCCTAAAGTTCCTCTTGGAATCACCTTGTCTCAGTTCTATTGTATTACATCTCCTGATCGTGAGTCTTATGTCAGAACCGTGTAAGGGAAGCTAGGAGCGCCTCGAAAACGCTCAACTGTGTGTCACAGGCTAGGGAAGAAGGGGTTAGGAGTGTTTGACACTCACAGGTGCCTCACAGGCTAGGCATAAGCTGTGGGGGCGCACGAGTCTCAAAACCCCTTTCATAAGTTGTGGACACAGTCTCTCCAGGGGTGCTCTTGCAGCACTCAGGGTACCTCACAGGCCAGGCATAAGCTATGAGGGCAGAAGCCCAGAGAGAGACACCCAAGGCACAACAACCCTGTGAAAACCCCTTACAAAGGGGAACCCCACTTTTGCGAAGAGGTATGTGAGGATATGGAAGAGGATAGAATAAAAGACGCTCCCCTTCAAACCGCAGAACAAACCTTGTTTGTGGACGGCTCACGAAAATACGTAGAGGGACTACCTCGTACTGGATGGGCCGTAGTTAACCAGGATCTAGAGACAGTTGAATCAGGACGAATTAATGGGGGGTCGTCAGCTCAAGTGGCAGAACTGGTCGCCCTCACCCGGAATTATCGGAAAATAAGATTGTTAATATCTATACGGACAGTAGATATGCATTCGGGGTAGTACACGATTATATGACAGCATGGGGGAGAAGGGATTTTATCACAACTAGCGGACATCCCATAAAGCATCAGCTGAGAATAGAAGCTCTTTTAGCAGCCAGTAATAAACCAAAACAGGTAGCGGTTATTAAAATTAAAGCCCACAGGAGGGAGCCGGACCGAACCAGTCCAGATTGGCTGAGTCACCAGGGAAATAAAGCTGCAGCCGTAGCTGCCCAGAAGGCATTAGAACAGGAAGAGTGTGAGGAAGCCTCAGTCAGTGCCGCTGCGGCCCGAGACCAACAGATAAGTATTGAGAAACTACACCAGGACACTTCTGAGGAGGAAATAGGTATGTGGACAAAGCAGGGCGTAACGCAAGGGAAGGATAACGTTTGGAGACGAAACGACAAGGTAATGGCGTCTGAATGCTTACAGAATACCTTATTGGAGTTGCATCATGGCCTGTCCCATTCAGGATGAGAGGCCATGACCGGGAGTCTTGGGAGAGATTGGTGGTGGAAAGGGATGGGGAGAGATATTGCCAAATATTGCCATCGATGCGTTACGTGCGCACAATATAATCCAGGCAGGCCCATTAAAATTAAAATGGGACACCAGCCCCATCCACGGGGGCCATGGGAACACGTACAAATTGATTTCACAGTTCCTTGGCCCCCATCCCATGGAAAAAGATATTGCCTCGTGATTATAGATCAATTTACCCGGTGGGTGGAAGCTTTCCCCACACGTGATTGCACTGCCTCAACAGTGGCAAGGATATTGACCGAGCAGGTGATTCCCCGATGGGGAGTGCCTCAACAGTGGCAAGGATATTGACCGAGCAGGTGATTCCCCGATGGGGAGTGCCTCAACAGTGGCAAGGATATTCTGACCAAGGCACCCACTTCAACGGAAAAATTGTAAAAACAATATGCCAGCTGATGGGCATCAAACAAAAATTCCACAATCCCTACCACCCGCAGAGTTCTGGGATGGTAGAGCGCATGAACCGTACCCTTAAGAACGCCCTGGCCAAGGCCATGCAAACGTCAGGAAAAACGTGGACAGAAGTATTACCCATTATATTGATGAAGTTAAGAGCCACGACAAACCGGACAACCGGATTAACCCCTTATGAACTAATGACAGGAAGGGCGATGCAATTACCAGAGAACATCATAACAGGGGGGGCCAATGTAGGCCCATTAAAAGACAAAATAAAACGGTATGTTTTGGAACTAAGTACTCAATTGAAAGGGATGCGTAAATCAGTTAGGGACAATCAGGAAGAAAGAGACGCGGAAGCGGAGCTTACAAAGCTCCCTGAAGTCCCGTTGGCAGGAAGTCGCGTTATGGTAAAGGTCCTCCCGGGAAAACCGAGGTTTGCCCCAAAAATGGATAAGACCGTATGAGGTTATAATCAGCAGGGACACTTGTGTCTGCATCGATGTTAAAGGGAACGGACAAAGGAAGCAGCTTAAGGTTTTTGAACCAGCCGTTTAGCACACGTATTAGTTGTTGTTGTTTGTCTATTTACAGATTGACAGCAAGAGATTCTTCAAGCAAGCCATACGGCCATTTTGCCTTTGACTATTTGTTAATTATAGAGTAATAAGATGAAACGATACATTGCGATCGGTGCGATTATCATAGTTCGTGTTAGGTCCGGCCTGCTAGCTAGACCGAAACGAGAGTTACATGTGAATACCTTTTTGTACATGTCTTATGTTGATGCGCAAAATGAGAACTTTTCCAGTTGCTGGGTATGTTCGCACATCCCCATACTTAGCAAAGGAGGTATCCCCTTGAGGTCAATCTCCCTTAACATTTCGGAAGTAGCAGAGTGGGTAATGCGACAAAACGGTACAGGGGAAGTAAATGATACTTGGAACCAGAGTGGGGATAAAGAAACGTGGAGATCGGTGGGGTTACCTTTTGGATGCATTGACGGATGGTACCAGCCGGAATACAATAGGTCGGTACGACCCCCGTTCCTGGTTTTGACCAACACCTCAGGAGTTGGAAGGACCACCGTTGACATTTGTTTCACTAGAGACCTGACTGGTGAGGAAACAGGTTTTGTAGCAGGATATAGCAATTGTACACAATACTTTAACCTCACCAGGTGGAACATAACAGCCAGCGAAACAACAAACCAGGGGTTCTTTGAAATAGAGGGTTTGAAGAATCAGACAAGTAGCCAAGACTGGGACTCTAAGATTAGGTGGCGACGGGGGCTGAGAGAGAGATTGGGATCGAATCTAACAGCATACAATGGCACTTATTTTGTGTGCGGGCATAAGGCCTACCCCTGGTTGCCACAGGACTGGAGGGGGTCCTGTTATTTGGGATATGTGGTCCCTTTTGTCAGACGGGTACGTACTTTAGCAGAAGTACAGACACCAGGTCGACTAAGACAAGATCTTACCCCGGTAGAGAGGCTATTTGGGGTCATGATGCTCCCATTCGGGATAGGACACACCATAGATGAATTACATAACCTCGAGAGGGAACTGGAACAGATAGTTAACGACACTGCTGAAGCAATAGAGGGCATAACGGCTGAAATGGTAGCCATACGCACAATGGTACTCCAGAACCGAATGGCCCTAGATACTAGCACAAAGTGGGGGCACATGTGCCTTAATTGGAGCTGAATGTTGCACTTACATTCCCGATAATTCAGAAAACATAACCAACCTCGCTGATCACATAAGAAGGGAGGTAAATAAGTTATCCACAACAGCAGGAGGATCTGGCTGGTTTGACTGGCTATTAGGGGGATCCTGGGGGTCCTATCTTATGCATGGAGTAATTATTCTGGTTGTAATAATAATTACTTGCTGTCTGATTATCGGGTGTTTTAATATCTGCTGTAAAGTTATGATGGCTCGACTGATGCCAGTAGCCAGTGTAATCACCGAAGAAGAAGCACACCTGATGGAAATACCTGAAGACACCAAGGATGAAGAAACAGACGACGTTGACACTGACCACTATCTTTGAAGGGTAGCCTAGAGCTACAGGCAAGGTGGACATACAGAACATCAGGGAAGTAACATACCCCAAAGGATGAATATATGACAATATGATACTATCATTGTGGTCATCTGGATTTCGTGAACATCCTCCAGGACCAAGAGGGGAAATATTGTTGGAGCGGATTTTTGGACATATACTTGACTAGTATAGGGGACCAAATATTTGTTTTTATTTTCCCCTTTAATGAATTTTGTAAGGGACAATACTGATGCATTATGCTTTATATAAAAAACACAGTTAGACTTCAAGGTATGCTGGCCTTGAGTTATGGAGATAGGAAAGTGAGATAATGAACAACTGGAGAGATAATTAAGTGGGATGTTTGTCTATACCGGTGCCAAAAGACCTGCACTTGTTTATAATGCCCTGTCACAATGAGGGCTGGTTTATATCAAGAACTCAGCCTTGGATGAAAAGCTTTGCAAACCTTGTAATGTGATGATTAGACTTAAGGACTAGTGCTAAAACATGTGATGTAAAGTGACGTAATTTGTAAGATAAAAGAACCTCACTGGAGATACCAAATTGAGAAGTGGTTCAGAGACAGGGGTCTTTAACACTTCTCCCAAAGCTTTGTCTCCGATTTAATAAACCTCTCTTTATATATTATACAGTCTCGGAAATATTTTTCCACAACACTTCTTAAGCACCTTATCCACCTGGCCTGCAACTTTCAGGGATCTGTGGACAAGCACTCCAAGGTCCCTTTGTTCATCTACACTATTAAGTCGCCTACTGCTTAATGTGCATATACTTTCTTTATTCGCCCTCCCAAAGTGCATCACCTCACACTTCTCTGAATTAATTTCCATTTGCTACCTGACCAGTAGATTGATATCCTCCTGCAGCCCATCAATTTCCTCTTCATTATCAACCATAGACATGCTGACTTACCCCGCACCAGGTCTGAAAGTGTACAATGTCCTATTATATCGTTCACACCCCGAGCCTGCTGAAATGACAAGTCAACTCGTTCATGTCCGCTGGCCTTGAAGCCCATTCCTCCTGAATGTCGCAGCATTACCTGAAGAGCCTGATGTCTGTGGCCCAAATGCCTGGAGGACACTGTGCCCCAAGACCACCATCTCTCGTTCAGATACTGCGACAAAGGAGAACTGTGGCAACATTACTGGCCGAGTGATAGACATCAAGAATGCTCAACTGGAGACATATCTCATTATTTCAACCTTCTGGATGACTATCTCACTCTCAAACTGGATGGTGACCAGTACGCCCACTAGGAGATAGTTCCTCTGATGGTCAAATATAGAAACATAGAAATTTACAGCGCAGAAGGAGGCCATTCCAGCCCATCGTGTCCGCGCCGGCCGACAAAGAGCCGCATGGCCCTCGGTCAGCGGCCCTAAAGGTTAAATATAAAGCTATGAACAATGACGGAAAGGCAAAGAGCACCCAGTCCAACCAGTCCGCCTCACACAACTGCGACACCCCTTACACTGAAACATTCTACACTCCACCCCAACCGGAGCCATGTGATCTCCTGGGAGCGGAAAAAAACAGATAAAAACCCGACCAATTTAGGGATAATAAATCTGGGAAAATTCCTCTCCGACCAATCCGGGTGATCGATACTAGTTCAGGAGATCACCCTGGCCATATTCTATTCCCTGCAGTGCTTACCATTATATCTGCGCCGTCCAACAAAAGGTCATCCAGTCTAATCCCAATTACCAGCTCTAGGTCTGTAACCCTGCAGGTTACTGCACTTTAAGTGCCCATCCAACCATCTCTTAAAAGTGGTGAGGGTTTCTGCATCCACCACTCTTCCAGGCAGTGAGTTCCAGATCACCACAACCCTCTGCGTAAAGAAGTCCCCCCTCAAATTCCCTCTAAACCTTCCACCAACCACCTTAAAACTATGCCCCCTCATAATAGACCCATTCACCAATGGAAATAGACCCTTACTATCCACTATGTCCAGGCCCCTCAATATTTTGTACATCTTGATGAGGTCCCCTCTCAACTTCCTCTGTTCCAATGAGAACAAACCCAGCCTATCCAATTTGGCTTCATAATTAAGATTCTCCATTCCATGAAGAATCCTAGTAAATCTCCTCTGCACCATCTCTAGTGCAATCATGACCTTCCTATACTACAGCAACCAGAACTGCATGCAGTACTCCAGCTGTGGCCTAACCAAAGTATTATACAATTTAAGCATAACCTCGCTGCTCTTATAGTCTATGCCTCGGCCAATAAAGGCAAGCATTCCATATGCCTTCTTAACCACCTTATCCACCTGGCCTGCTGCTTTCAGGGATCTGTGGACAAGCACTCCGAGGTCCCTTTGTTCATCTACACTATTAAGTGGCCTACCATATACCCTATCCATATCACCTGACTCTTCTCTGATATAAATTCTATTTGCCACTGCTCTGCCCACCTGACCAGTCAATTGATATTCTCCTGCAGCCCATGACTTTCCTCTTCATTATCAACCCATACAGCCAATTTTGGTTTTGTCTCCCTTTATTCAAATATAAATCATTGATATATACCACAAAAAGCAAGGGACCCAGTACTGAGCCCTGCGGAACCCCACTGGAAACATCCTTCCAGTCACATTGGAAACCAAGCCACATTGTGAAATACAAGCTGCTCATGCAGAGGATACTCACTACTTCTGGTCTCCTCATCCCAAGTGTCCAGAGTAATTCACTTCCCCAGGAAAGTACTGGAAGTGACCCACCCACCCAGCTCTGTGGTGGGCTATCAGCGGTCACTTGGGGAGGTGGAGCTGGACAGGGTATCCAAGGTCACTTGTTGCGAGCTCTCTGCATTCCAGATCCTATTCTGGAATGATGGGCTAGCGTGGTACAAAGGACATTGCGGTCCGGATAGAGCCTTGTAAAGACTTATGGAGGTAAATGATTACATAGGATTACATGGGACACACGGCCCAGAAACAGGCCGTTCGGCCCAGTCAGCCAATGCCGGTGCTGCTCCAGCCACTCATCTAACTATCAGCAGAACCCTCTATTCCCTTCTCCCCCATAGGCTTGTCTAGCCTCCCCTTATATACATCGATACTATTCACTTCAACCACTCCCTGGGGTAGTGAGCTCCACATTCTCACCACGCTCTGGGTAAAGATTTTCAGGTACTCAGGCACCCGTTGGTGCTGAGGGCTTCTTTGGTGAGTAAGTGGAGGAGCTGCTGCATAATGTCTCTACCTTTCAATTCTACCCCTCTTGAAATAAAGCCTAGTGCTTGGTCTGTATTGTGGTACCTTATCGACTGGTCGCTAGTTCCCTGGACATGTTCTATCTCCCTTAAACACAGGAATGGGTTGCTGGTGGTGCTACATTATCTGGAGGAGGAAGGTCCAGAAACAACCGCCTTTACATTTCCCGGACGTACGTCTCCCACATTCTGGTGGTTTCCATACGGCCGGTGGGATGCTGGAGGATGAGCGGCTCTGGGATTGGTTCCATCAATTCTGAACGTTCTGTGACAGCAGCTCCTCCACTTGCTCACCAAAGAAGCACCAAATACTAAAGGGCACCTGCAGTACCTGAAAGTGCCCCACGTTGCATGGCCAAGCTCATTGGCAAGGCAAGAGCCATTGGATGCTGGGCCCTGCTCCGATATTGAGGGCCCCCACACAGCTTGTTGCTGCAGTAGATGCTCTCTGAAGGTGGTCCTCACTCTGTGACAGGGATTGCTCCCTCACTCACCTGCGGGGCATTAGGCCACTGCTCAGTAAAGCCGGTCCCAATGTATTTGGTGGCAGGGAGTTCGGGACATACGCTAAACCCTGCAGGAAGGTCCGCCAGACCCCGAATGTGGGTGGACCAGGACTAGTTTCACTGGGCAGTAACCTTCCTTCTGAAGCCTTCACCACTGAAGTTCACCAGATGCCAATAACCTGCAAGGTGAGAAAGCAGGCTGGCGGGGGGGCACTGTGGATACTGTCTACCTTGGCCTTAACTGGAGTGCACCAAACTGTCCAGGAAATTGGTAGGATGAATACAGCTATAGCCTGAGGCCTTTGCAAGAGCCCAAGTAAAAACTAAAGCCTCCGAGCTCCCCCCCTCCCGCAAGTGAAGGGACCTCCAGATCCCACAGTTTCAGACTTGCTCACCCTCGTGTTAAATACATGAAAAAGCCTAAACATCTGGAGATCATGGTCTGACTCAGGCTCCCAGCTTGGCTTCCGAAGGTGGGATGGCTCTGGGAAGCTGCCTCGGGCTGAAGAGACAGGAAAGGTTGATAGTGAGGGTCTGGGGACAGGGATGAGGGCCTCACGGTCAGCCTTCCTGCTGGTTCAGCCCGAGGAAGCTACCTGGAGGCTTCCTGTCTTCGGAAGCGATTAGTTACAGGCTCATGAATACAAAGGCCGATTGAGTTCGACCCTCCAGACATAAGCCTCCGCCTCGTGAGGGAGGTGACACTGAGGCACACATATCCTCCCTCGGAGTGAGAGCCCTTGGAACCTCGATGCCCCACAGGAATTGGGAGAGATCCTGGCACCAGCAGTCACGGACTCCTCCGAGCCAGCTGGTGCCAGGGGAGGGCTCCCTCTGAATTCTGGGCAGTCTCGGGGCAACAACCAGAGCATCCATGCTTGAGACTTTCCTGTTTAGTCCCGAGGTGGACCCCTGGCTGGCACTGGTTGGAGATGATGGCACAGACTGGGCTTTACCCAGTGCCAGTGCAGGTCACCCCAAGCAGTGCCGAACTGAGCCTGGAGTTGGAGCAGGGTTGGTGCTTGATGCCGATGCAGGGACATGAGGGCTCGATGGGTCTCTGGGGGAGGGGGGTTACTGGCCGTCAAATGAAACACAAATTGAAAGGTGTGGAGTTGGGACTGATAAATGGATGGGACACAGAGCGAGGGCATCGGGAGAATTTCAGTTACACCGTCCCGCTCCTTCTGTGGTTTCTCTGCTGGCATGGATCTGATTTCTGTCACGATGTGCTTTCTCTTGTGTGTCTGATCCACTTGTCTTTGTGGTTTTGTTACTCACAACTTTAGTTTGGAGGTACTTTGATGAAACCGCCCATTTTCTCTCTCTCATTCTGACGCCAACCGTGTACCTCTAGCAGAAGAAGAAATGACAGATGTGTTTTTAAAGCACTGGATCACAACAAGACAACGACAGGTACTTTCGAGCTACCCTTGTATAGTAAACCATTGAAGCTGTAAATGTTTAATGCAGATTCTGGGGGCAAAACTATCAACGTGTTTCTTTCCATGTAATGTTACTGGCCACAGATTCTGCTGCCACCTGAGTATTAAAGGTTGTGGAGTTGGGGAATGTACCCCTTCTTCAGAATCCGGGAGATGGTCCAGAATGGCGGCAATGCCATCAGGTGAACCAGGATCACTGGGACAAGGAACTTCTCTGACAATCGGAGGGCTATTGGTGGCAGTACCTGAGCCAGTTGACCTGGGAGCAGGTCCTTGACAAGGACCCAGGGATTGGCAAGGTCAGAGGGCACCAGTAACAGCTGGGACAAGAGTTCCCATCGACTCCTTGTCCCATGGATTATCCCAGTTGATCAGAGCAACGACCGAGTACTGATCTGGTCTCAGTTCCAGGGTTTGAGCATTGATGTCTGCATGGTCACTGCAGTGGGTTATACTGTTACACACTCTGACTTTCACAGGGAATTATACAAGCTGGAATAAACAAACCTTCTACAGCAACACCCTTCCGACAGTCAGCTGGTTAGCGATGATTCCATTGTTCACGCTCCCTTCACCAGGTCTTCTAGCCGGCCACATTCACCCCTAGAGAGATCAGCCAGTTAGTCACAGTCAGTACAGCTCCCTTTCCTTCACTGAAACTGCTTGTGCAGTCTCTTCTGCCTCATGTTGCCCCTGTTTACAAACCTATCATGATGTCAGTGATCACGTGATGCACAGGGTAGGGTCAGGCTTGCCCTGCGATGTCGCGGTTTGACTCCTCCAGTGAAAGGGCCTCACTTTGATGCAATAGCCTTGGGCCTTAGGTTGGATGTGCTGTAATACAATAACAGCTTTGCACTTGGCAATCCGAGAGGCGGGAGTGCATGGTTGGTGAGGCCTATAAAGGCCCAGCGGAAGCGAGAGGCGGCGGCAGTCCGAGAGGCGGGAGTGCGTGGTTGGTGAGGCCTATAAATGCCCAGCGGCAGCGAGAGGCGTACCTGTGCAGCTGCAGCGGGGAGAGAAGGCAAAAAAGAAGTAGAAAAAAATCAAAAGGTGACGTCACAGCCAAGAGGGTAAGTGATTGGCTGGTGATTGGTGAGTAGTTTTTCTTTTTTCTCTTCTATATCAGTGAGTAACTTTTAACATTGTTGTTGCCAATTTAAGTGTATCTAAGGGTTAAGTCATGGCAGGAGAGCTCGGTCGGGTGTTATGCTCCTCCTGTACCATGTGGGAACTCAGGGATGACTCCCGTGTCCCTGACGACTATGTGTGCAGGAAGTGTATCCGCCTCCAGCTCCTGACGGTCCACGTTGCGGAGTTGGAGCTGAGGGTGGATTCACTCTGGAGCATCCACGATGCTGAGAATGACGTGAGTATCACGTGTAGCAAGTTGGTCGTACCGCAGGGAAAGGGTCCACAGCCAGATAGGGAATGGAAGACCAACAGGAAGAGCAGTGCAAGGAAGGTAGTGCAGGAGTCCCATGTGGTCATCCCCCTGCAAAACAGATACACTGCTTTGGGTACTGTTGAGGGGGATGACTCATCAGGGGAGGGCAGCAGCAGCCAAGTTCATGGCACCGTGGCTGGCTCTGTTGCACAGGAGGGCAGGAAAAAGAGTGGGACAGCGATAGTGATTGGGGATTCCATGATAGGTCCAAGTCAGCATGGATTTGTGAAAGGGAAATCATGCTTGACAAATCTTCTGGAATTTTTTGAGGATGTTTCCAGTAAAGTGGACAAAGGAGAACCAGTTGATGTGGTATATTTGGACTTTCAGAAGGCTTTCGACAAGGTCCCACACAAGAGATTAATGTGCAAAGTTAAAGCACATGGGATTGGGGGTAGTGTGCTGACGTGGATTGAGAACTGGTTGTCAGACAGGAAGCAAAGAGTAGGAGTAAATGGGTACTTTTCAGAATGGCAGGCAGTGACTAGTGGGGTGCCGCAAGGTTCTGTGCTGGGGCCCCAGCTGTTTACATTGTACATCAATGATTTAGACGAGGGGATTAAATGCAGTATCTCCAAATTTGCGGATGACACTAAGTTGGGTGGCAGTGTGAGCTGCGAGGAGGATGCTATTAGGCTGCAGAGTGACTTGGATAGGTTAGGTGAGTGGGCAAATGCATGGCAGATGAAGTATAATGTGGATAAATGTGAGGTTATCCACTTTGGTGGTAAAAACAGAGAGACAGACTATTATCTGAATGGTGACAGATTAGGAAAAGGGAAGGTGCAACGAGACCTGGGTGTCATGATACATCAGTCATTGAAGGTTAGCATGCAGGTACAGCAGGCGGTTAAGAAAGCAAATGGCATGTTGGCCTTCATAGCGAGGGGATTTGAATACAGGGGCAGGGAGGTGTTGCTACAGTTGTACAGGGCCTTGGTGAGGCCACACCTGGAGTATTGTGTACAGTTTTGGTCTCCTAACTTGAGGAAGGACATTCTTGCTATTGAGGGAGTGCAGCGAAGATTCACCAGACTGATTCCCGGGATGGCGGGACTGACCTATCAAGAAAGACTGGATCAACTGGGCTTGTATTCACAGGAGTTCAGAAGAATGAGAGGGGACCTCATAGAAACGTTTAAAATTCTGACGGGTTTAGACAGATTAGATGCAGGAAGAATGTTCCCAATGTTGGGGAAGTCCAGAACCAGGGGTCACAGTCTGAGGATAAGGGGTAAGCCATTTAGGACCGAGATGAGGAGAAACTTCTTCACCCAGAGAGTGGTGAACCTGTGGAATTCTCTACCACAGAAATTAGTTGAGGCCAATTCACTAAATATATTCAAAAGGGAGTTAGATGAAGTCCTTACTACTCGGGGGATCAAGGGTTATGGCGAGAAAGCAGGAAGGGGGTACTGAAGTTTCATGTTCAGCCATGAACTCATTGAATGGTGGTGCAGGCTAGAAGGGCTGAATGGCCTGCTCCTGCACCTATTTTCTATGTTTCTATATTTCTATGTGAGGGGAATAGATCGACGTTTCTGCGGCCGCAACCGAGACTCCAGGATGGTATGTTGCCTCCCTGGTGCAAGGGTCAAGGATGTCTCGGAGCGGGTGCAGGACATTCTAAACAGGGAGGGAGATCAGCCAGTTGTCGTGGTGCACATTGGTACCAACGACATAGGTAAAAAAAGGGATGAGGTCCTACGAAACTAATTTAAGGAGCTAGGAGCTAAATTAAAAAGTAGGATCTCAAAAGTAGTAATCTCGGGATTGCTACCAGTGCCACGTGATAGTCAGAGTAGGAATCGCAGGATAGCGCAGATGAATACATGGCTTGAGCAGTGGTGCAGCAGGGAGGGATTCAAATTCCTGGGGCATTGGAACCGGTTCTGGGGGAGGTGGGACCAGTACAAACCAGACGGTTTGCATCTGGGCAGGACCGGAACCAATGTCCTAGGGGGGGTGTTTGCTAGTACTATTGGGGAGGATTTAAACTAATATGGCAGGGGGATGGGAACCAATGCAGGGAGACAGAGGGAAACAAAAAGGAGGCAAAAGCAAAAGACAGAAAGGAGATGAGGAAAAGTGGAGGGCAGAGAAACCCAAGGCAACGAACATAAAAGGGGCAATGTACAGCAAAATTCTAAAAGGACAAAGGGTGTTAAAAAAACAAGCCTGAAGGCTTTGTGTCTTAATGCAAGGAGTATCCGCAATAAGGTGGATGAATTAACTGTGCAAATAGATGTTAACAAATATGATGTGATTGGGATTACAGAGACGTGGCTCCAGGATGATCAGGGCTGGGAACTCAACATCCAGGGGTATTCAACATTCAGGAAAGATAGAATAAAAGGAAAAGGAGGTGGGGTAGCATTGCTGGTTAAGGAGGAAATTAAGGCAATAGTTCGGAAGGACATTAGCTTGGATGATGTGGAATCTATATGGGTAGAGCTGCAGAACACCAAAGGACAAAAAACGTTAGTGGGAGTTGTGTACAGACCTCCAAACAGTAGTAGTGATGTTGGGGAGGGCATCAAACATGAAATTAGGGGTGCGTGCAATTAAGGTGCAGCAGTTATAATGGGTGACTTTAATATGCACATAGATTGGGTTAACCAAACTGGAAGCAATACGGTGGAGGAGGATTTCCTGGAGTGCATAAGGGATGGTTTTTTAGACCAATATGTCGAGGAACCAACTAGGGGGGAGGCCATCTTAGACTGGGTGTTGTGTAATGAGAGAGGATTAATTAGCAATCTCATTGTGCGAGGCTCCTTGGGGAAGAGTGACCATAATATGGTGGAATTCTGCATTAGGATGGAGAATGAAACAGTTAATTCAGAGACCATGGTCCAGAACTTAAAGAAGGGTAACTTTGAAGGTATGAGGCGTGAATTGGCTAGGATAGATTGGCGAATGATACTGAAGGGGTTGACTGTGGATGGGCAATGGCAGACATTTAAAGACCGCATGGATGAACTACAACAATTGTACATTCCTGTCTGGTGTAAAAATAAAAAAGGGAAGGTGGCTCAACCATGGCTATCAAGGGAAATCAGGGATAGTATTAAAGCCAAGGAAGTGGCATACAAATTGGCCAGAAATAGCAGCGAACCCGGGGACTGGGAGAAATTTAGAACTCAGCAGAGGAGGACAAAGGGTTTGATTAGGCCACGGAAAATGGAGTACGAGAAGAAGCTTGCAGGGAACATTAAGACGGATTGCAAAAGTTTCTGTTGATATGTAAAGAGAAAAAGGTTTGTAAAGACAAACGTAGGTCCCCTGCAGTCAGAATCAGGGGAAGTCATAACGGGGAACAAAGAAATGGCAGACCAATTGAACAAGTACTTTGGTTCGGTATTCACTGAGGAGGACACAAACAACCTTCCGGATATAAAAGGGGTCGGAGGGTCTAGTAAGGAGGAGGAACTGAGGGAAATCCTTATTAGTCGGGAAATTGTGTTGGGGAAATTGATGGGATTGAAGTCCGATAAATCCCCAGGGCCTGATGGACTGCATCCCAGAGTACTTAAGGAGGTGGCCTTGGAAATAGTGGATGCATTGACAGTCATTTTCCAACATTCCATTGACTCTGGATCAGTTCCTATCGAGTGGAGGGTAGCCAATGTAACCCCACTTTTTAAAAAAGGAGGGAGAGAGAAAACAGGGAATTATAGACCGGTCAGCCTGACATCGGTAGTGGGTAAAATGATGGAATCAATTATTAAGGATGTCATAGCAGTGCATTTGGAAAGAGATGATATGATAGGTCCAAGTCAGCATGGATTTGTGAAAGGGAAATCATGCTTGACAAATCTTCTGGAATTTTTTGAGGATGTCTCCAGTAGAGTGGACAAGGGAGAACCAGTTGATGTGGTATATTTGGACTTTCAGAAGGCTTTCGACAAGGTCCCACACAAGAGATTAATGTGCAAAGTTAAAGCACATGGGATTGGGGGTAGTGTGCTGACATGGATTGAGAACTGGTTGTCAGACAGGAAGCAAAGAGTAGGAGTAAATGGGGACTTTTCAGAATGGCAGGCAGTGATTAGTGGGTTACCGCAAGGTTCTGTGCTGGGGCCCCAGCTGTTTACACTGTACATTAATGATTTAGACGAGGGGATTAAATGTAGTATCTCCAAATTTGCGGATGACACTAAGTTGGGTGGCAGTGTGAGCTGCGAGGAGGATGCTATGAGGCTGCAGAGCGACTTGGATAGGTTAGGTGAGTGGGCAAATGCATGGCAGATGAAGTATAATGTGGATAAATGTGAGGTTATCCACTTTGGTGGTAAAAACAGAGAGACAGAATGGTGACAGATTAGGAAAAGGGGAGGTGCAAAGAGACCTGGGTGTTATGGTACATCAGTCATTGAAGGTTGGCATGCAGGTACAGCAGGCGGTTAAGAAAGCAAATGGCATGTTGGCCTTCATAGCAAGGGGATTTGAGTACAGGGGCAGGGAGGTGTTGCTACAGTTGTACAGGGCCTTGGTGAGGCCACACCTGGAGTATTGTGTACAGTTTTGGTTTCCTAACCTGAGGAAGGACATTCTTGCTATTGAGGGAGTGCAGCGAAGGTTCACCAGACTGATTCCCGGGATGGCGGGACTGACCTATCAAGAAAGACTGGATCAACTGGGCTTGTATTCACAGGAGTTCAGAAGAATGAGAGGGGACCTCATAGAAACGTTTAAAATTCTGACGGGTTTAGACAGATTAGATGCAGGAAGAATGTTCCCAATGTTGGGGAAGTCCAGAACCAGGGGTCACAGTCTGAGGATAAGGGGTAAGCCATTTAGGACCGAGATGAGGAGAAACTTCTTCACCCAGAGAGTGGTGAACCTGTGGAATTCTCTACCACAGAATGTAGTTGAGGCCAATTCACTAAATATATTCAAAAGGGAGTTAGATGAAGTCCTTACTACTCGGGGGATCAAGGGTTATGGCGAGAAAGCAGGAAGGGGGTACTGAAGTTTCATGTTCAGCCATGAACTCATTGAATGGTGGTGCAGGCTAGAAGGGCCGAATGTCCTACTCCTGCACCTATTTTCTATGTTTCTATGTTTCTATGACCCAGCGAGTCGGGTGTGCGGGCAATGGGCAGTGATGGGATTGTTTGCCTTCTCCGTGCCTCCTTCTCTCAGTGGGGCCTAGTTACATGTGTGACTGTCGCTCACCCTGCAGACTGTCCCGAGCAATGCCCTGGGAGATCTACCAATGATCAGTAGCTGTCTACATTTACAGAACACGGAGTGAGCACCAAACGCAAGGGCTGGGAGGGGCTGGTCAGTGAGGGAGCTGAAAGTGGGACTCAGTAACCATCTGTGAGCAGGCTGCAGGCTCCAGACTAACTATTAACAACCCCAAAGAAGATCGAATAACAACAAAATGAACTGTTCCAACAAGCTACTGTGCACCAGTATTACTGTATCTATTAAACTCGTTATGTTGCTCATTCTGACTTTCACAAATGATGATACAAGATCAATAGGTTAATACCAACCTTTCAAAGTTCACAACCTTCTCTCTAATCTGCTGGTTGGTGATGTTTTCATCGTGTTCTCTTCATAAAGCAAAGATGGTGAGATATGTATCCGGCCACAGTCACTGCTGGAGAGATCAGCAAGTTAGTCCCAGTCAGTGCTTTCCTTCACTGAAACTGCTTGTGTCTCAGGTAGCCCCAGGTAACAAACCTATTGTGATGCCTGATCTCACTGTGATGCACAGGGTAGGGGCAGGCTTGCCCTGTGATGTCACGGTTTGTCCCGTCCAGTGAAAGGGCCTCACCTTGATGTCACTGTGTTTGGCCAGAATCCCCTGGGCTTTAGATTAAAACGACTAGATGCGCTAGAATGCAATAACAGCTTTACACTTGGTTATGACCCAGAGAAGAGGGTGCACGGGCGATGGACAATGATAAACTTGTTTGCCTTCTCTGTGTCCCATCACTGGGTGGAGGATGACTCTAGCACTCCAATGTCCTTCTGAAACAGCGTTTGTCTTTCTTGGGTTTGGAGTGCTGGACGCTCAGATCAACGGTGGTGCAGCAGTCATAAGAACATAAGAACAGAAGAAATAGGAGCAGGAGTAGGCCATTCGGCCCCTCGAGCCTGCTCCGCCATTTAATACAATCATTGCTGATCCGATCATGGACTCAGATCCACTTCCCTGCCCGCTCCCTTACTCCCTTATCAGTTAAGAGACTGTCTATTTCTGTCTTAAATTTATTCAATGTCCCAGTCTCCACAGCTCTCTGCGGCAGTGAATTCCACAGATTTACAACCCTCTGAGAGAAGAAATTCCTCCTCATTTCAGTTTTAAATGGGCAGCCCCTTATTCTAAGATCATGCCCTCTAGTTCTAGTCTCCCCCACCAGTGGAAACATCCTCTCTGCATCCACCTTATCAAGGCCCCCTCTTAATCTTAAACGCTTCGATAAGATCACCTCTCATTCTTCTCAATTCCAATGAGTAGAGGCCCAACCTACTCAACCTTTCCTCATTATTCAACCCCCTCATCTCCAGAATCAACCGAGTGAACCTTCTCTGAACTTATCCTTTCGTAAATATGGAAACCAAAACTGCACGCAGTATTCCAGGTGTGGCCTCACCAATACCCTGTATAACTGTAGCAAGACTTCCCTGCTTTTATACTCCATCCCCTTTGCAATAAAGGCCAAGATTCCATTGGCCTTCCTGATCACTTGCTGAACCTGCATACTATCATTTTGTGTTTCATGCACAAGTCCCCCCAGGTCTCGCTGTACTGCAGCACTTTGTAATCTTTCTCTATTTAAATAATAATTTGCTCTTTGATTTTTTTTCTGCCAAAGTGCATGACCTCACACTTTTCAACATTATACTCCATCTGCCAAATTTTTGCCCACTCACTTAGCCTGTCTCTGTCCTTTTGCAGATTTTTTGTGTCCTCCTCACACATTGTTTTTCCTCCCATCTTTGTTTCGCCAGAAAACTTGGCTACATTACACTTGATCCCTTCTTCCAAGTCGTTAATATAGATTGTAAATAGGTGGGGTACCAGCACTGATCCCTGTGGCACCCCACTGGTTACTGATTGCCAATCAGAGAATGAACCATTTATCCCAACTCTCTGTTTTCTGTTAGTTAGCCAATCCTCTATCCATGCTAATATATTATCCCCAACCCCGTGAACTTTTATCTTGTGCAGTAACCTTTTATGTGGCACCTTGTCAAATGCCTTCTGGAAGTCCAAATACACCACATCCACTGGTTCCCCTTTATCCATCCTGTTCATTACATCCTCAAAGAATTCCAGCAAATTTGTCAAACGTGACTTCCCCTTCATAAATCCATGCTGACTCTGCCTGACTGCATTATATTTTGCCAAATGTCCTGCTACTGATTCTTTAACAACATTTTCCCAACCCTGTCCTTTAACCAATCCTCAATCCATGCGAGTATATTACACCTAATCCCATCAACCCTCATTTTGTTTAATAATCTCTTGTGTGGCACCTTATCGAATGCCTTCTGAAAATCTAAACAGACAACATCCACTGGTTCCCCCGATCTATTCTGCTAGTTACCACCTCAAAAAACTCTAAACAGATTTATCAAACACGTTTTCCCTTTCATAAATCTATGTTGACTCTGCCCAATCCTATTATTATTTTCTCAGTGCTCTTCATAATAGATTCGAGCATTTTCCCGACGACTGATGTCACGCTAACTGGTCTGTAGTTCCCCGTTTTCTCTCTCCCTCCTTTCTTATATGGTGGCGTTACATTAGCAACCTTCCAGTCCACGGGAACCATTCTAGAATCTATGGGCCCCAGTTTCCACATGATTTGCGCCTGATTTTTAGGAGCAACTGGTGGAGAACGGACTATCTTAGAAATCGCAATTCTCCACATTTTTTTTTCTGCAGTTCTAGTCAGGTAGAACAGTTCTACTTTGGAACAGAATTTTTTCTTCAAAAGGGGGCGTGTCCGGCCACTGACGCCTGATTTCAAAGTTTCCACAGTGAAAACGTACTCCAAACTAACTTAGAATGGATCAAGTGAAGATTTTTGTAGAACTGAAAAAACCTGTTCTACACATTAAAAAATCAGGCGCAGGTTACAAATTAGGCGCCCAGAACGAGGTGGGGGCGGGGAGGGAAGTTATTAAATTCTACAATAAATCCTTATTTATACTTATACAAATATTATACAAATAAATCCAACCTGAATAAACATTTATAAGCAAAGAAAAGATTAAATAAACCATCTTCCTACCTGTGTGAAAGTGCTTCAGGCAGGCCTTTCGGGACCGAAGGTTGAACGGGCCGGCCCGAGGCTTCGGGCAGGGCCCGTCCCCAGCACCAGATTTACAGGTAGGTGGCGATGGGTCGGTTCGGTTCGGGTCGGTGGGGGGGGGGGAGGGAGAGAGAGCGGGGGAGGGAGGGAGAGAGAGATGGGGAGGGAGGGAGGGAGAGAGAGGGGGGAGGGAGGGGGAGGTCAGGTCGGGTCCAGTCGGGGGGGGGGCGGAGCGCGGGTTGGGTCGGGTCGGGTCCGGGGGGAGGGGTGCGGGGGGAGGGGGAGCAGGAGCGGGAATCGGGTCGGGTCTGGTCGGCCGGGGGGGGGGGGGGAAGCAGGAGCTGGCCGTGGGAGGAGCCTCATTCATACAGCCCCAGTGAGGCCATTGGGCCAGGGCTAGGGGCTGCGTGCTTCGGGCCCCTCCCACACAGTTCGGTGCCTGGAGCTACTGCATTTGCACGCCCACTGTAGCGCGCATGTGCAGAGGTCCCGGCACTGTTTTCAGCGCAGGGACCTGGCTCCGCCCCCTACAGCTCGTGCTGCGCTGCGCCGAGGGCCAGAGGACCTGCAGGGAGCCGGAGAATAGGGAAGTTTTTTTTCGGCGCACTTTGTGGCACGAAAAATGGACGTCCAGGTCGGGGCTGCGCCGTTCTAGGCACGGGCCGAAACTTGGGCCCAATTGGACTAGACTTTCGACACATCGCCACCCATTTATCGACCAATTCATCGGCCATTGATCGCCCATTGATCGCCCATTGATCGCCCATTGATCGCCCATTGATTGCCCATTTATCGCCCATTTAATGCTGAGAAGCAGGCAATTGCCCATTTTTGCCAGAAAGTGGAAACTAGCACCCGATTATCGCCCATTTATCGCCGGCCAAACTTTCGGCACACATGAATGTGCTGCATCACCCGGCCTAAGTTTTTTTTAAAAATGACGTCATCTGCATGCCAGGCCGAGAATAGTGCTGAAAATGGAAACTTGCGCCCAATTATCGCCAGATGATCGCCACCGCAACTTCCGGCATTTCGCCCACACTTCGCCGAAATGGTCACTGGCCGAAAAAGTCGCAGAAAAAATGCTGCACTCACCTGACCTTAAGTCAGCGCTACTCGGCAGTACTCGGCAGTACTCGGCAATACTCGGCAGTACTCGGCAATACTCGGCAGTACTCGGCAGTACTCGGCAATACTCGGCAGTACTCGGCAGTACTCGGCAATACTCGGCAGTACTCGGCAATACTCGGCAGTACTCGGCAGTACTCGGCAATACTCGGCAGTACTCGGCAATACTCGGCAGTACTCGGCAATACTCGGCAGTACTCGGCAATACTCGGCAGTACTCGGCACTACCGACGCCTTTTCGACAGTCGGAGGATCTGTACTGAAAGGCTGCTTCAAGTGTTTATGAGGAGAATCAATCTGTGAGTGATTTTAAGGGCCAATCATCTAATCACATTTGTATCTGTTGAGGACAAATGAAGGACATTTCTAGTGATTGATGGTGATGGGCCTGTAATTTCTCAGCCAGTATTGGTCACTAATCACATGCTGCAGACTGACGATGGGAGAAGGTATATTGAAGAGCATTATGTGTCCAATCAAAGAGATGGCAGGCTGGTGCAGAGGAGGAGACCTTACACCCAACGCATTTACAGGGAAAAGTGATCATGGCTGAACTTGTCCGATAACACGTGCGTTAGGAGGCTGCACATCTGAAAGGAAGTCATCAGTGAGATAGGCCAGCTCATCAAGGGAGATCTGCAGCCTACCAGCACCATCAGGACCGCACTGCCCGTTGAGGTCAAGGTTACTGCGGCACTTTCCTTCTACGCATCGGGCTCCTTTCAAACCTCAGCTGGCGATATTTGCGCTCTCAGCACGCCGGCCACACACTGCTCCATTCAACAGGTGACTGAAGCCCTTTACGCACTCAGGATGGACTTTATAAACTTCTCTATGGCCAGGGATGCACAGATTGAGAGGGCTTTCGGTTTCTCGCAAATAGCAAACTTCCCCAAGGTGCAGGGAGCAATAGACTGTACACACACAGCACCATGCGAGCACCTTTTCAGGATGTAGAGGTACTTCGGAAGCGAAAAGGATTCCACTCCCTGAATGTGCAGCTCGTTGTCGACCACAAGCAAATAATCCTGGCAGTAAATGCAATTATCCAGGCAGCATCCATGGTGCGCACATCTTGCTTGAGAGCACTGTCTCTGACCTGTTTAAGAGTCAGCCACAAGGTCACGGTTGGATGCTGGGGGATAAAGGATATGACCTTGCCAGCTGGCTCATGACCCCCTGCGTAAACCCGAGACGGAAGCCGAGAAGTGCTGCAATGAAAGCCATATAGTGACATGCAATGTCGTTAGAAAGACAATTGGAGTGCTTAAACAGTGTTGCAGATGCCTGGACCACTCAGGAGGTAACCTACAATACCACCCTGAGCAGGTCGCTGAGTTTATTGTGGTGTGCTGCATGTTGCAGAACCTAGCTATCAGGAGAGGACAACAATTGCTGGTGGAATCGCCGGTCCACCTCAGGAGAGAGGGAAATCGGAAGGGGAGGATGAGGAGGAGGATGAGGAGGACCTCGGGGAGGATAATCAGCCTGGCGATGAACCCATGCTCCCCCCGCAAAACTGGAAAAGCCCCATGGTAGTTACGTGGCTGTAAAACCCTTGCGTCAACAGCTGATAAATGAAGACTTTGTGTGAGCTTACATTGGTGACAGTTACAGTTGTGTTGTGTTCCATCCTTGCCCGGCCTGGGCTGACCATGGCCATTGTGTCCAACCCTTGTACTGATGTTTCACCGTACGTTATTAGAAAACACTTCAGGACAATTGTAAAGTTAAATAAAAATATTTAATAGTTAAACACAAATCTGAGAATTTTTACAACAAACATATATAACACCCCCCCCTCACCCCAACTCCAAACATTCAACAATATTTTTAACACAACAATAACATAACAGTGAACATTTAACAAAAATGTATTTTGAACAAGAAGTAGCAACAATATACAACACCCCCCCTCCCTACCTGCAGCCACTCTTCCCTCCTGAACCTTGACCCCCCCTTCTAATCAGCCCCCGTTTCAATCCCCGAGTAACGGGACCAATACGTCTTGCAGCAGGGGACCTCAAGGCCTGCTGCTGTGGGGGGCAGTGGCTGGAGGAGAAGACGTTTCGGAAGAAACGTTTTCCGAGTCAGAAGGAAGATCTGCCCGTCGCAGCGCGTGCCCAGCTCGCTGACTCAACCTCCGTGGGGTTGGCCTGGGCACTGTACACCTTGGAGTGGCCTGCTGTAAGCCGCTTGGCCCCGCTACTTCATCCCCCCATGAAGACCGCAGGTACAACAGATGGCAATTGGTCATCTTCCTCCTCCTCAGTAGTCTCCTCTGGACCCGTGGTGATGACCACCTGCAATGGCACAGGTGTCCATGGAGGGGCCTCTCTTCACACCTCGGGAATCTCGGGACCTGCAAATCATCATTAAGGTTATTAGAACAGAAGGGTAGACATGAGAATGCTTGCGCTGTGCTGGCATATGTACAAGGAGCAGCATTACTGCAATAAATGTGAACGAGAGACGTTACATATGATTACATCATATGGTTGTAAAGCGATAGAATTCTCTGCCCCAGAGAGCTGTGGAGGCTGGGTCATTGAATATATTTAAGGCGGAGATAGACAGATTTTTGAGTGATAAGGGAGTAAAGGGTTATGGGGAGCGGGCGGGGAAGTGGAGCTGAGTCCGTGATCGGATCGAGGGGCGTATGGCCTACTCCTGCTCCTATTTCTTATGTTCTTATGTTCTTCACCTGATAGTATTACAGAAGCTGCATGCATAACATGGCATCATTATTATATTATAATGAAATGCCATTAGATGACATTAAATGACTCTGGTTTACCACTGCTTTACACATTAGTCACGCGGTACAACAACGGGACCTGCACCACCACCGGTGGCAGAGCAACTGTGACTGCCCACTAGTGCTGCAGCACATTCTGCCAAGTCAGTCAGGGTCTGTATATCAGCAGGGCCTCCTCCGGTGTGCCTCTGGTCCACCTGATTCTTGGATATCTTCCTCTGCAAACGTGACAAGAGCATGGCATAAACTAATTGACTCAGTACTATTACAGAAAGGCAACGGACGTTGTATGCTAATACAGTTTTTATCCACAATGGATGCATGGTCATAACATCTACGTTCAGAGAAAATATTTGGACTTTCAAAAAGCTTTTGACAATGTCCCACACAAGAGATTAGTGTACAAAATTAAAGCACATGGTATTGGGGGTAATGTATTGACGTGGATAGAGAACTGGTTGGCAGACAGGAAGCAGAGAGTCGGGATAAACGGGGCCTTTTTAGAATGGCAGGCAGTGACCAGTGGGGTGAAAGGTCAAAATCCACTGGAACCCTCCCCCCCCCCCCCCCCCCCGCCCCCCCCCGCCAGTGTTTGGGCTCATTGGAAAGGAAATTTAATTTGGGACTATCTACCAGAAAGTTTGAAATCCTAAAATGCTTATGGAAGAAATTACGAACTTTAATCAAATTTTGGACTTTTACAAGACAAATTCAAGTCTGTGGGCGGGCCTAAAGGAACTGAAGGAGCCAACTTGATTATTGGAACTGTCTGGGTGTTGGGGCTAAGGTAAAGTGTCTGGAGAAATGGATATTTGAAAACCCTTCTCCACAAGAGACATTAATATTACAACATTAACTCAGAGATGGCCAGCCATCCAACCGAACCGAGAAAAACCATCTTCAGCATGCATAAAAACAAAAGGGTCCACTACAGCCTGTATGTAAAAACCAAGCACAAAAGGACATTGCAATTACCAAGCTAATATTTTCCATCAGGAAACAGATTGAGAAGAGCAACCCACCCAAGACATATTAACTTTTATCGAGCCCGCCAAAATATTACAAAGTAATGTCAAGCCTGCCAAATTTAAACAAAGAACTCTGGACTGATTTGGTGCGAAGAATAGGACAGCTCAAACCGTATAACTGGCCCCTGTTTTAACAGAGGCTAGGTTGCTACTACCTCAGGAGACACTGAGTATGCTATGCTTGTATGCCATACTACGACTGTGCTATCAAGAAGGGAGAGAGACCAACGCGACAGTTGAAAACTAACTTCTCCAGCCTCAAAGTCCTGAAGTCCAAAAGGGAAGGAAGAACATCACCATCGTAGCAGCAACCAATCACAGCCAACGTGGTATCACCAAAAACTACCGCGATCGACCAAACTCGAAACAAAACTCCAATGGAAAGAAACTGAAGAATCGAAAGTTTCCAGCCTACAAGCTGTTCCTGAGCTACCAACAGGTAAAACATTACCTAAAGTACTGTAAAAACCTACTTCTAACGAAAGAAAACGGGTACTTACCCCACAAATCCAAAACGCACCTTTCCGCATCAGTGGACTCAACCCAACTGAAGATTGTGCAGTAAGAAGTCCTCTCTGATGTTTGGGGTACGGCAAGCAGAACCTACAGAAGTCAATGAACCCCGAAATCGCGAACTACCGCTAACTGACCAGAAAGGATTGGTGAGCATAGTCCCTGCCTGCCCTGGAGTCTGACCTAGCTAGGCTTAGGTACTGGGAGGTGGGAGGTGTAATTTTTACTGTAACCCCCTTTGAATGTGTAATGTATTGTTCTTTATTAGAGTGATTATAAGGCTGACCTTGTACTTTCTTGTCTGTAATAAAAACAAAGTTCTTTGCACCAAACCAGTGTCCTTTGCACTTTGTCACATTCCCCAAATAAACCCAGAGTCTAGAACCCAAGGGAGTGGGAGCCATTCGAACCGCTCAAGTAGGTCAGAGGTGAACCTGAAGCCTGGGACCACCCCTTACAAATGGTGACCGCGGCAGGACTCTGGTACAAGGGGTGTGATGCAGAGAGTGCTGGTTTGGGGGAAAGATGGAAGAGAGGATTTCCTCCTATGTGTACAAGAAAGTGAATGTCACTGAGGAATGGGTGCTTGGTCTGTTGTGCGCTGAGCGTCCAGCCGATGCTGCAGCCCAGTGGACAGCAAGCAAGGGTCACAAAGAATCAGTAGAGAAGGCAATCTGGTCGCTCTGTCTACAGCAACAGGTCCAACTCCTCGACAAAACCAATGAGACACTACAGGCAGAATTATGGGAATGCGCAGAGACATATCAGGAAAGGGCTATGGCAGAAGAAAGGTTATGGGGAGAACTCTGTAAGCTAAAACAGGAAAAGACCCAGCTAATGGAAAGGTTTAAAACCAGTCAGGACTATTTTCAATGTCAGGTTACCGAGGCCAAAAGTAATGAAAAGTCACTGAGGGAGGAAAGCACTCGCCTCACCCTACAAGTAAAAGGGCTCCAGGAAAGATTAAAAGATGTGCAGGCAGTGTATAAAGTAGCTAGCACTGATGGGTTTGAATCGGGAGACCACGGTCGCTGCCAGCAACAAATTAAAAGTTTAAATCTTGCTTGGTCCAAGGCAAAAGGCATGGTATGTTTAATAAACCGGGTACTCCCCAGGTAAACCTGGAAGAGAAGGAGGAAACAGTTCGACCATTACCTGTGGTACCGGTGACTACACCGGTGAAGCAGCAGGAGGGGGGATCGAGTTGTGGGACGGACAGGGATAGTGAACCACCATTACCTGTGGTACCGGTGACTACACCGGTGAAGCAGCAGGAGAGGGGAACGAGTTGTGGGACGGACAGGGATAGTGAACCACTACCTGTGGTACCGGTGACTACACCGGTGAAGCAGCAGGAGGGGGGATCGAGTTGTGGGGTGGACAGGGATAGTGAACCACCACTACCTGTGGCACCGAGTTTCAGCTCGGCTTGGCCGCAGGAAGGAGAGGGAGGCGAGCCAGGACAGGGAGAGCCAGAACCAGGGCCAATGTGCCCAGTCCGGCAACAGAAGTTTGGCCCACCCACCAGTGGCGGGGGTCCAGGGCCCCAGGAAAGTCAGTTTGTGGTCTCTCACACACCCCGCCAGCTTAGGGCTATTATAAGCCACCTGGGAAAGCTCACTCCAAAGGGAGACCCCTCGGTTCACTTTGTGGAGGTGGACCAGGCCGGGGATATTAATAGGTGTGATGATGCAGAAATGGCAAAGATGCTTCTCCTATCCCTGGACAGCAAACTGTACCAGTCCCTCTCTACTGAGGACAAAAGAGGACAGAAAATACTTGCTGCCGTCCAGAAAGATATTTTAGAAGCTATGGGCTGCAATGACGGGAGTCCCTTCTCCAGAGTAAACGGTGCAGCTCACAGGAGAAACCCCACAGGCTTTCGCAGACCGACTGTGGCCTGTGTACCAGAGCGCTTGTAGTGGGGACATAGACAGAGATCACTGAAACCCGGATGAGTTAGCCCACTGGCTCCGAAGCCTAGTCACTAACAGTTTACCCAGAATAAGAACCAAGGCTGAGGCCTGGTTCGACCCCAGAGATCCCCAAGCCACAGAACAGGGAGTGTTTAGGCAGCTGACCCTAGCTTACAGAAATGGCAGAGGGACAGAAGAGCCCCCACAAAAGGTAAGGGTTCACAAAATCCGACCTAACCAAGACAAGAGGGAATGGCACCATGAGGGGGGTAACCCCTCCGATACAAAACGTACCTGCTTCAGGTATGGAAAGAGTGGGCACTGGAGAAAGGATTGTGGAAATCCTTGGTAGAATAACGCAGGAAAGAATTCTCCAACCCCGGCCCAAAAGACCGAGACAGATAAGCCAGTCCCTCCCCACTCATTTGAGACCTATTTAACTGCGCTCCGAGCCATGTTAGATGGCCCTGGGAAGGTAGCCACTGCCACCGGTACAGAGATCCCACCTGCCCCCTCCCAACCAAAACCGTGACTGGGACAGGCACAGCCCGTCCACCTGTGTGCCCTCGAGTATGATGCGGGGAAAGACCGACCATACAGATGGAAGTGGAAAAGGTGAAAGGGACTTACTGCTGGACACCGGTGCCTCAAGCACCCTTGTCTATACAGCTAACCCCACCACCTCACCTCTGTCTAACGGGGTCCCCTACAGCTTGGTGGGTTTCACAAGCACTGTACAGACTGGCTCATTCTCCGTTCCGCTCTCCATTCATTTAGGTACATTCCACACTAAGTGGACCTGTGTCCTGATGAAGTGGGAGCAGGAAGGGAGAGGGATCCTGGGGGCTAACTTCATCCTTGGCCACGGGATCCTAGTGGATTTAAGAAACCACAGTCTTTGGGGGTCAGTCTGTACGGGACAGGAGAGTGAGGTGATGGTTATCCCGGGAAAACAGGGAAAGGGGACGGTGTGCACCATGAAACTAAAGGAGGGTTAGGACCTTGAATCACCGGTCAGTAACACCCCGATAGAATACCAAGAATATGTGAGGAAAACCTTGCAGCTTTTGCCACTCACAAACACGACTGTGGGAGAATAAATGGGGGCGAGGTTAGTATAGATGGGGACCCCATGACCCGACCACAGAAACAGTACAACTTCCCCAGGGAGGTGGAGACAGACATGGAAACAGCCTTGGGTTCTCTGGTTAAACAGGGGGTATTGAGACCAATAGCTACCCATGTGAACTCTCTGGGCCCAAGTTTCCACATGATTTGCGCCTGATTTTTAGGAGCAACTGGTGGAGAATGGACTATCTTAGAAATCGCAATTCTCCACATTTTTTTTTCTGCAGTTCTAGTCAGGTAGAACAGTTCTACTTGAGAACAGAATTTTTTCTTCAAAAGGGGGCGTGTCCGGCCACTGACGCCTGATTTGAAAGTTTCCACAGTGAAAACGTACTCCAAACTAAAGTAGAATGGAGCAAGTGAAGATTTTTGTAGAACTGAAAAAACCTGTTCTACGCATTAAAAAATCAGGCGCAGGTTACAAATTAGGCGCCCAGAACGAGGTGGTGGGGGAGGGGGGGGAAGGGAAGTCATTAAATTCTACAATAAATCCTTATTTATACTTCTACAAATATTATACAAATAAATCCAACCTGAATAAACATTTATAAGCAAAGAAAAGATTAAATAAACCATCTTCCTACCTGTGTGAAAGTGCTTCAGCCATCGTTCGAAGGAAACCGCCGTTTGTTGCCGCGGAGGGGAGGAAGGGGAAGGAGACAGCGGCTTGTTGCCGCGGAGGGGAGGGAGGGGAAGGAGACAGTGAGAAGGCTGCAAGTGCTGATGTGCTGATGGCAATGTGGTTTTATTAAAAAATGTTCAAAAATTAAACAGCTACAAAGAACTACAAAAATGGCCGAGTGCCAATGTTTTTTTTCACACTGAGCATGTGCAAACGCTCCAACGCGCACGCGCAGCGTTGCCGGCAGGAAAAAAACAAATTTAAATATTACCTGCCCCCTCCCACTTACAAAATCGGTGCGAGTGTAGGCTCCGCCCCCCTGGGCGCCGCGCCAAACAGACAAGAGCTGCAAAGCGCTCGAGAATAGCGCGTTTTTTTTCTGGCGCCGTTTTAGGCGCGAAAAACGGGCGCCCAGCTCGGACGGGCGCTCGTTTTTTATCCTGTGGAAACTTGGGCCCTCTGTTGTGGCCGGTTAAGAAACCGGACAATTCCTGGAGAGCCACGGTGGACTATCGAGTACTCAACCGTAACATCCCCGCCTGTGCACCCACTGTTGCTGCTGTCACCGACCTCACTGGAAGTATCCCAGCCTCCGCGACCACCTTCACGGTGCTGGATATTTCCAACGGGTTCTGGTCCATACCTTTAAGAAGGGAAGATCAGAACAAGTTTGCTTTTACCTTTAAAGGACAGCAATACACTTGGAACTGTCTCCCTCAGGGTTTCCACAACAGCCCCAGTGTTTTCCACCAGTGTATGGCCAACTGTTTAAAGAGTTTCAGCAGACCCCAGCAGTTGGTGCAGTATGTGGATGACCTGCTCCTGTTCACCGATCAGGGGGAGGAACATGGCCCACTGCTGGCTGAGCTGCTGGAGCTGCTGAAAGAAGAAGGATTTAAAGTAAACCCCAAGAAGGCACAGATCGGTCTGAAGGAAGTAAAATTCCTGGGACTGTGAGCGCGCTGGGGAGAGAGCCATTGACAAAGCTAGAAGGGAAGCAGTGCAGAAGTTACCCGCCCCCAACACAGTGACAGGAGTAAGAGCTTTTCTCGGGCTAACCGGGTACTGCAGAGATTTAATTGAGGATTATCAGCCACCGCAGCCCCTCTGCTCCGACTCCTACACAAGGGAGTGGAGTGGGAATGGGACAAAGGTTGTGAGGCAGCATTTATCCAACTCAAGAAAGACCTACAGACCGCACCAGCTCTAGGGGCCATCGATGGGGGTAAAGAGTTTTTCCTGGAGGTAGCAGCCAGTGGGGACAGCCTGAGTGCAGTACTGCTCCAAGAGTGGCACGGCCGGCTGAGACCAGTGGTCTACTCCTCCAGGATACTCACGGACGTGGAAAAGGGATACTCCAACTGTGAGCAGCACCTCCTAGCCACTCACTGGGCTGTGAAAAGATCACTGATAACATAGAAACATAGAAAATAGGTGCAGGAGTAGGCCATTCGGCCCTCTGAGCCTGCACCACCATTCAATAAGATCATGGCTGATCATTCCCTCAGTGCCCCTTTCCTGCTTTCTCTCCATACCCCTTGATCCTTTTAGCCGTAAGGGTCATATCTAACTCCCTCTTGAATATATCCAATGAACTGGCATCAACAACTATCTGTGGCAGGGAATTCCACAGGTTAACAACTCTCTGGGTGAAGAAGTTCCTCCTCATCTCAGTCCTAAATGGCTTACCCCTTATCCTTAGACTGTGTCCCCTGGTTCTGGACTTCCCCAACATC
This sequence comes from Pristiophorus japonicus, assembly GCF_044704955.1. Classification (NCBI taxonomy): domain Eukaryota; kingdom Metazoa; phylum Chordata; class Chondrichthyes; family Pristiophoridae; genus Pristiophorus; species Pristiophorus japonicus. Next base: position 186,925,701 of record NC_091989.1, read on the forward strand.
GGGAACATTCTACCCGCATCTAACCTGTCCAGTCTTGTCAGAATCTTATACGTTTCTATGAGATCCCCTCTCATCCTTCTAAATTCCAGTGAATAAAGGCCCAGTCTCTCCTCATATGACAGACCAGCCATCCCTGGAATCAGTCTGGTGAACCTTCGCTGCACTCCCTCAATAGCAAGAACGTCCTTCCTCAGATTAGGAGACCAAAACTCAACACAATATTCCAGATGAGGCCTCACCAAGGTCCTGTACAGCTGCAGTAAGACCTCCCTGCTCCTATACTCAAATCCCCTAGCTATGAAGGCCAACATACCATTTGCCTTCTTCACCGCTTGCTGTACCTGCATTCCAACTTTCAATGACTGATGTACCATGACACCCAGGTCTCGTTGCACCTCCCCTTTTCCTAATCTGTCACCATTCAGATAATATTCTGCCTTCGTGTTTTTGCCACCAAAGTGGATAACCTCACATTTATCCACATTATACTGCATCTGCCATGCATTTGCCCAGTCACCTAACCTGTCCAAGTCACCCTGCAGCCTCTTAGCGTCCTCCTCACAACTCACACTGCCACCCAGTTTAGTGTCATCTGCAAACTTGAGAGGGGGAGGTCCCCTATCACACTCCTTACCCACCACACTCCCACCCAAATGTTCCTGGACGGGAGAATCAAGGACGGGACAGTGAGCAGTGCCCGCATTGCTCACTGGACCCTGCTTCTCTCCCAAATGGACCTAAGGGTAAAGGGTCTCTGCGAGCCAAGACTCACAGCCAACATGATTTATCCAGGGACAACCCACCGGTGTTCAGTAGAAGAGGTATGGGAAATTAACATAGGCTTTCGGGCTGGGTTACACCCCACAGGCCGAGAAATCTATGTGGACGGTTCAAGCACAGTATCTGCGGGTGAACGACTCACAGGCTGCGGAGTTTATGACCCTGAGGCAGGCATTGCCCTGGTGATTAAACTCCCCAGTACTATGAGCACCCAGCACGCTGAACTGTCTGCGGTGGTGTATGTTGTCACAAACCCCGAAGAATTACCTACCCCATACACGATTTGCTCGGACAGTATGTTCACATACAATTCGTGTACGGAGTACCTGGCTATCTGGTCCCGTCGCGGATACACGTCCACAGACGGGAGACCCCTGGCAATTAAACCCCTACTGGAAAAGATTATGAAAGCCATAGGGGAGGAAGGGAATATCTACATACATAAGGTGAAGGCACATTCCACCACAGAACCCCGTAGTGAGGGAAACCAACAGGCTGACATGTTAGCCAAGCATGGTGCCTGCATGGGCAAGCTCTGGGATCCGTACAACTCAGGACCCATTGCAGCGGTTAGAGTCAGGATAGGGAGGGCAGGGAAGGCTGGGATAGCTTTGCCCCCAGACCTAAAAATGGTTCAGACCCAAGACCCCTTCCTCAACACTGTCCTGAACACGCTAGCTAAAGGGGAAAGGATAGACGGCCCGTACGGCACCGCAGCAATTGCCATTAAAGAAGGCATGCTGTTCAGGGGGGAGCAATGGGTAGTACCGTAACAACACCGGAGAGAATTCCTCCAGCTGGCCCACGAGGGTCCAGGAGCAGGACACCCCGGACCTGAGACCACTTGGCAACGAGTGGAACAGGCAGGGTGGTGGCCAGGACTCAGGGAAGATGTTCACGAGTTCTGTGCTCGCTGTCTGGTGTGCACGGCCAGCAACCCTGACCCCCGGAAAAGAAAGAAAGAATGCAAAAGGCAGGAGCAACAGAGCAGAGTAGCACTGGGGTAAGTGTAAACCACAAGGTGATAGGAAGGGACAATATGTATGAATATAAAGGGGCTGCAGGAGGGGTCAAAACTAAAAATCATTGTTTAAAAGCTAGTATTAAAACACTCTACCTAAACGCACGCAGCATTCGAAATAAAGTAAATGAGTTGACGGCACAAATCATTACAAATGGGTATGATTTGGTGGCCATTACAGAAACGTGGTTGCAGCGTGGCCAAGACTGGGAATTAAACATACAGGGGTATCTGACGATTCGGAAAGATAGACAAGAAGGGAAAGGAGGTGGGGAGCTCTGTTAATAAAGGATGATATCAGGGCAGTTGTGAGAGACGATATTGGCTCTAATGAACAAAATGTTGAATCATTGTGGGTGGAGATTAGAGACAGTAAGGGGAAAAAGTCACTGGTGGGCGTAGTTTATAGGCCCCCAAATAATAACTTCACGGTGGGGCGGGCAATAATCAAGGGAATAATGGAGGCATGTGAAAAAGGAACGGCAGTAATCATGGGAGATTTTAACCGACATATCGATTGGACAAATCAAATCGCACGGGGTAGCCTGGAGGAGGAATTCATAGAATGCATACGGGATTGTTTCTTAGAACAGTATGTTACAGAACCTACAAGGGAGCAAGCTATCTTAGATCTGGTCCTGTGTAATGGGACAGGAATAATAAACGATCTCCCAGTAAAAGATCCTCTCGGAATAAGTGATCACAGTATGGTTGAATTTGTAATACAGATTGAGGATGAGGAAGTAGTGTCTCAAACGAGCATGCTATGCTTAAACAAAGGGGACTACAGTGGGATGAGGGCAGAGTTGGCTAAAGTAGACTAGAAACACAGACTAAACGGTGGCACAATTGGGGAACAGTGGAGGACTTTTAAGGAGCTCTTTCATAGTGCTCAACAAAAATATATTCCAGTGAAAAAGAAGGACGGTAAGAGAAGGGATAACCAGCCGTGGTTAACCAAGTAAATAAAGGAGAGTATCAAATTAAAAACCAATGCATATAAGGTGGCCAAGGTTAGTGGGAAACTAGAAGATTGGGAAAATTCTAAATGACAGCAAAGAATGACTAAGAAAGCAATAAAGAAAGGAAAGATTGATTAAGAAAGTAAACGTGCGCAAAACATAAAAGCAGATAGTAAAAGCTTTTACCGATATATAAAACGGAAAAGAGTGACTAAAGTAAATGTTGGTCCCTTAGAAGATGAGAAGGGGGATTTAATAATGGGAAATGTGGAAATGGCTGAGACCTTAAACAATTATTTTGCTTCGGTCTTCACAGTGGAAGACACAAAAACCATGCCAAAAATTGCTGGTCACAGGAATGTGGGAAGGGAGGACCTTGAGACAATCAGTATCACTAGGCGGGTAGTGCTGGACAGGTTAATGGATCTCAAGGTAGACAAGTCCCCTGGTCCTGATGAAATGCATCCCAGGGTATTAAAAGAGATGGCGGAAGTTATAGCAGATGCATTCGTTATAATCTACCAAAATTCTCTGGACTCTGGGGAGGTACCAGCGGATTGGAAAGCAGCTAATGTAACGCCTCTGTTTAAAAAAGGGGGCAGACAAAAGGCAGGTAACTATAGGCCGGTTAGTTTAACATCTGTAGTGGGGAAAATGCTTGAAGCTATCATTGAGGAAGAAATAGCGGGACATCTAGATCGGAATAGTGCAATCAAGCAGAGGCAACATGGATTCATGAAGGGGAAATCATGTTCAACTAATTTACTGGAATTCTTTGAGGATATGGATGTGGTGTATTTAGATTTCCAAAAGGCATTCGATAAGATGCCACACAAAAGGTTACTGCAGAAGAAAAAGGTACGCGGAGTCAGAGGAAATGTATTAGCATGGACAGAGAATTGGCTGGCTAACAGAAAGCAGAGAGTCGGGATAAATGGGTCCTTTTCGGGTTGGAAATCGGTCGTTAGTGGTGTGCCACAGGGATCGGTGCTGGGACCACACCTATTTACAATATACATAGATGACCTGGAAGAGGGGACAGAGTGTAGTGTAACAAAATTTGCAGATGACACAAAGATTAGTCAGGAAGCTGGTTGTGTAGAGGACACAGAGAGGCTGCAAAGAGATTTAGATAGGTTAAGCGAATGGGCGAAGGTTTGGCAGATGGAATACAATGTCGTAAAGCGTGAGGTCATCCACCTTGGGAAAAAATACAGTAAAAAGGAATATTATTTTAATGGGGAGAAATTACAACATGCTGCAGTGCAGAGGGACCTGGGGGTCCTTGTGCATGAATCCCAAAAAGTTAGTTTGCAGGTGCAGCAGGTAATCAGGAAGACGAATGGAATGTTGGCCTTCATTGCGAGAGGGATGGAGTACAAAAGCAGGGAGGTCCTGCTGCAACTGTACAGGGTATTGGTGAGGCTGCACCTGGAGTACTGCGTGCAGTTTTGGTCACCTTACTTAAGGAAGGATATACTAGCTTTGGAGGGGGTACAGAGACGATTCACTAGGCTGATTCCGGAGATGAGGGGGTTACCTTATGATGATAGATTGAGTAGACTGGGTCTTTACTCGTTGGAGTTCAGAAGGATGAGGGGTGATCTTATCGAAACATTTAAAATAATGAAAGGGATAGACAAGATAGAGGCAGAGAGGTTGTTTCCACTGGTCAGGGAGACTAGAACTAGGGGGCACAGCCTCAAAATACGGGGGAGCCAATTTAAAACCGAGTTGAGAAGGATTTTCTTCTCCCAGAGGGTTGTGAATCTGTGGAATTCTCTGCCCAAGGAAGCAGTTGAGGCTAGCTCATTGAATGTATTCAAGTCACAGATAGATAGATTTTTAACCAATAAGGGAATTAAGGGTTATGGGGAGCGGGCGGGTAAGTGGAGCTGAGTCCACGGCCAGATCAGCCATGATCTTGTTGAATGGCGGAGCAGGCTCGAGGGGCTAGATGGCCTACTCCTGTTCCTAATTCTTATGTTCTTATTTTCTTATAAAAGGTTCCTATGGGACATATCAGGAGGGTAGAGGGATCCTGGAAGTCGATCCAAATCGATTACATCGGGCCCCTACCCACTGCCCAGGGAGGTTACAAGTACTGCCTAGTATTAGTAGATGTATTCACCAAATGGGTGGAAGCCTTCCCATGCCGAACAGCCACTGCCCTGGGAACAGCTAGGATCCTGGTCAGAGAAGTGTTCTCTCGATGGGGACTACCACAATATGTGGAGTCCGACCAAGGGAGTCACTTCATCGGTGATGCAGGAGACCCTTAAGGTACTCGGCATCAAAGGGAAATGTCATGTCGCCCACAACCCACAGACATCCGGGCCTGTGGAGCGATAAAACCATACTATCAAAAAAAGACTGCACAAAGAGACAGGGGACTCACCCAAAAGGTGAGTAGAGGTCCTACCACTGGTCCTCATGGGGATCCGGGCCAGCCAGTCAAAGACCACGGGGTACTCCCCTTACGAGCTCATGACCAGCAGAGCCATGCGAACCCCCACCCATGTGTTAGCCCCGGAACTCACGGAAGGTCAGCTTAGGGAAGCAAACCGGGACAGCTTTGTCAGGAATCTGTTTGAACACCTTAAACAGATTCAGTGGCAGGCTGCTAACAACATGGGAACACAGCATCTGAGCAACCGACTGCTGCTAGAACCCTGCACACACCATGAGTGGGAGATAGGGGACCGGGTTATGGTGAGGAACTACCCTAGAGTAGGGGTCTTTGAGGCACTGTACATGGGACCGTACCACATTGTCGACAAGGCAAGCCGCATGGTCTATGCCATAAAACTGCCCCGCCGAACAAAGTGGTTCCACATAAATCAATGTAAACGTTTCAACCCCGGGGCAGCAGCTAAACGTAAGGGACAGCCAAAAACTGTAAACCCCCTGGGACCCCCATCCAACAGCCCCCGCTGTGGAAATCCCACAGGGGACGTGGCAGACTGTACCCAGACTGTACCCAGAGGGGCGATGGACTGTGTTACTGGAGGGGCTGTCCCCCCAATCATCTGGGACTCGGACACACCCCCAGCAGCTGGAGCCTTAAGAAGGACTCCCCGCACACCACGGCCAAAGACACCGTGGTCACCAGCGCTCCAATTTAAATGGTTCAGCCCCGGGAAAGGGACCAGCTGCAAAAGGGCACCTTAGGTCAGAGACCGGCCCATGAGCAGGGACACCCAGCCGGTAGCCTCGGACAACGAGGGACCCACAGAGGAGATAGTGGTGGACCAGACACCAAGTGAGAGTCCCCAGCCCGTGGCCCTCAACCAGGCAGAACCCCCAGGGGAAGAAAGGAACCAGGCAGCCACCCCCAGAGGAGCGATGTGCTGCAGCACCAGAGGGGACGTTCCCCCGATAGTGTGGGACTCAGACCCACGTCCGGTCAGGACACTCCGGGTCCTGCAGTACAGGCCGATCTATTACTGACCTTGCTGGACACCCAGCGGGAGAAGAAGAAAGAGAGAAGGCAGGAATTAACCTGGCCTCCCGGAGACGGGTGACAGGTGTACATATATAGTACAATGTGAATTTAAGGATGTTTGGAGAATAAGTTTAGAATAGTGTAAGATTTATCTGTGTAATGATAAATATATATGTATTAGTTAACTGGGGTAAGGAAAAGAATCTACCTGTGCAGCTGTTAAAAGAAGCACAGGCCGGGTAACACCCGGGAGTAAGAAGAATCTACCGGTATGGCTATTAAGGAAGCACCGGTGAGATAACAAGCAGAACGACTGTGAGATAAAGTTAAAAGCAATCAGTCCATAAGGAACTGAATGAGACAGCAAGTCGATTAAAGACTATGAGCCCAATTTAGAACTCGGTCACCTTTATCAAGCCAGAGAGCTTTCTCAGGGCTGGACAATGTGTTTTATGTGCCCCTACAGGAGAGAGAGCAGCATGAGAAGGGTCCTGTTCCTGCTCGCCCTGACAGGGATGAGCAGCAGCGACCGAGGAGAGGTGGAAGAATCCCCCATCTACGGGTGTTCAGGAGGGAGAGCACCGATTGTAACCGCCGGGGGTGGCCCCCGAGACGTGGAAGAACTCACCGTTTACACCCACCAGGGAAGGTGGCCAGGGTGTCTGGGATCTAACTCTACCCTCTACTCCAGCCAGGAAGGGTTTACCTACGGGGAGGCCTCAGTTCCATTCCCCCGATACGGATCGTTGCTGCCCGAGTCAGTGTTACAGAGGGAAAGCGTGTGTTCGACTTGCAAAGGGAACATTGCCCTGGGAAGATGGTGGTGGCTCAGGAAACTCAGCAAGGACACATGGGACCAGGAATCGGACTGGGAAAGATTGGGTAATGATACGTACCTCACCATCACGGGGACACAGGGAGGAGTAACAGTGTGTTGGGACAAAAGGTGGGAATCTGAACAAGGAATTTATGTTTGCATGTGGGATCAGAGAGTATTTGTCCCACAGGCATATCGATCGCCTTCGCCAGGCAATGGCAAGATGAAGGGGAAGGGATGGGGTGGGATTCTAGCCTACACGGTGCACGGTCCCACACTCCCCACTCCCAATTAACACCACCCAACTAAGGGCACACATTAAGAAACCCCCGCCCACAACCCCGCCAATACACACAGTAATAGAAAGGTGTCCTATCACCACCAAGGGACCTGGGAACGGATTAGTATTGGTACCGACCGAAAAGATGTTATCCTGGGGGTACATTATGCAGTAGCTTCAGTAATTTTAAACCTTACCGAGGTACACCTGCCTGCATGGTGTCTGAAGGAAACAGAGCTGCTATACCAGGCCCTACTTAGAGGCATGTTCAAGAAATGTTATGAGTTAGACTTTGGAAATGTAGAGAAAGCAGACTTATACACCCTAAACACTAGGGACACCGTGGGCTCAGGGAGACCGAGAAGGGGAATCATAAACAACGTTTTCACTACCTACAATACAGCATCCTCTGTAATAAATAGCCCAGATGACATAGAGCTGCAAACACAGATAAACAGTTTAAAGACCCAATTGAGAAAAATCCTGAAACAGGAGAACACCGTAGTAGGATCAGAACTACACGAGGACCAGGCTATGACTGTCCATTTAAAGGAAATAGTGGCTGAGCTGGAAAAACAAGCACAGACAGTGAATGCACTCATACGGGAGGATAGAAACTCTTCTGACCAGACTGTACAGAACGAGGTGTGCATACTGTATGGGGCATGGTTATTGGGCGAGGGCCGTAACAACCTGGAGGATTTAAAACAAGGTGTAGTCCCCTCTTGGATCAGGAACAAGCACCTCACAGCCCTCCACCCGTACAGCAATTCACTAAGCCCGTGCCAGCTCCGCCTAGCCTCTGAAGCCTACCCTGTCCCAGTAGACTGTGGGAAATCTAACCACACCATTATGGGGATAGTATTAAGGATGCTGGTCATGGGTGGGACAGCCCAACCCGCACCGGTATACTGGGTGGAGAACATTGGAGTTATTCAGGGAGGTGCACACATTCGTTTCACAGCGGTCCCACCCTATGTCATAAAGTGGGAGCACGCTGTGACAGGTACTGACCTCTCTGGGAGCCAGAGCCGGGGTACACACGTAATACTGTGTCCCCAGTACTTGAGTACCCATTCAAAGTCACAGTGTGGGTTTAAAGCTGCTGGCACACAGCCTTTTAACTGTACCATGGAGGTAATGACACAATACCATGTCCCTCCACAGGTAGCACACATAGGGGCTGGGACATATTGTGTCACCACCAGTGCGCCCCACGACCAACATGGACACTTCTGGTGTCCGGTAAGTGACAGCAGTTTTTGCTTCAAACCTGAGGCATCAGTTCAAGTGGCCCAGGAACGGATCGTCCCCATTCCTGAACCCTCCACTGTCTACCTCACTGTGAAGGAAAACATCACAAACCTGCAGGATTATGTTGTACATTTTGTCTATGCAATTCCCCCTCTACCCGAACATCTCATCGCTCTGCTAAAAGTTGTAATTATCTCACAAAAACACTTCTATACTCTAGAACAGAAAACCATTGAGATAGGGAGAAAGATTCTCGAGATCACAATTCCGCCTTGGTGGGACCTTTTCAGAAATATAGAGGTCCCAGTCTGGATCTGAATCGCTTCCCACACTTTAGTTATTTGTCAACTCACGATTATACTTTACTTTTGTTGTCTCACTTGCCGAGTGAAACGCAGAGGCCGTCAGGTCAGGCACCAAAGGGTGCTGTACGCTCCTTGGCCGAACTTGGGAATCGTGCAGGGATGGGTGACACCATACTACCATGTTTAATTTGTATTTGATTTTACCTGCTGTAAACCGCAACATCGCGAGTGTTGTAAGAGTGTTACTTAAATGTTTTGACTCTGTACTGAACTTAAAATGTGTTTGACTATGGACCTTTGTGCTATTTGAGAATGTGTTACTATGTGTTTTTATTTGTTTTACTTAGAACTGTGTTTGGCCATGTACCGTTATTCCACTGTGAAAATTAAGTAAAAGAGGAACATCATACCCCCTCTGTGCTACAACCGAACTGTAACGACTGTATTCGCCTGTATATTGCATTGCATTTCAACGGGGGATGCAGGGTAATGTTTAGCCAGTATAAATGCAGGGAAGGTTGACTCTCAGAAGCAGGAATTTTGCTGACCTTGATTGACACTCAAGAGTGTGGAGTGTCAACAGGGGCACTGAAGGAGGTGCAAAATTCACAAGAACCCCCCCCACCCTCTCCTCCCCAGTGTTTGGGCTCATTCGAAAGGAAATTTAATTTGGGATTTTCTACCGAAAAGTTTGGAACTCTAAAGTGCTTATGGAAGAAACTACGAACTTTAATATAATTTTGGATTTTAAAAGACAGACTCAAGGCTGTGGGCGGACCCACGGAACGAGCAAGAGACAGTCGAATTAAGTGAAGCTACCTGGGTGTGAGGACTGGATTAACCTGTCTGGAAGAATGAGTATTCGAAAATCCTTCCCCCACAAGAGATATTAACATCACAAAATCACCCAGAGGTAGCTACCCATCAACATGGGTCTGGACAACCATTTCAGCATATACATCACTTAAAGGCCCAATCCAGCCTGTATGTGAAAGACTAAGCACAAAAGGACATTGCAATTACCAAACTAATATTTTCATCAAGAAACAGTTTTCGAACATCAACCCACCAAAGACATATCAACTTTTAACGAGCCCGACAAAATATTATAAAGAGCCAAGCCCGCCAAAATTATACAAAAGATTTTGAACAGATTTGGCGGCAAGATTAGAACCACTGAAATCGTATAACGGGCCCCTGTATCAACAGCGGTTGGGTGGTTGCTGGGTAGCTACCAGGCTGCTACTACCTCAGATGCCATCCTACACACCAGGTGCTATACTGAGAGTATGTCATCACGACAAGGAGAGAAACCAACGCAACAGTTGTAAACTAACTTCTCCAGCCTCGAAGTCCTGAAGTCCTGAAGGAAGGAAGAACATCACCATCGCAGCAGCGACCGACCACAGACAACCTGGTATCAAGGGAAAAACAACCGCGATCTACCGTTAGCTATCAAAAGGGTTGGTAAGCATAGTCCCTGCCTGCCCTGGAATCTAACCTAGCTACAATTAGGTATTGGGAAGTGGGAGGTATAATTTACTGTGACCCCCTTTGAATGTGTAGTGTATGGTTCTTTATTAGAGTGATTGTAAGTTTGGCTGTGTATTTTCTTACGAGAGTAATAGGCCTGCATTGCCCTGACTGTAATAAAAACAAATTTCTTTGCATCAAACCAGTGTCCTTTGCTCTTTTGTCACCCCCCCGACCAGAGTCTAGAACCCAAGGGAGGGGGAGCGATTTGAAACCGCTCAAGTTGGTCAGAAGTGAACCTGACCCCTTCATAGAGACCACAACCCCCCTTATAAGGGGGTACATGGGAGCATCTCAATTTTACAGGGGGTCCCCAGGAGTGTGTCAGTATTTACAGGGGGTACCCAGGAGCGTGTCAGTATTTACAGGGGGTCCCCGGGAGTGTGTCAGTATTTACAGGGGGTCCCGGGGAGTGTGTCAGTATTTACAGGGGGTCCCCGAGGGTGTGTCAGAATATGCAGGAGGTCCCTGGGAGCGTGTCAGTATTTACAGGGGGTCCCCGGGAGTGTGTCAGTATTTACAGGGGGTCCCGGGGAGTGTGTCAGTATTTACAGGGGTCCCCGGGGAGTGTGTCAGTGTTTACAGTGGGTCCACGGGGAGTGTGTCAGTATTTACAGGAGTCCCCGGGGAGTGTGTCAGTATTTACAGGGGGTCCCCAGGAGTGAGTCAGTATTTACAGGGGGTCCCCGGGAGTGTGTCAGTATTTACAGTTGGTCCACGGGGAGTGTGTCAGTATTTACAGGGGGTCTCCGGGGAGTGTGTCAGTATTTACAGGGGTCCCCGGGGAGTGTGTCAATATTTACAGGGGTCCCTGGGTGTGTCTCAGTATTTACAGGGGTCCCCGGAGTGTGTCAGTATTTAAAGGGGGTCCCCGGGGAGTGTGTCAGTATTTACAGAGGGTCCCTGGGAGTGTGTGAGTGTGGGGATCCCCTACACTAAACTATTTGCAAAGCATTGTTCACATGTTGTCTGGTGTTATCCTGTGTGTGTGAGAGGCTAGCTTTTGCTGCTCGATCCAGGGGTACACATTGTTGGGGCGCGACAGATGTGGTTTTGATGTGATGTAAAACTCCTGTGGAGTCCCCTTGTGGAGTGAGGTGTTTGTGTTGTGACTGGGAGCAGCAAGGCGCTGGGCCCTCACCAGTCTGTGGTTATTCTCGGGATCAGCCAGTTATGTCAAACAGGGTTCCTCGCTCTGCTGCTAAAGATAAGACCCTGTGGTAAACAGCCGGATTTAAACACTCTGCAAATGCAGGAAATTATAACCAGAAAACGCTGCTGATTCCCGGCAGCTGCCACAGATCACGCAGTGATACAGCACGGCAGGAGGCCATTCGGAAAAGCAATGTGCCTGTTGCCAACATTCTCTGTCTTTAAGCTGCGTGAGTTTAAGAACGGCTTGCTGGATCTTGTCTGTGCAGGGTGGGTGATATTGTGATCGATCTGTCTCCATTATCGAGCAGTACACACAGGAATACTTAGTCTCTTGGCAAGCACTGAACTGCTTTTGACCAGTCCATATTTAATGAAAAGGGGAAAATGCATGGAGCAGAATTGCCACATAATCCTCAACGTGACAGAGCAAGAGCTAAGCCGTGTATAGCTAGGGAATTTGAGTATAGGAGCAGGGAGGTTTTACTGCAGTTGTACAGGGCCATAGTGATGCCTCACCTGGAATATTGTGTTCAGTTTTGGTCTCTTAATCTGAGGTAGGATGTTCTTGCTATTGAGGGATTGCAGCGAAGGTTCACCAGACTGAGTCCTGGGATGGCAGGACTGACATATGAGGAGAGACTGGATCAACTGGGCCTTTATTCAGTGGAGTTTAGAAGGATGAGAGGGGATCTCACAGAAACGTACAAGATTCTGACGGGACTGGACAGGTTCGATGCATTGAAACATAGAAAACAGGTGCCGGAGTAGGCCATTCGGCCCTTCGAGCCTGCACCATCATTCAATAAGATCATGGCTGATCATTCCCTCAGTACCCCTTTCCTGCTTTCTCTCCATACCCCTTGATCCCTTTAGCCACAATGGCCATATCTAACTCCCTCTTGAATATATCCAATGAACTGGCATCAACAACTCTCTGCGGCAGGGAATTCCACAGGTTAACAACTCTCTGAGTGAAGAAGTTTCTCTTCATCTCAGTCCTAAATGGCTTACCCCTTATCCTAAGACTGTGATCCTGGTCCGGGTACTGATCCAGGTCCGGGTACTGATCCGGGTCCGGCTACTGATCCGGGTACTGATCCGGGTCCGGGTACTGATCCGGGTACTGATCCTGGTCCGGGTACTGATCCAGGTTCGGGTACTGATCCAGGTCCGGGTACTGATCCTTGTCCGGGTACTGATCCGGGTTCTGGTACTGATCCGGGTCCGGGTACTGATCCTTGTCCGGGTACTAATCCAGGTCCGGGTACTGATCCGGGTTCTGGTACTGATCCGGGTCCGGGTACTGATCCTTGTCCGGGTACTGATCCGGGTCCGGGTACTGATCCGGGTTCTGGTACTGATCCGGGTACTGATCCTGGTCCGGGTACTGATCCAGGTCCGGGTACTGATCCTTGTCCGGGTACTCATCCTGGTCCGGGTATTCATCCTGGTCCGGGTACTCATCCTGGTCCGGGTCCTGATCCTGGTCCGGGTCCTGATCCTGGTCCAGGTCCTGATCCGGGTACGGGTACTGATCCGGGTCCGGGTACTGATCCTGGTCCGGGTACTGATCCGGATCCAGGTGCTGATCCTGGTCCGGGTACTGATCTTGGTCCGGGTACTGATCCTGGTCCGCGTACTGATCCTGGTCCGCGTACTGATCCTGATCCGGGTACTGATCCGGGTCCTGATCCTTGTCCGGGTACTGATCCGGGTCCGGGTACTGATCCGGGTTCGGGTACTGATCCGGGTCCGGGTACTGATCCTGGTCCGGGTACTGATCCAGGTTCGGGTACTGATCCAGGTCCGGGTACTGATTCTGGTCCGGGTACTGATCCTTGTCCGGGTACTGATCCGGGTTCTGGTACTGATCCGGGTCCGGGTACTGATCCTTGTCCGGGTACTAATCCAGGTCCGGGTACTGATCCGGGTTCTGGTACTGATCCGGGTCCGGGTACTGATCCTTGTCCGGGTACTGATCCGGGTCCGGGTACTGATCCGGGTTCTGGTACTGATCCGGGTACTGATCCTGGTCCGGGTACTGATCCAGGTCCGGGTACTGATCCTTGTCCGGGTACTCATCCTGGTCCGGGTACTCATCCTGGTCCGGGTACTCATCCTGGTCCGGGTCCTGATCCTGGTCCAGGTCCTGATCCGGGTACGGGTACTGATCCTGGTCCGGGTACTCATCCTGGTCCGGGTCCTGATCCTGATCCGGGTCCTGATCCTTGTCCGGGTACTGATCCGGGTCCGGGTACTGATCCGGGTTCGGGTACTGATCCGGGTCCGGGTACTGATCCGGGTCCGGGTACTGATCCGGGTCCGGTTACTGATGCCGGTCCGCGTACTGATCCGGATCCGCGTACTGATCCGGGTCCTGGTCCGGGTACTGATTAAGTTCCGGGTACTGATCCGGGTCCAGGTACTGATCCGGGTCCAGGTACTGATCCGGGTCCAGGTACTGATCCGGGTCCGAGTACTGATCCTGGTCCGGATACTGATCCGGGTCCAGGTACTGATCCGGGTCCAGGTACTGATCCTGGTCCAGGTACTGATCCGGGTCCAGGTACTGATCCGGGTCCAGGTACTGATCCGGGTCCGAGTACTGATCCTGGTCCGGGTACTGATCCGGGTCCAGATACTCATCCGGGTCCGGGTACTGGTCCTGGTACTGATCCGGGTCCAGGTACTGATCCTGGTCGGGTTACTGATCCGGGTCCAGGAACTGATCTTGGTCCGGGTACTGATCCAGATCCAGGTACTGATCCAGGTCCAGGTACTGATCCGGGTCCGGGTACTGATCCGGGTCCAGGTACTTATCCTTGTCCGGTACTGATCCTGGTCCGGGTACTGATCCGGGTCCAGATACTCATCCGGGTCCGGGTACTGATCCGGGTCCGGGTACTGATCCGGGTCCGGGTACTGATCCGGGTCCAGGTACTGATCCTGGTACTGATCCGGGTTCAGGTACTGATCCTGGTCCGGGTACTGATCTGGGTCCAGATACTCATCCGGGTCCGGGTACTAATCCGGGTCCGGGTACTGATCCGGGTCCGGGTACTGATCTGAGTCCGGGTACTGATCCTGGTCCAGGTACTGCTCCGGGTCCAGGTACTGATCCGGGTCCGGGTACTGATCCGGGTCCAGGTACTTATCCTTGTCCGGTACTGATCCTGGTCCGGTACTGATCCTGGTCCGGGTACTGATCCGGGTCCAGATACTCATCCGGGTCCGTGTACTGATCCGGGTCCGTGTACTGATCCGGGTCCAGGTACTGATCCTGGTACTGATCCGGGTTCAGGTACTGATCCTGGTCCGGGTACTGATCCGGGTCCAGATACTCATCCGGGTCCGGGTACTGATCCGGGTCCGGGTACTGATCCTGGTCCGGGTACTGATCCTGGTCCGGGTACTGATCCTGGTCTGGGTACTGATCTGAGTCCGGGTACTGATCCTGGTCCAGGTACTGATCCTGGTCCGGGTACTGATCTGAGTCCGGGTACTAATCCTGGTCCAGGTACTGCTCCGGGTCCGGGTACTAATCCTGGTCCAGGTACTGATCTGAGTCCGGGTACTGATCCGGTTCCAGGTACTGATCCGGGTCCGGGTACTGATCCTGGTCCGGGTACTGATCCGGGTCCGGGTATTGATCCACACTGGAGGCTGTGTGTGTGCAGTGACCCCTGACCCTCCCGGTGCGTCCTGTCTCCGGGTGAACCTGTTCCTGACCCAAGGGACGTTGCCCCTATCCCCGGCCCAATGGTGGGGCCATCGACCAGCACCTCCCCGGTGGGGCCCATCGACCAGCACCTCCCCGGTGGGGCCATCGACCAGCACCTCCCCGGTGGGGCCCATCGACCAGCACCTCCCCAGTGGGGCCCACCCGACCAGCACCTCCCCGGTGGTGCCACCTGACCAGCACCTCCCCGGTGGGGCCACCTGACCAGCACCTCCCCAGTGGGGCCCACCCGACCAGCACCTCCCCGGTGGTGCCACCTGACCAGCACCTCCCCGGTGGTGCCACCTGACCAGCACCTCCCCGGTGGGGCCCATCGACCAGCACCTCCCCGGTGGGGCCCACCTGACCAGCACCTCCCCAGTGGGGCCCACCCGACCAGCACCTCCCCGGTGGGGCCCACCCGACCAGCACCTCCCCGGTGGGGCCCACCCGACCAGCACCTCCCCGGTGGGGCCCACCTGACCAGCACCTCCCCGGTGGGGCCCACCCGACCAGCACCTCCCCGGTGGGGCCCACCCGACCAGCACCTCCCCGGTGGGGCCCACCCGACCAGCACCTCCCCGGTGGGGCCCACCCGACCAGCACCTCCCCGGTGGGGCCCACCCGACCAGCACCTCCCCGGTGGGGCCCACCCGACCAGCACCTCCCCGGTGGGGCCCATCGACCAGCACCTCCCCGGTGGGGCCCATCGCACCAGCTCTTGGGCAGACTGTTGGAGGGCTCCCAGTGCTGCAGTCAGTGAGTGGAAACGTTTAATTTTTTTATTGATTGGTTGATTTATTTTTTATTTATTATTTATTATTGATGATGGCTCTTTATTGGTAAAAGTGAAGTGTTTAATGCTTTGCAAAATCCCCTAACTTCCCTTCACCCCCCCAATCTCTGGTTACCTGCATCTAATTTATAAAGTGTAGGCCAGGTTTTTTTGAGTGTACAAAAATCAACATTAGAGACATCAAAACATGGAGAATAGGTGCAGGAGTAGACCATTCGGCACTTCGAGCCTGCACCACCATTCAACATCATGGCTGATCTGGGCTAAGTTAGTTTGGAGTAACTTTTCACTGCCTAAACTTGCAAAACAGGCATAAGTAGCTGATAACAGCCCTTTTTGGAAAAAAAAACAACTAAAACAAAACTTTTCTAACTAACTAGAAGTGGAGCAAACTAAATGCCGAGAATTGCGATTTCTAAGATACTCCATACTAAACTAGTTGCTCCAAAAAAATAGCAACTCGAGCCGAACCTTGGGCCCGTGGAATGGTGTTCCCCAGGGGCAGTATATATATATATATTACCGAACCTTGGGCCCGTGGAGTGGTGTTCCCCAGGGGCAGTATATATATATTAATGACCTGGACTTGGGTATACAGGGCATCATTTCAAAGTTTACAGATGATACAAAACTCGTAAATGTAGTAAACAATGAGGAGAACATAAATAGGAGTCGGCCATTCGGCCCCTCGAGCCTGCTCCGCCATTCAATGAGATCACGGCTGATCTTTGTCAACTCCACTTTCGTGCCCGATCCCCATATCCCTTGATTCCCTTAACAACCAAAAATCTATCGATCTCTGCCTTGAATATACTCAATGATTGAGCCTTCACAGCCCTCTGGGGCAGAGAATTCCAAAGATTCACCACCCTCTGAGTGAAGAAATTCCTCCTCAGTCCTAAATGGCCGACTCCTTATGCTGAGACTGTGACCCCTGGTTCTAGACTCCCCAGCCCGGGGAAAACACCCTCCCTGCATCTACCCTGTCAATCCCTGTAAGTTTGTTGTATTTTTCAGTGAGATCACCTCTCATTCTTCTAAACTCCAGAGAGTATAGGTCTCTTCTACCCAATCTCTCCTCATAGGACAATCCCCCCATCCCAGGAATCAGTCTGGTGAACCTTCGCTGCACTCCCTCTATGGCACGTATATCCTTCCTTAGAGATACAGTGATCATGACCATCTATAAAAAAAGGGGACAAGTCTGACTGCAGGAACTACAGAGAAATCTCCCTGTTATCAGCCACTGGGAAAGTCCTCGTCAACCGTCTTCTCCCTGTGGCCGAGGAGCTCCTCCCGGAGTCACAGTGCGGATTTCGTCCCCTACGGGGCACAACAGACATGATATTTGCAGCGCGACAACTGCAGGAAAAATGCAGGGAGCAGCACCAGCCCTTATACATGGCCGCCTTCGATCTTACAAAAGCCTTGGACACTGTCAACTGCGAGGGTCTATGGAGCGTCCTCCTCCGTTTCGGATGCCCCAAAAGTTCGTCACCATCCTCTGCCTGCTTCACGATGACATGCAGGCCGTAATTCTTACCAACGGATCCATTACAGACCCAATCCACGTGCGGACCGGGGTTAAACAGGGCTGTGTTATCGCCCCAACCCTCTTCTCAATCTTCCTCGCTGCCATGCTCCATCTCACAGTCAACAAGCTCCCCGCTGGAGTGGAACTAAACTACAGAACCAGTGGGAACCTGTTCAACCTCCACCAGCCTGTCCTCACTGCACAGCACCGCCCCCCAGTCATCAAGATCCACGGCGTGGCCCTGGACAACGTGACCCATTTCCCTTATCTCGGGAGCCTCCTATGAACAAGAGCAGAGATTGATGACGAGATCCAACACCGCCTCCAGTGCGCCAGTGCAGCCTTCGGCCGCCTGAAGAAAGGAGTGTTTGAAGACCAGGCCCTCAAATTTGGCACCAAGCTCATGGTCTACAGGGCTGTAGTAATACCCACCGTCCTGTATGGCTCAGACACATGGACCATGTACAGTAGACACCTTAAGTTGCTGGAGAAATACCACCAATGATGTCTCCACAAGATTCTACAAATCCCCTGGGAGGACAGACGCACCAACCTTAGCGTCCTCGACCAGACCAACATCTCCAGCATCGAAGCACTGACCACACTCGAGCAGCTCCGCTGGGCAGGCCACATTGTCCACATGCCCCAGACACGAGATTCCCAAAGCAAGTGCTCTTCTCGGAACTTCTTCATGGCAAACGAACCAAAGGTGGGCAGAGGAAACGTTCCAAGGACACCCCTCAAAGCCTCCCTGATAAAGTGCGACATCCCCACCGATATCTGGGAGTCCCTGGCCAAAGACCGCCCTAAGTGGAGGAAGTGCATCCGGGAGAGCGCTGAGCACCTCGAGTCTCGTCGCCGAGAACATGCAGAAACCAAGCGCAGGCAGCGGAAGGAGCGTGCAGCAAACCAGTCCCACTCCCCTTCCCTCAACCACTGTCTGTCCCACCTGTGACAGGGACTGTAATTCCCTTATTGGACTGTTCAGCCACCTAAGGATTCATGTTAAGAGTAGAAGCAAGTCTTCCTCGATTCCAAGGGACTGCCTATGATGATGATCCTTCCTTCGGTAAGGAGACCAAAACTCTCCACAATACTCCAGGTTTGGTCTCAGCAGGGCCCTGTATAATTTCAGAGACGGAATTAGTGAACGTCTCATGACTCTCTGACTCACCCTATCACTGAATCAATGCACCACAGTCATCACTGTGTACGCCCCAACACTCGATGCAACAGATGAGACCAAAGAGGGTTCTTACTCCAGTCTCGAAAAATCCCTGTCCCACGTCCCTACGGACGACAAACTGATGATCTCGGCGACTTCAACACCAGGGTCGGCAAGTACACAGCCCTCTGGGGAGGTGTGATTGGCAGAGAGGGTAGGGAAAACCAACCCCAGTGGTACCCTACTCCTGACAAAATGTCTAGAGCACGACCTTGTCACAACCAACACCTTGTTCCACCAGAGGGACAAGTACAAGGTAGCGTGGCAACACCCTCACTCCAAACACTGGCACCTGCTCGACTATGTCATCGTCCGAGCCAGGGATCGGAAGGATGTGCACATCACCCGCGCCATGACAGGAGCTGACGACTGCTGGACAGACCATCGCCTAATCCGATCCATCATCGACATCAACATAGACCCAAAGCAGAGGGGACAGCAGAAGCAGTGTCGCAAAAAAGTCAATGCCGGAGCACTTAGAGACCCAGCTAAGAGAGCCCTATACAGCCAGCACCTCACAGCTAACCTGGCGTGCCTTGATGACCCTGAGACGCAGAATGCCCACAGCACTTGGTCTGCCCTCCAGGCCTCTATAACCAGTGCCTGCGAAGAGACGCTCGGTCACTCAACCAGGAAACACCAGGACTGGTTTGATGAGAATGATCAGGAGATCCAGGAGCTAATAGATCGCAAGCTCAGGGCATTTCTGAACCTAAAGCAACAACCCAACTCGGGAGCAGCAAAGCAGCTTTACAGATGGCTCAACGCTGAGGTCCAACAAAACACCCGCGACCAAAAGAACAGGTGGTGGTGGAGAAAGCACAGGAGATACAACATCTGGTCAACATCCATGATGTGTGAGGATTCTTCATCGCACCCAAGGCCCCACCCCACTGCTGGCCAAGAATGGGGAAACACTCATCAAGGACACCGAGGCTGTCAGGACCCGCTGGAAGGAGCACTTCGAAGATCTCCTTGACTGAGACTTTGCCTTTGACTCGAGTGTTCTCGACTCTATCCCGCAGCATGCTACCCGCCCCCATCTCAGCAAAACCCCAGCCCTGCACAAGGTAGAAAAGGCCATCCGTCAGCTCAAGAACAAGGCAACGGGAGCGGATGGTGTTATGTTGAGAATAAATCCACAGGACTGTATCGCAAGCTCAAACTTTTGTGACCGTGGTCTCTTTATTCAGACTCCAGTATGAGGAGTCACCTTTTATACCTGCTTGTCCCAGGGTGCACAGGTGACCCTTAGGTCTCCCACAGGTGTGCCCCCTAGTGGCAAGTCTTACATTTGGGTAAGGTCTACATACATACGTAACAGATGGAACCCCCGCTGAGGCACTAAAGTATGGCGGAGAGGCACTATTGGCATCAATGCATGACCTCAGCTCTCATCTGAAAGGAGGAGAGCATGCTGGGAGATCTCAGAGACAGTGATCGTGACCATCTTTAAAAAAGGGGACAAGTCCGACTGCAGCAACTACAGAGGGATCTCCCTGTTATCAGCCACTGGGAAAGTCATCGCTAGAATCCTCCTCAACCGTCTTCTCCCTGTGGCTGAGGAGCTCCTCCCGGAGTCACAGTGCGGATTCCGTCCGCTACGGGATACAACGGACATGAACTTTACGGCGCGACAACTGCAGGAGAAATGCCGGGAACTGCACCAACCCTTATACATGGCCTTCTTTGACCTTTCAAAGACCCTCGACACTGTTAACCGCGAGGGTCTATGGAAGGTCCTCCTCAGTTTCAGATGCCCCCAAAAGTTTGTCGCCATCCTTCGTGATACGTCCTTATTACACAGTATAAATGCACACGAGGCCCATGCTTGAGAGGTCAGTCTGTGACCTGTCCTTTATTCCTTAGCACTCAAGTGATGAAGGTGGGTGGAGCTTCCCCTTTTATACCTGAAGGTCCAGGTTAGGAGTGTCTCCCATCTAGTGGTCAGTGTTCTCACGGTGTACAACTTAGGTCAGTTTATACATGGGTTACAATGCTGGTTGAATACATGACATCACCTCCCCCCCCCAAAAGTCTTATTGGGATCACAGGTTGAGTCTCTCTGGTGGTTTACACTCTCTTGTAGAGCGCCCGAGTTGGGGCTCCGGTTGTTGGGCGCTGGCCTGAGTGTTTGCAGTGCCTCAGGCCTGTCCGGACTGCCCACAGTGACTGGGCTCTCCTCCCTTTGGTTCCGGTGTTCGGTCACCTTTGGTGGAGTGAACTCTACATCGTGTTCTTCCTCTGCTTCTTCTATGGGGTTGCTGAACCTCCTTTTTGTTTGATCCACATGTTTGCGGCAGATTTGTCCATTGGTAAGTTTAACTACCAGAATCCTATTTCCCTCTTTGGCAACCACAGTGCCTGCGAGCCATTTGGGCCCTGCAGCGTAGTTGAGGACAAAAACAAGATAATTTACATCAATGCATCACGCCCTCGCATTCCTGTCATGGTAATGATATTGTGGCTGGCGCCTGCTCTCGACAATTTCTTCCATATTGGGGTGTATAAGGGATAATTGGGTTTTGAGCGTCCTTTTCATTAGTAGCTCTGCGGGTGGAACCCCTGTGAGCGAGTGTGGTCGGGATCTATAGGCCAACAGGAGGCGTGATAAGCGGGTTTGTAGGGAACCCCCTTGGAATCTTAGCATCCCCTGTTTGATTATCTGCACTGCTCGTTCTGCCTGGCCGTTTGAGGCCGGCTTGAACAGTGCCGTTCTAACATGATTAATTGCATTGCCTGCCATGAAGTCCTGGAATTCAGTGCTTGTGAAGCACGGGCCATTGTCGCTGACCAAGATGTCCGGTAGACCATGGGCGGCGAACATTGCCCGTAGGCTTTCCACCGTGGCAGAGGATGTGCTTGAATTTAAAATGTCACACTCGATCCATTTGGAGTAGGCGTCGACTACAATCAAAAACATTTTCCCCATGAAAGGACCTGTGTAGTCCACATGGATGCGTGACCAAGGCTTGGCGGGCCATGGCCAGGGGCTAAGGGGGGCTTCCCTGGGCGCATGGCCCAGCTGGGCACACGTGTTGCACCTGCGAACACAATGTTCCACCTGCGAACACAATGTTCCAGGTCTGCATCTATCCCTGGCCACCAAACGTGTGACCTGGCAATTGCCTTCATCGTGACAATGCCCGGGTGCCCATTGTGGAGTTCTCTGATGAACACCTCTCTGCCCATCTGGGGCATGACTACGCGGTTTCCCCACAGTAGGCAATCGGCCTGAATCGAGAGTTTATCCTTGCGCCTGTGAAATGGTTTAAATTTCAGGGCATGCCCTGTACGTGGCTGCCCAGTCCCCATTCAGGACACATTTCTTGACTAGAGACAAGTGGTCTCTATTTGTCCAGACTTTAATCTGACGGGCTTCAACAGCCATGACCATCTCAGCACCATGCTCGGTAGCCCCCTCAGTGGTGGCTAGTGGGAGCCTGCTGAGTGCATCGGCGCAGTTTTCGGTGCCCGGTCTGTGCCGAATTGTGTAGTCATAGGCAGCTAATGTGAGTGCCCACCTCTGTATGCGGGCCGATGCATTTGCATTTATGGCCTTGTTGTCGGCCAAAAGGGACGTTAGGGGTTTGTGATCTGTCTCCAGCTCAAATTTCCTGCCAAAAAGATACTGGTGCATTTTCTTTACCGCATATACACATGCGAGTGCCTCCTTTTCTACCATCCCGTAGCCCCTTTCTGCCTGGGACAGACTCCTGGAGGCATAAGCTACCGGCTGTAACTGACCCTTGGCATTGACATGCTGCAACACACACCCGACACCATAGGACGACGCATCGCACATTAACACAAGTTTCTTACATGGGTCATAAAACGTTAAGATTGTTGGAACATAAATTGTGTGCTCTATTAAAAGCCCTTTCCTGGCTGTCCCCCCAGACCCATTCACGACCTTTGCGCAGGAGCACGTGTAGCGGCTCTAGCAGCGTGCTCAATTTGGGAAGAAAGTTACCAAAATAGTTCAGGAGCCCCAGGAACGAACGCAGCTCCGTCGTGTTACGGGGTCTGGGTGCTCTCTGGATCGCTTCCGTCTTGGATACAGTAGGGCTGATCCCGTCTGCTGCTACCCTCATCCCCAGGAATTCTACCTCTGGAGCGAGGAAGACGCACTTCGCCTTTTTCAGTCGCAGACCTACCCGGTCCAGTCTGCGAAGCACCTCCTCCAGGTTATGAAGGTGTTCTTCAGTATCGTAACCCGTAATGAGGATGTCGTCCTGAAAAACCACCGTCCCTGGAATCGACTTGAGGAGGCTTTCCATATTTTGTTGGAAGATCGCGGCGGCCGAGCGAATCCCGAACGGACATCTGTTGTACTCAAACAACCCCTTGTGTGCCGTGATGGTGGGCAGCTTCTTCGACTCACTCGCCAGCTGCTGGGTCATGTAAGCTGAGGTCAGGTCCAATTTTGAAAAAAGTTTGCCACCAGATAGCGTCGCAAAGAGGTCCTCCGCTCTCGGTAGCGGGTACTGGTCTTGGAGTGACACCCGATTGATGGTGGCCTTTTAATCGCCACATATCCTGACCGACCCACCCGCCTTGAGCACCGGCACAATCAGGCTCGCCCAGTCACTGAATTCGACTGGCGAGATGATGCCTACCCTCAACAGGCGGTCCAATTCGCCTTCTATCTTTTCCCGCATCACGTACGGCACCGCTCTGGCCTTGTGGTGTACTGGTCTGGCGTCCGGGTTTATGTGAATCACTACCTTGGCCCCCATGAAAGTGCCAATGCCAGGTTGAAATAATGAGTCAAATTTGTCCAGGACCTGAGAGCATGATACTCGCTCCACAAAGGAAATTGCATTGACATCGCCCCATTTCCAGTTCATGACAGCAAGCCAACTCCTCCCCAGTAGTGCGGGACCGTCCCTTGGGACAATCCAGAGTGGCAACCTGTTCTCCGAATCTTTGTGGGTCACGACTACCGTGGCGCTGCCTCGCACCGGAATGATCTGCTTTGTGTAAGTCCGTAGCTGTGCATCAATCGGCGATAATTTTGGCCTCCTGGCCTTGGATGCCCACAATTTTCCAAATTGTTTGATACCCATCACGGACTGGCTGGCCCCCGTGTGTAACTCCATTGATACTGGGATGCCATTGAGGAGCACTTTCATCATTATCGGTGGCGTCCTGGTGCATTAACTGTATACGTGCTCCACATGAACTCGCTGAACTTCAGCTTCCAGCGATTTCCCCCAGTGTCCATTTCTGCAATTTCTGCAGGTATTTTGCTCATCTCTGCAAACTCCGGCTGAATGTGTACCTCCACGCCTTCAGAATGAGTTGCGGTTTGAAACAAAAGGTCCCTTGCCAGTCGATCGTCCCTGACAGTCCCTGTTATTGTCCTTGAGTGCACCATTAACAGGTGTTGATGGCCCCATTACTAGCCGCATTGTCCCTTGCAATGGCGTGAATCGCTGTTCAGCTTGCCATCGTCTCTGTTGAACTCCCCCTCTGGGTTCGACTACATGTTGGGGCATGCCCGACTGCCCTTGTCTGCCTGGAGAACTGTGTGCTGCTTTAACAATGTTGAATCTCTGTCCCAACCATTCCTTAACACAGTACCTCTCGTCTGTTCTGCTAGTGGCCATGCTCGCGTGGTTTAAATCCCAGTTTCTTGTCGCCATTGATACGTCCTTACTACACAGTATAAATGCACACGAGGCCCATGCTTGAGAGGTCAGTCTGTGACCTGTCCTTTATTCCTTAGCACTCAAGTGATGAAGGTGGGTGGAGCTTCCCCTTTTATACCTGAAGGTCCAGGTTAGGTGTATCTCCCACCTCGTGATCATTGTTCTCACGGTGTACAACTTAGGTCAGTTTATACATGGGTTACAATGCTGGTTGAATACATGACACTTCGCCTGCTCCACGACGACATGCAGGCCGTGATCCTGACCAACGGATCCATTACAGACCCAATCCACGTCCAGACCGGCGTCAAACAGGGCTGTGTCATCGCCCCAACCCTCTTCTCAATCTTCCTCACTGCAATGTTCCACATCACACTCAACAAGCTCCCCGCTGGAGTGGAACTAAACTACAGAACCAGTGGGAACCTGTTCAATCTTCGCCACCTCCAGGCCAAAGCCGTCCCAACCTCTGTCGTCGAGCTACAGTACGCGGACGACGCCTATGTCTGCGCACACAGAGGCTGAACTCCAGGACATAGTCGATGTATTTACTGAGGCGTACAAAAGCATAGGCCTTGCACTAAACATCCGTCAGACAGAGGTCCTCCCCCAGCCTGTCCTCGCTGCACAGCACTGCCCCTCAGTCATCAAGATCCATGGCGCGGCCTTGGACAAGGTGGACCATTTTATACACCTCAGGAGCCTCTTATTAGCAAGGACAGACATCGACGACGAGATCCAACACCATCTCCAGTGCGCCAGTGCAGCCTTCGGTCACCTGAGAAAGAGAGTGTTCGAAGACCAGGCCCTCAAATCCACCACCAAGCTCATGGTCTACAGGGCTGTAGTAATACCCACCCTCCTGTATGGCTCAGAGACATGGACCATGTACAGTAGACACCTCAAGTCACTGGAGAAATACCACCAACGATGCCTCCGCAAGATCCTACAAATCCCCTAGGAGGACAGACGCACCAACGTTAAAGTCCTCGACCAGGCCAACATCCCCAACATTGAAGCACTGACCACACTCGACCAGCTCCGTTGGACAGGCCACGTTGTCCGCATGCCCGACACAAGACTCCCAAAGCAAGCACTCTACTTGGAACTCCTACTTGGCAAGTGAGCCCCAGGTGGGCAGAGGAAACGTTACAAGGACACCCTCAAAGCCTCCCTGATAAAGTGCAACATCCCCACCTGGGAGTCCCTAGCCAAAGACCGCCCTAAGTGGATGAAGTGCATCCGGGAGGGCGCTGGGCACCTCGAGTCTCGTCGCCGAGAGCATGCAGAAACCAAGCGCAGGCAGCGGAAGGAGCGTGCGGCAAACCAGTCCCACCCTCCCTTTCCCTCAACCACTGTCTGTCCCACCTGTGACAGGGACTGTGGTTCCCATATTGGACTGCTCAATCACCTGAGAACTCACTTCGAGTGGAAGCAAGTCTTCCTCGATTCCGAGCGACTGCCTATGATGATGGAGATTTGGTTTGTAGATTTTGAAATACGAAACTTCTGAAGTTGAACCTTGAAACTGATGGGCAAGGATCACAAACCATAGCTGGAATCCTGCCGATGATACAAGTCACACAACTGGGGTTTTAATCACAAGGTGGCCATTTGCCAGTCCTCTCATTGACCGATGATCTGATTAATACACAATGGAGCTTAAAGCCCAGTCCAGTCCAATCTGAGCCCGATCATTGCAGCCCAGTGGATGATACTGAACAGCAGTGAGCAGAGTGGGTCAGTTTAACCTCCCTTTTATATCAGTGTCCTTGTTCAATTCAATATGGTCACTGCACTATTCCAGGTTAGTCATTGAACCTTTGGATTAAAGGCTCCCACTGCACTGGTGTAAACAGCAGCACATTGTTCACATTTACTGGGCTGATGTTTGTAAACCAAGTGGGAGGAGAGGCAGCAGCGATGTGACCCTATTAGCTGCTGAAAGCAGCAGGAGACTCGGGATTATAGTCACATTATATAGAATCTACAGCAGAGAAACAGACCATTCGGTCCCTCTGGTCAATGCTCCACACAAACCTCCTCCCACCACATCCCATGTTTTTCACCTGGTGCTGATCCAGCTTCCCCTCCAGTGCATGTGTTATTGGTCTCAAGCACACCTTGTGGTACTGAGCACAATAATCACATCGTGCAGTTATGGGGGGTCATGGGGCAGCTGATCAGCAGCTGCTCAGGTTCCACAAACAAGGTGAACAACCAATTGATTTAACTTTAAGGGTCAGTAGTGGAGGTCACAATGTAAACTCCCCATTCTGCAGAACATGCTGTTGGATCAGTTATATCCCCCTAAACAGGCAGGCAAGCCCCAAGTCTAACGTCTCATCCAAAGGACAGCAATACAACATTCCCTCAGTACTGGAGGGTGTATGTTATCTGCTGAAATCCTAGAGAGAGAGAGAGAGAGAGAGAGAGTGAGTAGCACAGAACAAGGAAAAAGCCATTTGGCTCCTCACCCCCACTCCAGCTGTAGACCAGGAGCATTATGCCCCAACACCTTCAACTGGTTTAACAGATTGAGCCAGAGGCCAGAAAGGTTGGCCTTCAATCCTCAAACCGAAATTGAGCAAAGTTTCTACAATCCCAATCTAGGTTTGTGTCTGTTTCCCTCCTATTTCACCAATCACCTTCCCTGTAACAGCCCAGCTTGGACCCAGCCATACAGAGAGCACCCTGTCCACACAACAAGCCAGTCTGAGTCCAATCACCTTCCCTGTAACAGCCCAGCTTGGACCCAGCCATTCAGCAAGCACCCTGTCTGCACAACAAGCTCGTCTGAGTCCAACAACATCCACCCCCAAACCACACCCCTTTTATACAGCTGCCAATCAGCTCATTGGCCAATCAGCTGGCCAATCAATGAGGTGGCGATTTAAAGTAATGTGGTCCTCAATAAATGGTACAGACACACACAAGACAATTTAAAGAGATAAATACATAAAAAGGTAAAGTAGAGAATGTGGCTCAGAGAGTGGGAGGATAAGTAATGTTTTATAACTGTTTATAAGTTTATGATCCATATTCTATTAATATTACAGGAACACAGTAACTCCTGATAGCCCCATACCATTCTTACACTGAGTATTGTAAGTGACAGTGTGTGAGATGAAATGTTGAACAATTGCAGTGCAGGGATTACAGAATTCTCCGGGGATGCTGCATTGAAAGGGTTAAAGACGTCTTGACATGAGGATATACGTCAGCTTCTGTTGTCACACCTGCTCAAATACTACACAGCCATTTGATCTTGTTACTGCCTCAACAACAACTTATCTATTGACACAGTGCCTTCAATGTAGAAACACATCCCAAGGGGCTTCACAGAGGTGTGAGGGACAACATACATCGAACCAAGGACAGAGATATTCAGAGGGGGTGACCACCAGCTCGGTCAGTGACCTCGGTCTAAGGAGGGCCTCAAAGGAGGAGAAGGTGGCCGAGGGTTTAGGGAGGGAGATTTAAACATAGAAACATAGAAAATAGTTGCAGGAGTAGGCCATTCGGCCCTTCGAGCCTGCACCGCCATTCAATAAGATCATTCACCTCAGTACCCCTTTCCTGCTTTCTCTCCATACCCCTTGAACCCTTTAGCCATAAGGGCCACATCTAACTCCCTCTTGAATATATCCAATGAACTGGCATCAACAACTCTCTGCGGCAGGGAATTCCACAGGTTAACCACTCTCTGAGTGAAGAAGTTTCTCCTCATCTTAGTCCTAAATGGCCTACCCCTTATCCTTAGACTGTGTCCCCTGATTCTGGACCTCGATGGCTAAAGATGTGGCTGCCATCGGTGTGGCAAAGAGAGGGCGAGATACAAGATGTAAGAGGAACACAAAGTTTCAGTGATAGGGAGGGGCGTGGCCATGGGGAATTTAAATATGAGGGTGAGAATATTGAAGTTGAGGTATTGTGGGACTGGTCAGTGAGGACAGGTGTGATGGGCGAGCAGGGCTTGGTGTAGGATAGGGGCTGTGCAGCAGAGTTTTGGAGAAGCTGGGTTTATGGAGGCCAAAGGGTGGGAGATTAACCGGGAGAATATTGGTGTAATCCAGTGTGGAGGTGATAAAGCCACAGATAAGCAGGATTTGTCTAGGTTTCACCATGGAGCAGAGCTGGATGGGAAACACGGAGGTACAGTGGTGTAGTGGTTATGTTACTGGACCAATAATCCACAGAACCTGAGTTAAAACCCACCATGGCAGTTTGAGCATCTGAACTCAGTGTAAAAACCTGGAAATAAAAGTCACCATGAAGCTGTGGGATTGCTGCAAATAATCAACTCCTGCCCTTTAGGGACGGGAACCTGCTATCCTAACCCCGTCTGGCCTGTACGTGACTCCAGTCCCACACCAATGTGTTTGTCTCTTTACTGGCTTGTGAATTGGCCCAGCGAGCCCCTCGCTTGTATAAAGCCACTGCGAAGGACTGCAGTGGTTGGAGAAGGCCCACCTCCAGCTTCTCAGGGCGACTAGGATGGCCAATAAATGCCGGCCTTGCCAGTGAGCTCACAGCCTGAGAATGGAAGGACTGAGGTCAATCATTCTCGATCAGTTTGTCTGCCCACTGCCCAACTCTGTCTGTATCACCCACAGTCCTTCAGCTGTTGCTTGCATAGAAACATAGAAACATAGAAACATAGAAAATAGGTGCAGGAGTAGGCCATTCGGCCCTTCTAGCCTGCACCGCCATTCAATGAGTTCATGGCTGAACATGCAACTTCAGTACCCCATTCCTGCTTTCTCACCATACCCCTTGATTCCCCTAGTAGTAAGGACTTCATCTAACTCCTTTTTGAATATATTTAGTGAATTGGCCTCAACAACTTTCTGTGGTAGAGAATTCCACAGGTTCACCACTCTCTGGGTGAAGAAATTCCTCCTCATCTCGGTCCCAAATGGCTTCCCCCTTATCCTTAGACTGTGTCCCCTGGTTCTGGACTTCCCCAACATTGGGAACATTCTTCCTGCATCTAACCTGTCTAACCCCGTCAGAATTTTAAACGTTTCTATGAGGTCCCCTCTCATTCTTCTGAACTCCAGTGAATACAAGCCCAGTTGATCCAGTCTTTCTTGATAGGTCAGTCCCGCCATCCCGGGAATCAGTCTGGTGAACCTTCGCTGCACTCCCTCAATAGCAAGAATGTCCTTCCTCAGGTTAGGAGACCAAAACTGTACACAATACTCCAGGTGTGGCCTCACCAAGGCCCTGTACAATTGTAGCAACACCTCCCTGCCCTTGTACTCAAATCCCCTCGCTATGAAGGTCAACATGCCATTTGCTTTCTTAACCGCCTGCTGTACCTGCATGCCAACCTTCAATGACTGATGTACCATGACACCCAGGTCTCTTTGCACCTCCCCTTTTCCTAATCTGTCACCATTCAGATAATAGTCTGTCTCTCTGTTTTTACCACCAAAGTGGATAACCTCACATTTATCCACATTATACTTCATCTGTCATGCATTTGCCCACTCACCTAACCTATCCAAGTCGCTCTGCAGCCTCATAGAATCCTCCTTGCAGCTCACACTGCCACCCAACTTAGTGTCATCCGCAAATTTGGAGATACTACATTTAATCCCCTCGTCTAAATCATTAATGTACAGTGTAAACAGCTGGGGCCCCAGCACAGAACCTTGCGGTACCCCACTAGTCACTGCCTGCCATTCTGAAAAGTCCCCATTTACTCCTACTCTTTGCTTCCTGTCTGACAACCAGTTCTCAATCCATGTCAGCACACTACCCCCAATCCCATGTGCTTTAACTTTGCACATTAATCTCTTGTGTGGGACCTTGTCGAAAGCCTTCTGAAAGTCCAAATATACCACATCAACTGGTTCTCCCTTGTCCACTCTACTGGAAACATCCTCAAAAAATTCCAGAAGATTTGTCAAGCATGATTTCCCTTTCACAAATCCATGCTGACTTGGACCTATCATATTACCTCTTTCCAAATGCACTGCTATGACATCCTTAATAATTGATTCCATCATTTTACCCACTACTGATGTCAGGCTGACCGGTCTGTAATTCCCTGTTTTCTCTCTCCCTCCTTTTTTAAAAAGTGGGGTTACATTGGCTACCCTCCACTCCATCGGAACTGATCCAGAGTCAATGGAATGTTGGAAAATGACTATCAATGCATCCACTATTTCCAAGGCCACCTCCTTAAGTACTCTGGGATGCAGTCCATCAGGCCCTGGTGATTTATCGGCCTTCAATCCCATCAATTTCCCCAACACAATTTCCCGACTAATAAGGATTTCCCTCAGTTCCTCCTCCTTACTAGACCCTCCGACCCCTTTTATATCCGGAAGGTTGTTTGTGTCCTCCTCAGTGAATACCGAACCAAAGTACTTGTTCAATTGGTCTGCCATTTCTTTGTTCCCCGTTATGACTTCCCCTGATTCTGACTGCAGGGGACCTACGTTTGTCTTTACTAACCTTTTTCTCTTTACATATCTATAGAAACTTTTGCAATCCGTCTTTATGTTCCCTGCAAGCTTCTTCTCGTACTCCATTTTCCCTGCCCTAATCAAACCCTTTGTCCTCCTCTGCTGAGTTCTAAATTTCTCCCAGTCCCCGGGTTCGCTGCTACTTCTGGTCAATTTGTATGCCACTTCCTTGGCTTTAATGCTATCCCTGATTTCCCTTGATAGCCACGGTTGAGCCACCTTCCCTTTTTTATTTTTACGACAGACAGGAATGTACAATTGTTGTAGTTCATCCATGCGGTCTCTAAATGTCTGCCATTGCCCATCCACAGTCAACCCCTTCAGTATCATTTGCCAATCTATCCTAGCCAATTCACGCCTCATGCCTTCAAAGTTACCCTTCTTTAAGTACTGGACCATGGTTTCTGAATTAACTGTTTCATTCTCCATCCTAATGCAGAATTCCACCATATTATGGTCACTCTTCCCCAAGGGGCCTCGCACAACGAGATTGCTAATTAATCCTCTCTCATTACACAACACCCAGTCTAAGATGGCCTCCCCGCTAGTTGGTTCCTCGACATATTGGTCTAAAAAACCATCCCTTATGCACTCCAGGAAATCCTCCTCCACTGTATTGCTTCCAGTTTGGTTAACCCAATCTATGTGCATATTAAAGTCACCCATTATAACTGCTGCACCTTTATTGCACGCACCCCTAATTTCATGTTTGATGCCCTCCCCAACATCACTACTACTGTTTGGAGGTCTGTACACAACTCCCACTAACGTTTTTTGTCCTTTGGTATTCTGCAGCTCTACCCATATAGATTCCACATCATCCAAGCTAATGTCCTTCCGAACTATTGCCTTAATTTGCTCCTTAACGAGCAATGCTACCCCACCTCCTTTTCCTTTTATTCTATCTTTCCTGAATGTTGAATACTCCTGGATGTTGAGTTCCCAGCCCTGATCATCCTGGAGCCACGTCTCCGTAATCCCAATCACATCATATTTGTTAACATCTATTTGCACAGTTAATTCATCCACTTTATTGCGGATACTCCTTGCATTAAGACACAAAGCCTTCAGGCTTGTTCTTTTAACACCCTTTGTCCTTTTAGAATTTTGCTGTACAGTGGCCCTTTTTGTTCTTTGCCTTGGGTTTCTCTGCCCTCCACTTTTCCTCATCTCCTTTCTGTCTTTTGCTTTTGCCTCCTTTTTGTTTCCCTCTGTCTCCCTGCATTGGTTCCCATCCCCCTGCCTGTCAAGGGAAGAGTTAATCACCTGACTGTCAGCCGTGGCTCAGTGAGCAGCACACTGGCCTCTGGTGGTGGCTTCAAGTCCCAGTCCAGACACTTCAGCACAGAATTCTAGGCTACCACTCAGTGCAGTGCTGAGGGAGTGCCGCACTGTCCGAGGGGCAGTACTGAGGGAGCGCCGCACTGCCGGAGGGGCAGTACTGAGGGAGTGCCGCACTGTCGGAGGGGCAGTACTGAGGGATTGCCGCACTGTTGGAGGAGCAGTACTGAGGGAGTGCCGCACTGACGGAGGGGCAGTACAGAGGGAGTGCCGCGCTGTCGGAGGGGCAGTACTGAGGGAGTGCCGCACTGTCGGAGGGGCAGAACTGAGGGAGCGCTGCACTGTCCGAGGGGCAGTACTGAGAGAGTGCTGCACTGTCTAAGGGGCAGTACTGAGGGAGCACTGCACTGTCCGAGGGCAGTGCTGAGGGAGTGCCGCACTGTCGGAGGGGCAGTACTGAGGGAGTGCCGCACTGTCGGAGGGGCAGTACTGAGGGAGTGCCGGACTGTCGGAGGTGGCGTCTTTTGGATGAGACGTTAAAACAAGGCCCCAAAATGCGATTGAACTTTTCTTTAATTCTACTTGTGATTATTTTAAATTTTGTTCTCTCTCATTACCATCCCACTGACCAATGGAAACACTGGGGTAGAAATTGTGGGACGATGTGGGACCTTATCAAAAGCTTTGCTAAAGTTCATATACACTGCGTCAAAAGTACTCCACTCATCGATCCTCCTGGTTACCTCCTCAAAACATTCAATCGGTTTAGTCCAACACGATCTTCCCTTAACAAATCCGTGCTGTCTGTCCCTAATTAATCCTTGCCTTTCCAAATGTAGACATAGAAACATAGAAAATAGGTGCAGGAGTAGGCCATTCGGCCCTTCTAGCCTGCACCGCCATTCAATGAGTTCATGGCTGAACATGCAACTTCAGTACCCCATTCCTGCTTTCTCACTATACCCCTTGATCCCCTTTTGGGGACTTCATCTAACTCCCTTTTGAATATATTTAGTGAAATAGAAATGTAGATTTATCCTGTCTTTCAGGATTTTCTCCAATAATTTCCCCACCACTGAGGTTGGGCTGACAGGCCTGTAATTACTCGGCCTATCCCTTTCTCACTTCTTAAACAAGGCTGCACATTATAGTCTCGATGTTGGAGACTGTGTACCCAGTAGTTTCGGTTCTGTCAGTCTGGTGCCTTTCGATAAAGATAAAGCTGTTTGTTGGTGCGAGGGACACAATCGGAAGCGTATTTCCATATCGACAGCGTGGTGCTGATTGTTTTTAGTAACAAGGCCCCTCTGGGACATCCCCCAGCTCAGATTAAACCTGACTGTGAAACCTGAGAGCATGTGTAGAGAAGATACTAGTCTTGATGTTATCACTGAGTTTCGGACATCTGTCAAGTATCAATAGCAAATAGTCACTGTGCTTCCAGTAAACCCAGGGCATTTAAAAATTAATTCCTGGGATGTAGACATCGCTGGGAAGGCTGGCATTTATTGCCCATCCCTAATTGCCCCTTGAGAAGGTGGTGGTGAGCCGCCTTCTTGAACCGCTGCAGTCCGTGTGGTGAAGGTGCTCCCACAGTGCTGTTAGGGAGGGAGTTCCAGGATTGTGACCCAGCGACGATGAAGGAACAGCCGATATATTTCCCAGTCAGGATGGTGTGTGACTGGGAGGGGAATATGCACGGTGCACCGGTGGTGGAGGGAGGGAATGTTGAAGGTGGTGGATGGGGAGCCAATCAAGCGGCTGCTTTGTCCTGGATGGTGTCGAGCTTCTTGAGTGTTGTTGGAGCTGCACCATCCAGGCAAGTGGAGAGTATTCCATCACACTCCTGACTTGTGCCTTGTCGATGGTGGGGGGGCTTTGGGGAGTCAGGAGGTGAGACACTTGCCACAGAATACCCAGCCCCTGACCCGCTCTTGTAGCTACAGTATTTATGTGGCTGGTCCAGTTAAGTTTCTGGTCAATGGTGACCCCCAGGATGTTGATGGTGGGGGATTCGGCGATGGTAATGCCGTTGAATGTCAAGGGGAGGTGGTTACTCTCACTTGTTGGAGATGGTCACTGCCTGGCACTTGTGTAGTGTGAATGTTACTCGCCACTTATCAGCCCAAGCCTGAATGTTGTCCAGGTCTTGCTACATGTGGGCCTGGACTGTTTCATTATCTGAGGAGTTGTGAATGGAACTGAACACTGTGCAGTCATCAGCGAACATCCCCACTTCTGACCTTATGATGGAGGGAAGGTCATTGGTGAAACAGCTGAAGATGGTTGGGCCGTGGATACGGGAACTCTTTGGCACAAAAAATAGAAAAGTAAATTATAATTTAAATGGAGAACAATTGCAAAGTGCTTCAGTACAGTGGGACCTGGGGGTCCTTGTGCATGAAACACAAAAAGTTAGTATGCAGGTACAGTAAGTGATCTTGGCCTTTATTGCAAAGGGGATGGAGTACTACTCCAGCCTACTCCAGAGTACAAAGCCAGCGGTGTAATCCAGTGACGGTCAAAGCAGGAACGTAGTCGGGATGTCCAGAGAAGTCGAGGAGATCGGGAACCGATTGGAGAAAAGAGTTCAGCGACACAGACTTGGAGCGACCGAGCTGGTTCCAGGGTTTCTCAGCGCTGTTGGCCGATAGCGAACCCGGACTGTTTTACTTGCTGTCTGTCACTCGTTCTACTTCTTCCATTATCAGCAGACCCCAGAGCCCCTTCTCCCGTCGGTGAGTGGGAGCGGTTTCTGTGATTGGTCGGTGAGTCGGGAAGTCGGGAGGTCGGTGAGTCGGGAGGTCAGGAGGTCGGTGAGTCGGGAGGTCAGAGAATCGGGAGGTTGGAAGGTCAGAGAGTCAAGTGTTCAGAGAGTCAGGGGGCATAGATTTAAAGTAATTGGGGGGAGGATTAGAGGGGCGATGAGGAAATATTTCTTCACCCAGAGGGTGGTGGGGGTCTGGAACTCACGGCCTGAAAGGGTGGTAGAGGCAGAAACCCTCACCACATTTAAACAGGACCTGGATGTACACCTGAAGTGCTGTAACCCACAGGGCTACGGACCGAGAGCTGGAAAGTGGGATTAGGCTGGGTAGCTCTTGGTCGGCCGGTGTGGACACGATGGGCCGAATGGCCTCCTGTGTGGGAAGTGCTCTATGATTCTCTGACTCTATGAACACGGCCTCACTGAGGGAGACGTGGGGTAAAGAGCGAGGAAGGGAACAGGATGGAAAACACAGGAGGGGGGCATTCAAGGCTGGGTAACTCTCAGCTTAGAAACAATTTGCTGGCTGGGGAGCCGAGCCAGTCAGTGACCATTCTGAGTGGGGTTTCCATCAATCATCGCTGACGGGGCCAGTTTAGTTCCGGGTGTGTGTCGCTGCTTGTTACTGATAAGGTCTCGGTCTAACCAGCCGCTTCCGCTGCTTATCGACAGGGCACCAGCGGGTCGGTTCTGTGAGCGACCCACTGACCTGTGTTCGGGGAGGGAGCAGGAGGTGATCGGTAACAGTAACTGACCCTCCTGGTCCTGAGCCCCATCCCTGACCCTGACCCTAACCCTGACCCTGACCCGAACCCTGACCCTGAACCTAACCCTGACCCGAACCCGAACCCTGACCCTGAACCTAACCCTATCCTTGACCCTAAACCTAATCCTAACCCTGACCCTAACCCTGACCCAAACCCTGACACTAACCCTAACACTGACCCTGACCTTGAGCCTGGCGCTGACCCTGATCCTATCCCTAACCCTATCCCTAACCCTAACCCTGACCTTAACCCTGACCCTGCCCTGACCCTGACCCTTACCCTAACCCTGACCCTAACACTGACACTAACCCTGACCCTGACCCGAACCCTGACCCTGACCCACTGACCTGTGTTCGGGGGGTTGGGGGGCGGGGGCGGGGGCGATCAGTAACAGTAACCGACCCTCCTGGTCCTGAGCCCCGTGCACAGCTCAGCCAATCAGTAACAGCGACTGGGAGTTCAATGTGAAAGTGTAATGGGAATGTTCCACATAGTGGTTAAAGTGTAGAGAGAAGTGACACACATTTTATATACACAGATAATAGAGAGAGAGAGAGACATGTAGACAGACAGAGTGGTACTTTAAATGTTACCGGTGCAGGTGTGATACATATACAGCCGGTGCTGTTGTTCCATGCCTTTGTTACCTCCAGACTTGACTATTCCAGCGCACTCCTGGCTGGCCTCCCACATTCTCCCCGACATAATCTAGAGCTGATCCAAAACTCGGCTACCCATGTCCTAACTCGCACCCGTAATGTGACACCGAGTGGCATAAAGAGATATTAGGGCAGGTGACCAAAAGCCTGGTCAAAGAGGTAATTTTTAAGGAGCATCTTAAACAAGGAAAGAGAGGTAGAGAGGTGGAGAGGTTTAGGGAGAGAGTCCCAGAGCTTGGGACCCAGGCAGCTGAAGGCACGGCCACCGATGGTGGAGCGATTATAATCAGGGATGGTCAGGACGGCAGAATTTGAGGAGCACAGACATCTCTGGGGCAGGGGGGGGGGAGGCTGGAGGAGATTACAGAGAGAGGGAGGGGCGAGGGCCATAGAGGGATTTGTAAACAAGATTGAGAATTTTGAAATCGAGGCATTGCTTAACCGGGAGCCAATGTAGGTCAGTGAGCACAGGGTGATATCTGTACACTGACTGGTGTCTCTCACTCCAATTCAAGGAGATATCGGTACACTGACTGGTGTCTCTCAGTCCCTCTCTCTCAAGGTGATATCTGTTCACTGACTGGTGTCTCTCACTCCAATTCAAGGAGATATCGGTACACTGACTGGTGTCTCTCAGTCCCCTCTCCCTCAGGGTGATATCTGTACACTGACTGGTGTCTCTCACTCCAATTCAAGGAGATATCGGTACACTGACTGGTGTCTCTCAGTCCCACTCCCTCGGGTTGTTATCTGTACACTGACTGGTGTCTCTCAGTCCGTCTCTCTCAGGGAGATATCTGTACACTGACTGGTGTCTCTCAGTCCGTCTCCCTCAGGGAGATATCTGTACACTGACTGGTGTCTCTCAGTCCCCTCTCCCTCAGGGAGATATCTGTACACTGACTGGTGTCTCTCAGTCCCTCTCCCTCAGGGAGATATCTGTACACTGGCTGGTGTCTCTCAGTCCCTCTCGCTCAGGGAGATATCTGTACACTGGCTGGTGTCTCTCAGTCCCTCTCCCTCAGGGAGATATCTGTACACTGACTGGTGTCTCTCAGTCCCATCCCTCAGGGAGATATCTGTACACTTTATTCCCTTATCGCTCAAAAATCTGTCCAGCTCCATCTTAAATTTATTCAATGACACAGCCTCCCCAGCTCTCCACAGATTTACAACGCTCTGAGAGAAGAAATTCCTCCTCATCTCAGTTTTAAATGGGCGGCCCCTTATTCTGAGACTATTGGACTATATTTTCCCCATGCTGTTTTTTGGCGTATTGTCAGAGTTGGCCCGAACCTTTTTTGGCCCCGAATATTCCCCAGAAATAACGATCAAATTTCAGGCATGGAGCTGTGTGGGTTCCCTGACCTTCACCCCCCTCACCCACCCCCGAGTTCCTGACCTTCGGCCTCCCCTCACCCACTCCCGGGTTCCTGACCTTCGGCCACCCGAGTTTTTGACACCCCCCGAGTCCCTGACCTCGCCCCGATTGATCCCCTCTCCGCTCTCCCCGCATCGATTCCCTCTCCTCTCTCTCCCCTCCCCCGGCCACCCCCCCCCACATCAATCCCCGCCCTCCAGCCCCTCCCCCACCACACGGCCGTGCAGAGGGAGTGGAAAACACGGAGCCAATAATCGCTGCGATTGTTGAACACTCCGTTCTCGGGATGTGGGCATCGCTGGCCAAGCCTAACCCTAACCCTGACCCTAACCCTGACCGTGACCCTGAACCTGACCATAACCATGACCCTAACCCTGACCCAAACCCTGACCCTAACCCTAACCCAGACCCTGACCCTGACCCTGACCCTGACCCTAACCCTGACCCTAACCCTGACCCTAATCCTGACCGTAACCCTGAACCTGACCCTGACCCTGACCCTAACCCTGACCCTGACCCTGACCCTAACCCTGACCCTGATCCTAACCCTAACCCTGACCCTGACCCTAACCCTAACCCTGACCGTATCCCTGAACCTGACTCAAACCCTGACCCTAACCCTAACCCTGACCCTGACTCTGACCCTAACCCGAACCCTAACCCTAACCCTAACCCTAACACTGACCCTAACCCTGACCCTGACCCTAACCCTGACCCTAACCTTAACCTGACCCTAACCATGACCCTATCCAAAACCCTGATCCTAACCCTAACCCTGACCCTAACCCTAACCCTAACCCTGACCCTGAGCCTAACCCTGACCCTAACCTTAACCCTGACCCTAACCATGACCCTATCCCTAACCCTGTCCCTGACCCTCACCCTAACCCTGATCCTGAATCTAACCTGAACCCGAACCCTATCCTTAACCCTGATCCTGACCCACTGACCCGAACCCTGACCCTGACCCACTGACCTGTGTTCGGGGAGGGCGGGGGGCGATCAGTAACAGTAACCGACCCTCCTGGTCCTGAGCCCCGCGCACAGCTCAGCCAATCAGCAACAGCGACTGGGAGTTCAATGTGAAAGTGTAATGGGAATGTTCCACATCGTGGTTAAAGTGTAGAGAGAAGTGACACACATTTTATATACACAGATAATAGAGAGAGAGAGAGACATGTAGACAGACAGAGTGGTACTTTAAATGTTACCAGTGCGGGTGTGATACATGTACACCCGGTGCTGTTGTTCTGTGCCTTTGTTACCTCCAGACTTGACTATTCCAGCGCACTCCTGGCTGGCCTCCCACATTCTCCCCGACATAAACTAGAGCTAATCCAAAACTCGGCTACCCATGTCCTAACTCGCACCCGTAATTTGATACCGAGCGGCATAAAGAGATATTAGGGCAGGTGACCAAAAGCCTAGTCAAAGAGGTAGGTTTTAAGGAGCATCTTAAACAAGGAAAGAGAGGTAGAGAGGTGGAGAGGTTTAGGGAGGGAGTTCCACAGCTTGGGGCCCAGGCAGCTGAAGGCACGGCCACCGATGGTGGAGCGATTATAATCAGGGATGGTCAGGAGGGCAGAATTTGAGGAGCACAGACATCTCGGGGGTTGGGGGGCTGGAGGAGATTACAGAGATAGGGAGGGGTGAGGCTGTGGAGGGATTTGTAAACAAGATTGAGAATTTTGAAATCGAGGCATTGCTTAACCGGGAGCCAATGTGATACCTGTACACTGACTGGTGTCTCTCAGTCCCTCTCCCTCAGGGAGATATCTGTACACTGACGGGTGTCTCTCAGTCCCTCTCCCTCAGGGAGATATCTGTACACTGACTGGTGTCTCTCAGTCCCTCTCCCTCAGGGAGATATCTGTACACTGACTGGTGTCTCTCAGTCCCTCTCCCTCAGGGAGATATCTGTACACTGACTGGTGTCTCTCAGTCCCTCTCCCTCAGGGAGATATCTGTACACTTTATTCCCTTATCGCTCAAAAATCTGTCTATCTCCGTCTTAAATTTATTCAATGACACAGGCTCCCCAGCTCTCCACAGATTTACAACCCTCTGAGAGAAGAAATTCCTCCTCATCTCAGTTTTAAATGGGCGGCCCCTTATTCTGAGACTATCGGACTATATTTTCCCCATGCTGTTTTTTGGCGTATTGCCAGAGTTGGCCCGAATCTTTTTTCGCCCCGAATATTTCTCAGAAATATTCAGGCATGGAGGCTGTGTGGGTTCCCCGGGTTCCTGACCTTCGCCCCCCCCACCCCCACCCCCGGGTTCCTGACCTTCGGCCCCCTCCCCCACCCCCGAGTTCCTGACCTTCGCCCCCCCCCCCCCAACCCGGGTTCCTGACCTTCGGCCCCCTCCCCCACCCCCGAGTTCCTGACCTTCGCCCCCCCACCCCACCCCCGGGTTCCTGACCTTCGGCCCCCCCTCCCCCACCCCCGGGGTCCTGACCTTCGGCCCCCCGAGTTTTTGACACCCCCCGAGTCCCTGACCTTCTCCCCCCGATTGATCCCCTCTCCGCTCCCCCCGCATCGATTCCCTCTCCTCTCTCTCCCCTCCCCCGGCCACCCCCCCCACATCAATCCCCGCCCCCCAGCCCCTCCCCCACCACACGGCCGTGCAGAGGGAGTGGAAAACACGGAGCCAATAATCGCTGCGATTGTTGAACACTCCATTCTCGGGATGTGGGCATCGCTGGCCAAGCCTAACCCTAACCCTGACCCTAACCCTGACCGTAACCCTGAACCTGACCCTAACCCTGACCCGAACCCTGACCCTGACCCTGACACTGACCCTGACCC
This sequence comes from Pristiophorus japonicus, assembly GCF_044704955.1. NCBI lineage: Eukaryota > Metazoa > Chordata > Chondrichthyes > Pristiophoridae > Pristiophorus > Pristiophorus japonicus. The sequence goes on from NC_091989.1 coordinate 186,966,324, forward strand.
TGACCCTAACCCTGACCGTAACCCTGAACCTGACCCTAACCCTGACCCTAACCCTAACCCTGACCCTGACCCTAACCCTAACCCTGATCCTAACCCAGACCGTATCCCTGAACCTGACCCTAACCCTGACCCTGACCCTGACCCTGACCCTGAGCCTAACCTTAACCCTGACCCTAACCATGACCCTATCCCAAACCCTGACCCTAACCCAAACCCGAACCCTGTCCCTGACCCTAACCCGAACCCTGATCCTGAATCTAACCCGAACCCGAACCCTATCCTTAACCCTGATCCTGACCCACTGACCCTAACCCTGACCCTGACCCTGACCCTGACCCTGACCCGTGTTCGGGGAGGGCGGGGGGCGGGGGCGATCAGTAACAGTAACTGACCCCCCTGGTCGTGAGCCCCGCGCACAGCTCAGCCAATCAGTAACAGCGACTGGGAGTTCAATGTGAAAGTATAATGGGAATGTTCCACATAGTGGTTAAAGTGTAGAGAGAAGTGACACACATTTTATATACACAGATAATAGAGAGAGAGAGAGACATGTAGACAGACAGAGTGGTACTTTAAATGTTACCAGTGCGGGTGTGATACATGTACACCCGGTGCTGTTGTTCCGTGCCTTTGTTACCTCCAGACTTGACTATTCCAGCGCACTCCTGGCTGGCCTCCCACATTCTCCCCGACATAATCTAGAGCTGATCCAAAACTCGGCTACCTGTGTCCTAACTCGCACCCGTAATGTGACACCGAGCGGCATAAAGAGATATTAGGGCAGGTGACCAAAAGCCTAGTCAAAGAGGAAGGTTTTAAGGAGCATCTTAAACAAGGAAAGAGAGGTAGAGAGGTGGAGAGGTTTAGGGAGAGAGTTCCAGAGCTTGGGGCCCAGGCAGCTGAAGGCACGGCCACCGATGGTAGAGCGATTATAATCAGGGATGGTCAGGAGGGCAGAATTTGTGGAGCACAGATATCTCGGGGGTTGGGGGGCTGGAGGAGATTACAGAGAGAGGGAGGGGCGAGGGCCATAGAGGGATTTGTAAACAAGATTGAGAATTTTGAAATCGAGGCATTGCTTAACCGGGAGCCAATGTAGCTCAGTGAGCACAGGGTGATATCTGTACACTGACTGGTGTCTCTCAGTCCGTCTCTCTCAGGGAGATATCTGTACACTGACTGGTGTCTCTCAGTCCCTCTCCCTCAGGGAGATATCTGTACACTGACTGGTGTCTCTCAGTCCCTCTCCCTCAGGGTGATATCTGTACACTGACTGGTGTCTCTCAGTCCGTCTCTCTCAGGGAGATATCTGTACACTGACTGGTGTCTCTCAGTCTCTCTCCCTCAGGGAGATATCTGTACACTGACTGGTGTCTCTCAGTCCCTCTCCCTCAGGGAGATATCTGTACACTTTATTCCCTTATCGCTCAAAAATCTGTCTATCTCCATGTTAAATTTATTCAATGACACAGCCTCCCCAGCTCTCCACAGATTTACAACCCTCTGAGAGAAGAAATTCCTCCTCATCTCAGTTTTAAATGGGCGGCCCCTTATTCTGAGACTATTGGACTATATTTTCCCCATGCTGTTTTTTGGCGCATTGCCAGAGTTGGCCCGAATCTTTTTTGGCCTCGAATATTCCCCAGAAATAACGATCAAGTTTCAGGCATGGAGGCTGTGTAGGTTCCCCGGGTTCCTGACCTTCGGCCCCCCTCCCCCACCCCCGGGTTCCTGACCTTCGGCCCCCCTCCCCCACCCCCGGGTTCCTGACCTTCGGCCCCCCTCCCCCACCCCCGGGTTCCTGACCTTCGGCCCCCCCCTCCCCCTCCCCTCCCCCACCCCCGAGTTCCTGACCTTCGGCCCCCGTCCCCCACCCCCGAGTTCCTGACCTTCGGCCCCCCTCCCCCACCCCCGGGTTCCTGACCTTCGGCCCCCCGATTGATCCCCTCCCCCCTCATCAATCCCCGCCCCCCCAGCCCCTCCCCCACCACACGGCCGTGCGGAGGGAGTGGAAAACACGGAGCCAATAATGGCTGCCATTGTTGAACACTCCGTTCTCGGGATGTGGGCATCGCTGGCCAAGCCGCCATTTTGTGCCCATGCCCTAGTAGCCAATGAGAAGGGAGTGATGGTGTTTGGCCTTCTCCCTGACCCTTGGTTTGGGACAACCCAGTGTCTGGCCCGGCCCACCTCACAGGGCAGTGAGGAGTTGGGTGTGGGTCTGGAGTCACATATAGGCCGGGCCGGGTAAGGGCGACAGGTTTCCTTCCCTGAACCACAGTCGGGACTCTCACCGCTACCTACTCCTCTTTAAATGCTCCAGATTTGTAAACTGATTTCAGATTGTCAAACTGGTGGGATTGTTGAGTGCACTGGATCAGTAACACAACCTCCACACCACTGTCAGGGACACTGTCCAACATATCAACCCTTGTGACCATGGAACCGGCCCATCCACACTCCTTCAATTACAGCACTCACCCGTGGGCCGGGCTCGGGGGGCCTCCGTATGTTCTGGGCCAGACTTCTATTGGCCGAGGCACAGGATACAAGACCAGGGGGGTTAGGCTTCAACTGCACGCAACACGAGTTAGGCCACAGCTGGAGTACTGCGTGCAGTTCTGGTCACCACATTACAAGAAAGATGTGATTGCACTGGAGAGGGTACAGAGGAGGTTTACGAGGATGTTGCCGGGACTGGAGAATGTTAGCGAGGAGGAAAGATTGGATAGGCTGGGCGTGTTTTATTTGGAACTGAGGAGGCTGAGGGGAGATTTAATTGAGGTGTATAAAATTATGAGGGGCCTGGATGGAGTGGATAGGAAGGAGCTATTTCCCTTAGCAGAGGGGTCAATAACCAGGGGGCATAGATTTAAAGTAATTGATAGAAGGATTAGAGGGGAGATGAGGAAATATTTCTTCACCCAGAGGATGGTGGGGGTCTGGAACTCATGGCCTGAAAGGGTGGTAGAGGCAGAAACCCTCACCACATTTAAACAGGACCTGGATGTACACCTGAAGTGCTGTAACCCACAGGGCTACGGACCGAGAGCTGGAAAGTGGGGTTAGGCTGGGTAGCTCTTGGTCGGCCGGTGTGGACACGATGGGCCGAATGGCCTCCAGTGTGGGAAGTGCTCTATGATTCTCTGACTCTATGAACACGGCCTCACTGAGGGAGACGTGGGGTAAAGAGCGAGGAAGGGAACAGGATGGAAAACACAGGAGGGGGGCATTCAAGGCTGGGTAACTCTCAGCTTAGAAACAATTTGCTGGCTGGGGAGCCGAGCCAGTCAGTGACCATTCTGAGTGGGGTTTCCATCAATCATCGCTGACGGGACCAGTTTAGTTCCGGGTGTGTGTCGCTGCTTGTTACTGATAAGGTCTCGGTCTAAACAGCCGCTTCCGCTGCTTATCGACAGGGCACCAGCGTGTCGGTTCTGTGAGCGACCCACTGACCTGTGTTCGGGGAGGGCGGAGCGGGGGGGCGATCGGTAACAGTAACCGACCTTCCTGGTCCTGAGCCCCGAACCCTAACCCTAACCCTGACCCTAACCCGAACCCTAACCCTGACCCTGACCCGAACGCTAACCCGAACCCTGACCCGAACCCTGACCCTATCCCTGACCCTAACCCTAACCCTGACCCTGACCTGAACCCTAACCCTAACCCTGCGCCTGACCCAAACCCTAACCCTAACCCTGAACCTGACCCTAACCCTGACCCTGACCCTGACCCTAACCCTGACCCTGACCCTGAGCCTGACCCGAAGTCTGACCCTGACCCTAACTCTAACCCTGACCCTGAACCTAACCCTAACTCTAACCCTAACCTTAACCCTGACCCTAACCCTAACCCTGACCCTAACCCTAACCCTAACCCTGATCCTAACCCTAACCCTAATCCTGACCCTAACCCTAAGCCTGACCCTAACCCTAAGCCTAACCCTAATCCTGACCCTAACCCTAACCCTGACCGTAACCCTGACCCTGATCCTGACCCACTGACCTGTGTTCGGGGAGGGTGGGGGGAAATCGGTAACAGTAACTGACCCTCCTGGTCCTGAGCCCCTAACCCTGACCCTGACCTTAACCCTGACCCTGAGCGTGACCCACTGACCTGTGTTCAGGGAGGGAAGGTGGGGAGATTGGTAACAGAAACTGACCCTCCTGCTCCTGAGCCCCTAACCCGAACCCTGAACCTGACCCTGACCCTGACCCTAACCCTGACCCTGACCCACTGACCTGTGTTCGGGGAGGGCGGGGGGCGGGGGGTGATCAGTAACATTAACTGACCCTCCTGGTCCTGAGCCCCGCGCACAGCTCAGCCAATCAGTAACAGCGACTGGGAGTTCAATGTGAAAGTGTAATGGGAATGTTCCACATAGTGGTTAAAGTGTAGAGAGAAGTGACACACATTTTATATACACAGATAATAGAGAGAGAGAGAGACATGTAGGCAGACAGAGTGGTACTTTAAATGTTACCGGTGCGGGTGTGATACATGTACACCCGGTGCTGTTGTTCTGTGCCTTTGTTACCTCCAGACTTGACTTTTCCAGCGTACTCCTGGCTGGCCTCCCACATTCTCCCCGACATAATCTAGAGCTGATCCAAAACTCGGCTACCCGTGTCCTAACTCGCACCCGTAATGTGACACCGAGCGGCATAAAGAGATATTAGGGCAGGTGACCAAAAGCCTGGTCAAAGAGGAAGGTTTTAAGGAGCATCTTAAACAAGGAAAGAGAGGTAACGAGGTGGAGAGGTTTAGGGAGGGAGTTCCACATCTTGGGGCCCAGGCAGCTGAAGGCACGGCCACCGATGGTTGAGCGATTATAATCAGGGATGGTCAGGAAGGCAGAATTAAAGGAGTGCAGACATCTCGGGGGGTTGTGGGGCTGGAGGAGATTACAGAGATAGGGAGGGGCGAGGCTGTGGAGGGATTTATAAACCAGGATGAGAATTTTGAAATCGAGGTGTTGCTGAACCGGGAGCCAATGTATGTCAGCGAGCACAGGGGGTGATGGGTGAGTGGGACTGGGTGTGAGTTAGGACACAGGGCAGTGAGCACAGGGAGTGATGGGTGAGTGGGACTTGGTGCGAGTTAGGACACGGGGCAGTGAGCACAGGGGGTGATGGGTGAGTGGGACTTGGTGCGAGTTAGGACACGGGGCAGCCGAGTTTTGGATCACCTCTAGTTTACATTGAGTAGAATGTGGGAGGCCGGCCAGGAATGCGTTGGAATAGTCAAGTCTGGGGGTAACAAGGGCATTGATGAGGGCTTCAGCAGCAGAAGAGTTGAGGCAGGGGTGGAGACGGGCGATGTTACGGAGCTGGGAATAGGCGGAGTTAGTTATGCTGTGGATATGTGGTTGGAAGCTCATTTCAGGGTCAGATATGACCCCAAGGTTGTGAATATGTGAAGAATCCCACGGCACTATGTTGGGAGAAGAGCTGGGAGTTTTCCCGGTGTCCTGGGCCCAATGTTTATCCCACAACCAATGTCACTGAAACAGATTATCTGGTCACTTTATATAATTGCCTAATTGAGTGTGTAGAACTTACAGTGAGTGAGACACAAGATAAAGGATACACCATGCTCCCAGCCATTGGGCAGGTAATCTGGATTCAGACACAACTCCTCTGCCCAACCTCTCTCCCCGCAGTCCCTGCCTTTATTGACCCTTCGAGCAGCACTGGGCTGCCCACTGACTGAGCAGCTTCAGTTTACAAAAGGCCGACTGCCTCCCTTACTGCCCGTGTTCTGTTCCTAAACACTCTGTGCCCAAAGACCCGGCCCCCTCCCCTCACAGACTGACAGAAAGGGTTTCCTCACACAATGGTGAGGAGTGTCTGTCCCAACACCCAGACCCATGTAACACTGAGGGGGGAAATTACCCCGCGCCCTGATTGTGGGCGGAACCTTCCGGGGCCGCGACGTTTAGTGCCCAGTGCAGAAGTCCCGCCCCCACCGCGGAATTATCCTCACTGCCCCTCGAAGGAAGCAGAGCGCAATCTCACGTACTCCACGTCCATCGGGGGCGGTAACCGGGGTGGTAACCGGGGTAAGTGGGGCAGTAACCGGGGCGGTAAGTGGGGCAGTAACCGGGGCAGTAACCGTGGTAAGTGGGGCAGTAACCGAGGCGTTAACCGGGGTAAGTGGGGCAGTAACCGGGGCGGTAACTGGGGCGGTAACATGAGTAACCGGGGCGGTAACCGGGGTGGTAACTGAGGTAAGTGGGGCAGTAACCAGGACAGTAACCGGGGCGGTAACTGGGGTGGTAACCAGGGTGGTAATCGGAGTAACCGGGGCGGTAACCGCGGCGGTAACTGGGGCGGTAACCGGAGTAACCGGGGCGGTAACCAGGGTAAATGGGGCAGTAACCGGGGTGGTAACCGGGGTAAGCGGGGCAGTAACCGGAGCTGTAACTGGGGCGGTAACCGGGGTAATCGGGACGGTATGCAGGGTGGTGACCGGGGCCATAACCGGGTGGTAACCGTGCGGTAACTGAGGCGCTGAAGGACACGATACGCGGATGCTCCGTGTCGGGCTGTGGTGGTTTGATGCCCCTCCCCCGTACATTAAAGGGGCAGGGTCGCTGCTTACTCTGCAAGGCCTCTGATGGCCCCCACTGGGCCCCCAGAGCAGCGTGGGACCGGGCCGGTAGCCCAGCGCCCAAGGCGGAGCGCGGGCTGTATGATGGCGGCATGGACCACACTCGGGCCGCCATCCCTGAGCCGACCCGAGAGTCGGCCGACAGGAAAACATGGCGGCCCCTTTACGGAGCGCTCCGAGAGCGGATATCCGCCAGCCTCACGGCCCGGGGGGTAATTTCCCCCACGGGGGGGTGAGGGGTCGGGGCGGGGAGGTGAGAGGTCGGGGCGGGGAGGGGTCGGGGTGGGGAGGGGTCGGGGAGGTGAGGGGTCGGGGTGGGGAGGGGTCGGGGCGGGGAGGGGTCGGGGTGGGGAGGGGTCGGGGAGGTGAGAGGTCGGGGCGGGGAGGGGTCGGTGAGGGGATCGTGTCGGTGAGGGGTCGGGGAGGTGAGAGGTCGGGTCGGGGAGGTGAGAGGTCGGGGTGGGGAGGGGTCGGGGTGGGGAGGGGTCGGTGAGGGGTCGTGACGGGGTAGTGAGGGGTCGCTGATTGTGTTTAAACCCCCCCCTCACCTGCGATAACGAGACTATAAAAAGGAGTAAGTTTGCTCCCTTATTGTCGAGGCTCTGGGACAGACAACGCCCGGTCAGTATATAATCGAGGTGTCTCTCGGTTTACCTTCTGGGGACATGGGCACCGTTGCCGAGGCCGTTGTCCGTCCCGAGTTGTCCCGAGAAGGTCGGGGTGGCCCGTTTCCTACAACGGAAAGGCTCGCTAGGCCGCGTCACGGGGCAGCTCAGGGTCCACCACATTGGTGTGGGACTGGAGTCACGTGTAGGCCGGACTGTGTGAGGATGGCAGCTCTTTACAATATACATCAATGATTTAGATGAAGGAGTTGAGTGTAATATCTCCAAGTTTGCAGATGACACGAAGCTGGGTGGTGGTGTGAGCTGTGAGGAGGACGCTATGAGGCTGCAGGGTGACTTGGACAGGTTAGGCGAGTGGGCAAATACATGGCAGATGCAGTATAATGTGGATAAATGTGAGGTTATCCACTTTGGGGGCAAAAACACGAAGGCAGAATATTATCTGAATGGCTGTAGATTAGGAAAAGGGGAGGTGCAACGAGACCTGGGTATCATGGTACATCAGTCATTGAAAGTTGGCATGCAGGTACAGCAGGCAGTGAAGAAGGCAAATGGTATGTGTTGTGTATCTGTAAAGCATGCACTCCCATGTTCCGCCACCAGGGAGCGCATCCCCTGAAGTCCCAAGGGATCTCAGCATCCCTTGGGAGCACTGTATATAAGCCGGCCCCTAAGGCCTGTTCCTCACTCTGGAGCGTCTTAATAAAGACTGAGGTCACTGTTACTTTAACCTCCTTGTGTGCAGTCTCATCTGTGTTCGGAACACAATAACTGGCAACGAGTATACGAATCCAACGCAAAGATGCAGCAAACTGTGTGTATCCTGGAGAAGTTCTCGGAGGGTGAGGACTGGGAAGCCTATGTCGAACGGCTAGACCAGTACTTTGTAGCTAACGACCTGAACGGAGAAGGAAACGCTGCAAAAAGGAGAGCGACCTCCTCACAGTCTGCGGGGCACCGACCTACAGCCTCATGAAGAATCTTCTGGCTCCAGTGAAACCCACAGATAAGTCGTATGAGGAGCTGTGTATAGTGGTTCGGGAGCATCTTAACCTGAGGGAGAGCGCGCTGATGGCGAGGTATCGGTTCTACATGTGCCAGTGATCTGAAGGTCAGGAAGTGGCGAGCTACATCGCCGAGCTAAGGCGACTTGCAGGATAATGTGAGTTTGATGGCTACCTGGAGCAAATGCTCAGAGACTTTTTTGTACTGGGCATTGGCCACGAGAGCATCCTACGAAAACTTTTGACTGTAGAGACACCGACCCTCAGTAAGGCCATTGTGACAGCACAGGCGTTTATGTCCACCAATGATAACAACAAACAAATCTATCAGCACACAAATGCTAGCAATGTTCATAAATTAACTAGAACTGTGTTTGCGAGCAGAAATGTACAGGGCAGAAACCATGAGTCTGCAACTGCCAGCAGGCCTCAGGTGACCCAGATGACTCAGATTCCCCAACAAAGGATGAATGCAAGGCAATTCACACCTTGTTGGTGTTGTGGAGGCTTCCATTCAGCCTATTCATGCCATTTCAAAGGGTATGTTTGCAAGAGCTGTGGAACAATGGGGCACCTCCAACGAGTTTGCAGACGAGCTGCAAGCTCTGCAAAACCTGCTAACCACCACGTGGCAGAGGAAGATCAGTCCATGGTGGATCAAAGCAATTCCGAACCTCAGAGAGAGGAGGCAGTTGCTGAAGTACGCGGGGTGCACACATTTTTGATGAAATGTCCACCTATAATGCTAAATGTAAAATTGAATGGCTTACCATGGAACTGGCGCTAACCAATCCATCATGAATAAAAAGATGTTTGAGTGCAACAAGGCACTCAGATCAGCCCTGAGCACCATCCACACGAAACTGACAATGTACACCAAAGAGTTTATCACTGTCCTGGGCAGCGCCATGGTCAAGGTCACCTACGAGGGCACGGTGCATGAACTGCCACTCTGGGTTGTCCCGGGCGATGGCCCCACACTGCTTGGAAGGAGCTGGCTGGGCAAAATCCACTGGAACTGGGATGACATCTGAGCGCTATCACATGTCGATGAGGCCTCATGTACCCAGGTTCTTAGCAAATTTCCTTCCCTTTTTGAGCCTGGCATTGGAAACATTTCCGGGGCGAAGGTGCGGATCCACTTGGTCCCAGAGGCATGATCCATTCACCACAAGGCGCGAGCGGTACCTCACATGAAGAGGGAGAGTGTGGAAATCGAGCTGGACAGGCTGCAACGTGATGGCATCCCCAGTGGAATTCAGCGAGTGGGCCAGCCCGATTGTTCCAGTACTCAAAAGTACTGGCACAGTCAGGATTTGCGGCGATTATAAAGTAACTATTAATCGTTTCCCACGACCTAAGGCAGACGACCTATTTGCAATGCTGGCAGGAGGCAAGACGTTCTCCAAGCTCGACCTGACTTCGGTCTACATGACGCAGGAGCTGGAGGAGTCTTCGAAGGGCCTCACCTGCATCAACACGCACAAGGGACTGTTCATCTACAATTCTGTCAGCTGCAGCGATCTTCCAGAGAAAAATGGAGAGCCTACTCAAGTCGGTACCACACACAGTGGTTTTTCAGGACGACATACTGGTCACGGGTTGGGTCACCGTCGAGCACCGACAAAACCTGGAGGAGGTCCTCCAGCGACTGGATCACGTAGGGCTGAGGCTGAAGAGGTCGAAATGCGTCTTCATGGTAACAGAAGTGGAGTTTTTGGGGAGAAAGATCACAGCAGAAGGCATTCGGCCCACAGACGCCAAGACAGAGGCTATCAGGAACGTGCCCAGGCCATAGAACGTCACGGAGCAGCGGTCGTTCCTGGGACTCCTCAACTATTTTGGTAACTTCCTACCGGGATTAAGCACCCTCTTAGAGCCCCTACATGTGTTATTGTGTAAAGGTGAGAACTGGGTACGGGTAAAAAAACCAAGTAATTGCTTTTGAGAAAGCCAGAAACATTTTATGCTCCAACAAGCTGCTGGTATTGTAAAACCCGTGTAAAAGACTCGTGCTAGCATGTGATGCGTCGTCGTACGGAGTCGGGTGTGTATTACAACAAGCTAACGTTGCGGGGAAGTTGCAACCTGTCGCCTATGCTTCCAGGAGCTTGTCTAAGGCCGAGAGAGCCTACTGCATGATTGAGAAAGAGGCATTAGTGTGTGTGTTCGGGGTAAAGAAAATGCATCAGTACCTGTTTAGCCACAAATTTGAGCTGGAAACCGATCATAAGCCCTTCATATCCCTCTTCGCTGAAAACAAGGCGATAAATACTAATGCCTCAACCTGCATACAAAGGTGGGCACTCGCGCGATCAGCGTATAACTATACAATCCGCCACAGGCCAGGCACCGAGAACTGTGCGGATGCTCTCAGTCGACTACCACTGCCCACCACGGGGGTGGAAATGGCACAGCCTGCAAACTTGTTGATGTTGGCGCAGCCCGCAGACTTGTTGATGGTCATGGAAGCATTTGAAAATGATAAATCACTTGTCATGGCCCACCAGATTAGGACTTGGACAAGCCAAGATCCTCTGCTGTCCCTAATAACAAACTGTGTACTGCATGGGAGCTGGGCCAGCATCCCCATTGAAATGCAAGAGCTAATCAAACCATTCCAGTGGTGAAAGGACGAGCTGTCCATTCAGGCAGACTGCCTGTTGTGGGGTAACCGCGTAGTGCTACCCAAAAAGGGCAGGGAGACGTTTATCTCAGATCTCCACAGCACACACCCGGGTATAGTAATGATGAAAGCGATAACCAGATCCCACGTGTGGTGGCCCAGTATCGACTCTGACTTAGAGTACTGTGTATGGCAATGCAGCGTATGTGCTCAGTTGAGCAACGTGCCCAGAGAGGCACCACTAAGTTTGTGGTCCTGGCCCTCCAGACCATGGTCAAGGATCCATGTCGACTATGTGGGCCCGTTTCTCGGTAAAATGTTCCTGGTGGTGGTGGATGCTTTTTCAAAATGGATTGAATGTGAAATAATGTCGGGAAGCACCGCCACCATTGAAAGCCTGAGAGCCATGTTTGGCACCCACGGCCTGCCTGACATACTTGTCAGTGACAACGGGCCATGTTTCACCAGTGCCGAATTTAAAGAATTCATGACTCGCAATGGGAACAAACATGTCACCTCGGTCCCGTTTAAACCAGCCTCCAATGGGCAGGCAGAGCGGGCAGTACAAACAATCAAACAGAGCCTTAAACAAGTCGCACAAGGCTCACTCCAAACCCGCCTGTCCCGAGTACTGCTCAGCTACCGCACGAGATCCCACTCTCTCATCTGTATACTGACTGGTGTCTCTCAGTCCCTCTCCCTCAGGGAGATATCTGTACACTGACTGGTGTCTCTCAGTTCCCTCTCCCTCAGGTAGATATCTGTACATTGACTGCTGTCTCTCAGTTCCCTCTCCCTCAGGGAGATAACTGAATACTGACTGGTGTCTCTCAGTCCCTCTCCCTCAGGGACATATCTGTACACTGACTGGTGTCTCTCAGTCCCCTCTCCCTCAGGGAGATATCTGTACACTGACTGGTGTCTCTCAGACCCTCTCCCTCAGGGGGCACTCTGTACACTGACTGGAGTCTTTCAGTCCCTCTCCCTCAGGGAGATATCTGCACACTGGCTGGTGTCTCTCAGTCCCACTCACTCAGGGAGATATCTGTACAATGATTGGTGTCTCTCAGTCCCTCTCTTTCGAAGAAATATCTGCACACCGACTGGTGTCTCTCAGTCCCTCTGCCTCAGGGAGATATCTGTAAATTGACTGGTGTCCCTCAGTCCCTCTCCATAAGGGTGATATCTGTACACTGACAGCTGTCTCTCAGTCCCTCTCCCTCAGGGAGATATCTGTAGACTGACTGGTGTTTCTCAGTCCCTCTCCCTCAGGGACATAACTGTAGACTGACTTGTGTCTCTCGGTCCTTCCACTCAGGGAGAGATCTGAACACTGACTGATGTCTCTTACTGCCTCTCCCTCAGGAAGATGTCTATCCACTGACTGGTGTCTCTCAGTCCCTCTCCCTCAGGGAGATATCTGTACACTGACTGGTGTCACTCAGTCCCTCTCCCTCAGGGAGATATCTGTACACTGACTGATGTCACACAGTCCCTCTCCCTCAGAGTGATATCTGTACACTGACTGGTGTCTCTCAGGCCCCTCTCCCTCAGGGTGATATCTGTACACTGATTGGTGTCTGTCAATCCCTATCACTCAGGGAGATATCTGTACACTGATTGGTGTCTCTCAGGCCCCTCTCCCTCACGGTGATATCTGTACACTGATTGGTGTCTGTCAATCCCTATCACTCAGGGGGATATCTGTACATTGACTGGTGTCACTCAGTCAATCTCCCTCAGGAAGATATCTGTACACTGACTGGTGTCCCTCAGTCCCTCTCCCTCAGAGTGATATCTGCACACTGACTGGTGTCTCTCAGTCCCTCTCCCTCAGGGAGATATCTGTACACTGACTGGTGTCCCTCAGTCCCTCTCCATCAGAGTGATATCTGTACACTGACTGGTGTCTCTCAGTCCCTCTCCCTCAGGGAGATATCTGTACACTGACTGGTGTCTCTCAGTCCCACTCCCTCAGGGTGATATCTGTACACTTACGGGTGTCTGTCAGTCCCTCTTCCTCAGGGAGATATCTCTACACTGACTGGTGTCTCTCAGTCCCACTCCCTCTGGGAGATTTCTGTACACTGACTGGTGTCTCACAGTCCCTCTCCCTCATGAAAATATCTGTACACTGACTGGTGTCTCCCAGTCCCTTTCCCTCAGGGGGTTATCAGTACACTGACTGGTGTCTCTCAGTCCCTTTCCCTCAGGGAGATATCATTACACTGACTGGTGTCTCTCAGTCCCTCTCCCTCAGGGAGATATCTGTACACTGACGGGTGTCACACAGTCCCTCTCCCTCAGGGAAATATTGGATACTGACTGGTGTCTCTCAGTGCCACTCCCTCAGGGACATATCTGTACACTGACTGGTGTCTCTCGGTCCCCCTCCCTCAGGGAGATACCTGTACATTGACTGGTGTCTCTCAGTCCCTCTCCCTCAGGGAGATATCTGTACACTGACTGGTGTCTCTCAGTCCCACTCCCTCTGGGAGATTTCTGCACACTGATTGGTGTCTCTCAGTCCCTCTCCCTCAGGGAGATATCTGAACACTGACGGGTGTCACACAGTCCCTCTCCCTCAGGGAAATATTGGATACTGACTGATGTCTCTCAGTCCCACTCCCTAAGTAGATATCTGTACACTGAATGGTGTCTCTCAGTCCCACTCCCTCAGGGTGATATCTGTATACTGACTGGTGTCTGTCAGTCCCTCTTCCTCAGGGAGATGTCTGGAAATTGAATGGTGTCTCTCAGTCCCTCTCCCTCAGGGAGATATCTGTACACTGACTGGTGTCTCTCAGTCCCACTCCCTCTGGGAGATTTCTGCACACTGATTGGTGTCTCTCAGTCCCTCTCCCTCAGGGAGATATCTGAACACTGACGGGTGTCACACAGTCCTTCTCCCTCAGGGAAATATTGGATACTGACTGGTGTCTCTCAGTCCCACTCCCTCAGGGAGATATCTGTACACTGAATGGTGTCTCTCAGTCCCACTCCCTCAGGGTGATATCTGTATACTGACTGGTGTCTCTCAGTCCCACTCCCTCAGGGACATATCTGTACACTGACTGGTGTCTCTCGGTCCCTCTCCCTCAGGGAGATATCTGAACACTGACGGGTGTCACACAGTCCTTCTCCCTCAGGGAAATATTGGATACTGACTGGTGTCTCTCAGTCCCACTCCCTCAGGGAGATATCTGTACACTGAATGGTGTCTCTCAGTCCCACTCCCTCAGGGTGATATCTGTATACTGACTGGTGTCTCTCAGTCCCACTCCCTCAGGGACATATCTGTACACTGACTGGTGTCTCTCGGTCCCTCTCCCTCAGGGACATATCTGTACACTGACTGGTGTCTCTCAGTCCCACTCCCTCAGGGACATATCTGTACACTGACTGGTGTCTCTCAGTCCCTCTCCCTCAGGGAGATATCTGCACACTGGCTGGTGTCTCTCAGTCCCACTCACTCAGGGAGATATCTGTACACTGATTGGTGTCTCTCAGTCCCTCTCTTTCGAAGAAATATCTGCACACCGACTGGTGTCTCTCAGTCCCTCTGCCTCAGGGAGATATCTGTACACTGAATGGTGTCTCTCAGTCCCACTACCTCAGGGTGATATCTGTATACTGACTGGTGTCTGTCAGTCCCTCTTCCTCAGGGAGATGTCTGGAAATTGAATGGTGTCTCTCAGTCCCTCTCCCTCAGGGAGATATCTGTACACTGACTGGTGTCTCTCAGTCCCACTCCCTCTGGGAGATTTCTGCACACTGATTGGTGTCTCTCAGTCCCTCTCCCTCAGGGAGATATCTGAACACTGACGGGTGTCACACAGTCCCTCTCCCTCAGGGAAATATTGGATACTGACTGGTGTCTCTCAGTCCCACTCCCTCAGGGAGATATCTGTACACTGAATGGTGTCTCTCAGTCCCACTCCCTCAGGGTGATATCTGTATACTGACTGGTGTCTCTCAGTCCCACTCCCTCAGGGACATATCTGTACACTGACTGGTGTCTCTCGGTCCCTCTCCCTCAGGGACATATCTGTACACTGACTGGTGTCTCTCAGTCCCACTCCCTCAGGGACATATCTGTACACTGACTGATGTCTCTCAGTCCCTCTCCCTCAGGGAGATATCTGCACACTGGCTGGTGTCTCTCAGTCCCACTCACTCAGGGAGATATCTGTACACTGATTGGTGTCTCTCAGTCCCTCTCTTTCGAAGAAATATCTGCACACCGACTGGTGTCTCTCAGTCCCTCTGCCTCAGGGAGATATCTGTAAATTGACTGGTGTCCCTCAGTCCCTCTCCACAAGGGTGATATCTGTACACTGACTGGTGTTTCTCAGTCCCTCTCCCTCAGGAAGATATCTGTACACTGGCTGGTGTCTCTCAGTCCCACTCACTCAGGGAGATATCTGTACACTGATTGGTGTCTCTCAGTCCCTCTCTTTCGAAGAAATATCTGCACACCGACTGGTGTCTCTCAGTCCCTCTGCCTCAGGGAGATATCTGTAAATTGACTGGTGTCCCTCAGTCCCTCTCCACAAGGGTGATATCTGTACACTGACTGGTGTTTCTCAGTCCCTCTCCCTCAGGAAGATATCTGTACACTGGCTGGTGTCTCTCAGTCCCACTCACTCAGGGACATAACTGTAGACTGACTTGTGTCTCTCGGTCCTTCCACTCAGGGAGAGATCTGTACACTGACTGATGTCTCTTACTGCCTCTCCCTCAGGAAGATGTCTATCCACTGACTGGTGTCTCTCAGTCCCTCTCCCTCAGGGATCAGGGAGATATCTGTAAACTGACTGGTGTCACTCAGTCCCTCTCCCTCAGGGAGATATCTGTACACTGAATGGTGTCTCTCAGTCCCACTACCTCAGGGTGATATCTGTATACTGACTGGTGTCTGTCAGTCCCTCTTCCTCAGGGAGATGTCTGGAAATTGAATGGTGTCTCTCAGTCCCTCTCCCTCAGGGAGATATCTGTACACTGACTGGTGTCCCTCAGTCCCTCTCCATCAGAGTGATATCTGTACACTGACTGGTGTCTCTCAGTCCCTCTCCCTCAGGGAGATATTTGTACACTGACTGGTGTCTCTCAGTCCCACTCTCTCAGGGTGATATCTGTACACTGACGGGTGTCTGTCAGTCCCTCTTCCTCAGGGAGATATCTCTACACTAACTGGTGTCTCTCAGTCCCACTCCCTCTGGGAGATTTCTGTACACTGACTGGTGTCTCACAGTCCCTCTCCCTCATGAAAATATCTGTACACTGACTGGTTTCTCCCAGTCCCTTTCCCTCAGGGGGTTATCAGTACACTGACTGGTGTCTCTCAGTCCCTCTCCCTCAGGGAGATATCTGCACACTGACTGGTGTCTCTCAGTCCCTCTCCCTCAGGGAGATATCTGTACACTGACTGGTGTCTCTCAGTCCCACTCCCTCTGGGAGATTTCTGCACACTGATTGGTGTCTCTCAGTCCCTCTCCCTCAGGAAGATATCTGAACACTGACGGGTGTCACACAGTCCCTCTCCCTCAGGGAAATATTGGATACTGACTGGTGTCTTTCAGTCCCTCTCCCTCAGGGAGATATCTGTACACTGAATGGTGTCTCTCAGTCCCACTTCCTCAGGGTGATATCTGTATACTGACTGGTGTCTGTCAATCCCTCTTCCTCAGGGAGATGTCTGGAAATTGAATGGTCTCTCTCAGTCCCACTCCCTCAGGGACATATCTGTACACTGACTGGTGTCTCTCGGTCCCTCTCCCTCAGGGACATATCTGTACACTGACTGGTGTCTCTCAGTCCCACTCCCTCAGGGACATATCTGTACACTGACTGGTGTCTCTCAGTCCCTCTCCCTCAGGGAGATATCTGCACACTGGCTGGTGTCTCTCAGTCCCACTCACTCAGGGAGATATCTGTACACTGATTGGTGTCTCTCAGTCCCTCTCTTTCGAAGAAATATCTGCACACCGACTGGTGTCTCTCAGTCCCTCTGCCTCAGGGAGATATCTGTAAATTGACTGGTGTCCCTCAGTCCCTCTCCACAAGGGTGATATCTGTACACTGACAGCTGTCTCTCAGTCCCTCTCCCTCAGGGAGATATCTGTACACTGACTGGTGTTTCTCAGTCCCTCTCCCTCAGGAAGATATCTGTACACTGGCTGGTGTCTCTCAGTCCCACTCACTCAGGGACATAACTGTAGACTGACTTGTGTCTCTCGGTCCTTCCACTCAGGGAGAGATCTGTACACTGACTGATGTCTCTTACTGCCTCTCCCTCAGGAAGATGTCTATCCACTGACTGGTGTCTCTCAGTCCCTCTCCCTCAGGGATCAGGGAGATATCTGTACACTGACTGGTGTCACTCAGTCCCTCTCCCTCAGGGAGATATCTGTACACTGACCGATGTCCCACAGTCCCTCTCCCTCAGAGTGATATCTGTACACTGACTGGTGTCTCTCAGGCCCCTCTCCCTCAGGGTGATATCTGTACACTGATTGGTGTCTGACAATCCCTATCACTCAGGGAGATATCTGTACACTGATTGGTGTCTCTCAGGCCCCTCTCCCTCACGGTGATATCTGTACACTGATTGGTGTCTGTCAATCCCTATCACTCAGGGGGATATCTGTACATTGACTGGTGTCACTCAGTCAATCTCCCTCAGGAAGATATCTGTACACTGACTGGTGTCCCTCAGTCCCTCTCCCTCAGAGTGATATCTGTACACTGACTGGTGTCTCTCAGTCCCTCTCCCTCAGGGAGATATCTGTACACTGACTGGTGTCTCTCAGTCCCACTCCCTCAGGATGATATCTGTACACTGACGGGTGTCTGTCAGTCCCTCTTCCTCAGGGAGATATCTCTACACTAACTGGTGTCTCTCAGTCCCACTCCCTCTGGGAGATTTCTGCACACTGACTGGTGTCTCACAGTCCCTCTCCCTCATGAAAATATCTGTACACTGACTGGTTTCTCCCAGTCCCTTTCCCTCAGGGGGTTATCAGTACACTGACTGGTGTCTCTCAGTCCCTCTCCCTCAGGGAGATATCTGCACACTGACTGGTGTCTCTCAATCCCGCTCACTCAGGGAGATATCTGTACACTGACTGGTGTCTCTCGGTCCCCCTCCCTCAGGGAGATACCTGTACATTGACTGGTGTCTCTCAGTCCCTCTCCCTCAGGGAGATATCTGTACACTGACTGGTGTCTCTCAGTCCCACTCCCTCTGGGAGATTTCTGCACACTGATTGGTGTCTCTCAGTCCCTCTCCCTCAGGGAGATATCTGAACACTGACGGGTGTCACACAGTCCCTCTCCCTCAGGGAAATATTGGATACTGACTGGTGTCTTTCAGTCCCACTCCCTCAGGGAGATATCTGTACACTGACTGGTGTCTCTCAGTCCCACTCCCTCAGGGTGATATCTGTATACTGACTGGTGTCTGTCAGTCCCTCTTCCTCAGGGAGATGTCTGGAAATTGAATGGTGTCTCTCAGTCCCTCTCCCTCAGGGAGATATCTGTACACTGACTGGTGTCTCTCAGTCCCACTCCCTCTGGGAGATTTCTGCACACTGATTGGTGTCTCTCAGTTCCTCTCCCTCAGGGAGATATCTGAACACTGACGGGTGTCACACAGTCCCTCTCCCTCAGGGAAATATTGGATACTGACTGGTGTCTCTCAGTCCCACTCCCTCAGGGAGATATCTGTACACTGAATGGTGTCTCTCAGTCCCACTCCCTCAGGGTGATATCTGTACACTGACTGGTGTCTCTCGGTCCCTCTCCCTCAGGGAGATATCTGTACATTGACTGGTGTCTCTCAGTCCCTTTCCCTCAGGAAAAAATGTTTACATTGACTGGATTCTCTCAGTCCCTCCCCCTCTGGGTGATATCTGTACACTGACTGGTGTCTCTCAATCACTCTCCCTCAGGGAGATATCTGTACACAGACTGGTGTCTCTCAGTCCCTCGCCCTCAGGGAGATATCTGTACACTGACTGGTGTCTCTCAATCCCTCTCCCTCAGGGAGATATCTGTACACCGACTGGTGTCTCTCAGTCCCTCTCCTTCAGGGAGATATCTGTAAACTGACTGGTGTCCCTCATTTCCTCTCCCTCAGGGTGATATCTGTACACTGACAGCTGTCTCTCAGTCCCTCTCCCTCAGGGAGATATCTGTACACTGACTGGTGTTTCTCAGTCCCTCTCCCTCAGGAAGATACCTGTACAGTGGCTGGTGTCTCTCAGTCCCACTCACTCAGGGAGATATCAGTACACTGACTGGTGTTTCTCAGTCCCTCTCCCTCAGAGTGATATATGTAAACTGACTGGTGTCTCTCAGTCCCCTCTCCCTAAGAGAGATATCTGTACACTGACTGGTGTCTCTCAGTCTCTCTCCATCAGCGAGATATCTGTACACTGACTGGTGTCACTCAGTCCCTCTCCCTCAGGGAGATATATGTACACTGACTGATGTCTCTCAGACCCTCTCCCTCAGGGAACACTCTGTACACTGATTGGAGTCTCTCGGTTCCTCCACTCAGGGAGATATCTGTACACTGACTGGTGTCTCTCAGTACCTCTCCCTCAGGAAGATGTCTGTCCACTGACTGGTGTCTCTCAGTCCCTCTCCCTCAGGGAGATATCTGTACACTGACTGGTGTCACTCAGTCCCTCTCCCTCAGGAAGATATCTGTAACCTGACTGGTGTCCCTCAGTCCCTCTCCCTCAGAGTGATATCTGTAACCTGACTGGTGTCCCTCAGTCCCTCTCCCTCAGAGTGATATCTGTGCACTGACTGGTGTCACTCAGTCCCGCTCCCTCAGGGAGATATCTGTGCACTGACAGGTGTCTCTCAGTCCCACTCCCTCAGGGTGATATCTGTACACTGACTGGTGTCTGTCAGTACCTCTTCCTCAGGGAGATATCTGGACACTGACTGGTGTCTCTCAGTCCCTCTCCCTCAGGGAGATATCTGTACATTAACTGGTGTCTCTCAGTCCCCTCTCCCTCAGGGAGATATGTGTACACTGACTTGTGTCACTCAGTCCCCTCTCCCTCAGGGAGATATCTGCACACTGACTGGTGTCTCCCAGTCACTCTCCCTCAGGGAGATATCTGTACACTGACTGGTGCCTCTCAGTCCCTCTCCCTCAGGGGGTTAGCTGTACACTGATTGGCGTCTCTCAGTCCCCTCTCCCTCAGGAAGATATCTGTACACTGACTGGTGCCTCTCAGTCCCTCTCCCTCAGGGGGTTAGCTGTACAGTGATTGGTGTCTCTCAGTCCCCTCTCCCTCAGGGAGATATCTGAACACTGACTGGTGTCTCTCAGTCCCTCTCTCACAGGGAGACATCTGTACACTAACTGGTGTCCCTCAGTCCCCATCCCTCATGGAGATATCTGTACACTGTCTTGTGCCTCTCAGTCCGCTCTCTCTCAGGGAGATATCTGAACACTGACTGTTGTCTCTCAGTCACTCTCCCTCAGGGAGATATCTGTACGCTGACGGGTTTCACACAGTCCCTCTCACTCAGGGGAATATTGGATACTGACTGGTGTCTCTCAGTCCCACTCCCTCAGGGAGATATCTGTACACTGACTGGTGTCTCTCAGTCCCACTCCCTCAGGGTGATATCTGTATACTGACTGGTGTCTCTCAGTCCAACTCCCTCAGGGACATATCTGTACACTGACTGGTGTCTCTCGGTCCCTCTCCCTCAGGGAGATATCTGTCCATTGACTGGTGTCTCTCAGTCCCTTTCCCTCAGGAAGATATGTGTACATTGACTGGATTCTCTCAGTTCCTCCCCCTCAGGGTGATATCTGTTCACTGAATGGTGTCTCTCAGTCCCTCTCCCTCAGGGAGATATCTGTACACTGACTGGTGACTCTCAGTCCCACTCCCTCTGGGAGATTTCTGTACACTGATTGGTGTCTCTCAGTCCCTCTCCCTCAGGGAGATATCTGAACACTGACTGGTGTCTCTCAGTCCCTCTCCCTCAGGGAGATATCTGTACACTGACGGGTGTCACACAGTCCCTCTCCCTCAGGGAAATATTGGATACTGACTGGTGTCTCTCAGTCCCACTCCCTCAGGGAGATATCTGTACACTGACTGGTGTCTCTCAGTCCCACTCCCTCAGGGTGATATCTGTATACTGACTGGTGTCTCTCAGTCCCACTCCCTCAGGGACATATCTGTACACTGACTGGTGTCTCTCGGTCCCTCTCCCTCAGGGAGATATCTGTACATTGACTGGTGTCTCTCAGTCCCTTTCCCTCAGGAAGATATGTGTACATTGACTGGATTCTCTGTCCCTCCCCCTCAGGGTGATATCTGCACACTGACTGGTGTCTCTCAGTCACTCTCCCTCAGGGAGATATCTGTACACAGACTGGTGTCTCTCAGTCCCTCTCCCTCAGGGAGATATCTGTACACTGACTGGTGTCTCTCAATCCCTCTCCCTCAGGGAGATATCTGTACACCGACTGGTGTCTCTCAGTCCCTCTCCTTCAGGGAGATATCTGTAAACTGACTGGTGTCCCTCAGTTCCTCTCCCTCAGGGTGATATCTGTACACTGACAGCTGTCTCTCAGTCCCTCTCCCTCAGGAAGATATCTGTACACTGATTGGTGTCTGTCAATCCCTATCACTCAGCGGGATATCTGTACACTGACTGGTGTCTCTCAGTCTCTCTCCATCATCGAGATATCTGTGCACTGACTGATGTCTCTCAGACCCTCTCCCTCAGGGGACATTCTGTACACTGATTGGCGTCTCTCGGGCCCTCCACTCAGGGAGATATCTGTACACTGACTGGTGTCTCTCAGTACCTCTCCCTCAGGAAGATGTCTGTCCACTGACTGGTGTCTCTCAATCCCTCACCCTCAGGGAGATATCTGTACACTGACTGGTGTCACTCAGTCCCTCTCCCTCAGGAAGATATCTGCA
The DNA here is from genome assembly GCF_044704955.1 of Pristiophorus japonicus. Taxonomy (NCBI): domain Eukaryota; kingdom Metazoa; phylum Chordata; class Chondrichthyes; family Pristiophoridae; genus Pristiophorus; species Pristiophorus japonicus. Next base: position 186,988,165 of record NC_091989.1, read on the forward strand.
ACCTGACTGGTGTCCCTCAGTCCCTCTCCCTCAGAGTGATATCTGTACACTGACTGGTGTCTCTCAGTCCCGCTCCCTCAGGGAGATATCTGTACATTGACTGGTGTCTCCCAGTCACCCTCCCTCAGGGAGATATCTGTACACTGACTGGTGCGTCTCAGTCCCTCTCCCTCAGGGGGTTAGCTGTGCACTGATTGGTGTCTCTCAGTCCCTTCTCCCTCAGGAAGATATCTGTACACTGATTGGTGCCTCTCAGTCCCTCTCCCTCAGGGGGTTAGCTGTACACTGATTGGTGTCTCTCAGTCCCCTCTCCCTCAGGGAGATATCTGAACACTGACTGGTGTCTCTCAGTCCCTCTCTCTCAGGGAGACATCTGTACACTGACTGGTGTCCCTCAGTCCCCATCCCTCATGGAGATATCTGTACACTGACTGGTGCCTCTCAGTCCGCTCTCCCTCAGGGAGATATCTGATCACTGACTGGTATCTCCCAGTCCCTCTCCCTCAGGGAGATATCTGTACACTGACGGGTGTCACACAGTCCCTCTCCCTCAGGGAGATATCTGTACACTAACTGGTGTCACTCAGTCCACTCTCCCTCAGGGAGATATCTGCACACTGACTGTTGTCTCCCAGTCACTCTCCCTCAGGAAGATATCTGTACACTGACTGGTGCCTCTCAGTCCCTCTCCCTCAGGGGGTTAGCTGTGCACTGATTGGTGTCTCTCAGTCCCCTCTCCCTCAGGAAGATATCTGTACACTGACTGGTGCCTCTCAGTCCCTCTCCCTCAGGGGGTTAGCTGTACACTGATTGGTGTCTCTCAGTCCCCTCTCCCTCAGGGAAATATCTGAACACTGACTGGTGTCTCTCAGTCCCTCTCTCTCAGGGAGACATCTGTACACTGACTGGTGTCCCTCAGTCCCCATCCCTCATGGAGATATCTGTACACTGATTGGTGTCTCTCAGTCCCCTCTCCCTCAGGGAGATATCTGAAGACTGACTGGTGTCTCTCAGTCCCTCTCCCTCAGGGAGATATCTGTACACTGACGGGTGTCACACAGTCCCTCTCCCTCAGGGAAATATTGGATACTGACTGGTGTCTCTCAGTCCCACTTCCTCAGGGAGATATCTATACACTGACTGGTGTCTCTCAGTCGCACTCCCTCAGGGTGATATCTGTATACTGACTGGTGTCTCTCAGTCCTACTCCCTCAGGGACATATCTGTTCACTGACTGGTGTCTCTCAGTCACTCTCCCTCAGGGAGATATCTGTACACAGACTGGTGTCTCTCAGTCCCTCTCCCTCAGGGAGATATCTGTACACTGACTGGTGTCTCAATCCCTCTCCCTCAGGGAGATATCTGTACACCGATTGGTGTCTCTCAGTCCCTCTCCCTCAGGGAGATATTTGTAAATTGACTGGTGTCCCTCAGTTCCTCTCCCTCAGGGTGATATCTGTACACTGACAGCTGTCTCTCAGTCCCTCTCCCTCAGGGAGATATCTGCACACTGACTGGTGTTTCTCAGTCCCTCTCCCTCAGGAAGATATCTGTTCACTGGCTGGTGTCTCTCAGTCCCACTCACTCAGGGAGATATCAGTACACTGACTGGTGTCTCTCAATCCCTCTCCCTCAGGGAGATATCTGTACACCGACTGGTGTCTCTCAGTCCCTCTCCTTCAGGGAGATATCTGTAAACTGACTGGTGTCCCTCAGTTCCTCTCCCTCAGGGTGATATCTGTACACTGACAGCTGTCTCTCAGTCCCTCTCCCTCAGGAAGATATCTGTACACTGATTGGTGTCTGTCAATCCCTATCACTCAGCGGGATATCTGTACACTGACTGGTGTCTCTCAGTCTCTCTCCATCATCGAGATATCTGTACACTGACTGGTGTCACTCAGTCCCTCTCCCTCAGGGAGATATATGTACACTGACTGATGTCTCTCAGACCCTCTCCCTCAGGGGACACTCTGTACACTGATTGGCGTCTCTCGGGCCCTCCACTCAGGGAGATATCTGTACACTGACTGGTGTCACTCAGTCCCTCTCCCTCAGGAAGATATCTGCAACCTGACTGGTGTCCCTCAGTCCCTCTCCCTCAGAGTGATATCTGTACACTGACTGTTGTCTCTCAGTCCCTCTCCCTCAGGGAGATATCTGTGCACTGACTGGTGTCTCTCAGTCCCGCTCCCTCAGGGAGATATCTGTACACTGACTGGTGTCTCTCAGTTTTTCTCCCTCAGGGAGATATCTGTACACTGACTGGTGTCTCCCAGTCACCCTCCCTCAGGAAGATATCTGTACACTGATTGGTGCCTCTCAGTCCCTCTCCCTCAGGGGGTTAGCTGTACACTGATTGGTGTCTCTCAGTCCCCTCTCCCTCAGGGAGATATCTGAACACTGACTGGTGTCTCTCAGTCCCTCTCTCTCAGGGAGACATCTGTACACTGACTGGTGTCCCTCAGTCCCCATCCCTCATGGAGATATCTGTACACTGATTGGTGTCTCTCAGTCCCCTCTCCCTCAGGGAGATATCTGAAGACTGACTGGTGTCTCTCAGTCCCTCTCCCTCAGGGAGATATCTGTACACTGACGGGTGTCACACAGTCCCTCTCCCTCAGGGAAATATTGGATACTGACTGGTGTCTCTCAGTCCCACTCCCTCAGGGTGATATCTGTATACTGACTGGTGTCTCTCAGTCCTACTCCCTCAGGGACATATCTGTACACTGACTGGTGTCTCTCGGTCCCTCCCCCTCAGGGAGATATCTGTACATTGACTGGTGTCTCTCAGTCCCTTTCCCTCAGGAAGATATGTGTACATTGACTGGATTCTCTGTCCCTCCCCCTCAGGGTGATATCTGTTCACTGACTGGTGTCTCTCAGTCACTCTCCCTCAGGGAGATATCTGTACACAGACTGGTGTCTCTCAGTCCCTCTCCCTCAGGGAGATATCTGTACACTGACTGGTGTCTCTCAATCCCTCTCCCTCAGGGAGATATCTGTACACCGACTGGTGTCTCTCAGTCCCTCTCCCTCAGGGAGATATCTGTAAATTGACTGGTGTCCCTCAGTTCCTCTCCCTCAGGGTGATATCTGTACACTGACAGCTGTCTCTCAGTCCCTCTCCCTCAGGGAGATATCTGTACACTGACTGGTGTTTCTCAGTCCCTCTCCCTCAGGAAGATATCTGTTCACTGGCTGGTGTCTCTCAGTCCCACTCACTCAGGGAGATATCAGTACACTGACTGGTGTCTCTCAGTCCCTTTCTCTCAGGGAGATATCTGTACACTGACTGGTGTTTCTCAGTCCCACTCCCTCAGGAAGATATCTGTACACTGGTTGGTGTCTCTCAGTCCCACTCACTCAGGGACATATCTGTAGACTGACTGGTGTCTCTCAGTCCCTCTCCCTCAGGGAGATATCTGCACACTGACTGGTGTCACTCAGTCCCTCTCCCTCAGTGAGATATCTGCACACTGACTGGTGTCCCTCAGTCCCTCTCCCTCAGAGTGATATCTGTGCACTGACTGGTGTCTCTCAGGCCCCTCTCCCTCAGGGTGATATCTGTAAACTGACTGGTGTCTCTCAGTCCCCCCTCCCTAAGGGAGATATCTGTACACTGATTGGTGTCTGTCAATCCCTATCACTCAGGGTGATATCTGTGCACTGACTGGTGTCGCTCAGTCTCTCTCCATCAGCGAGATATCTGTACACTGACTGGTGTCACTCAGTCCCTCTCCCTGAGGGAGATATCTGTACACTGACTGGTGTCTCTCAGTACCTCTCCCTCAGGAAGATGTCTGTCCACTGACTGGCGTCTCTCAGTCCCTCTCCCTCAGGGAGATATCTGTGCACTGACTGGTGACTCTCAGTCCCGCTCCCTCAGGGAGATATCTGTGCACTGACTGGTGTCTCTCAGTCCCACTCCCTCAGGGTGATATCTGTACACTGACTGGTGTCTGTCAGTACCTCTTCCTCAGTGAGATATCTGGACACTGACTGGTGTCTCTCAGTCCCTCTTTTTAACATTCAAAAAAATAAACTAAAGTAAAGTGTCCCTGGACCTTGACTGCGGAACTGATACTTGCTGGGGACCTGCTGTATAAATAAATCAGGGAATTGAAATGTGTGCTGGGGGCGAGGAGAGGAAGCTGAGCCTGTGGTTTGAGTGGGTGTGCCTCTGTTGGAACCTCACTCACTCACTCACTCACTCACCCCAGTTCCCTATTTAAACAGCACTGACTGGGTCCCCACACCAAGGCGCCCTGAAGCTGCTGATTTGTGGCGTGTGTCTGTCTGTCTGCACACACAGGGGTAATGGCGAGTGCTGCTTGTCTCGGTGTCCTTCTGGCCTGTGTGATGGGTGAGTTATTGTGCACCCAGTGCTGCCTGGCTTGTCCGGGAGGCTGTGTGAGCCCGTGTTGTTCCCTATATTAAAGTGCACCCTTCTCACTCTCTCTTCTGTTCACAGGCGTGCGGTCCGCTATCGAGCTGAGACAGTCTGCTGCTGCCGTGAAACGGCCCGGGGAGTCTCACAAACTGTCCTGTACAATCAGTGGCGACAGCAGCTACTACCTGAGCTGGGTTAAACAGGCCCCCGGGCAAGGGCTGGAGTGGCTGGCGCGTGTCGATTATGATGATGACAAGTTTTACTCACCTGGACATCGAGACCGATTGACCGTGTCCAAGTCCGGCAACACCGCGTACCTGGAAATCCGCAAACTGACAGCCGGCGACACCGCCATCTATTACTGTGCGGATGGCACACAGTGAGAGGAAGCAGGGCTGGGCTGGTACAAAAACTCAGCCGCACTACAGTCAGGGGAATCAGTGAAAGGGGAAGCACCATGGCTCACCCCCAGCCTCGCCGTGTTGGGATCTGTCCCCCCCCGTGAATGGGAGAGGGCATTAGCTGGGAAGCCCCAGGATCATACAGCCCAGAGCCCCCCCCCCCCCACAACCCACTGTCTGCACACCCCACCCACCGTCTGACCCCCGTCCCCACCCATCATCTACCTCCCCCCCCTCCCGGGAATGGGAGAGGGCATTAGCTGGAAAGCTCCAGGATCATACAGCCCAGAACCCCCCTCAACCCACCATCTGCCCCCCGTCCCCCAACCCACCGTCTGTGGGACGGCCTATGATGAAGATTAGTGGGGAATTCCTGGCTCCGGGGGACGGCCTATGATGAAGATTAGCGGGAGATTCCTGGCTCCGGGGGACGGCCTATGATGAGGATTAGCGGGGGATTCCTGGCTCCGGGGGACTGCCTAAGATGAAGATTAGCGGGGGATTCCTGGCTCCGGGGTTTGGCCTATGATGAAGATTAGCGGGGGATTCCTGGCTCCGGGGGGACTGCCTATGATGAAGATTAGCGGGAGATTCCTGGCTCCGGGGGGACAGCCTATGATGAGGATTAGCGGGGGATTCCTGGCTCCGGGGTTTGGCCTATGATGAAGATTAGCGGGGTATTCCTGGCTCCGGGGGGATGGCCTATGATGAGGATTAGTGGGGGATTCCTGGCTCCGGGGGGATGGCCTATGATGAAGATTAGCGGGGTATTCCTGGCTCCGGGTGACAGCCTATGATGAGGATTAGCGGGGGATTCCTGGCTCCGGGGGACATCCTATGATGAAGATTAGCGGGGGATTCCTGGCTCCGGGTGACAGCCTATGATGAAGATTAGCGGGGGATTCCTGGCTCCGGGGGGATGGCCTATGATGAGGATTAGCGGGGAATCCTGGGGTGACCTGAAGCTGGGCCTTGGGACATATCTAAGAATTGATATATTTATTAATTCTCGAGGATGCAGAAGAGCCCGGTCTCCAATTATCTTGGGTCCCCTTGTGATGGGACCAAGACCTTGTGATGGGACCAAGACCTTGCTCCGTCAAGTCCATGTGGAAGCTGGTGTGCGACGGCCAGCCCACGATAAACGAATTCACGCACAGGCATCTTCCACTCTCGAGAATGAAGTTCGGGATCTGGAACATCAGGACCCTCATGGACAGCCCCAACAGCGATAGACCAGAACATCCACTGCTATAGTTGCCCAGGAACTCAGACGTTTCATAGACATCGCCGCCCTAACTGAGACCCGGCGGGCAGGGGAAGGCCAGCTCAAGGAACAAGGTGGAGGTGATGTCATGTATTTCACCATCTTGCAATGACTATAAGTCTGTAACTGTAACTCATGCACACTGTACCTGTACCCTTGTAATGCACACCCTGACCACAGGGAGTGAGCTCCTCACCTGGGCTTCCAGGTATAAAAGGGGAGGTCCCACCCAGGATCAGCACTCTTTAGTCCTGGGAATAAAGTGAAGGTCACAGAGTGACCGTGTCTGATATATACATGCCTCGTGTGAGTTTATAACAAGGTGCAGAGATATTACATCGGGCGACGAGAATCGAGAATCACCGAACCACGAGGATGGCCACCGGTGGCAAAGAGGAACGTTACTGTGTGGGTGAGGACTGGGACAACTTTGTGGAAAGACTCCAACAGAGCTTTGTCACAAAGGACTGGCTGGAAGAGACAGTGGCTGACAAGCGGAGGGTGCAGCTACTGACCAGCTGTGGTCCACAGACGTATGCACTGATCAAAGACCTGCTCGCTTCCCAAAAGCCAGTGGACAAGTTCTTCAAAGAGCTCAGCCAGCTGATCAGTGAGCACCTCAAGCTGCCAAGTAGCGTACACATGGCCCGGCACTGGTTGTACTCTCACTGGCGTCGGGAGGGTCAAAATATCTCGGACTTCGTGGTGGAACTGCAGCGTTTGGCCAGTCTCTGTAAGTTCTCCGATGCCTGCAGTGGGGAGATGTTAAGGGATTGTTTCATCAAGGGCATTAATCAAGACGGCATTTTCAGGAAGCTCATAAAGACTAAGGATTTGACTTTAGAAGGGGCGGAGTTGATAGCTCAGACCTTTATGGCAGGGGAAGAGGTGACCAAGCTAATCTACGCACACAGCCCTGGTTTTAAAGTTGCGTTGAACCAGGGAATCAATGTAATAAAAATGACAGAACCCCACAGGCAGGCAAGGGCAATTCGACACCACCCAGGCAAACTGCAAAAATCTGCAGGTTCCAACTTTACACCTGTAGTGATACACATCACTCCGGACGCCAGACCAGTGCACCACAAAGCTAGAGCGGTGCCGTACGTGATGCATGAAAAAATTGAAAGTGAACTGGACAGGCTGCTCAGAGAGGGCATAATTTCGGCCGTTGAATTCAGCAACTGGGCAAGTCCCATCGTTCCCATTCTCAAAGCAGATGGCTCGGTTAGGATTTGTGGCGACTACAAAGCCACCATCAAACGAGTGTTGCTGCAAGACCAATACCCGCTCCCGAGAGCGGAGGACCTTTTTGTCACGCTGGCAGGTGGTAAGCTGTTCACGAAGCTGGACCTCACTCCGGCCGACATGACTCAGGAACTGGCTGAAGAATCCAAGCTTCTGACCATCATCACGACACACAAGGGATTATTTGTCTACAACAGGTGTCCCTTTGGCATTCGTTCGACAGCGGCTATCTTTCAGCGAAACATGGAAAGCTTGCTCAAGTCCATCCCTGGAACGATTGTGTTCCAAGACGACATTCTTATAACGGGTCGAGACACTGAGGAACACCTCCTCAACCTGGAGGAGGTGCTACGCCGATTGGAACGGGTAGGCCTGCGGCTGAAAAAGGCCAAGTGTGTGTTTTTAGCCCTAGAGGTCGAGTTTTTGGGCAGGAGGGTTGCCGTAGATGGGATCCGGCCCACTGAAACAAAAACTGAGGCGATTCGCCGGGTGCCCAGGCCCGGCAACACGTCGGAGTTGCAATCATTCCTAGGACTCTTGAACTATTTTGGGAACTTCCTGCTGAACTTAAGCACATTGTTGGAGCTGTTACACATGCCCCTCCATAAAGGTTGTGAATGGTCTTGGGGGAGATTGTCAAGAACGGGCTTTCAATAAAGCGAGGAACCTGCTGTGTTCCAACAAACTGTTGACTTTGTATGACGCCTGTAAAAAACTGGTTTTAACATGCGGCATCCTACGGGGTTGGGTGTGTTTTGCAGCAGAGTAACGATGACGGCCGACTCCAACCGGTGGCTTACGCCTCCAGGTCGCTCTCCCAGGCAGAGCGTGGATACGGCATGATCGAGAAGGAGGCACTCGCGTGTGTGTACGGTGTGAAAAAGATGCACCAGTGCCTTTTTGGTAGACAGTTCGAGCTAGAGACGGACCACAAGCCGTTAACATCCCTGTTGTCCGACACCAAGGCTGTCAACGCTAATGCGTCAGCTCGCATACAGCGATGGGCCCTCACACTGACTGCGTATGACTACACCATACGGCACCGGCCAGGCACCGAAAATTGTGCTGACGCGCTCAGCGGGCTCCCACTGGCCACCACCGAAAGGGTGTCGGAGCAGAGCGCCGAGATGGTCATGGCCATTGAGGCTTTTGACACTGCAGGCTCCCCCATCACAGCCCGCCAGATCAAACTCTGGACCAACAGGGACCCCCTCCTATCCATGATAAAGAAATGTGTCCTGACTGGGGATTGGGCGCCCACGCACGGGCGTGTCCCGAGGAGGTCAGACCGTTTCAGAGACGGATGGATGAACTCTCCATCAAGCCTGTTATGGGGCAGCCGGGTAGTCATGCCCCAGAAAGGAAGGGACAGCGTTCATGAGGGAACTCCACAGCGAGCACCCTGGCATCGTGTTAATGAAGGCCATTGCCCGGTCGCACGTGTGGTGGCCGGGGATTGACTCAGACCTGGAACACTGGGTTCGCAGGTGCACGACGTGTGCTCAGCTGGGCAATGCCCCCAGGGAGGCCCCACTCAGCCCTGGCCCACCAGGCCATGGTCACGTATTCACGTAGACTATGCGGGCCCGTTCATGGGGAAAATGTTCCTGATCGTTGTCGATGCATACTCGAAGTGGATCGAGTGCATCATATTGAACTCATGCACGACATCCATCACCGTGGAGAGTCTGCATATGGCTTTTGCGACCCACGGCTTGCCAGACATCCTGGTCAGCGATAATGGCCCGTGTTTTACCAGCCATGAGTTCCAGGAGTTTATGTCGGGCAATGGTATCAAACACATCCGGACAGCGCCGTTCAAGCCAGCCTCCATTGGCCAGGCGGAACGGGCGGTCCAAATCATAAAGCAGGGCATGCTACGAATCCAAGGACCCTCCCTTCAGTACCGCCTATCGCGCCTCCTGCTGGCCTACAGGTCCCGGCCGCACTCGCTCATGGGAGTCCCACCAGCGGAACTGCTCATGAAACGCACGCTCAAGACGCGGCTGTCCCTCATTCACCCAGCCCTGGCAGACATTGTTGAGGGCAAGCACCAGTCCCAAACCGAGCTCCATGATCAAGGCTCAAGGGGAAGGTGTATAGAAATAGATGACCCGGTATTTGTTATTAACCATGCTTTGTGACCCAAGTGGCTTGAGGGCACCGTAATTGGCAAAGAAGGAAATAGAGTCATGGTGGTCAGACTAAACAATGGGCAAATATGCCGCAAACACTTGGACCAAGTAAAGACAAGGTTCAGTGCAGACACGGAGGAACTGGAAGAAGAGCATGATGAGATAGCTTCCACACCACTGCCAGCGTACGAGCAACAAAGACAGCCCTCAGCATGCACAGTCCCTGCGGCCAGCTGGACAGGCCGGAATCACCTCAAGTGACAGAGACGCGTGCTGAGGCTCAGCCACCAGAGTCACAACTGCAGTGCTCCACGAGAGAGCGACGACCACCTGACAGACTTAACCTCTGAAACTAAAAGACCTAAGGGGGGAGGTGATGTCATGTATTTCACCATCTTGCAATGACTATAAGTATGTAACTGTAACTCATGCACACTGTACCTGTACCCTTGTAATGCACACCCTGACCACAGGGAGTGAGCTCCTCACCTGGGCTTCCAGGTATAAAAGGGGAGGTCCCACCCAGGATCAGCACTCTTTAGTCCTGGGAATAAAGTGAAGGTCACAGAGTGACCGGGTCTGATATATACATGCCTCGTGTGAGTTTGTAACAAGGTGCAGAAACACTACAGTTACACCTTCTTCTGGAAAGGGAAACCAGAAGCAGAACGCCGCCTCCATGGGGTACTCTGCGCCATAAAAAATGATCAAGTTGGGCATCTCAGAGACTCCCCCTGCAGGATAAACGAACCTTCGGTTCACCCGAGCCCGGAATCAGTGTGCTATGGTCTTCAGCGCATAGGGCCCAACACTGAAAGCTATAGATAAGACCAAAGAGCAATTCTACTCCAGCCTTGAACAATCCCTGTCCTGAGTCCCAACAGGCGACAAGCTGATCCTCCTCAGTGACTTTAATACCAGAGTCGGTAAAGACACAGACCTCTGGGGAGATGTGATCGGCAGAGAGGGGGTCAGGAAACCCACTCCAGCGGTACCCTGCTCCTGACAAAATGCTTAGAACATGCCCTCGTCATAAACCAACACTTTGTTCCGTCAGAGAAACAAATACAAGTCTTCATGGCAACACCCTTGTTCCAAGCTCTGGCATCTGCTCAACTACGTCTTCGTCTGAGCGAGGGATCGCAAGGACGTGCACATCACCCACCCCATGCCAGCAGTCGACGACTGCTGGATGGACCACCGTCTAATCCGCTCAGTCATTTCCATCAATGTAGCCCCAAAACAGCCGCAGCAACAGAAGCAATGCCGCAGGAAAATCAACGCTGGAGCACTCAAAGATCCTGCTAAGAAAGCTCTATTCAGCCAGTGCCTCACAACCAGCCTGACTACTCCCAGTGACCCAGAGACTCAGAGTGCCCACAGTGCCTGGTCTGCCTCAAGGCCTCCATAATTAGCACCTGTGAAGAGACGCTCGGTCACTCGACCAGGAAACACCAAGACTGATTCAACGAGAATGGCCAGGAGATCCAGGAGCTAATAAGCTGCAAGCGCAAGGCATTCTTGAACTGGAAACAGCAACACAACTCGAGGGCAAGAAAGCAGCTCTATAGACGTCTTAAGACCGAGGTCCAACAGAAAACCCGTGACCTAAAGAACAGATGGTGGGTGGAGAAAGTGCAGGAGATCCAGCAAAGAGCCGACAACCACGACGTGCGAGGATTCTTTAGCGTAGTCAAGATCACCTACGGCCCAAGCACCCAAGGTCCTACCCCACTGAGGGCTAAGAACAGAGAGGCAGTCAGTGCTCGCTGGAAGGAGCACTTCAAAGATCTCCTTAACCGAGACTCTGTCTTCAATGTGAGTGTCCTCAATTCCATCCCACAGCATGCTACCCACCACCATCTCAGCACAAGCCCTGCTCAGTATCTGACTACTGAAGAACAACAAGGCCTCAGGAGCAGAAGGAATCCCCTCCGAAACACTAAAACACTATTATTGCGAAGCCATGATCTCATTTCTCTTATCCCAGGGGATCTCAGAGACACTGTAATCGTGACCATCTTCTATAAAGGAGACCAGTATGATTGCGGTAATTACAGAGGAGTTTCCCTGCTGTCGGCCACAGGGAAGGTCATCGCAAGAATCCTCCTCAATCGCCTTCTACCTGTAGCTGAAGAGCTCCCCCCAGAGACACAATGCGGATTCCGCCCACTAAGGGACACAACGGACATGATCTTCACCACGCGGCAGATACAAGAGAAATGCAGGGAGCAGCACCAACCCCCTGTACATGGCCTTCTATGACCAAACAAAGGCCTTCGACTCTGTCAATCGTGAGGGATTATGGAGTGTCCTCCTCAACGTCAGTGTTCTCGATCAGGCCAACATCCCCAGCATCGAAGCACTGACCACACTCAATCAGCTCCGCTGAGCAGGCCACATTGTCCGCATGCCCGACACTTAATGGCGAATGATACTTAAGGGGTTGACTGTGGATGGGCAATGGCAGACATTTAGAGACCGCATGGATGAACTACAACAATTGTACATTCCTGTCTGGCATAGAAATAAAAAAGGGAAGGTGCCTCAACCGTGGCTATCAAGGGAAATCAGGGATAGTATTAAAGCCAAGGAAGTGGCATACAAATTGGCCAGAAATAGCAGCGAACCTGGGGACTGGGAGAAATTTAGAACTCAGCAGAGGAGGACAAAGGGTTTGATTAGGGCAGGGAAAATGGAGTATGAGAAGAAGCTTGCAGGGAACATTAAGACGGATTGCAAAAGTTTCTATAGATATGTAAAGAGAAAAAGGTTAGTAAAGATAAATGTAGGTCCCCTGCAGTCAGAATCAGGGGAAGTCATAACGGGGAACAAAGAAATGGCGGACCAATTGAACAAGTACTTTGGTTCGGTATTCACGAAGGAGGACACGAACAACCTTCCGGTTATAAAAGGGGTCGGGGGGTCTAGTAAGGAGGAGGAACTGAGGGAAATCCTTATTAGCCTGGAAATTGTGTTGGGGAAATTGATGGGATTGAAGGCCGATAAATCCCCAGGGCCTGATGGACTGCATCCCAGAGTACTTAAGGAGGTGGCCTTGGAAATAGTGGATGCGTTGACAGTCATTTTCCAACATTCCATTGACTCTGGATCAGTTCCTATGGAGTGGAGGGTAGCCAATGTAACCCCACTTTTTAAAAAAGGAGGGAGAGAGAAAACAGGGAATTATAGACCGGTCAGCCTGACATCGGTAGTGGGTAAAATGATGGAATCAATTATTAAGGATGTCATAGCAGTGCATTTGGAAAGAGGTGACATGATAGGTCCAAGTCAGCATGGATTTGTGAAAGGGAAATCATGCTTGACAAATCTTCTGGAATTTTTTGAGGATGTTTCCAGTAGAGTGGATAAGGGAGAACCAGTTGATGTGGTATATTTGGACTTTCAGAAGGCGTTCGACAAAGTCCCACACAAGAGATTGATGTGCAAAGTTAGAGCACATGGGATTGGGGGTAGTGTACTGACATGGATTGAGAACTGGTTGTCAGACAGGAAGCAAAGAGTAGGAGTAAATGGGTACTTTTCAGAATGGCAGGCAGTGACTAGTGGGGTACCGCAAGGTTCTGTGCTGGGGCCCCAGCTGTTTACACTGTACATTAATGATTTAGATGAGGGGATTAAATGTAGTATCTCCAAATTTGCGGATGACACTAAGTTGGGTGGCAGTGTGAGCTGCGAGGAGGATGCTGTGAGGCTGCAGAGCGACTTGGATAGGTTAGGTGAGTGGGCAAATGCATGGCAGATGAAGTATAATGTGGATAAATGTGAGGTTATCCACTTTGGTGGTAAAAACAGAGAGACAGACTATTATCTGAATGGTGACAGATTAGGAAAAGGGGAGGTGCAAAGAGACCTGGGTGTCATGGTACATCAGTCATTGAAGGTTGGCATGCAGGTGCAGCAGGCGGTTAAGAAAGCAAATGGCATGTTGGCCTTCATAGCAAGGGGATTTGAGTACAGGGGCAGGGAGGTGTTGCTACAGTTGTACAGGGCATTGGTGAGGCCACACCTGGAGTATTGTGTACAGTTTTGGTCTCCTAACCTGAGGAAGGACATTCTTGCTATTGAGGGAGTGCAGCGAAGGTTCACCAGACTGATTCCCGGGATGGCGGGACTGACCTATCAAGAAAGACTGGATCAACTGGGCTTATATTCACTGGAGTTCAGAAGAATGAGAGGGGACCTCATAGAAACATTTAAAATTCTGACGGGGTTAGACAGGTTAGATGCAGGAAGAATGTTCCCAATGTTGGGGAAGTCCAGAACCAGGGGTCACAGTCTCAGGATAAGGGGTAAGCCATTTAGGACCGAGATGCGGAGGAACTTCTTCACCCAGAGAGTGGTGAACCTGTGGAATTCTCTACCACAGAAAGTTGTTGAGGCCAATTCACTAAATATATTCAAAAAGGAGTTAGATGAGGTCCTTACTGCTAGGGGGATCAAGAGGTATGGCGAGAAAGCAGGAATGGGGTACTGAAGTTGAATGTTCAGCCATGAACTCATTGAATGGCGGTGCAGGCTAGAAGGGCCGAATGGCCTACTCCTGCACCTATTTTCTATGTTTCTATGTTTCTATGACACGATAATCCGAAAACAAGTGCTCTACTCGGAACTCCTACACAGCAAGTGAGCCCCAGGTGGACATAGAAAATGCTTTAAGGACACCCTCAAAGCCTTCTTGAAAAAGTACAACATCCCCACCGACACCTGGGAGTCCCTGGCCAAAGACCACCCAAAGTGGAGGAGATGCATCTGGGAGGACGCTGAGTACCATGGGTCTCGTCGCCGAGAGCATGTGGAAGCCAAGCGCAGGCAGCGGAAGGAGCGTGCGGCAAACCTGCCCCACCCACCCTTTCCTTCAACCACTGTCTGTCACAGAAACATAGAAAATAGGTGCAGGAGTAGGCCTTTCGGCCCTTCGAGCCTGCATCACCATTCAATATGATCATGGCTGGTCACGCAACTTCAGTACCCCATTCCTGCTTTCTCTCCATACCCCTTGATCCCTTTAGCTGTAAGTGCCACATTTAACTCCCTTTTGAATATATCTAATGAACTGACCTCAACAAATTTCTGTGGTAGAGAATTCCACAGGTTCACAATTCTCTGAGTGAAGAAGTTTCTCCTCATCTCGGTCCTAAATGGCTTACCCCTTATCCTTAGACTGTGATCCTTGGTTCTGGACTTCCCCAACATCGGGAACATTGTTCCTGCATCTTACCTGTCTAAACCCATCAGAATTTAATATGTTTCTATGAGATCCCCTCTCATGCTTCTAAATTCCAGTGAATATAAACCGAGTTGATCCAATCTTTCTTCATATGTCAGTCCTGCCATCCTGGGAATCAATCTGGTGAACATTTGCTGAACTCCCTCAATAGCAAGAATGTCCTTCCTCAGATTAGGAGACCAAAACTGTACACAATACTCCAGGTGTGGCCTCACCAAGGCCCTGTACAACTGCAGTAAGACTTCCTGCTCCGATACTCAAATCCTCTCGCTATGAAGGCCAACATGCAATTTGCCTTCTTCACCGCCTGCTGTACCTGCATGCCAAACTTCAATGACTGATGTACCATGGCACCCAGGTCTCGTTGCATCTCCCATTTTCCGAATCCATCACCATTCAGATAATAATCTGCCTTCCTGTTTTTGCCACCAAAGTGGATAACCTGACATTTATCTACAGCTGTGCCCCACCTGTGACAGAGACTGTCATTCCCGTATTGGACTGTTCAGTCACCTGAGAACTCACTGAGAGTGGACGCAAGCCTTTTGAGGGACTGCCTATGATGATGATGGTGGTGGTAACTGAGTGTCTCACTGGGACCACTTCAGAGAGCAGGTAAGGGGCAAGCAATTGGGGGTGGGACTGGAGTCACCTATAGGCTCGGCTGTGTTCCAGAAGGACCTCAGTGACCAGTTGGGTGTTTACGACCATCCGCCAGCTGCATGGTCACTTTTACTGAGCCCAGAATTTTTTAGCCTCAGATTTTTAAAATGAAATTGCCAAACTCCCATAGAGGGATTTGAACTCGGGAGTTCCTGGGATTATTGAATCCAGGTCTTCAGATCACTGGGCCAGTGACAGAACCACCATCGCCAGCGTAAATCAGAGAGCAGGATCACTCACTTGTAGCCGAGCCAGTGCAGTTTCAATGTGAAGTGACTGGGGCCAGTGTCAGTGACAGAGGCAGAGGTTATTGTACGGCTGTGTATCACTGTGCCTATACTGGGTGGCACAGTGTGAGAGGTGGGGGCTCCCTCCATTCAAAAACCTGCCACACCAAAGCTGCTTAAATTGGACTCTTCGGGCCATCTCACCAGCCTTTGCTTCATCACCCCTGGATAGAAAGCAGATCCCGATTAAACAGTCTGGCTGTGCAAGCAATTTTCTTTAAAGATATGACTTGAAAGGAAGGGGAAAGCAGCGAGTAACAGATGTGGGACCAAGAACACGGAAAGCTCCCTGTGGATTATAGCTCCATTTTACAAAGTCCTGGAAGCCCAGGTTTGACAGCTGCTGTGTGTGGAACACGGAGACAGACTGAGGGACCATAAAGCCAGCGGCAGGTTGGTGGGACATTGTGTTTGGGGCTGGATCTTCTGGCGGCGGTGTTTGAGCTGAGGTGAAGCACTGTGCTGGGTATACGGCCCACAGCAGCACAGAGCTTGACAAAAACTCCCCGCCACAAATAAGCGGCTGATTCACAGCCCGTGCCCACAGATTCCGCATTGTTGCCTCTCACACTCACATGGATCATCGCCCACTCGGACTGTGGGAGGGAAATGTGGATTTGTGGGGAATAAAAGGTGCTAAGGAGCGAGTGTGTTTCTCGGCGATGTGCAGGAGCTGCGAGCCACTGACAGGGAAAGTGCAAAACTAGCTGAGTGATGAATACCCGGAGCAGGTTTAGGATGGACTGTCAGATCCAAATACAGGCGGCTGCTGCTCCCAGGATAAAAGCAGCTTTTTATTTTCACCACACCCTGAGATTGTGAGATATTTGTGCGGGTGAAGTTCCTACATTGCTGGGACCAGGAGACGGAGCACTGTGACTATCTTGACTACTGGGGCACAGGAACCTCGCTGACAGTGACTTCGGGTAAGACAAACTTCTCATTCCTTCCTAATCTGATATTGATTTTCTTAATTTGCGTTATTTAGCGAATTCGGTAATGCACGAATGTGTGAAATCGGTGAGATATTCAGAATAATTTCGCGACTCTATCCGAGACTGACTCCATTCTTTCGAGTTAAGAATACACCCAGTAATTGTGGCTAACATCTGCTAACTGGATGGAGTGTTAAGGGTTAAGATTTAAGCCCACAGAATTGATTCCCGGAATCTAATAAATGAGGAGCTTACTTGGGTTTACAGGATGTGTTCAGTCTGAGCTGCGGGATCCACATTCTAGTTTTGGGACACTTGCTCTGTGGGTGGAGATTTGATCATTTGGACGGTAGGACATTGCAGGCGCTTTAGGGGTTTGTTATAATTCGAGTTAAAACACAGTATCCAATTGTGTCGGGATTTAACAGTTGGAGTCACAGACTGTTGTTTAAGGTTACAGTTAAAATCGTTGAAGGAACAGCTTTTGGATGTAAAACAGAATAAGTTCCAGGTTCCACTGGATATTTCAGTGCTGATGGAGGGCAAATAGTTTGCACAGAATGAGAAACAGGGACTTGTGTTTATCAAACATGTCTCACACCAACAAGCGTTCAGCATTAACCAGCGAGCTGCCGGACCGATAGCAAACGGCTGCATGTGTAATAAGGTTGTGTCCTGTTGATACTGTATTGTGGAGCAGTTCAGAGAAGGTTCACTCGGTTAATTCCTGAGATGAAGGGGTTGTCTAATGAAGAAAGGTTGAGCAGATTGGACCTATATATTGGAGTTCAGAAGAATGAGAGGTGATCTTATTGAAACATATAAGGTTCTGAGGAGGCTCGACAAGGTGGATGCAGAGAGGATGTTTCCCCGTGTGGGGGAATCTAGAATAAGGGGCCGCCCATTTAAAACAGATGAGGAGGAATTTCTTCTCTGAGGGTCATGAATCTGGAATTCTCTGCCCCAGAAAGCTGTGGAGGCTGGGTAACTGAATATATTTAAGGAGGAGGAAGATAGATTTTTAAGCAATAAGAGAATAAAGGGTTATTGGAAGCGGGCAGGGAAATGGAGCTGAGTCCATTGAACTTATTGAATGGCGGAGCAGGCTCGAGGGGCCGTATGGCTGACTCCTGCTCCTATTTCTTATGTTCTTATGTTCTTATTGTGCCTGGACAGTAGCCGTTTAACTATCTGCGCTGTGCATGCTCCCAATTTAGTGTTTAATTCACCTCTCGTCTCTGAAACCTCAGCTTGAACTGAACCAATTCAAGGGTTGGGAACTGGAAGGACTTCTGTGCAGTCAAAATCGTTCCTTAGCAATAACAGCAATGGATCTGTTAATTGGCAGTCTATTGGTATCAGATTTTTCTGTTCAGTTTGAATGATGTTCACAATTATTGGGTTAAAACATTGGAGGAGGGAATTTCACACACATGTATTAACTCATTGATGACTAAATATGGCAGAGTGCCAGTGTAATGGGTGGAGTAAGATCTCCTCTTGCAGTGTGAGTGGAACAAGGTTTATCACTCGGGCGGTTCTGACCCACTCCTTTTAATGGAGGCAGTATCCCAAATTAAGGCAAGGCGTGTGGGAAATGAGATGGTCTTATATAATTTATATTAACGGTTTAGACTTTGGAATCAAAAGCACAATTTCTAAATTGGCGGCTGACACCAAACTTGGCGACCGTCAATACTGAGGAGGCCTGCAACAACTTACAGGAGGACATTAATAAACTTGCAGAATGGGCAAACTGGCAAATTAAGTTCACCGAGCACGTATTACATTTTGTTAGGGAGAAAGAAAGACTTGAATTTATATAGCGCCTTTCACGGCCACCAGACTTCTCAAAGCGTTTTACAGCCAATGAAGTACTTTTGAAGTGTAGTCACTGTTGTAATGTGGGAAACATGGCAGCCAATTTGTGCACAGCAAGCTCCCACACACAGCAACATGATAATGTCCAGATAATCTGTTTTTGTTATGTTGATTAAGGGATAGGGAGGTCACTTATTACTCGGAGGGTGTGAGTCTAGGTGGGGTAGAGGAACAAAGGGATCTTGGAACAAATCATTAAAAATTGTGATGTTGGTTAGCCAGGCAAGCACTCGGGTTTATTTCTAGAGGTATCGAATTGAAGAATAGGGAAGTTATGCTAAACCTGTATCGAGCTTTGGTTAGACCACACTTGGAGTCCTGCGTAATGTTCTGGTCGCTATATTAGAGAAAGGAGACAGATTTACAGGGATGATACCAGAAATGTGAGGGTATACATATCGGGAAAGGATGAACAGGCTGGGTCTCTTTTCTCTTGGAAAAAGAAGGCTGAGGGGTGACCTAATAGAGGTCTTTACAATTATGAAATGTTTTGATAGGGTGGATACAGAGAAGGTGTTTCCACTTGTGGGGAAGAGCATAACCAGAGGTCATCAATATAAGATAGTCACCAAGACATCCAATAAGGAATTCAGGAAAAACTTCTTTACCCAGAGAGTGGTGAGAATGTGGAACTCGCTGCCACAGGGAGTGATTGAAGTGAATAGTATCGATGTATTTAAGGGGAGGCTGGACAAGCATATGGGGGAGAAGGGAATAGAGGG
The DNA here is from genome assembly GCF_044704955.1 of Pristiophorus japonicus. Taxonomy (NCBI): domain Eukaryota; kingdom Metazoa; phylum Chordata; class Chondrichthyes; family Pristiophoridae; genus Pristiophorus; species Pristiophorus japonicus. The sequence continues at coordinate 187,007,351 of NC_091989.1, forward strand.
TTATGCTGATAGAGTTAGATGAGGAAAGACTGGGGGAGGCTCGAGTGGGGCATAAACAGCAGCATGGCCTGGTTGGGCCGAATGGCCTGTTTCTGTGCCGTATATCCGGTGTAATCCGATGATCTGTTTGAGATGCAGCTTTATGGCCCATTCGCGGTAAAGGGAGCTTCAATGGCCCTCCCTAACCCTGTCGGGGCAGAGCACAAAGTAGACTTTCATTACACCTGGTGTATCTATCTGGACTGGATTCTAACATGCACTGTACAGTGTGGAACTGTTATTACACCTGGTGTATCTATCTGGACCGGATTCTAACACACACTGTGTGGAACTGTTATTACACCTGGTGTATCTATCTGGACTGGATTCTAACACACACTGTGTGGAACTGTTATTACACCTGGTGTATCTATCTGGACTGGATTCTAACATGCACTGTGCAGTGTGGTACTGTTATTACACCTGGTGTATCTATCTGGACTGGATTCTAACATGCACTGCGCAGTGTGGTACTGTTATTACACCTGGTGTATCTATCTGGACTGGATTCTAACATGCACTGTGTGGTGTGGAACAACACACCTCACTGAGCACAAACACTTGGTCCAGTTAAACTAACTGCTTTGAAAACCCCTCGGCCTGTGCACTTCCAACACACACCCTTCTTTGCCAGAAAGGCTTTGAAAACTGGACAGCCAAACGTATCTTGTGCCCGGATGCTTTCGATGTTTTTTTTTGGTGTTTATTGTCTGAATTTGCTGACTGGGGATTGGCTACCCCTTCCTTTCTACACCCTTCTCCTTCACCTTGTTTATTGCCTCCTTTCATCCTCACCTTTCCTCCTTTGATTCTTTTCTTTGTTTTTGTTCTTTCTTTCTCCCCTCTTTATTTCTTGCCCTCTCTTGCTGTTCCCCTATCCTCCTTTGTCTCTGTCTCTCTCCCCTCTGTTTCCTACAAGTTAATAGAACAGTCCTCCAACCTATCAATCGGGGTGAAGATTGAATGAACAGTTCTGCAAAGATGTTGAACTCATCAGTTGAGCCCGAGCTTGTGTTCTGGGCTCGGTTAACGGAGAGGTAGAGTAGGAGGTCGCTAATGTACTGTAATCATATCATAGAATCATAGAAATTTACAGCATGCAAGGAGGCCATTCAGCCCAACGTGTCCGTGCTGGCCGACCAAGAGGCTACCCAGCCGAATCCCACTTTCCAGCTCTTGATCCGTAGCCCTGTAGGTTACGGCACATCCAAGTACTTTTTAAATGTGGTGAGGGTTTCTGCCTCTACTACCCTTTCAGGCAGTGAGTTCCAGAACCCCACCATCCCTCTAGACCTCCTACCTGGATGACGGCCTCCTCTTGTTTATCATTCCACAAAGCTGCAATTGCCTTTGGGTAGTATAGTAAATCGGGTGTGCTCCCTGGTTGTTGACCCCTCTGCTAAGGGAATAGGTCCTTACTATCCACTCTATCCAGGCCCCTCATAATTTTATACACCTCAATCAGGTCTCCCCTCAGCCACCTCTGTTCCAAAGAAAACAACCCCAGCCTATCCAATCTTTCCTCATAGACAAAATTCTCCAACCCAGGCAACATCCTCATATATTGAATGGTGGTGCAGGCTCGAAGAGCCGAATGGCCTACAACTGCACCTATTTTCTATGTATCTATGTATCTGTGTAAATCTCCTCTGTACCCTCTCCAGTGCATTCACATCTTTCCTGTAATGTGGTGACCAGAACTGCAGGCAGTACTCCAGCTGTGGCCTAACTAGTGTTTTATACAGTTCAAGCATAACCCCTTGCTCTTATATTCTATGCCTCGGCCAATAAAGGCAAGCACTCCGTATGCCTTCTTAACCACCTTATCCACCTGCACTCCCAGGTCCCTTTGTTTCTCTACACTTTTCAGTGTCCTACCATTTATTGTGTATTCCCTTTCCTTGTTAGACCTCCCCAAATGCATTACCTCACATTTCATAAGAACATAAGAATTAGGAACAGGAGTAGGCCATCTAGCCCCTCGAGCCTGCTCCGCCATTCAAAAAGACCATGGCTGATCTGGCCGTGGACTCAGCTCCACTTACCCGCCCGCTCCCCATAACCCTTAATTCCCTTATTGGTTAAAAATCTATCTATCTGTGATTTGAATACATTCAATGAGTTAGCCTCAACTGCTTCCTTGGGCAGAGAATTACACAGATTCACAACCCTCTGGGAGAAGAAATTCCTTCTCAACTCGGTTTTAAATCGGCTCCCCCGTATTTTGAGGCTGTGCCCCCTAGTTCTAGTCTCCCTGACCAGTGGAAACAACCTCTCTGCCTCTATCTTGTCTATCCCTTTCATGATTTTAAATGTTTCTATAAGATCACCCCTCATCCTTCTGAACTCCAACGAGTAAAGACCCAGTCTACTCAATCTATCATCATAAGGTAACCCCCTCATCTCCGGAATCAGCCTAGTGAATCATCTCTGTACCCCCTCTAAAGCTAGTATATCCTTCCTTAAGTAAGGTGACCAAAACTGAACGCAGTACTCCAGGTGCGGCCTCACCAATACCCTATACAGTTGCAGCAGGACCTCCCTGCTTTTGTACTCCATCCCTCTCGCAATGAAGGCCAACATTCCATTCGCTTTCCTGATTACCTGCTGCACCTGCAAACTAACTTTTTTGGATTCATGCACAAGGACCCCCAGGTCCCTCTGCACCGCAGCATGTTGTAATTTCTCCCCATTCAAATAATATTCCCTTTTACTGTTTTTTTTTCCTTGGTGGATGACCTCACATTTTCCGACATTGTATTCCATCTGCCAAACCTTAGCCCATTTGCTTAACCTATCTAAATCTCTTTGCAGCCTCTCTGTGTCCGCTACACAACCCGCTTTCCCACTAATCTTTGTATCATCTGCAAATTTTGTTACACTACACTCTGTCCCATCTTCCAGGTCATCTATGTATATTGTAAACAGTTGTGGTCCCAGCACCGATCCCTGTGGCACACCACTAACCACCGATTTCCAACCCGAAAAGGACCCATTTATCCCGACTCTCTGCTTTCTGTTCGCCAGCCAATTCTCGATCCATGCTAATACATTTCCTCTGACTCCACGTACCTTTATCTTCTGCAGTAACCTTTTGTGTGGCACCTTATCGAATGCCTTTTGGAAAGCTAAATACACCACATCCATCGGTACACCTCTATCTATCATGCTCATTATATCCTCAAAGAATTCCAGTAAATTAGTTAAACGTGATTTCCCCTTCATGAATCCATGTTGCGTCTGCTTTGATTGCACTATTCCTATCTAGATGTCCCGCTATTTCTTCCTTAATGATAGTTTCAAGCATTTTCCCCACTACAGATGTTAAACTAACCGGTCTATAGTTACCTGCCTTTTGTCTGCCCCCTTTTTTAAACAGAGGCGTTATATTAGCTGCTTTCCAATCCGCTGGTACCTCCCCAGAGTCCAGAGAATTTTGGTAGATTATAACGAATGCATCTGCTATAACTTCCGCCATCTCTTTTAATACCCTGGGATGCATTTCATCAGGACCAGGGGACTTGTCTACCTTGAGATCCATTAGCCTGTCCAGCACTACTCCACTAGTGATAGAGATTGTCTCAAGGTCCTCCCTTCCCACATTCCCGTGACCAGCAATTTTTGGCATGGTTTTTGTGGCTTCCACTGTGAAGACCGAAGCAAAATAATTGTTTAAGATCTCAGCCATTTCCATATTTCCCATTATTAAATCCCCCTTCTCATCTTCTAAAGGACTAACATTTACTTTAGTTACTCTTTTCCGTTTTATATATCGGTAAGAGCTTTGGTTTGTATTTCATTTGCCACAGTTCTGCCCACCTGACCAGTACATTGATATCTTCCTGCAGTCCGCAGCTTTCTTCTTCTTTATCAACCACACGGCCAATTTTAGTATCAAACTTCTTAATCATACCCCCAACATTTAAGCCTAGATCATTGATATATACCAGAAAAAGCAAGGGACCCAGTACTGAGCCCTGCGGAACCCCACTGGAAACATCCTTCCAGTCACAAAAACACCCATCAACCTCATATGGTAATGTAGTGTATGAGGCCCATCCGGTATAATGAACAGCCTCAGTCAGCATTGCACGGATATTAAAAATATCTCGGGATTTATTGTTGGGATTAAGGACACTTCAGTTTGTTTTCCTTAGGGAAGAAGCAGTTTTTAAAATTCAAAAGGGAGTTAGATGTGGCCCTTACGGCTAAAGGGATCAAGGGGTATGGAGAGAAAGCAGGAATGGGGTACTGAGGGAATGATCAGCCATGATCTTATTGAATGGTGGTGCAGGCTCGAAGGGCCGAATGGCCTACTCCTGCACCTATTTTCTATGTTTCTATGAATTGAGAAAGCAGGTGAAGTGTATAAGGGAGCAACAGGCCAGTCAGCCTGACTTCAGTGGGGAGACTTTTGGAGACAATATTGGGGTAAATAAGGAAAGGTTTTACACAGCGAGTTGTTATGATCTGGAACGCAATGTGTGAAAGGGCGGTGGGAGCAGGTTCCACAGTATCTTTTAAATGAGAATTGGATAAATACTTCATGTGAAAACCTTTTACAAGGTTATGGGGAACAAGCAGGGGACTGGGATTAATTCGTGAGCTCGACCAGGCGTGGCTGGCTGACCGGTCTCCTCCTCTGTCTCATTCCACAAAGCTGTAATTGCCTTTGGGTGGTATAGTAAATCGGTTAATGGCAAATCAGCAGCTGGTATCACACTCCGTCTGAGTTAGCATTCCATTGACATCAGTGTAAAGTAAGGCTCCCTCTACATGGCCCACCAAACACACCCAGGGCAGGTACAGCACGGGGTTAGATACAGAGTAAAGCTCCCTCTACACTGTCCCACCAAACACACCCAGGGCAGGTACAGCACGGGGTTAGATACAGAGTAAAACTCCCTCTACACTGTCCCATCAAACACTCCCAGGGCAGGTACAGGGGGTTAGATACAGAGTAAAGCTCCCTCTACACTGTCCCACCAAACACACCCAGGGCAGGTACAGCACGGGGTTAGATACAGAGTAAAGCTCCCTCTACACTGTCCCATCACACACTCCCAGGGCAGGTACAGCACGGGGTTAGATACAGAGTAAAGCTCCCTCTACACTGTCCCATCACACACTCCCAGGGCAGGTACAGCATGGGGTTAGATACAGAGTAAAGCTCCCTCTACACGGCCCATCAAACACTCCCAGGGCAGGTACAGCACGGGGTTAGATACAGAGTAAAGTTCCCTCTACACTGTCATATCACACACTCCCAGGGCAGGTACAGGGGGTTAGATACAGAGTAAAGCTCCCTCTACACTGTCCCACCAAACACTCCCAGGGCAGGTACTTTGGAATACCTGTTCTTTAGGTATGAAAGCAAACTGCAGCAGTTTAGTTTCATTTAAAAAGTGCAAAACAAATCAACAAGAAGGTGGGAACGCTCTGGGGCCCTCATTGTGGGAGACGGCAGAGCAGTTATTGTCCCATGACAGAAACACATGATTTGCCATTCTTCAATATTCTGTGAGGCTCAGGGACTGAATACGTTTTTGCTTCAATGTGAAGTCAGTGACCAGTCCGGTTAGATTCTGAACAAAATCACTTTATATTTCCCATGTGTTCTCGAGCTGTACTGTTCCAGTGAAGCACTCGATCTTAGTGCTGTGCCAATTCCATGTCATCATTTATCCCCTAACTGGGTTAGATTTCACAGGTTCCAGTGTCAGCTGTGGCTCAGTGGGCAGCACACTCGCCTCGGAGTCAGGAGGTTGTGGGTTCAAATCCCACTCCAGGGACTTGAACATTTAAATCCAGCCTGACACTCCAGTGCTGCACTGTTGGAGGGGCAGCACTGAGGGAGTGCTGCACTGTTGGAGGGGCAGTACTGTCGGAGCGCTGCACTGTCGGAGTGCTGCACTGTCGGAGGGGCAGTACTGAGGGAGCACTGAGCAATGAGATGTTAAACTGAGGCCCCGCCTGCTCTCTCAGGTGGATGTAAAAGATCCAATGGCTCTATTTTGAATAAGAGCAGGTGGGGCTATCCCTGGTGTCCTGGGCCAATATTGATTCCTTAATTACAACAGTGACTACACTTCATAAAGTACTTAATTGGCTGTAAAGCACTTTGAGACATCTGGTGGTTGTGAAAGGTGCTTTATAAATGCAAGTATTTCTTTTTTTTAACCAAGCTTGATCGTCATGCATTAGAAGTGGTTGTGAAAGGAAGAACTTGCATTTATATAGTGCCTTTGATGATCTCAGGATGTCCCTGAGCGCTTTACAGCCGCTGAAGTACTTTTGAAGTGTAACATAATGAGAGCGAGTTTGTGCACAGCAAGCTCCCACACAAAACAAGCTGGTAATGACCAGATCATCTGTTTTTGTGATCTTCAGGGATAAGTATTGGCCCAGGACCTCAGGAAATCAGCTTAACCATTCACCTGAAAGACGGCACCTCCAACAGTGCGGCGCTCCCTCAGTACTGCCCCTCCGACAGTGCAGCACTCCCTCAGTACTGCCCCTCCGACAGTGTGGCGCTCCCTCAGTACTGCCCCTCCGACAGTGCAGCACTCCCTCAGTACTGCCCCTCCGACAGTGCGGCGCTCCCTCAGTACTGCCCCTCCGACAGTGCAGCACTCCCTCAGTACTGCCCCTCCGACAGTGCGACGCTCCCTCAGTACTGCCCCTTCAACAGTGCGGCACTCCCTCAGTACTGCTCCTCCGACAGTGCGGCGCTCCCTCAGCACTGCCCCTCCGACAGTGCGGCGCTCTCTCAGTACAGCCCCTCCGACAGTGCGGTGCTCCCTCAGTACTGCCCCTTCAACAGTGCGGCACTCCCTCAGTACTGCTCCTCCGACAGTGCGGCACTCCCTCAGTACTGCCCCTCCGACAGTGCAGCACTCCCTCAGCACTGCCCCTCCGACAGTGCAGCACTCCCTCAGCACTGCACTGGGAGTGTCGGCCTAGATTTATGTGCTCAAGTCTCCGGAGCGGGACTTGAACCCATGCCCACGTGAGTCCGAGGCGAGAGTGCTGCCCACTGAGCCACTGCCAATGGGCGGCTATTGTCCATCTGTCCCCAAAGACAACATTATACTGGCATTGGAGGCAGTTCAGAGAAGTTCACCAGGTTGATTCCTGAGATGAAGGGGTTGACTTATGAGGAAAGGCTGAGTAAGTTGGAGTTTAGAAGACAGAGAGGTGACCTTATTGAGACATATAAGATTCTGAAGGGGCTCGACAAGGTAGACACGGAGAGGATATTTCCCCTCGTGGGGGAATCTACAACTAGGGGAATAGTTTCAGAGTAAGGAGTTGCCCATTTAAAACTGAGATGAGAAGGACCCCCACCGATCCCGCTCTGACCCCCACCGACCCGCTCTGACCCGCACCGACCCCGTTCTGACCCACACTGACCCCCACCCACCCCGCTCTGACCCCCACCGACACCGCTCTGACCTCCACCGACCCCGCTCTGACCCCCACCGACCCCAATCTGACCTCCACCGACCCCGCTCTGACCCCCACCGACCCCACTCTGACCTCCACCGACCCCGCTCTGACCCCCACCGACCCCGCTCTGACCCCCACCGACCCCGCTCTGACCCCCACCGACCCCGCTCTGACCCCCACCGACCCGCTCTGACCCGCTCTGACCCCCACCGACCCGCTCTGACCCGGCTCTGACCCGCTCTGACCCGCTCTGACCCCCACCGACCCGCTCTGACCCGGCTCTGACCCGCTCTGACCCCCCGGTCCCAGGGTGGAAGATGACCGACTGATATCGCCGTGCCGCCCGCTCTGGAAATGTTCAGCAGCTCCGGCCGCGGCTGGGGTCAGAGAAACGTTTCCGGTCCGTGACCTTTCATCACAACTTTGTTTTCAAATTCAGATCTCCAGGTTTTTATTTTGTTTTCCTGTTTTTAAAAAAGACTCGCCTTTGTACAGCGCCCTTCACAGTCGCAGGGTGACCCCGGGGGGTGTACCCGGGGGCTTCACAGTCGCAGGGAGTCCCCAGGGGGTGTCCCCAGGGGGGTGTCCCCGGGTGGCTTCACAGTCGCAGGGTGTCCCCGGGGGGTGTCCCCGGGGGGGTGTCCCCGGGGGGCTTCACAGTCGCAGGGTGTCCCGGGGAGGTGTCCCCGGGGGGGTGTCCCCAGGGGGGCTTCACGGTCTCAGAGGGGGTGTCCCAGAGGGGGTGTCCCCGGGGGGGTGTCCCCGGTCGCAGGGTGTCCTCGATCGCAGGGTGTCCCCGGGGGGTGTCCCGGGGGGGTGTCCCGGGGGGTGTCCCAGGGGGTGTCCCCAGGGGGGTGTCCCCGGGGGGGTGTCCCAGGGAGGTGTCCCCAGGGAGGTGTCCCCAGTCGCAGGGTGTCCCCGGTCGCAGGGTGTCCCCGGGGGGTGTCCCCGGGGGGCTTCAGATTCGCAGGGTGTCCCCAAGGGGTGTCCCCTTGAGGGCTTCACGGTCCCAGAGGGGGTGTCCCCGGGGGGCTTCACAGTCGCAGGGTGTCCCAGAGGACTACGCAGCCAATGAAGTACTTTTGGAGTGTGGTCACAGATTGTCGGGTCATTATCACATTGCTGTGTGTGGGAGCTTGCTGTGCACAAGTTGGCTGTCGCATTTCCCACATTACAACAGTGACCACACTCCAAAAGTACTTCATTGGCTGTAAAGTGCTTTGGGATGTCCGGTGGTTGTGAAAGGCACTATATAAATGCGTCTTTCTTTCATTCTTGCTCTCTCTCCTTTCTCTCTCTCTGTTACTCTCACCCTCTCTATCCTGCACAACCTCCACACACACACACACTTGTTCCTTAGTTTTTAGCAATTTCTTTCCCCCCGTCAAATTCTGGGGAATGGAATCACCTGTGATAACGTGTCCGTTTACATCAATCTCTGCCCAGTCCGATCCTTGCCCTATTCCTGAGAGTTCATTAATCACCGCCATTAATTGCCTTTTACTGCAATCGCTGTATCATCAAGGGCTTAGATTTTCTTTTTAATTTTTCAGGCCAGTGTGGCTGGCATTTATTGCCCATCCCTAGTTGCCCTGGGGGTGTGTGTGACTGGAGTCACATGTAGGCCCAGACCGGGGAGGGGGCGGCAGGTTCACTTCCCTGAAGAACGTTAATGAATCGGGGTCACAGTCTCAGAATAAGGGGTCGGCCATTTAAACCTGAGATAAGCAGAAACTTCTTCACTCAGAGGGGGGTGAATCTCTGCAATTCTCTGCCCCCGAGGGCTGGAGGCTCAGCCTTTCAGTATATTTAAGACGGAGATCGATAGATTTTTGGATATTAAGGGAATCGAGGGATATGGGGATAGTGCAGGAAAGTGGAGTTGAGGTCGAAGATCAGCCATGATCTTATTAAATGGCGGGGCAGGCTCGAGGGGCCGAATGGCGGACTCCTGCTCCTAATTCTTGTGTTCTTATGAACCCGGTGGGTTTTTACCACAATCCGACAGCTTCTCCCGAAGGAAAAGGGGTAAGCTATTTAGGACTGAGATGAGGAAAACTTCATCACTCAGAGAATTGTGAACCTGTGGAATTCACTACCACAGAAAGTTGTTGAGGCCAGTTCGTTCGATATATTCAAAAGGGAGTTAGATGTGGCCCTTACGGCTAAAGGGCTCAAGGGGTATTGAGCAAAAGCAGGAATGGGGTACTGAAGTTGCATGATCAGCCATGTCACAGGAACCAATGTCCTCGGGGGAGTGTTTGCTAGAGCTGTTGGGGAGGAGTTAAACTAATATGACAGGGGGATGGGAACCAATGCAGGGAGACAGCGGGAAACAAAATGGAGACAGAAGCAAAAGACAGAAAGGAAATGAGTAAAAGTGGAGGGCAGAGAAACCCAAGGCAAAAAACAAAAAGGGCCACTTTGCAGCAACATTCTAAAGGGTATAAGTGTGTTAAAAAGGCAAGCCTGAAGGCTCTGTGCCTCAATGCGAGGAGTATTCGGAATAAGGTGGACGAATTAACTGTGCAGATAGCAGTTAACAGATACGATGTGGTTGGCATCACGGAGACATGGCTCCAGGGTGACCAAGGCTGGGAACTCAACATCCAGGGGTATTCAACATTTAGGAAAGATAGACAGAAAGGAAAAGGAGGTGGGGTGGTATTGCTGGTTATAGAGGAAATTAATGCAATTGTAACGAAAGATATTAGCGTGGATGATGTGGAATCGGTATGGGTGGAGCTACGGAATACCAAGGGGCAAAAAACGCAAGTGGGAGTTGTGTACAGACTTCCAAACAGTAGTAGTGATGTTGGGGAGGGCATCAAACTGGAAATTAGGGGTGCATGCAATAAAGGTTCAGCAGTTATCATGGGTGACTTTAATATGCATTTAGATTGGGCTAACCGAACTGGAAGCAATATGGTGGAGGAGGACTTCCTGAAGTGCTTCCTGGGATGGTTTTCTAGACCAATATGTCAAGGAACCAACTAGGGAGGAGGCCATCTTAGACTGGGTGTTGTGTAATGAAAGAGGATTAATTAGCAATCTCGTTGTGAGAGGCCCCTTGGGGAAGAGTGACCATAATATGGTGGAATTCTACATCAGGATGGAGAATGAAATGGTTAATTCAGAGACCATAGTCCAGAACTTAAAGAAGGGTAACTTTGAAGGTATGAGGTGTGAATTGGCTAGGATAGATTGGCGAATGATACTTAAGGGGTTGACAGTGGATGGGCAATGGCAGACATTTAGAGACCGCATGGATGAACTACAATAGTACATCCCTGTCTGGCGTAAAAATAAAAAAAGGGAAGGTGGCTCAACCGTGGCTATCAAGGGAAATCAGGGATAGTATTAAAGCCAAGGAAGTGGCATACAAATTGGCCAGAAATAGCAGTGAACCCAGGGACTGGGAGAAATTTAGAACTCAGCAAAGGAGGACAAAGGGTTCGATTAGGGCAGGGAAAATAGAGTACGAGAGGAAGCTTGCAGGGAACATTAAAATGGACTGCAAAAGCTTCCATAGATATGTAAAGAGAAAAAGATTAGTAAAGACAAACGTAGGTCCCCTGCAGTCAGAATCAGGGGAAGTCATAACGGGGAACAAAGAAATGGCAGACCAATTGAACAAGTACTTTGGTTCGGTATTCACTAAGGAGGACACAAACAACCTTCTGGATATAAAAGGGGTCAGAGGGTCTAGTGAGAAGGAGGAACTGAGGGAAATCCATATTAGTCGGGAAATTGTGTTGGGGAAATTGATGGGATTGAAGGCCGATAAATCCCCAGAGCCAGATGGTACTTAAGGAGGTGGCCTTGGCAATAGCGGATGCATTGACAGTCATTTTCCAACATTCCATAGACTCTGGATCAGTTCCTATGGAGTGGAGGGTAGCCAATGTAACCCCACTTTTTAAAAAATGAGGGAGAGAGAAAACAGGGAATTATAGACCGGTCAACCTGACATCGGTCGTGGATAAAATGATGGAATCAATTATTAAGGATGTCATAGCAGCGCATTTGGAAAGAGGTGACATGCTAGGTCCAAGTCAGCATGGATTTGTGAAAGAGAAATCATGCTTGACAAATCTTCTGGAATTTTTGAGGATGTTTCCAGTAGAATGGACAAGGGAGAACCAGTTGATGTGGTGTATTTGGACTTTCAGAAGGCTTTCGACAAGGTCCCACACAAGAGATTAATGTGCAAAGTTAAAGCACATGGGAGCGTGCTGATGTGGATTGAGAACTGGTTGGCACACAGAAAGCAAAGAGTAGGAGTAAATGGGTACTTTTCAGAATGGCAGGCAGTGACTAGTGGGGTACCGCAAGGTTCTGTGCTGGGGCCCCAGCTGTTTACATTGTACATTAATGATTTAGACGAGGGGATTAAATGTAGTATCTCCAAATTTGCGGATGACACTAAGTTGGGTGGCAGTGTGAGCTGCGAGGATGATGCTATGAGGCTGCAGAGTGACTTGGATAGGTTAGGTGAGTGGGCAAATGCATGGCAGATGAAGTATAATCTGGATAATTGTGAGGTTATTCACTTTGGTGGTAAAAACGGAGAGATAGACTATTATCTGAATGGTGACAGATTAGGAAAAGGAGAGGTGCAACGAGACCTGGGTGTCATGGTACATCAGTCATTGAAGGTTGGCATGCAGGTACAGCAGGCGGTTAAGAAAGCAAATGGCATGTTGGCCTTCAAAGCGAGGGGATTTGAGTACAGGGGCAGGGAGGTGTTACTACAGTTATACAGGGCCTTGGTGAGGCCACACCTGGAGTATTGTGTACAGTTTTGGTCTCCTAACTTGAGGAAGGACGTTCTTGCTATTGAGGGAGTGCAGCGAAGGTTCACCAGACTGATTGCTGGGATGGTGGGACTGACATATCAAGAAAGACTGGATTAACTTGGCTTGTATTCACTGGAGTTCAGAAGAATGAGAGGGGAACTCATAGAAACGGTTAAAATTCGGACGGGTTTAGACAGGTTAGATGCAGGAAGAATGTTCCCAATGTTGGGGAAGTCCAGAACCAGGGGTCATAGTCTAAGGATAAGGGGTAACCCATTGAGGACCAAGATGAGGAGAAATATCTTCACCCAGAGTGGTGAACCTGTGGAATTCTCTACCACAGAAAGTTGTTGAGGCCAATTCACTAAATATATTCAAAAAGGAGTTAGATGAAGTCCTTACTACTAGGGGAATCAAGGGGTATGGTGAGAAAGCAGGAATGGGGTACTGAAGTTGCATGTTCAGCCATGAACTCATTGAATGGCGGTGCAGGCTCGAAGGGCTGAATGGCCTACTCCTGCACCTATTTCCTATGTTTCTATGTTCGATTAATCTCCCAATCAATGTCAGTGCATTAATCTCCCAATCAATGGTCACCGTATTAATCTCCCAATCAATGTCAGTGCATTAATCCCCCAATCAATGTCAGTGCATTAATCTCCCAATCAATGTCACCGCATTAATCTCCTAATCAATGTCAGTGCATTAATCCCCCAATCAATGTCAGTGCATTAATCTCCCAATCAATGTCAGTGCATTAATCTCCCAATCAATGTCAGTGTGAACACTGGGAGAAATTTAGAACTCAGCAGAGGAGGACAAAGGGTTTGATGAGGGCAGGGAAAATAGAGTTCGAGAAGAAGCTTGCAGGGAACATTAAGACGGATTGCAAAAGTTTCTATAGATATGTAAAGAGAAAAAGGTTAGTAAAGACAAATGTAGGTCCCCTGCAGTCAGAATCAGGGGAAGTCATAACGGGGAACAAAGAAATGGCAGACCAATTGAACAAGTACTTTGGTTCGGTATTCACGAAGGAGGACACAATCAACCTTCCGGTCAGAGGGTCTAGTAAGGAGGAGGAACTGAGGGAAATCCTTATTAGTTGGGAAATTGTGTTGGGGAAATTGATGGGATTGAAGGCCGATAAATCCCCAGAGCCTGATGGACTGCATCCCAGAGTACTTAAGGAGGTGGCCTTGGAAATAGCGGATGCATTGATAGTCATTTTCCAACATTCCATTGACTCTGGATCAGTTCCTATCGAGTGGAGGGTAGCCAATGTAACCCCACTTTTTAAAAAAGGACAGAGAGAGAAAACAGGGAATTATAGACTGGTCAGCCTGACTTCAGTAGTGGGTAAAATGATGGAATCAATTATTAAGGATGTCATAGCAGCGCATTTGGAAAGAGGTGACATGATAGGTCCAAGTCAGCATGGATTTGTGAAAGGGAAATCATGCTTGACAAATCTTCTGGAATTTTTTGAGGATGTTTCCAGTAGAGTGGACAAGGGAGAACCAGTTGATGTGTTATATTTGGACTTTCAGAAGGCTTTCGACAAGGTCCCACACAAGAGATTAATGTGCAAAGTTAAAGCACATGGGATTGGGCGTAGTGTGCTGACATGGATTGAGAACTGTTTGTCAGACAGGAAGCAAAGAGTAGGAGTAAATGGGTACTTTTCAGAATGGCAGGCAGTGACTAGTGGGGTACCGCAAGGTTCTGTGCTGGGGCCCCAGCTGTTTATACTGTACATTAATGATTTAGACGAGGGGATTAAATGTAGTATCTCCAAATTTGCGGATGACAGTAAGTTAGGTGGCAGTGTGAGCTGCGAGGAGGATGCTATGAGGCTGCAGAGTGACTTGGATAGGTTAGGTGAGTGGGCAAATGCATGGCAGATGAAGTATAATGTGGATAAATGTGAGGTTATCCACTTTGGTGGTAAAAACAGAGAGACAGACAATTATCTGAATGGTGACAGATTAGGAAAAGGGGAGGTGCAACGAGACCTGGGTGTCATGGTACATCAGTCATTGAAGATTGGCATGCAGGTACAGCAGGCGGTTAAGAAAGCAAATGGCTTGTTGGCCTTCATAGCGAGGGTATTTGAATACAGGGGCAGGGAGGTGTTGGTACAGTTGTACAAGGCCTTGGTGAGGCCACACCTGGAGTATTGTGTACAGTTTTGGTCTTCTAACTTGAGGAAGGACATTCTTGCTATTGAGGGAGTGCAACGAAGGTTCACCAGACTGATTCCCGGGATGGCGGGACTGACCTTTCAAGAAAGACTGGATCAACTGGGCTTGTATTCACTGGAGTTCAGAAGAATGAGAGGGGACCTCATAGAAACGTTTAAAATTCTGATGGGTTCAGACAGGTTAGATGCAGGAAGAATGTTCGCAATGTTGGGAAAGTCCAGAACCAGGGGTCACAGTCTAAGGATAAGGGGTAAGCCATTTAGGACCGAGATGAGGAGAAACTTCTTCACCCAGAGAGTGGTGAACCTATGGAATTCTCTACCACAGAAAGTTGTTGAGGCCAATTCACTACATATATTCAAAAAGGAGTTAGATGAAGTCCTTACTACTCGGGGAATCAAGGGGTATGGCGAAAAAGCAGGAATGGGGTACTGAAGTTGCATGTTCAGCCATGAACTCATTGAATGGCGGTGCAGGCTAGAAGGGTCGAATGGCCTGCTCCTGCACATATTTTCTATGTTTCTATGTTTCTATTAATCTCCCAATCAATGTCAGTGTATTAATCTCCCAATCAATGTCAGTGCATTAATCTCCCAATCAATGTCAGCGCATTAATCTCTCAATCAATGTCAGTGCATTAATCTCCCAATCAATATCAGTGCACTAATCTCCCAATCAATGTCACCGCATTAATCTCCCAATCAATGTCAGTGCATTAATCTCCCAATCAATGTCAGTGCATTAATCTCCCAATCAATGTCAGCGCATTAATCTCTCAATCAATGTCAGTGCATTAATCTCCCAATCAATGTCACCGCATTAATCTCCCAATCAATGTCACCGCATTAATCTCCCAATCAATGTCAGTGCATTAATCTCCCAATCAATGTCAGTGCATTAATCTCCCAATCAATGTCACCGCATTAATCTCCCAATCAATGTCACCGCATTAATCTCCCAATCAATGTCAGTGCATTAATCTCCCAATCAATGTCAGCACATTAATCTCTCAATCAATGTCAGTGCATTAATCTCCCAATCAATGTCAGCACATTAATCTCTCAATCAATGTCAGTGCATTAATCTCTCAATCAATATCAGTGCACTAATCTCCCAATCAGTGTCACGGCATTAATCTCCCAATCAATGTCAGCGCATTAATCTCCCAATCAATGCCAGCGCATTAATCTCCCAATCAATGTCAGTGCATTAATCTCCCAATCATAAGAACATAAGAACATAAGAATCAGGAACAGGAGTAGGCCAACTAGCCCCTCGAACCTGCTCCGCCATTCAACAAGATCATGGCTGATCTGGCCGTGGATTCAGCTCCACTTACCCGCCCGCTCCCCGTAACCCTTAATTCCCTTATTGGTTAAAAATCTATCTAACTGTGATTTGAATACATTCAATGAGCTAGCCTCAACTGCTTCCTTGGGCAGAGGATTCCACAGATTCACAACCCTCTGGGAGAAGAAATTCCTTCTCAACTCGGTTTTAAATTGGCTCCACCATATTTTGAGGCTGTGCTCCCTAGTTCTAGTCTCCCCAACCAGTGGAAACAACCTCTCTGCATCGATCTTGTCTATCCCTTTCATTTTTTTAAATGTTTCGATAAGATCCCCCCTCATCCCTCTGAACTCCAACGATTAAAGACCCAGTCTACTCAATCTATCATCATAAGGTAACCCTCTCATCTCCGGAATCAGCCTAGTGAATCATCTCTGTACCCCCTCCAAAGCTAGTATATCCTTCCTTAAGAAAGGTGACCAAAACTGCACGCAGTACTCCAGGTGCGACCTCACCAATACCCGATACAGTTGCAGCAGGACCTCCCTGCTTTTGTACTTCATCCCTCTCGCAATGAAGGCCAACATTCCATTCGCCTTCCTGATTACCTGCTGCACCTGCAAACTAACTTTTTGGGATTCATGCACAAGGATCCCCAGGTCCCTCTGCACCTCAGCATGTTGTAATTTCTCCCCATTCAAATAATATTCCCTTTTACTGTTTTGTTTTCCAAGGTGGATGACCTCACATTTTCCGACATTGTATTCCATCTGCCAAACCTTAGCCCATTCGCTTAACCTATCTAAATCTCTTTGCAGCCTCTGTGTCCTCGACACAACCCGCTTTCCCACTAATCTTTGTATCATCTGCAAATTTTGTTACACTACATTCTGTCCCCTCTTCCAGGTCATCTATATATATTGTAAACAGTTGTGGTCCCAGCACTGATCCCTGTGGCACACCACTAACCACCGATTTCCAACCTGAAAAGGACCCATTTATCCTGACTCTCTGCTTTCTGTTAGCCAGCCAATTCTCTATCCATGCTAATACATTTCCTCTGACTCCGCGTACCTTTATCTTCTGCAGTAACCTTTTGTGTGGCACCTTATTGAATGCCTTTTGGAAATCTAAATACACCACATCCATCAGTACACCTCTATCCACCATGTTCGTTATATCCTCAAAGAAGTAAATTAGTTAAACATGATTTCCCCTTCATGAATCCATGTTGTGTCTGCTTGATTGCATTATTCCTATCTAGATGTCCTGCTATTTCTTCCTTAATGATGGTTTCAAGCATTTTCCTCACTACAGATGTTAAACTAACTGGCCTATAGTGGTGACCTGTCTTTTGTCTGCCCCCTTTTTTAAACAGAGGCGTTACATAAGCTGCTTTCCAATCCGCTGGTACCTCCCCAGAGCCCAGAGAATTTTGGTAGATTATAACGAATGCATCTGCTATAACTGTCAGTGCGTTAATCTCCCAACCAATGTCACTGCGTTAATCTCCCAATCAATGTCACTGCATTAATCACTCCCTCAGCACTGCACTGGAGTATCAGCCTCGATGATGGGCTCAAGGATCTGGAGCGGGCTTGAACCCACTACCTTCTGACACAGAGCTGAGAATGATACCATGATTCCCAACTGAGCCATACGAGGAGAGACTGGATCAACTGGGCTTGTATCCACTGGAGTTTAGAAGAATGAGAGGGGATCTCATAGAAACATATAAAATTCTGACGGGATTAGACAGGTTAGAGGCAGGAAGAATGTTCCCATTGCTGGGTTGTTCCAGAACCAGGGGTCACTCTCTAAGAATAAGAGGAAACCATTTAGGACCGAGATGAGGAGAAACTTCTTCACCCAGAGAGTGGTTAACCTGTGGAATTCTCGACCGTAGAAAGTTGTTGATGCCAGTTCGTTAGATATATTCAAGAGGGAGTTAGATATGGCCCTTACGGCTAAAGGGATCAAGGGGTATGGAGAGAAAGCAGGAAAGAGGTACTGAGGTTGCATGATCAGTCATGATCTTATTGAATGGCGGTGCAGGCTCGAAGGGCCGAATGACCTGCTCCTGCACCTAATTTCTATGTTTCTATGTTTCTATGAGCAACAATACAACTGTAAGCTGGTTGTGTCGCAGTGTAACTGTTTGGGGAAATGGCTGGTGTTATACACAACACAATCTCTCCTGCTGTGTGTGCCTGTCATGCACTTTGTTTACTGGACTTATCTGTGTACACCTATTTATCTTTCAGTTGTTCAGTCCAAACCATCTGTCTACATCGCCAACCCTTCCTGTGGCAGCAACTCCAACCAAGATGGGATCACCTTCCTGTGCCTGGTCAAAGACTTTCAGCCCAAGAGCATCATTCAGACATGGTCCACTAATGGAGCGGACATCACGACTGGAGTGAAGAAGTATCCGGCTGTCTTGGGGCAAAATATGGCGTACACGATGAGCAGTGCGCTCAAAGTCTCTGCAGCAGATTGGGAAACCAATCGGGTCTACTACTGCAAGGCGGGGTACAAGGCCAGTGAAATGTTGGTGGCTCAGACCCCAGAACCTGGACCTAAAAGTGAGTACAGACATGATTGACCATTTAAAACTGCACTGGTGTCGGGGGTGAAACTGGACGAGGAAATGTGACCAGCAATGTGGGAGGTTGTTGGGCAATAGAAGCGGTACGGAGTCCTGTGCCCCACACTCTATCCCCGGGACACCAGCGGTGCTGATGGTGGCACAATACAGGGCAATGAGAAATCACCTGAAATTGGACAATGGGCGGAGACGTAATGTCATCGGAATCGCCTCTACCGCCCGTGATATGACACGCCCGATATTCGGGTCTAAAGTCAATGAAAGTGTGTAACGGGTGACTGATGTCATACCACCCATTGGGTCGTCGATCGTGTCCCCTCCCCCACTCCCCACACACTCCCCCCCCGCCCACCCTCACCACACACTCCCCGTACCCTCCCCCCATCCCCACACACTCCCCTCTCCCCCCCCGACACACACACTCCCACCCCACACACACTCCCCACACACTCCGCCCCCCCCCTCACCACACACTCCCCGTCCCCTCCCCCCATCCACACACACTCTCCCAACACCCCTCCCACCCCCCGACACCCCCCCCCACACACACTCCCAACACCCCTCCCCCCATCCCCACACACTCCCCCCTCCCCCCCCGACACACACACTCCCCCCCCCACACACTCCCCACACACTCCCCCCCTCCCCACACACTCCCCCCCACCCCCACACATACTCCCAACCCCTGCTCCCCCTCCCCCCCCCACACACACGCACTCTCAATAACCGCCCCCCCCCCGACACACACACTCACCACCCAACACACACACTCCCCCTCCCCCCCACCCCACACACACACTCCCAACCAGGCTCTGGTTGATAGAACCCTACAGGACAGGACTCCATTGGGCCCATCGCGCTTGTACCAGCAATATCCGAGGTATCACATTAGTCCCACTCCCCCCCCGCTCTTTCCCCAAAGCCCTGCAGATTTTCCCGATTCAAGTATTTATCCACTTCCCTTTGGAAAAATATGATTAAGTCTGCTCCCACCCCCTCTCCCAGACACTGCATTCCAGATCTTAGCTTGTCGCTGAGGGTATAACAAACATTTTCTTGCTAAATTCCTCATCTCCCCCCTGGATTTTTTGCCAATTGAATTCTATCTGTGACCTCTGGCCACCCACCCTCCCGGCAGTGGTAACAGTTTCCCCCCATCCACTGAACCCCTCACAATCCGGCACACATCCATTACATTCCCCCACGGTGTGTGTGGGGATAGAGTGTACACAGAGGGAGGGTCAGCCCACAGTGTGTGGGGATAGAGTGTACACAGAGGGAGGGTCAGCCCACAGTGTGTGGGGATAGAGTGTACACAGAGGGAGGGTGTACAGCCCACGGTGTGTGGGGATAGAGTGTACACAGAGGGAGGGTACAGCCCACAGTGTGTGGGGATAGAGTGTACACAGAGGGAGGGGGTACAGCCCACGGTGTGTGGGGATAGAGTGTACACAGAGGGAGCGTCAGCCCACGGTGTATATGGGGATACAGTGTACACAATGGGAGGGTCAGCCCTCGGTGTATATGGGGATACAGTGTACACAGAGGGAGGGTCAGCCCACGGTGTGTGTGGATAGAGTGTACACAGAGGGAGGGTACAGCCCACGGTGTGTGTGGATAGAGTGTACACAGAGGGAGGGTACAGCCCACGGTGTGGGTGTGGATAGAGTGTACACAGAGGGAGGGTACAGCCCACGGTGTGTGGGGATAGAGTGTACACAGAGGGAGGGTACAGCCCACGGTGTGTGGGGATAGAGTGTACACAGAGGGAGGGGGTACAGCCCATGGTGCGTGTGGGGATAGAGTGTACACAGAGGGAGGGTACAGCCCACGGTGTGTGGGGATAGAGTGTACACAGAGGGAGGGTACAGCCCACGGTGTGTGGGGATAGAGTGTACACAGAGGGAGGGTACAGCTCACGGTGTGTGTGGGGATAGAGTGTACACAGAGGGAGCGGGTACAGCCCATGGTGTGTGTGGGGATAGAGTGTACACAGAGGGAGGGTACAGCCCACGGTGTGTGGGGATAGAGTGTACACAGAGGGAGGGGGTACAGCCCATGGTGTGTGTGGGGATAGAGTGTACACAGAGGGAGCGGGTACAGCTCACGGTGTGTGGGACACATCCATTACATTCCCTCCTGAACCTTCTCTGCTGTACATAAGGAGAACAATCCCAGCTTCTGTGGTCTCCCCATGTCACTGAAGCCCCTCATCCATTTCAGTAACTCTCCCCCACGGCCTCTCCGTGGCCTTGAATTCCTTGGTCCAGTGCGACTCCGGCAATCTGCCACAATCCACCAGCTGGGGCCTGGCCGGTGATTTACGGCGGTTGTGGGGAATATCTCCCTTGCCTTTGTGCTCTACGCCTCGGTTTATAAAGCCCAGGGTCCCGTGTGCTTTTTACTGAAAAATCTTGGCCACTTGTCCTGCTGCCCTTCAAAGGTTTGTCCCACCGGTCTCCTCGGTCCCTGCAACCCTGTAATAGGGCACCATTCACCCTCTGTAATAGGGCACCATTCACCCTGTAATAGGGCACCATTCACCCCCTGTAATAGGGCACCATTCCCCCCCTGTAATAGGGCACCATTCACCCCCTGTAATAGGGCTCCATTCACCCCCTGTAATAGGGCACCATTCACTCCCTGTAATAGGGCACCATTCACCCCCTGTAATAGGGCACCATTCACCCCCTGCAATAGGGCACCATTCACCCCCTGTAATAGGGCACCATTCACCCTGTAATAGGGCACCATTCACCCCCTGTAATAGGGCACCATTCCCCCCCTGTAATAGGGCACCATTCACCTCCTGTAATAGGGCTCCATTCACCCCCTGTAATAGGGCACCATTCACTCCCTGTAATAGGGCACCATTCACCCCCTGTAATAGGGCACCATTCACCCCCTATAATAGGGCACCATTCACCCCCTGTAATAGGGCACCATTCACCCCCTGTAATAGGGCACCATTCACCCCCTGTAATAGGGCACCATTCACCCTCTGTAATAGGGCACCATTCACCCTGTAATAGGGCACCATTCACCTCCTGTAATAGGGCTCCATTCACTCCCTGTAATAGGGCACCATTCACCCCCTGTAATAGGGCACCATTCACTCCCTGTAATAGGGCACCATTCACCCCCTGTAATAGGGCACCATTCACCCCCTGTAATAGGGCACCATTCACCCCCTGTAATAGGACACCATTCACCCTCTGTAATAGGGCACCATTCACCCTCTGTAATAGGGCACCATTCACCCCCTGTAATAGGGCACCATTCCCCCCCTGTAATAGGGCACCATTCACCCCCTGTAATAGGGCACCATTCACCCCCTGTAATAGGGCACCATTCACCCCCTGTAATAGGGCACCATTCCCCCCCTGTAATAGGGCACCATTCACCCCCTTTAATAGGGCTCCATTCACTCCCTGTAATAGGGCACCATTCACCCCCTGTAATAGGGCACCATTCACCCCCTGTAATAGGGCAACATTCACCCCCTGTAATAAGGCACCATTCACTCCCTGTAATAGGGCACCATTCACCCCCTGTAATAGGGCACCATTCACCCCCTGTAATAGGGCACCATTCACCCCCTGTAATAGGGCACCATTCACCCCCTGTAATAGGGCACCATTCACCCCCTGTAATAGGGCACCATTCACCCCCTGTAATAGGGCACCATTCCCCCCCCTGTAATAGGGCACCATTCCCCCCCCCTGTAATAGGGCACCATTCCCCCCCCTGTAATAGGGCACCATTCCCCCCCCTGTAATAGGGCACCATTCCCTCCCCTGTAATAGGGCACCATTCACCCCCTGTAATAGGGCTCCATTCACCCCCTGTAATAGGGCACCATTCACCCCCTGTAATAGGGCACCATTCCCTCCCCTGTAATAGGGCACCAATCCCCCCCCCCCCGTAATAGGGCACCATTCCCTCCACTGTAATAGGGCACCATTCACCCCCTGTAATAGGGCTCCATTCACCCCCTGTAATAGGGCTCCATTCACCCCCTGTAATAGGGCACCATTCACCCCCTGTAATAGGGCTCCATTCACCCCCTGTAATAGGGCTCCATTCACCCCCTGTAATAGCGCACCATTCACTCCCTGTAATAGTGCGCCATTTAACTTGCGTTGCCTCTTTTGTCCGTCCTTCCTACACCGAGGTCAATGGTGAGGACAATGGGGCGGAGCTACAAGTGGGCTGCCGATTGGCTGTCGGCGCCTCGAGCTCCCGCCCCACACCAATTGACACCATTTACTATTGCACCATGGAGGGAGAATGGTGTCAGTACGTCTCACACTGCACCATGGAGGGGGAATGGTGTCGGTACGGGCTCACACTGCACCATGGAGGGGGAATGGTGTCGGTACGTCTCACACTGCACCATGGAGGGGCAATGGTGTCGGTACGTCTCACACTGCACCATGGAGAGGGAATGGTGTCGGTACGTCTCACACTGCCTGCACCATGGAGGGGGAATGGTGTCGGTACGTCTCACACTGCACCATGGAGGGGGAATGGTGTCGGTACGTCTCACACTGCACCATGGAGAGGGAATGGTGTCGGTACGTCTCACACTGCCTGCACCATGGAGGGGGAATGGTGTCGGTACGTCTCACACTGCACCATGGAGAGGGAATGGTGTCGGTACGTCTCACACTGCACCATGGAGGGGGAATGGTGTCGGTACGGGCTCACACTGCACCATGGAGGGGGAATGGTGTCCGTACGTCTCACACTGCCTGCACCATGGAGAGGGAATGGTGTCGGTACGTCTCACACTGCACCATGGAGGGGGAATGGTGTCGGTACGTCTCACACTGCACCATGGAGGGGGAATGGTGTCGGTACGTCTCACACTGCACCATGGAGAGGGAATGGTGTCGGTACGTCTCACACTGCACCATGGAGAGGGAATGGTGTCAGTACGGGCTCACACTGCCTGCACCATGGAGGGGGAATGGTGTCGGTACGGGCTCACACTGCACCATGGAGGGGGAATGGTGTCGGTACGTCTCACACTGCACCATGGAGGGGGAATGGTGTCGGTACGTCTCACACTGCCTGCACCATGGAGGGGGAATGGTGTCGGTACGTCTCACACTGCACCATGGAGGGGGAATGGTGTCGGTACGTCTCACACTGCACCATGGAGAGGGAATGGTGTCAGTACGTCTCACACTGCACCATGGAGGGGGAATGGTGTCGGTACGTCTCACACTGCACCATGGAGGGGGAATGGTGTCGGTACGTCTCACACTGCCTGCACCATGGAGGGGGAATGGTGTCGGTACGTCTCACACTGCACCATGGAGGGGGAATGGTGTCGGTACGTCTCACACTGCACCATGGAGAGGGAATGGTGTCAGTACGTCTCACACTGCACCATGGAGGGGGAATGGTGTCGGTACGTCTCACACTGCACCATGGAGGGGGAATGGTGTCGGTACGTCTCACACTGCCTGCACCATGGAGGGGGAATGGTGTCGGTACGTCTCACACTGCACCATGGAGGGGGAATGGTGTCAGTACGTCTCACACTGCACCATGGAGGGGGAATGGTGTCAGTACGGGCTCACACTGCCTGCATCTTGTGGATAATTGTAGTTTCCCCACAGGCTCAGCGAGAAGGTTACAAAGTGCAGCCCTGTCGACTCCGATCCCAGACCCGGTTATGGGCACTGTGGGATCTTCAGGTCCCTGCAGAAACATTGGCTGTGAGGACAGATTGGATCGGCTGGGGTTGTTTACTTTGGAACAGAGGAGGCTGAGGGGAGACCTGATTGAGGTGTATAAAATTATGAGGGGTCTGGATAGAGTGGATAGGAAGGACTCGTTTCCCTTAGCCGAGGGGTCAATAACTAGGGGACGTAGATTTAAAGTAATTGGTCGGGGGAATTTGAGGGGAAAGTTTTTAACCCAGAGGGTGGTGGGGGTCTGGAACTCACTGCCTGAAAGGGTGGTAGAGGCAGAAACCCTCACCACATTTAAAAAGTACCTGGACGTGCACCTGAAATGCCGTAACCCACAGCTCTTGGTCGGCCGGTGTGGACACGATGGGTCGAATGGCCTCCTTCCGTGCTGTAAATTTCTATGATGCTGTGAACATACACAGCAAATCGGTCAGCATCTGAAATGTGAAAAGGGAGGCTGGTTTTCCGAGCCCAGATCTGAAAAGTAACCACACATTTCAGGAGAGGCCGAGAGAGAATCCAGTCACAATTGGGGGTGGATTGACAGGCTGAGTGAGATGAAAGGTCACCTGAGAGATCCACAGGATTCCCTTGTTCTGTTGATACCCCTCGATATCTGTCCAGGGGAACACAGGAACAGGGGTAGGCTAGTCAACCTCTCCGGCCCGTTCTGCTACTGCATTAGATCGCGGCTAATCCCAACCCCATTTAATCTGAAATCTTGCAACGTGTTACAGCTCAAGCTCCAAGCCTCATCTCGCTTGTTCCATCGCCGGAGGTTGTCTACAATCAAACCACCGCTGTCCTGGGCTGTGCCATATCTGGATTCTATCCCGACAAACTAAAGGTTTCCTGGAAGAAAGGCGGGGTAGACCAGAAGGGTATCGTTCTCCCTTCCAGACCGGGAGCCGCCGATACCTTTGAAACGGTGGCTTACCTGACGGTGCCTGTGAAGGAATGGACCAAAGGGGAGGTTTACACCTGTGAAGTGGCCCATGGACCTTCGAACCTCCCTAACACAATCAGCATGAGGTATCAAGCGGGTAAGTGGTGTCTGAGGGGGAGGAATATGGTCAGTAATCCAGCCTTGTATTAACTTAATGCGCAAATGTTCGCCCTTAACTCGTGAATCACTGTCCCGAATATCGCCCCTGGTGAGAGAGGCGAGATGTTTAGTATTTTACGTGTTGATATTGAACCGACACTTAGAGAGAGTAACTTTAACCCAAGGCGCTGGGCGGGGAAACTGCCGGGGTCGGGCTGGTCACCCGTTTACACTCTCGCCCGATTTTACTCTCCGCTGACTTCAATGGAAAGGATAATGGTGCGGAGCGTGAAACGGGCGGCCCATCGATACCTTCACCTCCTACCTGTTCCCTTCCTACTGTCTCCCAAATGTTATTTTATAGACTAGAACCAGAGAATGGTCACAGCACGAAAGGCCAGTCAGCCCATCGAGCCCGTGCTGACCCCAGCCAGTCCCACTCCCTGCCCTTTCCCCGTAGCCCGCCAATATTTTTCCCTTCAGATATTTATCCAACTCCCTTTTGAAAGCAGGATTGAGCCTGCCTCCTCCACCCTCTCAGGCCGTGAATTCCAGATCCCAACCACTCGCTGCGTAAACAAGTATTTTCTTACATCGCTTTTGGTTCTTCTGCCAATCGCCTTAAATCTGTGTCCCTCTGGTTCCTGACCCTTCCCCCAATGGGAACAGTTTCTCTCTCTATCGACTCTGTCCAGACCCCTCATGATTGTGAACACCTCGATCAAATCTCCTCTCAACCTTCTCTGCTCCAAGGAGAACAACCCCAGCTTCTCCAGTCTATCCCCGTCACTGAAGTCCCACATCCCTGGAACCATTCTCGGAAATCCCCTCTGCTCCCTCTCTAAGGCCTTCACATCCTTCCTACAGTGCGGGGCCCAGAACTGGACACAATACTCCAGCTGGGGCGAACCCGTGTTTTATACAGATCCATCATCATTCCCACGGGCAGTACTCTGTGCCTCGGTTTATGAAGCCCAGGATCCTGGAAGCCTTTATAACTGCTTTCCCAACCTGAGAACACCTCTGTCAAATCTCCTCTCAACCTTCTGCGATTTCTGCACATACACCCACAGGTAGGAAATAAATCTGCCCAGTTTTGCATTTGAATGAATTGCCACGAGCTGCTGCACCCTCTCCTGAGGGAACGTGTTCCATCGATTGACCACTCACTGAAATATTGATCCCCCACATCAGATTTGAAGTGACCAGTCCCCAGCTCCCCTTTAAGCGCAGCTCGTGTCTCTGGTTCGCCTGTTCAGGACCAGGTGAGACAGCGTGTTATGGTCCACACGATCTGCTCCCTTTTAGCATCATATAAACTCCGGATGGAGCAGAGTTCCAGGGCCGTGTGGAGCTCCCACTTTCCCAGCACGGGACGGGAGGTGAAAATGTATAACACTTAAATCTGCAACTCTTCCGATTCCAGGTGGAAACGCTGCGTGCTCTTGTTCTGAGTGTGTGCCGAAGTTTCTCTACCAGACTAACCTTAAAGTGACCCTTCCCGATGGTGACGAGCATCAATATAAATGTCACCAAAACAAATGCGAAATAAAGTGATTGGTTGTGAATGGAATTGGCCGCTGGATTTTATTACAAAGTGTCTGATGGCTTATAGACACGGCCCACAGTGTGTGTGGGGATAGAGTGTACACAGAGGGAGGGTACAGCCCACGGTGTGTGTGGGGATAGAGTGTACACAGAGGGAGGGTCAGCCCACAGTGTGTGTGGGGATAGAGTGCACACAGAGGGAGGGTCAGCCCACAGTGTGTGTGGGATAGAGTGTACACAGAGGGAGGGTCAGCCCATAGTGTGTGTGGGGATAGAATGTACACAGAGGGAGGGTCAGCCCATGGTGTGTGGGATAGTGTACACAGAGGGAGGGTCAGCCCACAGTGTGTGTGGGATAGAATGTACACAGAGGGAGGGTCAGCCCATGGTGTGTGTGGGGATGGAGTGTACACAGAGGGAGGGTCAGCCCACAGTGTGTGTGGGATAGAGTGTACGCAGAGGGAGGGTACAGCCCATGGTGTGTGGGGATAGAGTGTACACAGAGGGAGGGTCAGCCCATGGTGTGTGGGATAGTGTACACAGAGGGAGGGTCAGCCCACAGTGTGTGTGGGATAGAATGTACACAGAGGGAGGGTACAGGCCATGGTGTGTGTGGGGATAGAGTGTACACAGAGGGAGGGTCAGCCCATGGTGTGTGGGATAGAGTGTACACAGAGGGAGGGTACAGCCCACGGTGTGTGTGGGGATAGAGTGTACACAGAGGGAGGGTCAGCCCACGGTGTGTGTGGGGATAGAGTGTACACAGAGGGAGGGTCAGCCCACGGTGTGTGTGGGGATAGAGTGTACACAGAGGGAGAGGGTACAGCCCACAGTATGTGTGGGGATAGAGTGTACACAGAGGGAGGGTACAGCCCACGGTGTGTGTGTGGATAGAGTGTACACAGAGGGAGGGGGTACAGCCCACGCTATGTGTGGGGATAGAGTGTACACAGAGAGAGGGTACAGCCCACAGTGTGTGTAGGGATGAGTGTACACAGAGGGAGGGTCAGCCCATGGTGTGTGTGGGGATAGAGTGTACACAGAGGGAGAGTTAGCCCATGGTGTGTGTGGGGATAGAGTGTACACAGAGGGAGTGGGTACAGCCCACGGTGTGTGTGGGGATAGAGTGTACACAGAGGAAGGGGGTACAGCCCACGCTGTATATGGGAATAGAGTGTACACAGAGGGAGTGGGTACAGCCCACGGTGTATATGGGGATAGAGTGTACATAGAGGGAGGGGGTACAGCCCATGGTGTATATAGGGATAGAGTGTACACAGAGGGAGGGGGTACAGCCCAAGCTCGGTGCCCAGCCCAGCCCACTCCTGGTCTGTATGGTCATTCTTTGCTGGGTCACTTCGGATCGGTCCCGGCCCCACAGCTTGACCGTTGCCTCTTTGGTCTGGGCCGAGTGGGCAACAATTGGAGGACCATCTCTGGCCCAGGGATACAGTGGCGGGGGGGGGGGGGGGAGAAAGTAATGTCCCATTAATCCAGTGATGGGGGTGGGGGGGAATGTCCCATTGATCCAGTGACGGGGGGGGGGGGGATGTTCCATTGTTCCAGTGACGGGGGAGGGGGAAATGTCCCATTGATCCAGTGACGGAGGGGGGGGATGTCCCATTGTTCCAGTGATGGGGTGGGGGGAATCTCCCATTGATCCAGTGACGGGGGGGGGGGGGAGGGGAATGTCCAATTGATCCAGTGGAAGGGGAGGAATGTCCCATTGATCCAGTGAAAGGGGGGATGTCCCATTTATCCACTGACGGGGGTGGGGGGGAGGGGAATGTCCAATTGATCCAGTGGAATGGGAGGAATGTCCCATTGATCCATTGAAAGGGGGGGGAATGTACCATTGATCCAGTGAAAGGGGGGGAATGTCCCATTGATCCAGTGAAAGGGGGGGGATGTCCCATTTATCCAGTGACGGGGGGGGGGAATGTCCTATTGATCAATTGAAACAAGGGGTGGGGGATATCCTATTGATCCAGTGAAAGGGGGGGCGTAATGTCCCATTGATCCAGTGAAAGGGGGGGGCGTCTTTAATGATGTTGGTCCTGAGGCACACTGCTGAGAAAGGACACAGCAGCCCAACTGGTGCCCTGCACAACCTGATAGGTTTTGGATGAAAACTCTGGGTAGCAGAAATAGAAAAGATTCCACACCTGGAATATTGTGTTCAGTTTTGGTCTCCTAATCTGAGGAAGGACGTTCTTGCTATTGAGGGAGTGCAGCGAAGGTTCACCAGACTGATTCCCGGGATGGCTGGACTGTCATATGAGGAGAGACTGGATCAACTGGGCCTTTATTCACTGGAGTTTAGAAGAATGAGAGGGGATCTCATAGAGACATATAAGATTCTGACGGGACTAGACAAGTTAAATGCAGGAAGAATGTTCCCGATGTTGGGGACGTCCAGAACCAGGGCTCACAGTCTGAGGATAAGGGGTAGGCCATTTAGGACTGAGATGAGGAGAAACTGCTTCACTCAGAGAGTTGTTAACCTGTGGAATTCCCTACCGCAGAGAGTTGTTGATGCCAGTTCATTGGATATATTCAAGAGGGAGTTAGATGTGGCCCTTACGGCTAAAGGGATCAAGGGGTATGGAGAGAAAGCAGGAAAGGGGTACTGAGGGAATGATCAGCCATGATCTTATTGAATGGTGGTGCAGGCTCGAAGGGCCAAATGGCCTACTCCTGCACCTATTTTCTATGTTTCTATGTTTCATTCACCCAGCTCCCGGATACTGACATCAGTCAACGACAGGAGCTCAATGATCACAAGGAATTCAAGTTTGGGAAGTGGTTTTATAAATTCCCCTCCCCTCCTCCCCCTGAGTAAACGGAATGAAGCGTCTCTCGCCCAATAATATCATCATTTTGGAATAACAAGGGGAATATTGCGGCCCTGTGTGGGCTGATGATGGGTGAGCCTCTGTCACTGGGAACTGTTCAATGTCCAGACTTGATCACTGATGCAAGACAGGGGCTGAGCACCTTCCAAAAACCGCAACATTTAACATCAGCACCGTGCAGACTCAACCTGGGTTTGATAATCACTGACTATATACGGTGTATATTAAACCTGGGTTTGATAATCACTGACTATATACGGTGTATATTAAACTTGGGTTTGATAATCACTGACTATATACGGTGTATATTAAACCTGGGTTTGATAATCACTGACTATACACGGTGTATATTACACCTGGGTTTGATAATCACTGACTATACACGGTGTATATTACACCTGGGTTTGATAATCACTGACTATATACGGTGTATATTAAACCTGGGTTTGATAATCACTGACTATATACGGTGTATATTACACCTGGGTTTGATAATCACTGACTATATACGGTGTATATCGCACCTGGGTTTGATAATCACTGACTAAAGACGGTGTATATTAACCTGGGTTTGATAATCACTGACTATATACGGTGTATATTAAACTTGGGTTTGATAATCACTGACTATATACGGTGTATATTAAACTTGGGTTTGATAATCACTGACTATACACGGTGTATATTAAACCTGGGTTTGAGAATCACTGATTGCACGGTGTATATTAAACCTGGGTTTGAGAATCACTGACTATACACGGTGTATACTACACCTGGGTTTGAGAATCACTGATTACACGGTGTATATTAAACCTGGGTTTGAGAATCACTGATTACACGGTGTACACTACACCTGGGTTTGAGAATCACTGATTGCACGGTGTACACTACACCTGGGTTTGAGAATCACTGATTACACACATCTACACCTGGGTTTGAGAATCACTGACTATACACGGTGTACACT
Organism: Pristiophorus japonicus; assembly: GCF_044704955.1. Lineage (NCBI taxonomy): Eukaryota > Metazoa > Chordata > Chondrichthyes > Pristiophoridae > Pristiophorus > Pristiophorus japonicus. Next base: position 187,037,857 of record NC_091989.1, read on the forward strand.
ACACCTGGGTTTGAGAATCACTGATTGCACACTGTGACAAGCCTCAATGTGACCAATCCCAATCCGACAGCATTTCTGTTCAAAATGCCGGGGAGAGGAACAGAGACGATCTTTAAATGAATCAAAGACACGGTCCTGTCAGACAGAGACTGTGCTGACACAGCAGCTCAATCTGCAGCCGGAGAGGGTGATTCCCGGTACTCATTAAAGGTTTCAATCCTGACCCAGAGATGGCCATCCTGCCTCCTCCCTCCCCCAGTGTTGAGATTACATATACACAGGGTAAACATTGCCTGAGTTGTGACACACAGTGAATGTGTGTGTGTGAATAGCGCTCAGAACACGCAGTGAGCTGCGGGGTGACTGAAGTGACCATGGTCCTGTGAGAGACCAGTGTAAAGGGGGAATGTGTGAAGGATGTCACTGGCCCCGAGGGTGTGTGAGCTGCAGGTTTAGGCATTCACAGCGTGTGCCCAAACCCACAGCAATCCTCGCCACAGGTCGCACACATCCGGATAAAGGGCCTCCGCGGGCAGATAGTTGGGCTGCCTGCCCAGCCCCTGACCCTGCCCCGGGCCCTGCCCCTGCCCCAGGCCCTGATCCTGCCCCTGCTCTGCCCCCTGCCCCAGGCCCAGCAATTTTTCCAAGTGATAGAAGCAGGTGTAAGGCCTGCTTTAATCAGCATAAGACTTTTAAAGGACAGAAAAATGCATTTTCAATAATTTAAACATTTAAAATCCTATTAAATCAGGTAAGTTTATTTGTGGACCCTTTAAAATATGTAAATTTATTTTTCATAAAATTAAATTTTTGTTTTTAATAATTACATTTCCTTTTGATGAATTTTAAATATGTGATGGTTTAGAACATGTATATTATAACTGTGTGTTTTGGAGGTATTCCCGTTCAAACTGACGCAGACAAAAATTGTCACCGAGCCAAAGGAAGGAAAGACTTGCATTTATATAGCGCCTGTCACCAGCACCGGACGCCTCAAAGCGCTTTCCAGCCAATGAAGCACTGTCTGTAGTCAGTGTTGTAATGTGGGAATATTGTGAAGCAGGAGAGAGAAGGAGAGTGACCAAAAGCTGGGTCACGGGGCAGGCTGTGTCCCAGGGAGAGAGAGGGTGACAAGCCATGAGGTTTAGGAGGGAGTTCCTGAGGTTCGGGCCCAGACACGGGGCTGAAGCCACGGCTGGCTGACAGTTTTGGGGCGATGGGAATGCAGGATGTACAAGAGGCCAGAGTTGAGGAATGCAGGGTTCCCGGAGGGGCTGTAAGGCTGGAGAAGGTTAGAGAGATGAGGGAGAGGTGAGACCATGGAGTGATTGGACACTGGGCTCGCTGTGAATGGTGAGGAGGGGTCCTCATTGCCTCAGTGTGTGATCGATGTCACAGATCGATGCACAGCCCTACATGGGGGCTCTGAGCAAACCAGCATTTCTCCCATTTCACTCAGCAGTCTGCGTCTCTCGCTGCATTTCACAAAGCAGGGATTGCATTTTATTAACATGTCGCTCAGCCCCATTGCAGTCCCCGCTGGGGATCTGTTGTTCAGGGTTACAGCGAGCGGATCCAAAACGGCTCGGGTGGATCCCTGACGCTCTGATTATGTTTTCTCCGTCAATTTACAAGCCAAGAAATGCAAGATGGGGGCGTCGCTCCCCTGTGCCCCTGATTGGGGGAGGGGTAACCTCCTGTGGCGGGGGGGGGGGGGGGGGGGGACCTCCTATGGAGGAGGGGTAACCTCCTGGGGGGGGGGGGTGTAATCTGGTAACCTCCTGGGGGGGGGGGGGGGGGTGGTAATCTGGTAATAAGAACATAAGAACATAAGAATTAGGAACAGGAGTAGGCCATCTATCCCCTCGAGCCTGCTTCGCCATTTAACAAGATCATGGCTGATCTGGCCGTGGACTCAGCTCCACTTACCCGCCCGCTCCCCGTAACCCTTAATTCCCTTATTGGTTAAAAATCTATCTATCTGTGACTTGAATACATTCAATGAGCTAGCCTCAACTGCTTCCTTGGGCAGAGAATTCCACAGATTCACAACCCTCTGGGAGAAGAAATTCCTTCTCAACTCGGTTTTAAATTGGCTCCCCCATATTTTGAGGCTGTGCCCCCTAGTTCTAGTCTCCCCGACCAGTGGAAACAACCTCTCTGCCTCTATCTTGTCTATCCCTTTCATTATTTTAAATGTTTCTATAAGATCACCCCTCATCCTTCTGAACTCCAACAAGTAAAGACCCAGTCTACTCAATCTATCATCATAAGGTAACCCCCTCATCTCCGGAATCAGCCCAGTGAATCGTCTCTGTACCCCCTCCAAAGCCAGTATATCCTTCCTTAAGTAAGGTGACCAAAACTGCACGCAGTACTCCAGGTGCGGCCTCACCATTACCCTGTACAGTTGCAGCAGGACCTCCCTGCTTTTGGACTCCATCCCTCTCGCAATGAAGGCCAACATTCCATTCGCCTTCCTGATTACCTGCTGCACCTGCAAATTAACTTTTTGGGATTTGGGCACCGGAGGGACTGGAGTGCATCATCACGCCTGGCAACCAAATTTTAATTTGATTTTACGTTTTTAAGTTTAATTTGTTTTAATTGCCGGTGCTTTTAGTGTCCCCCTTCCCTTTTATAGGGGGCACTGGGGAAAATTGTGATTTTAGTGCCCCAAAAAAAAAAAAAAAAAACACAAAAAAAAACAAAAAAAAGGGGGAAAAAAAAAGAGCCTTGTAAATGTCTGGAGTGTCACCCAGGTCGGGTGGCACAGTTTAATGTTTATGTTTTGCAGGTAGACTCTAAAAGAGTTTCATGCTCAAGGACTCCCAGGTCCCTCTGCACCACAGCATGTTGTAATTTCTCCCCATTCAAATAATATTCCCTTTTACTGTTTTTTTTCCCAAGGTGGATGACCTCACACTTTCCGACATTGTATTCTATCTGCCAAACCTTAGCCCATTTGCTTAACCTATCTAAATCTCTTTGCAGCCTCTCTGTGTCCTCTACACAACCTGCTTTCCCACTAATCTCCTGGGGCGGAGGGGGAACTTCCAGTGGGGGGGGGGGGGAACCTCCTGGGGGGGGGGGAGAGTAACCTCCTGGGAGGGGGAGGGTAACCTCCTGGAAGGGGGGGGTAATCTCCTGGGGGGAAGGTAATCTCCTGGGGGGGTAACCTCCTGGGCCGGAGGGGGAACCTCCTGGGGGGGGGGCGGGACTTTTAGAGCCCGGCACGGAATTGCCCTCACTGCTCCTTGAAGGAAGCATAGTGCTCCCCTCCCCCTTCCCCGGTTGAAAAGCCCCTGACCTCTCCCCCCCTGCCCCCCACCGGAGGCGCTATCGGGACCAATTTCACCCTCTGATACCTTTCCAACAACCCAGGGATGTCCCAATGTGAGATTTGCTCCAGGTTTAGCTGCAGTGCCGCTTGATCGAGTATCAACCCCAGATATTACACATTGAAAAGGACTCTGGTTTAAACTGTTGAAACTCACTTCCGCCCTGACCTTCCATCACGGAGCATCAATCTTTTTCTTCCCTCGGGAGCAGCAAAGCAAATCAAACATCAATATCTCAGTCAGATCTCCAGGCCCAAGCTCCTGGTGTAACAGTGTGCAGATCCTGCAGGCTGCCTGTGTATTCCCTCTGGGGGCAGGGCTCGATGATGTGCTCCAGGGTCTGATTAGGAGCTCCACAGTCACACGATGGGGAGGCTTTAATCTCCCACCCCTGGAGAAGGTGGCAGCATCGACTGTGACCGGTTCTGAGGCGGTCGATGGTTGCCCAATGTTTGTGAGGAAGGTTTGATCCTTCAGGTTGTACTGTGGGCCCCTCGATAATCCATTCCGTATGTCACACTTCTTCCAAGCATTTCGCCGTCGGTCATCGAGACTGAGGGGAGATCGCTGAAAGGCTTCAGCAATGGTCCAAAATGGCGGTCTAGATTGGAGACAGATTGGGGATCCTTTCTCCATAACATGGACTTCCCCACGTTTCATGTCAGAGCCATTGGACTAGGCACAGAATGTGTTCTCCTTGGCACTGCTCTCTCAAAGGACCATCAATAGAAAAGTCTCTCGAGATTCTGAAGCCGGCTGGCACCAGACATTGTCCATTCTTCTGAAAGTTTTCCCTTTCTCATTCCCAGAAATGTCTGTTTTTATTCAAAATCCTTCTATGGAAGAGGTTTTGATCAGTGGGACTGCTACCCTGGTGTGTGAAGTGTTCTGTGCCGATCCGAACCCGGTCGAAATCTCCTGGAAGGTGAGCGGGCTGGACAGAAGTGAAGGTGTTAATACTCAGCAACTGAGAGAGGAAGGGACCCTGTACAGAGTCGTCAGTCAACTGCGAACCAGCGTGGAGGAGTGGAGCAGTGGGGTAGAGTACATGTGCTCTGCCCACCGGACTTCCTCGTCCTCGCCAGTGTCAGTACAGACAAGCCGTGCAAAAGGTGGGCAAAGGATCAGAAATGTAACGCCTGGCTTTGGTAACCGCGAGGGAAAGAGTTTAACACTGTCTCTGTTTCCAGTTCACACAAAGGGTCCCAACGTCCGACTGCTGCCTCCACCGGCCCAAGGCACCCAGAGCAGAAACACGGCCACCCTCGAGTGCATGATCACCGGATTCTACCCGAACATCATACACGTCTCCTGGGAGAAGGACCACTCTCCCATCTCCTCCAACACCAGCGCTGCTCGCACCATGCTGGAGCAGGCAGGGACTTTCAGTGCCAGCCACTTCCTGACTGTGAGCACAGAGGAGTGGAAGAAAGGTTCAGTCTTCACCTGCACAGTCTCTCATCCATCGTCCAACACCAACACCAGCCGGGACGTCAAGGATGACCAAGGTAGGGTCCCGGAGCCTGACTCCAATATTCACCTCCTTTGGCCCCACTGCTATCAACTCGACTAGAGCCAGACACATTCAACACTGACCACATAGCTCATGTAGTGGACCAGTTAGAGTTTACTGACGTTGTAACTGGCACAGTAGATAAGGGGGAACCAGTGGATGTGGTCTATTTAGATTTTCAGAAGGCATTCGATAAGGTGCCACACAAGAGGCTATTAAACAAAATTAGGGCTCATGGGATTGGGGGTAATATACTAGCATGGATTGAGGATTGGTTAATGGACAGAACACAGAGAGTAGGAATAAACGGGTCATTTTCAGGTTGGCAGGCTGTAACTAGTTGGGTGCCGCTGGGGTCAGTGCTGGGGCCCCAGATATTTACAATCTATATCAGTGATTTGGATGAGGGGACCAAATATAATATATCCAAGTTTGCTGATGATACAAAGCTAGGTCGGAATGTAAGTTGTGAGGAGGATGCAAAGAGGCTTCAAGGGGATACAGACAGGCTCAGTGAGTGGGCAAGAACATGGCAAATGGAATATAATGTGGAGAAATGTGAAGTTATCCACTTTGGTAGGAAAAATAGGAAAGTGTTTCCCCCGGGCTGGGAAGTCTAGAACCAGGGGTCACAGTCTCAGGATAAGGGGTCGGCCATTTAGGACTGAGATGAGGAGAAACCTCTTCACTCAGAGGGTGGTGAATCTGGAATTCTCTGCCCCAGAGGGCTGTGGAGTATATTCAACAACAACAACAACAAAAACTTGTATTTATATAGCAATGTAGCACCTTTAATGTAATGAAAGTCCCAAGGTGCTTCACAGGAGTATTATGGGATAGAAATTTGACACCGAGCCGCATAAGTAGAAATTAGTGCAGGTGACCGGAGGTAGGTTTTAAGGAGTGTCTTCAAGGGGGAAAGAGAGGCGGGGAGTTCCAGAGCTTAGGGCCCAGGCAACAGAAGGCACGGCCACCAATGGTTGAGTGATTATAATCAGGGATGCTCAGGAAGGCAGATTGAGAGGAGCGCAGACATCTCGGGAGTTGTGGGGCTGGAGGAGATTACAGAGATAGGGAGGGACGAGGCCATGGAAGAATTTGAAAATAAGGATGAGAATTTTGAAATCGAGGTGTCGCTTAACCGGAAGCCAATGTAGGTCAGCGAGCACAGGGGGTGATGGGTGAGCGGGACTTGGTGCGAGTTAGGACACAGGCAGCCCACTTTTGGATCACCTCCAGTTTACATTGAGTAGAATGTGGGAGGCCAGCCAAGAATGCGTTGGAATAGTCAAGTCTGGAGGTAACAAAGGCATTGATGAGGGTTTCAGCAGTGGAAGAGCTGAGGCAGGGGCGGAGACGGGCGATGTTACGGAGGTGGATATAGGCGGTTTTAGTCATGCTGTGGCTATGTGGTCGGAGTCAGATATGACCCCAAGACAGAGATGGATCGATTTTTGGATATTGAGGGAATCGAGGGATTATGAGGACAGTGCAGGAAAGTGGAGTTGGGGTCGAAATCTGCCGTGATCCCATTGAATGGCGGAGCAGGCTCGAGGGGCCAAATGGCCGACTCCTGCTCCTAATCCTTCTGGTCTTATTTAATCCAGAGGCCTGGACTAAAAACAGAAAGGAACAATTGCAAATATGTCATGTCTTTCACAACTTCAGGATGTTCCAAAACGCTTCACAGCAAACAAAGTCATGTTTTTATTCCAGTGTAGTCACTGCTGTGATGGAGGGGACGAGTCAACCAATTTACACACAGCAAGCTCCCATAAACAGCCATGTGGTGATGGGCAGATAATCTGTTTTGGTGCTGTTGGTGGAGGTGTGATCTCTCTGGTCCACCCGCGAGTACAGACGGAGCCCTCGATTTAACGTCTGATCTGAAAGAGGGTACATCCAATGGTGCAGCACTCCCTCAGTGCTGGCAACGGGGAGTGTTGGTGTGGATTATGTGCTCGAGTGTCCGAGGTGGGGCTTGAACACTAACTTTCTGACAAAGGGAGAGGGTGCCGCCAATGAGCCGAGAATGACGGCGGCAGTTAATAATCCAGGGAACTGAGGCCAACTCCCACCGCAGCACTTTGAGAATTTGAATTCAGTTTTAAAAAGTAAAAACAGGAAATAAAAAGTTGGTTGAGGGTAAAAGTGACGGAAGCTGTCGGAATGTTGTCGAAAACCCCAAATGCTTCGCGAATGTTCCACTGAAAGAAAGAAAGACTTGCATTTATATAGCGCCTTTCACGACCACCTCAAAGCACTTTACAGCCAATGAAGTACTTTTGGAGTGTATTCATTGTTGTAATGTAAGAAACGCGGCAGCCAATTTGCGCACAGCAAACTCCCACAAACAGCAATGTGATAATGACCAGATAATCTGTTTAGTGATGTTGATTGAGGGATAAATATTGGCCCCAGGACACCAGGGAGAATTCCCCTGCTCTTCTTCGAAACAGTGCCATGGGAACTTTTATATTCACCTGAGAAGGCAGACAGGGCCCTCGGTTTAACGTTTCATCTGAAAAACGGCACCTCCGACAGTGCGGCTCTCCCTCAGTACTGCCCCTCCGACAGTGTGGTGCTCCCTCAGTACTGCCCCTCCGACAGTGTGGTGCTCCCTCAGTACTGCCCCTCCGACAGTGCGGCGCTCCCTCAGTACTGCCCCTCCGACAGTGCAGCACTCCCTCAGTACTGTCCCTCCGACAATGCGGCGCTCCCTCAGTACTGCCCCTCCGACAGTGCGGCACTCCCTCAGTACTGTCCCTCCGACAATGCGGCGCTCCCTCAGTACTGTCCCTCCGACAGTGCGGCACTCCCTCAGTACTGTCCCTCCAACAGTGCGGCACTCCCTCAGTACTGCCCCTCCGACAATGCGGCGCCCCTCAGTACTGTCCCTCCGACAGTGCGGCACTCCCTCAGTACTGTCCCTCCAACAGTGCGGCACTCCCTCAGTACTGCCCCTCCGACAATGCGGCGCTCCCTCAGTACTGTCCCTCCGACAGTGCGGCACTCCCTCAGTACTGTCCCTCCAACAGTGCGGCACTCCCTCAGTACTGCCCCTCCGACAGTGCGGCACTCCCTCAGTACTGCCCCTCCGACAGTGCGGCACTCCCTCAGTACTGCCCCTCCGACAGTGCGGCGCTCGCTCAGTACTGCCCCTCCGACAGTGCAGCACTCCCTCAGTACTGCCTCTCTGACAGTGCAGCCCTCCCTCAGTACTGCCCCTCTGACAGTGCGGCGCTCCCTCAGTACTGTCCCTCCGACAGTGCGGCACTCCCTCAGTACTGCCCCTCCGACAGTGCGGCACTCCCTCAGTACTGCCCCTCCGACAGTGCAGCGCTCGCTCAGTACTGCCCCTTCGACAGTGCGGCACTCCCTCAGTACTGCCCCTCCAACAGTGCGGCGCTCGCTCAGTACTGCCCCTCCGACAGTGCGGCCCTCCCTCAGTACTGCCCCTCCGACAGTGCAGCACTCCCTCAGTACTGCCCCTCTGACAGTGCTGCCCTCCCTCAGTACTGCCCCTCCGACAGTGCGGCCCTCCCTCAGTACTGCCCCTCCGACAGTGCTGCGCTTCCTCAGTACTGCCCCTCTGACAGTGCAGTACTCCCTCAGTACTGCCCCTCTGACAGTGCGGCGCTCCCTCAGTACTGCCCCTCTGACAGTGTGGCACTCACTCAGTACCGCCCCTCTGACAGTGCGGTACTCCCTCAGTACTGCCCCTCCAACAGTGCGGCGCTCCCTCAGTACTGCCCCTCTGACAGTATGGCACTCCCTCAGTACCGCCCCTCTGACAGTGCAGTACTCCCTCAGTACTGCCCCTCTGACAGTGCGGCGCTCCCTCAGTACTGCCCCTCTGACAGTGTGGCACTCACTCAGTACCGCCCCTCTGACAGTGCGGTACTCCCTCAGTACTGCCCCTCTGACAGTGCGGCGCTCCCTCAGTACTGCCCCTCCGACAGTGCGGAGCTCCCTCAGTACTGCACTGGAGTGTCAGCCTAGATTTCTGTGCTCAAGTTCCTGGAGTGGGACTTGAAGCCACCACCTTGTGACTCAGAGACTCTGAACTTTGTGACTCTGAGGTGAGTGAGCTGCCCACTGAGCCACGGCTGACACTGGGGAAGGAGACCTGCTGACCTCGCCCTGTCCATGCCACATGTGACTCCCGTCCCACACCAATGTGGTTGACCCTTCACCGTCCTGCGGAGAGGACTGACAAATGCCGGCCTTTGCCAGCGATGCCCAGATCCCGCCGGGGGAATGGTGAAATAATAATTGTGACATTTCCCCCAGGTGAATGTTTGGACGCCGGTATCTCGGTCACTTTGAGCAAGCCGCCCTTTGAGGAGATCTGGAGGAACCGGACAGCCACCATTCTGTGCGAGGTGCTTCACGGTGATTTAGAGGGGGTCAGAGTAACCTGGCAGGTGAACGGGAGTGAGAGAGAAGACGGGGTGGAGACCCGGGGGCCCGAGAGGCACGGAGATAAAGACATGATCTCCAGCAGACTGACCGTCCCTGCCGCAGAGTGGGAGAGCGGGGTCGAGTATTGGTGTTTGGTGGAGGACAAGAGCCTGCCAACGCCGGAGAAGAGGCTGATCAAGAAGGCGCAAGGTACGTGTGGAGAGAGCTCGGTGTGTGTGTCTGGGTCTGAGCCCATGAGGCCATTTATTACCGTCTAGTGGTGAGCTGTCTAGTCCGCGGTGTCTGAGTGTGTTAAAGACAGAGAGAAGCTGGAACCCTGCCGAGAAACGGATCAGGAAAACAATCCCAAATCACAACAACGGCCCGGCACCAAACCACACTGGCTCCCGCGGGATGGGTTGGTGGCAGTGGGATCGACCTCGAAGCAGTGGGTGGGATAGACCCCGAGGGAGTGGTTGGGATAGACCCCGAGGGAGTGGGATAGACCACGAGGGAATGGGTGGGATAAACCCCGAGTAAGTGGGTGGGATAGACCCCGAGGGAGTGGGATAGACCACGAGGGAATGGGTGGGATAAACCCCGAGGGAGTGGGTGGGATAGACCCCGAGGGAGGGAGTGGGTGGGATAGACCCCGAGGGAGGGAGTGGGTGGGATAGACCCCGAGGGAGTGGGATAGACCACGAGGGAATGGGTGGGATAGACCCCGAGGGAGGGAGTGGGTGGGATTGACCCCGAGGGAGTGGGTGGGATAGACCCCGAGGGATTGGGATAGACCCCGAGGGAGTGGGTGGGATAGACCCCGAGGGATTAGGATAGACCCCAAGGGATTTGCTGGGATAGACCCCGAGGGAAAGGGTGGGATAGACCCCGAGGGAGTGGGTGGGATAGCCCCCGAGGGATTAGGATAGACCCCGAGGGATTAGGATAGACCCCGAGGGAGTGGGTGGGATAGAGCCCGTGGGAGTGGGTGGGATAGACCCCGTGGGAGTGGGTGGGATAGACCCCGAGGGAGTGGGATAGATCCCGAGGGATTGTGATAGACCCCGAGGGAGTGGGTGGGATAGACCCTGAGGGAGTGGGTGGGATAGACCCCATGGGAGAGGGTGGGATAGACCCCGAGGGAGTGGGATAGATCCCGAGGGATTGTGATAGACCCCGAGGGAGTGGGTGGGATAGACCCCGAGGGAGTGGGTGGGATAGACCCCGTGGGAGTCGGTGGGATAGACCCCGAGGGAGTGGGATAGATCCCGAGGGATTGTGATAGACCCCGAGGGAGTGGGTGGGATAGACCCCGAGGGAGTGGGTGGGATAGACCCCGTGGGAGTCGGTGGGATAGACCCCGAGGGAGTGGGTGGGATAGACCTCGAGGGAGTGGGTGGGATAGACCCCGAGGGATTGTGATAGATCCCGAGGGAGTGGGTGGGATAGATCCCGAGGGAGTGGGTGGGATAGACCCCGAGGGATTGGGATAGACCCCGAGGGATTGGGTGGGATAGACCCCGTGGGAGTGGGATAGATCCCGAGGGATTGTGATAGACCCCGAGGGAGTGGGTGGGATAGACCCCGAGGGAGTGGGATAGACCCCGAGGGAGTGGGTGGAATAGACCCCGAGGGAGTGGGATAGACCCCGAGGGAGTGGGTGGAATAGACCCCGAGGGAGTGGGTGGGATAGACCTCGAGGGATTGGGATAGACTCCGAGGGAGTGGGTGGGATAGACCCCGAGGGAATGGGTGGGATAGACCCCGAGGAAGTGGGTGGGAAAAACCGCGAGGGAGGGAGTGGGATAGACCCCGAGGGAGTGGGATAGACCCCGAGGGAGTGGGATAGACCCCGAGGGATTGGCAGATGTCACGGTATTAGGAGGAGCCCGAGGCAGAAGAGCCATTGGAAGGGTGAGGGAGATTGTCTGTCTGAGGCCGAGGTTGAACATGTCGCCAATTCCCTTGTGAAAGTTACTGTTGATTCTGCCTCCACCACCCTCGTTCAGGCAATGCGTTCCAGACCATCATAACTCGCTGAGTAAAACGCAAGTCTCCTCACCTCCCCTCTGGTTCCCTTGCCAGTTAAATGTGTGTCAGGGAATCATAGAGCACTTCCCACACAGGAGGCCATTCGGCCCATCGTGTCCACACTGGCCGACCAAGAGCTACCCAGCCTAATCCCATTGTCCAGCTCTCGGTCCGTAGTCCTGTAGGTGACAGCACTTCAGGTGTACATCCAGGTACTGTTTAAATGTGGTGAGGGTTTCTGCCTCTACCACCCTTTCAGGCAGTGAGTTCCAGAACCCCACCACCCTCTGGGTGTAGAAATCTCCCAGTTTTCAAGCGAGGTCTAACCAAGGGTCGATACAGGTTGAGTGTAACTTCCCTACTTTACAATACTGTGCGCGAGGACGGGACAGGACTCGGTCTAACCCAAGGTTGTCTCTGTTTGCAGTCGGTGCCAAGACCCGCCCTCGAGTCTACCTCCTCCCCCCTTCACCGCAAGAGATGGAGATGGATCGGACGGCGACCCTGGTGTGCCTGGTCACCAGGTTCTTCCCCGCGGAGATCTACGTGGCCTGGATGGCCAACGACACCCTTGTGAGGTCAGGGTTGGTGACCCAGGCACTGAGCGAGGACGGCACCAACGGCTGGAACTCGGTGTCCAGTCAGCTGACGGTCCCCACGGAGCAGTGGGACAGGGGTACCACCTTCTCCTGTGTGGTGGGGCACGAGTCTTTAACCACCAGCCTGATCAGGAGCATCAATAAATCACAGGGTAAACCCACCCTGGTCAATGTCTCACTCGTTCTAACCGATAGCTTTCAATCCTGCTGATACCATCCAGTGATTTCATCAATCCTCGCCCCCCATATATATATCTGGTTATATAATCCCTGTAAATGGCTGGTTCACCCTACCACAGGGTGGCTGTGCTCACTGTGAAATCTCCCTTCTGCCAGTAGAATGCTTAAAATCCTGATCACAATCCGATCTCCTTCAGTCATTGAGAAAATAATGTGTCATCAAGGATCAAATCGGGCAACAAACATCATCTCCAAATCTTTGAAAGTCTGGAGTTCCTTTGTGCCGGGTTTGATCCAGTTTGAAACCTGTGAGACACCACCAAGTGTTAAATGGATGTCGCAAAGTGTCAATGTAACCATCCAATTCAATAAAACAGATGTGACAAGGTTTCTGCTTCGGGTGTTCATTGTTGGTGTTTTTTGGTAAATGGGACAGGAGGTGGGGCAGTATCGTGTGTTTGGGTAAATGGGACAGGGGGTGAACATCAGAACATAAGAATTTGGAACAGGAGTAGGCCATCTAGCCCCTCGAGCCTGCTCCGCCATTCAACAAGATCATGGCTGATCTGGCCGTGGACTCAGCTCCACTTACCCGCCCGCTCCCCGTAACCCTTAATTCCCTTATTGGTTAAAAAACTATTTATCTATGACTTGAATACATTCAATGAGCTAGCCTCAACTGTTTCCTTGGGCAGAGAATTCCACAGATTCACAACCGTCTGGGAGAAGAAATTCCTTCGCAACTCGGTTTTAAATTGGCTCCCCCGTATTTTGAGGCTGTGCCCCCTAGTTCTAGTCTCCCTGACCAGTGGAAACAACCTCTCTGCCTCTATCTTGTCTATCCCTTTCATTATTTTAAATGTTTCTATAAGATCTCTCCTCATCCTTCTGAACTCCAACGAGTAAAGACCCAGTCTACTCAATCTATCATCACAAGGTAACCCCCTCATCTCCGGAATCAGCCAAGTAAATCGTCTCTGTACCCTCTCCAAAGCCAGTATATCCTTCCTTAAGTAAGGTGACCAAAACTGCACACAGTACTCCAGGTGCGGCCTCACCAATACCCTATACAGTTGCAGCAGGACTTCCCTGCTTTTGTACTCCAACCCTCTCGCAATGAAGGCCAACATTCCATTCACCTTCCTGATTACCTGCTGCACCTGCAAACTAACTTTTTGGGATTCATGCACAAGGACCCCCAGGTCCCTCTGCACCGCAGCATGTTGTAATTTCTCCCCATTCAAATAATATTCCCTTTTATTTTATTTTTTTTTCCAAGGTGGATGACCTCACATTTTCCGACATTGTATTTCATCTGCCAAACCTTAGCCAATTCGCTTAACCTATCTAAATCTCTTTGCAACCTCTCTGTGTCCTCTACATAACCCGCTTTCCCACTAATCTTTGTATCATCTGCAAATTTTGTTACACTACACTCTGTCCCCTCTTCCAGGTTATCTATGTATATTGTAAACAGTTGTGGTCCCAGCACCGATCCCTGTGGCACACCACTAACCACTGATTTCCAACCCGAAAAGGACCCATTTATCCCGACTCTCTGCTTTCTGTTAGCCAGCCAATTCTCTATCCATGCTAATACAATTCCTCTGACTCCGCGTAACTTTATCTTCTGCAGTAACCTTTTGTGTGGCACCTTATCGAATGCCTTTTGGAAATCTAAATACACCACATCCATCGGTACACCTCTATCCACCATGCTCGTTATATCCTCAAAGAATTCCAGTAAATTAGTTAAACATGATTTCCCCTTCATGAATCCATGTTGCATCTGCTTGATTGCACTATTCCTATCTAGATGTCCCGCTATTTCTTCCTTAATGATAGCTTCAAGCATTTTCCCCACTACAGATGTTAAACTAACCGGCCTATAGTTACCTGCCTTTAGTCTGTCCCCTTTTTTAAACAGAGGCGTTACATTAGCTGTTTTCCAATCCGCTGGTACCTCCCCAGAGTCCAGAGAATTTTCGTAGATCATAACGAATGCATCTGCTATAACTTCCGCCATCTCTTTTAATACCCTGGGATGCATTTCATCAGGACCAGGGGACTTGTCTACCTTGAGTCCCATTAGCCTGTCCAGCACGACCTCCCTAGTGATAGTGATTGTCACAAGGTCCTCCCTTCCCACATTCCCGTGACCAGCAATTTTTGGCATGGTTTTTGTGTCTTCCACTGTGAAGACCGAAGCAAAGTAATTGTTTAAGGTCTCAGCCATTTCCACATTTCCCATTATTAAATCCCCCTTCTCATCTTCTAAGGCTGGGGCAGTATCATGTGTTTGGGTAAATGGGACAGGGGGTGGGTTAGTGCCCCTGGTTCGGTTCGGGGGTAGTGTCCCGGAGTTGGTTCGGGGTTGTGTCTCGGAGTCGGTTCGGGGGTATAGTGTCCCGGGGTCCGTTCGGGGGTAGTGTCCCGGGGTCGGTTCGTAGGGAAGTGTCCCGGGGTCGGTTCGTAGGGAAGTGTCCCGGGGTCGGTTTGGGGGGAAGTGTCCCGGGGTCGGTTCGGGGGGGTAGTGTCCCGGGGTCGGTTCGGAGGGTAGTGCCCCGGGGTTGGTTCGGGCTAGTGTCCCAGGGTCGGTTTGGAGGGTAGTGTCCCGGGGTTGGTTCGGGGTGTCATGTCCCGGGGTCGGTTCGGGGGTAGTGCCCCGGGGTCGGTTCGGAAGCTAGTGTCCCGGGGTCGGTTCGGGAGGTAGTGACCCGGGGACGGTTCGGGGGATGGTGTCCCGGGGTCGGTTCGGGGGGTAGTGTCCCGGTGTCGGTTCGGGAGGTAGTGACACGGGGTCGGTTCGGGGGTAGTACCTCGGGGTCGGTTCGGGGGTAGTGCCCCGGGGTCGGTTCGGGGTAGTGCCCCGGGGTCGGTTCGGGGGGTAGTGTCCCGGGGTCGGTTCGGGGGGATAGTGTCCCGGGGTCGGTTCGGGGGAATAGTGTCCCGGGGTCGGTTCGGCGGGTAGTGCCCCGGGGTCGGTCAGGGAGGTAGTGACCCGGGGTCGGTTCGGGGGATAGTGTCCCGGTGTCGGTTCGGGGGGTAGTGTCCCGGGGTCGGTTCGGGGGGTACTGTCCCAGGGTCGGTTCGGGGGGTAGTGTCCCGGGGTCGGTTCGGGAGGTAGTGTCCCGGGGTCGGTTCGGGGGTAGTGTCCCAGAGTCGGTTCGGGGGGTAGTGTCCCGGTGTCGGTTCGGGGGGTAGTGTCCCGGGGTCGGTTCGGGGGGTACAGTCCCAGGGTCGGTTCGGGGGGTAGTATCCCGGGGTCGGTTCGGGGGGTAGTGTCCCGGGATCGGTTCTGATGTAAAAGCCCCGGAATTGGGCCGTTTAACTTAAACACGCCATTGGGCGGGGGGGACACTCCGAGCTCTGTGGGGGGGGGGGAAACTCAGAGCTCTGTGGGGCGGGGGGACACTCCGAGCTCTGTGGGGGGGGGACACTCCGAGCTCTGTGGGGGGGGGGGGAAACTCAGAGCTCTGTGGGGCAGGGGGACACTCCGAGCTCTGTGGGGGGGGGAACACTCCGAGCTCTGTTGGGGGGGGGAACACTCCGAGCTCTGAGCGGGGGGGGGTACTCCGAGCTCTGTGGGCGGCCCGGACGAACCAGCGTTCCCCATTGCCTGCCAACAACAAACAGCGCGACACAAATCTGTTTCCCCGCCTGCCCCCGGGGGCAAAATGTCCTCAGCGCCCCGTTAGCCTCCCGGACGGGACAACGGGCATTTGGGTCCCACTGTGATTGTGTGCGGCTCAGTGAGTTATTGTCGGTGTCGAGGAGTCAGCAACTGGTCTGGCTGAGCTGGGAGATTGGAGAATACTACAGGGAAATGGAGAATCAAAGGGGAGGCAGAAGGACTGAGGTTATAGAAAGGATTTAATATCCATCTGTCGTTTGTTTGTGTAGGACTCTAAAGAGTGAGTGAGACAAAGAGGGTGAAAGAATGAGGGAGACAGAGAGGGAGAGGGAATCAGTAGAGAGAGAGAGGGGGGAGGGAGTGAGAGAGAGAGAGAAGGGTGGGGAGAGGGGGAGGGAGAGAGAGGGGGTGGGGAGAGGGGGAGGGAGAGAGAGAGAGAGGGGAAGGGAAAGAGAGAGAGGGGGAGGGAGAGAGAGAGAGGGGGAGGGAGAGAGAGAGAGGGGGAGGGAGAGAGAGGGAGAGGGAGGGGGAGAGAGAGAGAGGGGGAGGGAGAGGGAGAGAGAGAGAGAGGGAGGGAGGGAGAGAGAGAGAGAGAGAGAGATAGAGGGAGAGGGAGAGGGAGAGGGAGAGGGGGAGGGAGAGAGCGAGGGAGGGGGAAGGAGAGAGCGAGGGAGGGGGAAGGAGAGCACGAGGGAGGGGAAAGGAGAGCGCGAGGGAGGGGGAAAGAGAGCACGAGGGAGGGGAAAGGAGAGCGCGAGGGAGGGGGAAGGAGAGAGCGAGGGAGGGGGAAGGAGAGAGCGAGGGGGGGAAAGGAGAGAGTGAGAGAGGGGGGGAAGGAGAGAGCAAGGGGGGGGAAGGAGAGAGCGAGAGAGTGGGGGGGAAGGAGAGAGCGAGAGAGGGGGGGGGGAAGGAGAGAGCGAGAGAGGGGGGGAAGGAGAGAGCGAGGGGGGGAAGGAGAGAGCGAGAGAGGGGGGGAAGGAGAGAGCGAGAGGGGGGGGAAGGAGAGAGCGAGAGAGGGGGGGAAGGAGAGAGTGAGAGGGGGCGCAAGGAGAGAGCGAGAGATGGGGGAAGGAGAGAGCGAGGGGGGGGGAAGGAAAGAGCGAGAGAGGGGAGGAAGGAGAAAGCGAGGGGGGGGAAGGAGAGAGCGAGAGAAGGGGGAAGGAGAAAGCGAGAGAGGGAGGGAAGGCGAGAGCGAGAGTGGGGGGGAAAGGAGAGAGCAAGAGAGGGGGGGGGAAGGAGAGAGCGAGGGAGGGGGGGAAGGAGAGAGCGAGAGAGGGAGGGAAGGAGAGAGCGAGAGGGAGGGAAGGAGAGAGCGAGAGGGGGGGTGAAGGAGAGGGCAAGAGAGGGGGGGAAGGAGAGAGCGAGGGGGGGGAAGGAGAGAGCGAGAGAGGGAGGGAAGGAGAGAGCGAGAGAGGGGGGAAGGAGAAAGCGAGAGAGGGGGGGAAGGAGAGAGCGAGAGAGGGGGGAAGGAGACAGCAAGAGAGGGGGGGAAGGAGAGAGCGAGAGAGGGGGGAAGGAGAGAGCGAGAGGGGGGAAGGAGAGAGCGAGAGAGGGGGGAAGGAGAGAGTGAGAGGGGGGGGAAGGAGAGAGCGAGAGAGGGGGGAAGGAGACAGCGAGAGAGGGGGGGCGGAAGGAGAGAGCGAGAGAGGGGGGAAGGAGACAGCGAGAGAGGGGGGAAGGAGACAGTGAGAGAGGGGGGAAGGAGACAGCGAGAGAGGCGGGGGGAAGGAGAGAGCAAGAGAGGGGGAGGGAAGGAGGCAGCGAGAGGGAGAGAGCCTGTCCGATGAGTGACTGCCCCCAGTGTTCCCCCACCGTGCCCTCCCCCTCACTGTGTTGAGATGTTGCTGGCCGTGGAAGGCCCACAGGAAACTCTAACAGCCCCAATTGCTCACTGGTTTCAGGATTGGCGCCGGACGGGACAGGAGAGGAAGGGAAGGAGGAAGCGGGAGATTGGGATGGAGACGGGAACGTGCTGACAGTCGCTGCCTTCACCATTCTCTTTATTCTCAGTTTTCTCTACAGCACCTTCGTCACCATCGTCAAGGTAACCAGACTTTGCCTGTCACATGAGCAACACCTGAGACATCCCATAATGCCCATGGTGTGACCTGCCATTTATCGCCACATCTGATTATCTGACTGAGATCCCGAGTATCACCCACTGGGAGCAGTCGTCAGTGCAGTGTAGGCCGACCCAATCTGTGGGTCCCTGAACCTTCACCCCCGACCCCCCGACACAACCTGTGGTTCCTTGGACCTTCACCCCCCGACCCCCCCGACCCAACCTGTGGGTCCTTGAACCTTCACCCCCGACCCCCCGACACAACCTGTGGTTCCTTGGACCTTCACCCCCCCGACCCAACCTGTGGGTCCTTGAACCTTCACCCCCCGACCCAACCTGTGGGTCCTTGAACCTTCACCCCCGACCCCCCCGACCCAACCTGTGGGTCCTTGAACCTTCACCCCCGACCCCCCCGACCCAACCTGTGGGTCCTTGAACCTTCACCACCGACCCCCCCGACCCAACCTGTGGGTCCTTGAACATAGAAACATAGAAAATAGTAGCAGGAGTCGGCCATTGGGCCCTTCGAGCCTGCTCCACCATTCACTATGATCATGGCTGATCATTCCCTCAGTCCCCCGTGCCTGCTTTCTCCCCATACCCTTTGATCCCATGGCCCAGACTAAGGACTGAGCCCTGCCCTGTCGGGTTACTCTGCCTGTCACCCCTGGGCACACCAGCACCTGACCCTGCTGTTTGTATTACAGGTCCAGCAGTGACCAGCGGCTCCAGCCTCACCGTCACACCGGGCCGAGCTGCCGATTGTCCAGGAACCTCCCCCCGAGGCTGGCCGTTCGGGAATGAGGCGTCTCCATCGTCCGCGGGCAATGCTCGGCTCCTGCACGGCAACAGCTCATTCTGGGAGATCCACCTTTCACCTGGACCGGGGGCGGGGGGGGGGGGTCGGAGAGAGAGAGGGAGGGGGGGGGTGTGGGGGAGGAGGGGGGATGGGGAGTGGGGGGGAGGGGGGATGAGGAGAGTGGGGGGAGGGGGCAAGAGGAGGGATTGGGGGTGTGGGGGGAGGGGTGTGGGGGGGTGTGGGGAGGGAGAGTGGGTGGGAGGGGGGACCGTGTGTAGGGGGGAGGAGTGTGGGGGGGAGGGGTCGAGAGAAGGGATTGGGGGGGCGGGGGGAGGGGTGTGCGAGGGGGGACGGGGGTGGGGGGGATGTAGGGGGGAGGGGTGTGGGGTTGTAGGGGGGGATGGGGAGAGTGGGGGGGACGGGAGGGGAGATTGGGCGGGTGTGGGGGGGGAGGGGTTGGGGAATGATGGGGATGTGGGTGGATGAGGCGGTGGGCAGAAGGGGGAAGGGGAGAGGAGAGGGGTTGTGAGGTGTGGGGGGGAGGGAGGGGGTGTGAAATGTGGTGGGGAGGGGGCAGGAGAGTGGAGGGGAGAAAAAGGGGGGAAGGGGAGTCGGGGGATGGGGGTGTGGGGGGTGGTGAGAGGGAGGGTGGGGGAGGGGAGTGAGGGCGTGTGGTGGAGGCGTGTGTGGGCAGCGGGAGGAGTGTGTGCGGAGAAGAAGGGGGAGTGTGGGGGTGGAGGGGTTCGTCTGGGGTGGGAGGGGGAGTGTGGAGGGGGATAGTTCTTGGGATCTTGCCATGCAAAATATTATACAAAACAAATGCTGTTTGAATTACTGCCTGTAGCTTTGCTTTTCATTTTCCACTATTGTAAGAGTTTTGGTTTGAAATCAGTTCAATAAAAAACAGAAACGGTGAAATGAAAGGAGTGGGGGTGTGAAGTGATGGATACGACCGAGGGAGGCCCTTTGGCCCATTCTAGTTTGTCCCATGACTCACCGTTAATCTTCATTCCTCGTGTGAGGAGCTTCCTGGGATCACGGCACAGAAATACATCCAATCAACAGCCACACAAACAGACCAATCGGGAATTCCCCGGGTACAGATATTGGGGAGTGTGTCTCGGGTACAGATATTGGGGAGTGTGTCCCCGTTACAGATATTGGGGAGTGTGTCCCGGGTACAGATATTGGGGAGTGTGTCCCTGTTACAGATATTGGGGAGTGTGTCTCGGGTACAGATATTGGGGAGTGTGTCCCCGGTACAGATATTGGGGAGTGTGTCTCGGGTACAGATATTGGGGAGGGTGTCCCCGGTACAGATATTGGGGAGTGTGTCCCGGGTACAGATATTGGGGAGTGTGTCCCGGGTACAGATATTGGGGAGTGTGTCCTCGGCACAGATATTGGGGAGTGGGTCCTGTGTACAGATATTGGGGAGTGTGTCCTCGGTACAGATATTGGGGAGTGTGTCCTGTGTACAGATATTGGGGAGTGTGTCCCGGGTACAGATATTGGGGAGTGTGTCCCGGGTACAGATATTGGGGAGTGTGTCCCAGGCACAGATATTGAGGAGTATGTCCCAGGAACAGATATTGGGGAGTGTGTCCCAGGTATAGATATTGGGGAGTGTGTCCCGGGTACAGATATTGGGGAGTGTGTCCCCGGGTACAGATATTGGGGAGTGTGTCCCGGGTACAGATATTGGGGACTGTGTCCCAGGTACAGATATTGGGGAGTGTGTCCCGGGTACAGATATTGGGGAGTGTGTCCCGGGTACAGATATTGGGGAGTGTGTCCCAGGCACAGATATTGGGGAGTGTGTCCCAGGAACAGATATTGGGGAGTGTGTCCCGTGTACAGATATTGGGGAATTTGTCCCGGGTACAGATATTGGGGAGTGTGTCCCGGGTACATAGAAACATAGAAACATAGAAAATAGGTGCAGGAGCAGGCCATTCAGCCCTTCTAGCCTTCACCGCCATTCAATGAGTTCATGGCTGAACAAGAAACTTCAGTACCCCCTTCCTGCTTTCTCGCCATAACCCTTGATCCCCCGAGTAGTAAGGACTTCATCTAACTCCCTTTTGAATATATTTAGTGAATTGGCCTCAACTACTTTCTGTGGTAGAGAATTCCACAGGTTCACCACTCTCTGGGTGAAGAAGTTTCTCCTCATCTCGGTCCTAAATGGCTTACCCCTTATCCTCAGACTGTGACCCCTGGTTCTGGACTTCCCCAACATTGGGAACATTCTTTCTGCATCTAACCTGTCTAAACCCGTCAGAATTTTAAACGTTTCTATGAGGTCCCCTCTCATTCTTCTCAACTCCAGTGAATACAAGCCCAGTTGATCCAATCTTTCTTGATAGGTCAGTCCCGCCATCCCGGGAATCAGTCTGGTGAACCTTCGCTGCACTCCCTCAATAGCAAGAATGTCCTTCCTCAAGTTAGGAGACCAAAACTGTACACAATACTCCAGGTGTGGCCTCACCAAGGCCCTGTACAACTGTAGCAACACCTCCCTGCCCCTGTATTCAAATCCCCTTGCTATGAAGGCCAACATGCCATTTGCTTTCTTAACCGCCTGCTGTACCTGCATGCTAACCTTCAATGACTGATGTACCATGACACCCAGGTCTCGTTGCACCTTCCCTTTTCCTAATCTGTCACCATTCAGATAATAGTCTGTCTCTCTGTTTTTACCACCAAAGTGGATAACCTCACATTTATCCACATTATACTTCATCTGCCATGCATTTGCCCACTCACCTAACCTATCCAAGTCACTCTGCAGCCTAATAGCATCCTCCTCGCAGCTCACACTGCCACCCAACTTAGTATCATCCGCAAATTTGGAGATACTGCATTTAATCCCCTCGTCTAAATCATTAATGTACAATGTAAACAGCTGGGGCCCCAGCACAGAACCTTGCGGCACTCCACTAGTCACTGCCTGCCATTCTGAAAAGTACCCGTTTACTCCTACTCTTTGCTTCCTGTCTGACAACCAGTTCTCAATCCACGTCAGCACACTACCCCCAATCCCATGTGCTTTAACTTTGCACATTAATCTCTTGTGTGGGACCTTGTCGAAAGCCTTCTGAAAGTCCAAATATACCACATCAACTGGTTCTCCTTTGTCCACTTTACTGGAAACATCCTCAAAAAATTCCAGAAGATTTGTCAAGCATGATTTCCCTTTCACAAATCCATGCTGGGGATGTTGGGGATATTGGGGAGTGTATCCCGGGTATAGATATTGGGGAGTGTGTCCCGGGTACAGATATTGGGGAGTGTGTCCCGGGTACAGATATTGGGGAGTGTGTCCCAGGTACAGAAATTGGGGAGTGTGTCGCGGGTACAGATATTGGGGAGTACGCCCCGGGTACAGATATTGGGGAGTACGCCACGGGTACAGATATTGGGGAGTGTGTCCCGGGTACAGATATTGGGGAGTGTGTCCCAGGTACAGATATTGGGGAGTGTGTCCCGGGTACAGATATTGGGGAGTGTGTCCCGGGTACAGATATTGGGGAGTGTGTCCCGGGTACAGATATTGGGGAGTGTGTCCCGGGTACAGATATTGGGGAGTGTGTCTCGGGTACAGATATTGGGGAGTGTGTCCCAGGTACAGATATTGGGGAGTGTGTCCTCGGCACAGATATTGGGGAGTGTGTCCTGTGTACAGATATTGGGGAGTGTGTCCTCGGTACAGATATTGGGGAGTGTGTCCTGTGTACAGATATTGGGGAGTGTGTCCCGGGTACAGATATTGGGGAGTGTGTCCCGGGTACAGTTATTGGGGAGTGTGTCCCAGGCACAGATATTGAGGAGTGTGTCCCAGGAACAGATATTGGGGAGTGTGTCCCAGGTATAGATATTGGGGAGTGTGTCCCGGGTACAGATATTGGGGAGTGTGTTCCCGGGTACAGATATTGGGGAGTGTGTCCCGGGTACAGATATTGGGGACTGTGTCCCGGGTACAGATATTGGGGAGTGTGTCCCGGGTACAGATATTGGGGATTGTGTCCCGGGTACAGATATTGGGGAGTGTGTCCCAGGCACAGATATTGGGGAGTACGCCCCGGGTACATATATTGGGGAGTACGCCCCGGGTACAGATATTGGGGATTGTATCCCGTGTACAGATATTGTGGAGTGTGTCCCGGGTACAGATATTGGGGAGTGTATCCTGTGTACAGATATTGGGGAGTGTGTCCCGGGTACAGATATTGGGGAGTGTGTCCCAGGTACAGATATTGGGGCGTGTGTCCCGGGTACAGATATTGGGGAGTGTGTCCTGGGTACAGATATTGGGGAGTGTGTCCCGGGTACAGATATTGGGGAGTGTGTCCCGGGTACAGATATTGGGGAGTGTGTCCCAGGTACAGATATTGGGGAGTGTGCCCCTGGTACAGATATTGGGGTGTGTGTCCCGGGTACAGATATCGGGGAGTGTGCCCCTGGTAGAGAAATTGGGGAGTGTGTCCCAGGTACAGATATTGGGGAGTGTGTCCCGGGTACAGATATTGGGGAGTGCGTCCCGGGTACAGATATTGGGGAGTGTGTCCCGGGTACAGATATTGGGGAGTGTGTCCCGGGTACAGATATTGGGGAGTGTGCCCCTGGTACAGATATTGGGGAGTGTGTCCCGGGTACAGATATCGGGGAGTGTGCCCCTGGTACAGATATCGGGGAGTGTGTCCCGGGTACAGATATTGGGGAGTGTGTCCCGGGTACAGATATTGGGGAATGTGTCCCGGGTACAGATATTGGGGAGAGTGTCCCAGGTACAGATATTAGGCAGAGTGTCCCAGGTACAGATATTGGGGAGTGTGTCCCGGGTACAGATATTGGGGAGTGCGTCCCGGGTACAGATATTGGGGAGTGCGTCCCGGCTACAGATATGGGGGAGTGTGTCCCGGGTACAGATATTGGGAGTGTGTCCCGGGTACAGATATTGGTGAGTGTGTCCCAGGTACAGATATTGGGGAGTGTGCCCCTGGTACAGATATTGGGGAGTGTGTCCCGGGTACAGATATCGGGGAGTGTGCCCCTGGTACAGATATTGGGGAGTGTGTCCCGGGTACAGATATTGGGGAGTGTGTCCCAGGTACAGATATTGGGGAGTGTGTCCCGGGTACAGATATTGGGGAGTGCGTCACGGGTACAGATATTGGGGAGTGTGTCCCGGGTACAGATATTGGGGAGTGTGTCCCGGGTACAGATATTGGGGAGTGTATCCCAGGTACAGATATTGGGGAGTGTGCCCCTGGTACAGATATTGGGGAGTGTGTCCCGGGTACAGATATCGGGGAGTGTGCCCCTGGTACAGATATCGGGGAGTGTGTCCCAGGTACAGATATTTGGGAGTGTGTCCCGGGTACAGATATTGGGGAGTGTGTCCCGGGTACAGATATTGGGGAGTGAGTCCCGGGTACAGATATTGGGGAGTGTGTACCGGGTACAGATATTAGGGAGTGTGTCCCGGGTACAGATATTGGGGAGTGTGTCCCGGGTACAGATATTGGGGAGTGTGTCCCGGGTACAGATATTGGGGAGTGTGTCCCGGGTACAGATATTGGGGAGTGTGTCCCGGGTACAGATATTGGGGAGTGTGTCCCTGGTACAGATATTGGGGAGTGTGCCTCGGGTACAGATATTGGGGAGTGTGTCCCGAGTACAGATATTGGGGAGTGTGTCCCGGGTAGAGATATTGGGGAGTGTGTCCCAGGTACAGATATTGGGGAGTGTGTCCTGGGTACAGATATTGGGGAGTGTGTCCCGGGTACAGATATTGGGGAGTGTGTCCCAGGTACAGATATTGGGGAGTGTGCCCCTGGTACAGATATTGGGGAGTGTGTCCCGGGTACAGATATCGGGGAGTGTGCCCCTGGTACAGATATTGGGGAGTGTGTCCCGGGTACAGATATTGGGGAGTGTGTCCCAGGTACAGATATTGGGGAGTGTGTCCCGGGTACAGATATTGGGGAGTGCGTCCCGGGTACAGATATTGGGGAGTGGGTCCCGGGTACAGATATTGGGGAGTGTGTCCCGGGTACAGATATTGGGGAGTGTATCCCAGGTACAGATATTGGGGAGTGTGCCCCTGGTACAGATATTGGGGAGTGTGTCCCGGGTACAGATATCGGGGAGTGTGCCCCTGGTACAGATATCGGGGAGTGTGTCCCAGGTACAGATATTGGGGAGTGTGTCCCGGGTGCAGATATTGGGGAGTGTGTCCCGGGTACAGATATTGGGGAGTGTGTCCCAGGTACAGATATTGGGGAGTGTGTCCCGGGTACAGATATTAGGGAGTGTGTCCCGGGTACAGATATTGGGGAGTGTGTCCCGGGTACAGATATTGGGGAGTGTGTCCCGGGTACAGATATTGGGGAGTGTGCCTCGGGTACAGATATTGGGGAGTGTGTCCCGGGTACAGATATTGGGGATTGTGTCCCGGGTAGAGATATTGGGGAGTGTGTCCCAGGTACAGATATTGGGGAGTGTGTCCTGGGTACAGATATTGGGGAGTGTGTCCCGGGTACAGATATTGGGGAGTGTGTCCCGGGTACAGATATTGGGGAGTGTGTCCCGGGTACAGATATTGGGGAGTGTGTCCCAGGTACTGATATTAGGGAGTGTGTCCCTGGTACAGATATTGGGGAGTGTGTCCCGGGTACAGATATTGGGGAGTTTGTCCCGGGTACAGATATTGGGGAGTGTGTTCCGGGTACAGATATTGGGGAGTGTGTCCCGGGTACAGATATTGGGGAGTGTGTCCCGGGTACAGATATTGGGGAGTGTGTCCCGGGTACAGGTATTGGGGAGTGTGTCCCAGGTACAGATATTGGGGAGTGTGTCCCGGGTACAGATATTGGGGAGTGTGTCCCGGGTACATATATTGGGTAGTGTGTCCCGGGTACAGATATTGGGGAGTGTGCCTCGGGTGCAGATATTGGGGAGTGTGTCCCGGGTACAGATATTGGGGAGTGTGTCCCGGGTACAGATATTGGGGAGTGTGTCCCAGGTACAGATATTGGGGAGTGTGTCCCGGGTATAGATATTGGGGAGTGTGTCCCGGGTACAGATATTGGGGAGTGTGTCCCAGGTACAGATATTGGGGAGTGTGTCCCGAGTACAGATATTGGGGAGTGTGTCCCAGGTACAGATATTGGGGAATGTGTCCCGGGTACAGATATTGGGGTGTGTGTCCCAGGTACAGATATTGGGGAATGTGTCCCGGGTACAGATATTGGTGTGTGTGTCCCGGGTACAGATATTGGGGAGTGTTCCCCGGTTACAGATATTGGGGAGTGTGCCCCTGGTACAGATATTGGGGAGTGTGTCCTGGGTACAGATATCGGGGAGTGTGTCCCGGGTACAGATATCGGCGAGTGTGTCCCGGGTACAGATATCGGCGAGTGTGTCCCGGGTACAGATATTGGGAAGTGTGTCCCGGGTACAGATATTGGGAAGTGTGTCCCGGGTACAGATATTGGGGAGTGTGTCCCGGGTACAGATATTGGGGAGTGTGTCCTGGGTACAGATATTGGGGAGTGTGTCCTGGGTACACATATTGGGGAGTGTGTCCCAGGTACAGATATTAGGGAGTGTGTCCCGGGTACAGATATTGGGGAGTGTGTCCCGTGTACAGATATTGTGGAGTGTGTCCCGGGTACAGATATTGGGGAGTGTGTCCCGGGTACAGATATTGGGGAGTGTGTCCCAGGTACAGATATTGGGGAATGTGTCCCGGGTACAGATATTGGGAAGTGTGTCCCAGGTACAGATATAGGGGAATGTGTCCCGGGTACAGATATTGGGGAATGTGTCCCGGGTACAGATATTGGGGAGAGTGTCCCAGGTACAGATATTAGGGAGAGTGTCCCGGGTACAGAAATTCGGGAATGTGTCCTGGGTACAGATATTGGGGAGTGTGTCCCGGGTACAGATATTGGGGAGTGTGTCCCGGGTACAGATATTGGGGAGTGTGTCCCGGGTACAGATATTGGGGAGTGTGTCCCGGGTACAGATATTGGGGAGTGTGTCCCGGGTACAGATATTCGGGAGTGTGTCCCGGGTACAGGTATTGGGGAGTGTGTCCCGGGTACAGATATTGGGGAGTGTGTCCCGGGTACAGATATTGGGGAGTGTGTCCCGGGTACAGATATTGGGGAGTGTGTCCCGGGTACAGATATTGGAGAGTGTGTCCCGGGTACATATATTGGGTAGTGTGTCCCGGGTACAGATATTGGGGAGTGTGTCCCAGGTACAGATATTGGGGAGTGTGCCTCGGGTAGAGATATTGGGGAGTGTGTCCCGGGTACAGATATTGGGGAGTGTGTCCCGGGTAGAGATATTGGGGAGTGTGTCCCAGGTACAGATATTGGGGAGTGTGTCCCGGGTACAGATATTGGGGAGTGTGTCCCGGGTACAGATATTGGGGAGTGTGTCCCGGGTACAGATATTGGGGAGTGTGTCCCGGGTACAGATATTAGGGAGTGTGTCCCTGGTACAGATATTGGGGAGTGTGTCCCGGGTACAGATATTGGCGAGTTTGTCCCGGGTACAGATATTAGGGAGTGTGTCCCGGGTACAGATATTGGGGAGTGTGTCCCGGGTACAGATATTTGGGAGTGTGTCCCGGGTACAGGTATTGGGGAGTGTGTCCCGGGTACAGATATTGGGGAGTGTGTCCCGGGTACAGATATTGGGGAGTGTGTCCCGGGTACAGATATTGGGGAGTGTGTCCCGGGTACATATATTGGGTAGTGTGTCCCGGGTACAGATATTGGAGAGTGTGTCCCGGGTACAGATATTGGGGAGTGTGTCCCGGGTACAGATATTGGGGAGTGCGTCCCGGGTACAGATATTGGGGAGTGTGTCCCGGGTACAGATATTGGGGAGTGTGTCCCGGGTACAGATATTGGGGAGTGTGCCCCTGGTACAGATATTGGGGAGTGTGTCCCGGGTACAGATATCGGGGTGTGTGCCCCTGGTACAGATATCGGGGAGTGTGTCCCGGGTACAGATATTGGGGAGTGTGTCCCGGGTACAGATATTGGGGAATGTGTCCCGGGTACAGATATTGGGGAGAGTGTCCCAGGTACAGATATTAGGGAGAGTGTCCCAGGTACAGATATTGGGGAGTGTGTCCCGGGTACAGATATTGGGGAGTGCGTCCCGGGTACAGATATTGGGGAGTGCGTCCCGGCTACAGATATGGGGGAGTGTGTCCCGGGTACAGATATTGGGGAGTGTGTCCCGGGTACAGATATTGGTGAGTGTGTCCCAGGTACAGATATTGGGGAGTGTGCCCCTGGTACAGATATTGTGGAGTGTGTCCCGGGTACAGATATCGGGGAGTGTGCCCCTGGTACAGATATTGGGGAGTGTGTCCCGGGTACAGATATTGGGGAGTGTGTCCCAGGTACAGATATTGGGGAGTGCGTCCCGGGTACAGATATTGGGGAGTGTGTCCCGGGTACAGATATTGGGGAGTGTGTCCCGGGTACAGATATTGGGGAGTGTATCCCAGGTACAGATATTGGGGAGTGTGCCCCTGGTACAGATATTGGGGAGTGTGTCCCGGGTACAGATATCGGGGAGTGTGCCCCTGGTACAGATATCGGGGAGTGTGTCCCAGGTACAGATATTTGGGAGTGTGTCCCGGGTACAGATATTGGGGAGTGTGTCCCGGGTACAGATATTGGGGAGTGAGTCCCGGGTACAGATATTGGGGAGTGTGTACCGGGTACAGATATTGGGGAGTGTGTCCCGGGTACAGATATTGGGGAGTGTGTCCCGGGTACAGATATTGGGGAGTGTGTCCCGGGTACAGATATTGGGGAGTGTGTCCCGGGTACAGATATTGGGGAGTGTGTCCCGGGTACAGATATTGGGGAGTGTGTCCCTGGTACAGATATTGGGGAGTGTGCCTCGGGTACAGATATTGGGGAGTGTGTCCCGAGTACAGATATTGGGGAGTGTGTCCCGGGTAGAGATATTGGGGAGTGTGTCCCAGGTACAGATATTGGGGAGTGTGTCCTGGGTACAGATATTGGGGAGTGTGTCCCGGGTACAGATATTGGGGAGTGTGTCCCAGGTACAGATATTGGGGAGTGTGCCCCTGGTACAGATATTGGGGAGTGTGTCCCGGGTACAGATATCGGGGAGTGTGCCCCTGGTACAGATATTGGGGAGTGTGTCCCGGGTACAGATATTGGGGAGTGTGTCCCAGGTACAGATATTGGGGAGTGTGTCCCGGGTACAGATATTGGGGAGTGCGTCCCGGGTACAGATATTGGGGAGTGGGTCCCGGGTACAGATATTGGGGAGTGTGTCCCGGGTACAGATATTGGGGAGTGTATCCCAGGTACAGATATTGGGGAGTGTGCCCCTGGTACAGATATTGGGGAGTCTGTCCCGGGTACAGATATCGGGGAGTGTGCCCCTGGTACAGATATCGGGGAGTGTGTCCCAGGTACAGATATTGGGGAGTGTGTCCCGGGTACACATATTGGGGAGTGTGTCCCAGGTACAGATATTGGGGAGTGTGTCCCGGGTACAGATATTAGGGAGTGTGTCCCGGGTACAGATATTGGGGAGTGTGTCCCGGGTACAGATATTGGGGAGTGTGTCCCGGGTACAGATATTGGGGAGTGTGCCTCGGGTACAGATATTGGGGAGTGTGTCCCGGGTACAGATATTGGGGATTGTGTCCCGGGTAGAGATATTGGGGAGTGTGTCCCAGGTACAGATATTGGAGAGTGTGTCCTGGGTACAGATATTGGGGAGTGTGTCCCGGGTACAGATATTGGGGAGTGTGTCCCGGGTACAGATATTGGGGAGTGTGTCCCGGGTACAGATATTGGGGAGTGTGTCCCAGGTACTGATATTAGGGAGTGTGTCCCTGGTACAGATATTGGGGAGTGTGTCCCGGGTACAGATATTGGGGAGTTTGTCCCGGGTACAGATATTGGGGAGTGTTTCCCGGGTACAGATATTGGGGAGTGTGTCCCGGGTACAGATATTGGGGAGTGTGTCCCGGGTACAGATATTGGGGAGTGTGTCCCGGGTACAGGTATTGGGGAGTGTGTCCCAGGTACAGATATTGGGGAGTGTGTCCCGGGTACAGATATTGGGGAGTGTGTCCCGGGTACAGATATTGCGGAGTGTGTCCCGGGTACAGATATTGGGGAGTGTGTCCCGGGTACATATATTGGGTAGTGTGTCCCGGGTACAGATATTGGGGAGTGTGCCTCGGGTGCAGATATTGGGGAGTGTGTCCCGGGTACAGATATTGGGGAGTGTGTCCCGGGTAGAGATATTGGGGAGTGTGTCCCAGGTACAGATATTGGGGAGTGTGTCCCGGGTACAGATATTGGGGAGTGTGTCCCGGGTACAGATATTGGGGAGTGTGTCCCAGGTACAGATATTGGGGAGTGTGTCCCGAGTACAGATATTGGGGAGTGTGTCCCAGGTACAGATATTGGGGAATGTGTCCCGGGTACAGATATTGGGGAGTGTGTCCCAGGTACAGATATTGGGGAATGTGTCCCGGGTACAGATATTGGTGTGTGTGTCCCGGGTACAGATATTGGGGAGTGTTCCCCGGTTACAGATATTGGGGAGTGTGCCCCTGGTACAGATATTGGGGAGTGTGTCCTGGGTACAGATATCGGGGAGTGTGTCCCGGGTACAGATATCGGCGAGTGTGTCCCGGGTACAGATATCGGCGAGTGTGTCCCGGGTACAGATATTGGGAAGTGTGTCCCGGGTACAGATATTGGGAAGTGTGTCCCGGGTACAGATATTGGGGAGTGTGTCCCGGGTACAGATATTGGGGAGTGTGTCCTGGGTACAGATATTGGGGAGTGTGTCCTGGGTACACATATTGGGGAGTGTGTCCCAGGTACAGATATTAGGGAGTGTGTCCCGGGTACAGATATTGGGGAGTGTGTCCCGGGTACAGATATTGTGGAGTGTGTCCCGGGTACAGATATTGGGGAGTGTGTCCCGGGTACAGATATTGGGGAGTGTGTCCCGGGTACAGATATTGGGGAATGTGTCCCAGGTACAGATATTGGGGAGAGTGTCCCAGGTACAGATATTAGGGAGAGTGTCCCGGGTACAGAAATTCGGGAATGCGTCCTGGGTACAGATATTGGGGAGTGTGTCCCGGGTACAGATATTGGGGAGTGTGTCCCGGGTACAGATATTGGGGAGTGTGTCCCGGGTACAGATATTGGGGAGTGTGTCCCGGGTACAGATATTGGGGAGTGTGTCCCGGGTACAGATATTGGGGAGTGTGTCCCGGGTACAGGTATTGGGGAGTGTGTCCCGGGTACAGATATTGGGGAGTGTGTCCCGGGTACAGATATTGGGGAGTGTGTCCCGGGTACAGATATTGGGGAGTGTGTCCCGGGTACAGATATTGGAGAGTGTGTCCCGGGTACATATATTGGGTAGTGTGTCCCGGGTACAGATATTGGGGAGTGTGTCCCAGGTACAGATATTGGGGAGTGTGCCTCGGGTAGAGATATTGGGGAGTGTGTCCCGGGTACAGATATTGGGGAGTGTGTCCCGGGTAGAGATATTGGGGAGTGTGTCCCAGGTACAGATATTGGGGAGTGTGTCCCGGGTACAGATATTGGGGAGTGTGTCCCGGGTACAGATATTGGGGAGTGTGTCCCGGGTACAGATATTGGGGAGTGTGTCCCGGGTACAGATATTAGGGAGTGTGTCCCTGGTACAGATATTGGGGAGTGTGTCCCGGGTACAGATATTGGCGAGTTTGTCCCGGGTACAGATATTAGGGAGTGTGTCCCGGGTACAGATATTGGGGAGTGTGTCCCGGGTACAGATATTTGGGAGTGTGTCCCGGGTACAGGTATTGGGGAGTGTGTCCCGGGTACAGATATTGGGGAGTGTGTCCCGGGTACAGATATTGGGGAGTGTGTCCCGGGTACAGATATTGGGGAGTGTGTCCCGGGTACATATATTGGGTAGTGTGTCCCGGGTACAGATATTGGAGAGTGTGTCCCGGGTACAGATATTGGGGAGTGTGCCTCGGGTACAGATATTGGGAAGTGTGTCCCGGGTACAGATATTGGGGAGTGTGTCCCGGGTAGAGATATTGGGGAGTGTGTCCCAGGTACAGATATTGGGGAGTGTGTCCCGGGTACAGATATTGGGGAGTGTGTCCCGGGTACAGATATTGGGGAGTGTGTCCCAGGTACAGATATTGGGGAGTGTGTCCCGGGTACAGATATTGGGGAGTGTGTCCCAGGTACAGATATTGGGGAATGTGTCCCGGGTACAGATATTGGGGAGTGTGTCCCAGGTACAGATATTGGGGAATGTGTCCCGGGTACAGATATTGGGGTGTGTGTCCCGGGTACAGATATTGGGGAGTGTTCCCCGGGTACAGATATTGGGGAGTGTGCCCCTGGTACAGATATTGGGGAGTGTGTCCCGGGTACAGATATCGGGGAGTGTGTCCCGGGTACAGATATCGGGGAGTGTGTCCCGGGTACAGATATTGGGGAGTGTGTCCCGGGTACAGATATTGGGGAGTGTGTCCCGGGTACAGATATTGGGGAGTGTGTCCCGGGTACAGATATTGGGGAGTGTGTCCCGGGTACAGATAATGGGGAATGTGTCCCAGGTACACATATTGGGGAGTGTGTCCCAGGTACAGATATTAGGGAGTGTGTCCCGGGTACAGATATTGGGGAGTGTGTCCTGGGTTCAGATATTGGGGAGTGTGTCCCGGGTACAGATATTGGGGAGTTTGTCCCGGGTACAGATATTGGGGAGTGTGTCCCGGTACAGATATTGGAGAGTGTGTCCCGGGTACATATATTGGGTAGTGTGTCCCGGGTACAGATATTGGGGAGTGTGTCCCAGGTACAGATATTGGGGAGTGTGCCTCGGGTAGAGATATTGGGGAGTGTGTCCCGGGTACAGATATTGGGGAGTTTGTCCCGGGTACAGATATTGGGGAGTGTGTCCCGGGTACAGATATTGGGGAGTGTGTCCCGGGTACAGATATTGGGGAGTGTGTCCCGGGTACAGATATTGGGGAGTGTGTCCCAGGTACAGATATTGGGGAGTGTGTCCCGGGTACAGATATTAGGGAGTGTGTCCCGGGTACAGATATTGGGGAGTGTGTCCCGGGTACAGATATTGGGGAGTGTGTCCCGGGTACAGATATTGGGGAGTGTGCCTCGGGTACAGATATTGGGGAGTGTGTCCCGGGTACAGATATTGGGGATTGTGTCCCGGGTAGAGATATTGGGGAGTGTGTCCCAGGTACAGATATTGGGGAGTGTGTCCTGGGTACAGATATTGGGGAGTGTGTCCCGGGTACAGATATTGGGGAGTGTGTCCCGGGAACAGATATTGGGGAGTGTGTCCCGGGTAAAGATATTGGGGAGATTGTCCCAGGTACTGATATTAGGGAGTGTGTCCCTGGTACAGATATTGGGGAGTGTGTCCCGGGTACAGATATTGGGGAGTTTGTCCCGGGTACAGATATTGGGGAGTGTGTCCCGGGTACAGATATTGGGGAGTGTGTCCCGGGTACAGATATTGGGGAGTGTGTCCCGGGTACAGATATTGGGGAGTGTGTCCCGGGTACAGGTATTGGGGAGTGTGTCCAAGGTACAGATATTGGGGAGTGTGTCCCGGGTACAGATATTGGGGAGTGTGTCCCGGGTACAGATATTGCGGAGTGTTTCCCGGGTACAGATATTGGGGAGTGTGTCCCGGGTACATATATTGGGTAGTGTATCCCGGGTACAGATATTGGGGAGTGTGCCTCGGGTGCAGATATTGGGGAGTGTGTCCCGGGTACAGATATTGGGGAGTGTGTCCCGGGTAGAGATATTGGGGAGTGTGTCCCAGGTACAGATATTGGGGAGTGTGTCCCGGGTACAGATATTGGGGAGTGTGTCCCGGGTACAGATATTGGGGAGTGTGTCCCAGGTACAGATATTGGGGAGTGTGTCCCGAGTACAGATATTGGGGAGTGTGTCCCAGGTACAGATATTGGGGAATGTGTCCCGGGTACAGATATTGGGGAGTGTGTCCCAGGTACAGATATTGGGGAATGTGTCCCGGGTACAGATATTGGTGTGTGTGTCCCGGGTACAGATATTGGGGAGTGTTCCCCGGTTACAGATATTGGGGAGTGTGCCCCTGGTACAGATATTGGGGAGTGTGTCCCGGGTACAGATATTGGGGAGTGTGTCCCAGGTACAGATATTGGGGAGTGTGTCCCGGGTACAGATATTGGGGAGTGTGTCTCGGGTACAGATATTGGGGAGTGTGTCCCGGGTACAGATATTGGGGAGTGTGTCCTGGGTACAGATATCGGGGAGTGTGTCCCGGGTACAGATATCGGCGAGTGTGTCCCGGGTACAGATATCGGCGAGTGTGTCCCGGGTACAGATATTGGGAAGTGTGTCCCGGGTACAGATATTGGGAAGTGTGTCCCGGGTACAGATATTGGGGAGTGTGTCCCGGGTACAGATATTGGGGAGTGTGTCCTGGGTACAGATATTGGGGAGTGTGTCCTGGGTACACATATTGGGGAGTGTGTCCCAGGTACAGATATTAGGGAGTGTGTCCCGGGTACAGATATTGGGGAGTGTGTCCCGGGTACAGATATTGGGGAGTGTGTCCCGGGTACAGATATTGGGGAGTGTGTCCCGGGTACAGATATTGGGGAGTGTGTCCCAGGTACAGATATTGGGGAATGTGTCCCGGGTACAGATATTGGGAAGTGTGTCCCAGGTACAGATATAGGGGAATGTGTCCCGGGTACAGATATTGGGGAATGTGTCCCGGGTACAGATATTGGGGAGAGTGTCCCAGGTACAGATATTAGGGAGAGTGTCCCGGGTACAGAAATTCGGGAATGCGTCCTGGGTACAGATATTGGGGAGTGTGTCCCGGGTACAGATATTGGGGAGTGTGTCCCGGGTACAGATATTGGGGAGTGTGTCCCGGGTACAGATATTGGGGAGTGTGTCCCGGGTACAGATATTGGGGAGTGTGTCCCGGGTACAGATATTGGGGAGTGTGTCCCGGGTACAGGTATTGGGGAGTGTGTCCCGGGTACAGATATTGGGGAGTGTGTCCCGGGTCCAGATATTGGGGAGTGTGTCCCGGGTACAGATATTGGGGAGTGTGTCCCGGGTACAGATATTGGAGAGTGTGTCCCGGGTACATATATTGGGTAGTGTGTCCCGGGTACAGATATTGAGGAGTGTGTCCCAGGTACAGATATTGGGGAGTGTGCCTCGGGTAGAGATATTGGGGAGTGTGTCCCGGGTACAGATATTGGGGAGTGTGTCCCGGGTAGAGATATTGGGGAGTGTGTCCCAGGTACAGATATTGGGGAGTGTGTCCCGGGTACAGATATTGGGGAGTGTGTCCCGGGTACAGATATTGGGGAGTGTGTCCCGGGTACAGATATTGGGGAGTGTGTCCCTGGTACAGATATTGGGGAGTGTGTCCCGGGTACAGATATTGGCGAGTTTGTCCCGGGTACAGATATTAGGGAGTGTGTCCCGGGTACAGATATTGGGGAGTGTGTCCCGGGTACAGATATTTGGGAGTGTGTCCCGGGTACAGGTATTGGGGAGTGTGTCCCGGGTACAGATATTGGGGAGTGTGTCCCGGGTACAGATATTGGGGAGTGTGTCCCGGGTACAGATATTGGGGAGTGTGTCCCGGGTACATATATTGGGTAGTGTGTCCCGGGTACAGATATTGGAGAGTGTGTCCCGGGTACAGATATTGGGGAGTGTGCCTCGGGTACAGATATTGGGGAGTGTGTCCCGGGTACAGATATTGGGGAGTGTGTCCCGGGTAGAGATATTGGGGAGTGTGTCCCAGGTACAGATATTGGGGAGTGTGTCCCGGGTACAGATATTGGGGAGTGTGTCCCAGGTACAGATATTGGGGAGTGTGTCCCGGGTACAGATATTGGGGAGTGTGTCCCAGGTACAGATATTGGGGAATGTGTCCCGGGTACAGATATTGGGGAGTGTGTCCCAGGTACAGATATTGGGGAATGTGTCCCGGGTACAGATATTGGGGTGTGTGTCCCGGGTACAGATATTGGGGAGTGTTCCCCGGGTACAGATATTGGGGAGTGTGCCCCTGGTACAGATATTGGGGAGTGTGTCCCGGGTACAGATATCGGGGAGTGTGTCCCGGGTACAGATATCGGGGAGTGTGTCCCGGGTACAGATATTGGGGAGTGTGTCCCGGGTACAGATATTGGGGAGTGTGTCCCGGGTACAGATATTGGGGAGTGTGTCCCGGGTACAGATATTGGGGAGTGTGTCCCGGGTACAGATAATGGGGAATGTGTCCCAGGTACACATATTGGGGAGTGTGTCCCAGGTACAGATATTAGGGAGTGTGTCCCGGGTACAGATATTGGGGAGTGTGTCCTGGGTTCAGATATTGGGGAGTGTGTCCCGGGTACAGATATTGGGGAGTTTGTCCCGGGTACAGATATTGGGGAGTGTGTCCCTGGTACAGATATTGGAGAGTGTGTCCCGGGTACATATATTGGGTAGTGTGTCCCGGGTACAGATATTGGGGAGTGTGTCCCAGGTACAGATATTGGGGAGTGTGCCTCGGGTAGAGATATTGGGGAGTGTGTCCCGGGTACAGATATTGGGGAGTGTGTCCCGGGTAGAGATATTGGGGAGTGTGTCCCAGGTACAGATATTGGGGAGTGTGTCCCGGGTACAGATATTGGGGAGTGTGTCCCGGGTACAGATATTGGGGAGTGTGTCCCGGGTACAGATATTGGGGAGTGTGTCCCGGGTACAGATATTAGGGAGTGTGTCCCTGGTACAGATATTGGGGAGTGTGTCCCGGGTACAGATATTGGCGAGTTTGTCCCGGGTACAGATAT
The DNA here is from genome assembly GCF_044704955.1 of Pristiophorus japonicus. Taxonomy (NCBI): domain Eukaryota; kingdom Metazoa; phylum Chordata; class Chondrichthyes; family Pristiophoridae; genus Pristiophorus; species Pristiophorus japonicus. The sequence goes on from NC_091989.1 coordinate 187,074,367, forward strand.
TAGGGAGTGTGTCCCGGGTACAGATATTGGGGAGTGTGTCCCGGGTACAGATATTTGGGAGTGTGTCCCGGGTACAGGTATTGGGGAGTGTGTCCCGGGTACAGATATTGGGGAGTGTGTCCCGGGTACAGATATTGGGGAGTGTGTCCCGGGTACAGATATTGGGGAGTGTGTCCCGGGTACATATATTGGGTAGTGTGTCCCGGGTACAGATATTGGAGAGTGTGTCCCGGGTACAGATATTGGGGAGTGTGCCTCGGGTACAGATATTGGGGAGTGTGTCCCGGGTACAGATATTGGGGAGTGTGTCCCGGGTAGAGATATTGGGGAGTGTGTCCCAGGTACAGATATTGGGGAGTGTGTCCCGGGTACAGATATTGGGGAGTGTGTCCCGGGTACAGATATTGGGGAGTGTGTCCCAGGTACAGATATTGGGGAGTGTGTCCCGGGTACAGATATTGGGGAGTGTGTCCCAGGTACAGATATTGGGGAATGTGTCCCGGGTACAGATATTGGGGAGTGTGTCCCAGGTACAGATATTGGGGAATGTGTCCCGGGTACAGATATTGGGGTGTGTGTCCCGGGTACAGATATTGGGGAGTGTTCCCCGGGTACAGATATTGGGGAGTGTGCCCCTGGTACAGATATTGGGGAGTGTGTCCCGGGTACAGATATCGGGGAGTGTGTCCCGGGTACAGATATCGGGGAGTGTGTCCCGGGTACAGATATTGGGGAGTGTGTCCCGGGTACAGATATTGGGGAGTGTGTCCCGGGTACAGATATTGGGGAGTGTGTCCCGGGTACAGATATTGGGGAGTGTGTCCCGGGTACAGATAATGGGGAATGTGTCCCAGGTACACATATTGGGGAGTGTGTCCCAGGTACAGATATTAGGGAGTGTGTCCCGGGTACAGATATTGGGGAGTGTGTCCTGGGTTCAGATATTGGGGAGTGTGTCCCGGGTACAGATATTGGGGAGTTTGTCCCGGGTACAGATATTGGGGAGTGTGTCCCGGGTACAGATATTGGGGAGTGTGTTCCAGGTACAGATATTGGGGAGTGTGTCCCGGGTACAGATATTGGGGAGTGTGTCCCGGGTACAGATATTGGGGAGTGTGTCCCGGGTACAGATATTGGGGAGTGTGTCCCGGGTACAGATATTGTGGAGTGTGTCCCAGGTCCAGATATTGGGGAGTGTGTCCCGGGTACAGATATTTTGGAGTGTGTCCCAGGTACAGATATTGGGGAGTGTCCCGGGTACAGATATTGGGGAGTGTGTCCCAGGTACAGATATTGTGGAGTGTGTCCCAGGTCCAGATATTGGGGAGTGTGTCCCAGGTCCAGATATTTTGGAGTGTGTCCCAGGTACAGATATTGGGGAGTGTCCCGGGTACAGATATTGGGGAGTGTGTCCCAGGTACAGATATTGGGGAATGTGTCCCGGGTACAGATATTGGGGAGTGTTCCCCTGGTACAGATATTGGGGAGTGTGCCCCGGGTAAAGATATTGGGGAGTACGCCCCGGGAACAGATAATGGGAGAATCATAGAAATTTACCGCACGGAATGAGGCCATTCGGCCCATCGTGTCCACGCCGTCCGATGAAGAGCTACCCATCCTCATCCCACATTCTAACTCTCGGTCCGTAGCCCTCTAGGTTACGGCACTTCACGTGTACATCCAAGTATTATTTAAATGTGCTGAATCTTTCTGCCTCCACACCCTTTCAAGCAGTGAGTTCCAAACCCCCACCTCCCTCTGGGTGAATACATTTCCCGGCATATCTCCCCTATATAGCACCCTAATTACTTTTAATCTGTCTCCTCTGTTTGTTGAACCATCTGTCAATGGAAAGAGGTCCTTCCTATCCACTCTATCCAGGCCCCTTATAATTTTACACACTCAATCAGGTCTCCCCTCAGCCTCCCCTGTTCCAAAGTAAACAGCCCCAACATATCCAATCTTTCCTCATAGCCAAGATTCTCCACTCTTGGCAACATTCTTGTAAATCTCCTCTGCACCCTTTTCAGTGCAATCACATCTTTCCTGTAATGTGTGACCAGAACTGCACGCAGTACTCCAGCTGTGGCCTAACCAATGTTTTATACAATTCAAGCACAACCTCCCTGCTCTTGTATTCCATGCCTCGACTAATAAAGGCAAGTATTCCATATGCCTCCTGAACCACCTTATCCACCTGGCCTGCTACCTTCAGGGATCTGTGGACCTGCACTCCAAGGTCTCTTTGTTCCTCTACACTTCTCAGTGTCCTACCATTTATTGTGTATTCCCTTGCCTTGTTAGACCTCCTCCAATGCATTACCTCACACTTATCGGGATTGAATTCCATTTGCCACTGTTCTGCCCACCTGACCAGTACACTGGTAACTTCCTGCAATCCGCAGTTTTCTTCTTGCTTGATCAGCCATGATCATATTGAATGGTGGTACAGGCTCGAAGGGCCAGATGACCTGCTCCTGCACCTAATTTCTATGTTTCTATGTTTCTTCATTATCAACCACACAGCCTATTTTCGTGTCATCTGTAAACTTCTTAATCATAACCCCCAACATTTAAGTCCAAGTCAATGATATATACCACAAAAAGCAAGGGACCCAGCACTGAGCTCTGTGGAACCCCACTGGAAACATCCTTCCAGTCACAAAAACACCCACCAACCATTACCCTTTGCTTCCTGCCTCTGAGACAATTTTGGATCCAACTTGTCACTTTGCCCTGGACCCCATGAGATTTTACTTTTGTGACCAGTCTGCCATGTGGGACCTTATCAAAAGCTTTGCTAAAATCCATATATACTATATCGTACACACTGCCCTCATCAACCCTCCTGGTTACCTCCTCGAAAAATTCAATCAAGTTAGTCAGACACGATCCACGCTGACTGTCCCCGATTAATCCATTTCTTTCCAAATGAAGATTTATCCTGTCCCTCAGGACTTTTTCCAATAATTTTCACACCACCGAGGTTGGGCTGACTGGCCTGTAATTACTCGGTCTATCCCTTTCTCCCTTTTTAAACAATGGTACAACATTAGCAGTCCTCCAGTCCTCGGGAACTGCACCTGTAGCAGAAAGGACTGGAAAATTATGGTCAGAGCCTCTGCTATTTCCTCTTTTGCTTCTCTGAAGAGCCTGGGATACATTACATCCAGGCCTGGGGATTTTTCCACTTTCAAAGCTGCTAAGCCCTTTAATATTTCCTCTCTCACTATGTTAATTTCTTCTAATATTTCACATTCCTCCTCCCTCTTTGCAAAGTCTGCATCACCCCCCGCCCTTTTGTGAAAACGATGCAAAGTATTCATTCAGAATCATACCCACGTCTTCCACCCCCACACACACATTTCCTTTATGTTCTCGAATAGGCCCCACTCCTTCTCTGGTTATCCTCTTGCTCTGAATGTGTTTATAAACAGTGGAACTATTTGTACTGCACTTATTGACAGACATGTGTCTGTCAAGCCCCGCCCCATCAAGCTCCGCCCCCCCCCACCTCCCAGCCAGAATCATTCTCTCAAGGAGGTCCCGAGAAACAGGACCCGAGGACCGAGACTCTCTCACACCCCTCCGACTCTCCATCCCCGACTCCCCCCCGATGCTCTCTCCCCTCGACTCCTCCCCGTCTTTTCCCTCGAATCCCCCCTCAACTCTCCCTCCTCAACTCACCCCGCTCGACTCTCCCCCCCCCGTGACTCGCCCCCCCGACTGCCCCCTCGAATCTCCCCCCCCGACTCCCCCCTCGACTCCCACCCCCGACTCGGCCCGCGAATCTCCCCGCTCGACACTCCCCCCCTGACTCCCCCCCGACTCCCTCCTCGACTATCCCCCCCGACTCTCCCCCTCGACACTCCCCCCTGACTCCCGCCTCGACTCTCCCCCTCAACACTCCCTCGACTCTCCCCCTCGACACTCCCCCCTGACTCCCCCCTCGACTCTTCCCCTCAACACTCCCCCCTCGACACTCCCCCTCGACTCTCCCCCTGACTCCCGCCTCGACTCTCTCCCTCAACACTCCCTCGACTCTCCCCCTCGACACTCCCCCCTGACTCCCCCCTCGACTCTCCCCCTCAACACTCCCCCCCTCGACACTCCCCCTCGACTCTCCCCCCCGACTCCCCCCTCGACTCTCCCCCCCCCGACTCCCCCCTCGACTCTCCCCCCCGACTCCCCCCTCGACTCTCCCCCCCCGACTCCCCCCTCGACTCTCCCCCACTGACTCCCCTCTGACTCCCCCCTCGACTCTACCCCCGACTCCCCCCACCTGACTCCCCCCTCGACTCTCCCCCTCAACTCCCACCCGATTCTCCCCTCGACTCCCCCCCGACTCTCCCCGACTCCCCCCAATTCCCCCCCGACTCCCCCCTCGAATCTCCCCCCCGACCCCCCTGACTCTCCCCTGACTCCCCCTTCGATTTCCCCCCCGACTCTCCCACCCAACTCCACCCTTGACTCTCCCCGCTTGACTCTCCCCACCCTACTCCCCCCTCGAATCTCCCTCCTCGACTCTCCCCCCGACTCCCTCAGTGACTCTCCTCCCTCAACTCTCCCCCCTCGACCCCCACCCCCGACTCGGCCCACGAATCTCCCCGCTCGACACTCCCCCCCTGACTCCCCCCCGACTCCCTCCTCAACTCTCTCCCGACTCTCCCCCCGACTCACCCCCAACTCGCCGCCCGACTCCCCTCGACTCTCCCCCCGACTCCCCCCTCGACACTCCCCCCCCGACTCCCCCCGACTCCGGCTCGACTCTTCCCCCCACAACTCTCTCCCGACTCTCCCCCCGACTCACCCCCAACTCCCCTGCCGACTCCCCCCGACTCCCCCCTCGACTCCCCCCTCGACTCTCCCCCCACGACTCTCCCCCCTCGACTCTCCCCCCTCGCCTCTCCCCCAGACTCCTCCCTCGACTCTTCCCCTCATAACTCTCTCCCGACTCTCCCCCCGACTCACCCCCAACTCCCCCCGACTCCCCCTGACTCCCCCCTCGACTCCCCCCTTGACTCCCCCCTCGACTCAGCCCTCGACTCACCCCTCGACTCAGCCCTCGACTCACCCCTCGACTCCCCCTCGACTCTCCCCTTCGACTCCCCCTTGACACTCCCACCTCGAATCTCCCCCCTCGACCCTCCCCCCGACTCCCTCAGCGACTCTCCTCCCTCAACTCTCCCCCCCGCAACTCCCCCCTCGACTCCCACCCCCGACTCGGCCCACGAATCTCCCCGCTCGACACTCGCCCCCTGACTCCCCCCCGACTCCCCCTCAACACTCCCCCCTCGACACTCCCCCCTCGACACAACCCCCTCGACACTCCCTCCTGACTCCCCCCTCGACTCTCCCCCCTCGACTCTCCCCCGACATTCCCCCCTCGACTCTCCACCCCGACTCCACCTCGACACCCCCCTCGACTCTCCCCCCAACCCCCCTGACTCCCCCCCGACTTCCTCCCCCGACTCCCCCCTCGGCTCTCCCCCCCTCGACTCGCACCCCCTCGACTCTCTCTCCCCCCGACTCGCCCCCGTGACTCTCCCCGCTGACTCTCCCTCCGACTCTCCCCCCGACTCTGCCCCCGGCTCTCCCCCCCCGACTCTATCTCTCCCCCCTGACTCTCCCCCCGACTCTCCACCCCAGACTCTCCCCCCCGACACCACCCCGACTCCCCCCTGCCTCTCTCTTCCCCCCCCGACTCTCCCCCCCAACCTCGACTCACCCCCACCGACTCCCCGTCCAACCAATCCCGTCAGAATTTGACATGTTTCTATGAGATCCCCTCTCATTCTTCTCAATTTCAGTGAATATAATCCAAGTCGATTCAATCTAACTTCATATGTCAGTCCAGCCATCCCGGAATCAGTCTGGTGAACCTTCGCTGCACTCCCTCAATAACAAGAATGTCCTTCCTCAGATTAGCAGACCAAAACTGAACACAATATTCCAGATGAGGCCTCACGAAGGCCCTGTACAACTGCAGTAAGACCTCCCTGCTCCTATACTCAAATCCCCTAGCTATGAAGGCCAACATATCATTTGCCTTCTTCACCGCCTGCTGTACCTGCATGCCAACTTTCAATGACTGATGTACCATGACATCCAGGTCTCGTTGCACCTCCCCTTTTCCAAATCTGTCACCATTCAGATAATATTCTCCCTTCCTGTTTTTGCTCCCAAAGTGGATAACCTCACATTTATCCACATTATACTGCATCTGCCATGCAATTTCCCACTCACCTGACCAGTCCAAGTCACCCTGCAGCCTCTTATCATCCTCTTCACAGCTCACACTGCCACCCAGTTTAGTGCCATCTGCAAAATTGGAGATATTACACTCAATTCCTTCGTCCAAAACATTGATGTATACTGTAAAAAGCTGGGGTCCCAGCACTGAGCCCTGCAGCACCCCACTAGTCACTGCCTGCCATTCTGAAAAGGACCCATTTATCCCGACTCTCTGCTTCCTGTCTGCCAACCAGTTCTCTATCCACGTCAGTACATTACCCCAATACCATGTGCTTTAATTTTGCACACCAATCTCTTGTGTGGGACCTTGTCAAAAACCTTTAGAAAGCTCAAATACACCACATCAACTGGTTCTCCCTTGTCCACTCTACTAGTTACATCCTCAAAAAATTCCAGAAGATTTGTCAAGCATGATTTCCCTTTCATAAATCCATGCTGACTTGGACCGATCCCGATCACTGCTTTCCAAATGCGCTGCTATTACATCTTTAATAATTGATTCCAACATTTTCCCCACTACTGATGTCAGGCTAACCTGTCTATAATTACCTGTTTTCTCTCTTCCCTCCTTTTTTAAAAAGTGATGTTACATTAGCAACCCTCCAGTCCATAGGAACTGATCCAGAGTCTATGGAATGTTGGAAAATTACCACCAATGCGTCCACTATTTCTCGGGCCACTTCCTTAAGTACTCTGGGATTCAAACTATCAGGCCCTGGGGATTTATCGGCCTTCAATCCCATCAATTTCCCTAACACAATTTCCTGACTAATAAGGATTTCCTTCAGTTCCTCCTTCTCGCTAGACTCTCAGTCCCATTGTATATCCGGAAGGTTATTTGTGTCTTCCTTCGTGAAGATAGAACCAAAGTATTTGTTCAATTGGTCTGCCATTTCTTTGTTCCCCATTATAAATTCACTTGATCCTGACTGCAATGGACCTACATTTGTCTTCACGAATTGTTTTCTCTTCACATATCTATATAAGTTTTTTCAGTCAGTTTTTATGTTCCCGGCAAGCTTCCTCTCATACACTATTTTCCCCGTCCTAATTATACCCTTGTCCTCCTCTGCTGAATTCTAAATTTCTCCCAGTCCTCAGGTATGTTGCTTTTTCTGGCCAATTTATATACATCTTCCTTGGATTTAACACTATCCCTAATTTCCCTTGTTTGCCACGGTTGAGCCAAGTTACCCGTTTTGTTTTTACGCCAGACAGGAATGTACAATTGTTGAAGTTAATCCATGTGAAATTTAAATGTCTGCCATTGCCTATCCACCGTCAACCCTTTAAGTATCATTCGCCAGTCTATTCTAGCCAATTCACATCTCATACTATGGAATTTACCTTTCCTTAAGTTCAGGCCCCTAGTCTCTGAATTAACTGTGTCACTCTCCATCTTAATAAAGAATATTATGGTCACTCTTTCCCAAGGGGCCTCGCACAACAAGATTGCCAATTAATCTTCTCTCATTACACAAGACCAAGTCGAGGATGGCCAGCTCGCTAGTTGGTTCCTCGACATATTGGTCGAGAAAACCATCCCTTATACACTCCAGGAAATCCTCCTCCACTGTATTGTTATCAGTTTTGATTAGCCCAATCGATATGTGGATTTAAGTCATATTTGATAACTGCTGTACCTTTATTGCACGCATCCCTAATTTCCTGTTTGATGCCATCCCCAACTTTACTACATAACAAAAGAACATAAGTAGGCCATCTAGCCCCTCGAGCCTGCTCCGCCATTTCAACAAGATCTTGGCTGATCTGGCCGTGGACTCAGCTCCACTTACCAGCCCGCTCCCCGTAACCCTTAATTCCCTTATTGGTTAAAAATCTATCTATCTGTGATTTGAATACATTCAATGAGCTAGCCTCAACTGCTTCCTTGGGCAGAGAATTACACAGATTCACAACCCTCTGGGAGAAGAAATTCCTTCGGATTTAAATTGGCTCCCCCGTATTTTGAGGCTGTGCCCCCTAGATCTAGTCTCCCCGACCAGTGGAAACAACCTCTCTGCCTCTATCTTGTCTATCCCTTTCATTATTTTAAATGTTTCTATAAGATCACCCCTCATCCTTCTGAACTCCAACGAGTAAAGACCCAGTCTACTCAATCTATCATCATAAGGTAACCCTCTCATCTCCGGAATCAGATTAGTGAATCGTCTCTGTACCCCCTCCAAAGCTAGTATATCCTTCCTTAAGTAAGGTGACCAAAACTGCATGCAGTACTCCAGGTGCGGCCTCACCAATACCCTGTACAGTTGCAGAAGGACCTCCCTGCTTTTGTACTCCATCCCTCTCGCAATGAAGGCCAACATTCCATTCGCCTTCCTGATTACCTGCTGCACCTGCAAACTAACTTTTTGGGATTCATGCACAAGGACCCCCAGGTCCCTCTGCACCTTGTTGTAATTTCTCCCCATTCAAATAATATTCCCTTTTACTGTTTTTTTTTCCAAGATGGATGACCTCACATTTTCAGACATTGTATTCCATCTGCCAAACCTTAGCCCATTCACTTAACCTATCTAAATCTCTTTGCAGCCTCTCTGTGTCCTCTACACAACCTGCTTTCCCATTAATCTTTGTGTTATCTGCAAATTTTGTTACACTACACTCTGTCCCCTCTTCCAGGTCATCTATGTATATTGTAAACAGTTGTGGTCCCAGCATCGATCCCTGTGGCACACCACTAACCACCTATTTCCAACCCGAAAAGGACCTGAAAAGGACCCATTACTACTACTGTTTGGTGGTCTGTACACAACTCCCACTAGCGTTTTCTGCCCTTTGGTGTTCCGCAGCTCCACCCATACAAATTCTACATCATCCAAGCTAATGTCCTTCCTTACCATTGCGTTAGTTTCCTCTTTAACCACCAGCGCTACCCCACTTCCTTTTCCTTTCTGTCTATCCTTCCTGAATATTGTATACCCCTGGATGTTGAGTTCCCAGTCTTGGTCACCCTGGAGACTTGTCTCCGTGATGCCTATTACATCATATCCGTTAACAGCTATCTCCACAGTTAATTCATTCACCTTATTACGAATGCTCCTCGCATTGAGGCACAGAGCCTTCAGGCTTGTTTTTTTAACACTCTTTGTCCTTTTAGAATTCTGTTGTTCTGTGACCCTTTTTGATTTCTGCCCTTGGGTTTCTCTGCCCTCCACTTTTACTTTTCTCCTTCCTATCTTTGGCTTCTGACCCCATTTTATTCCCCTCTGTCTCCCTGCATAGGTTCCCATCCTCCTGCCGTATTAGTTTAACCCCTCCCCAACAGCACTGGCAAACACTCCCCCTCGGACATTGGTTCCAGTCCTGCCCAGGTGCAGACCGTCCGGTTTGTACTGGTCCCACCTCCCCCAGAACCGGTTCCAATGCTCCAGGAATTTGAATCCCTCCCTTCTGCACCACTCCTCAAGCCACATATTCATCTGAGCTATCCTGCGATTCCTACTCTGACTAGCTTGTGGCACTGGTAGCAATCCTTGAGATTATTACCTTTGAGTTCTACTTTTTAATTTAACTCCTAGCTCCCTAAATTCATCTTGTGGGACCTCATCCCTTTTTTTACCTATATCATTGGTACCTATATGCACCACGACAACTGGCTGTTTACCCTCCCCCTTCAAAATGCCCTGCACCCGTTCCGAGACATCCTTTACCCTTGAACCAGGGAGGCAGCATACCATCCTGGAGTCTCGATTGCGGCTGCAGAAACGTCTATCTATTCCCCTTAAAATAGAGTCCCCTATCACTATCGCTCTCCCACTCTTTTTCGGGCCCTCCTTTGCAGCAGAGCCACCCACGGTGCCATGGACTTGGCTGCTGCTGTCCTCCCCTGATGAGCCATCTACCCCAACAGTACCCAAAGCGGTGTATCTGTTTTGGAGGGAGATACCCGCATGGGACCCCTGCACTACCTTCCTTCCACTGCTCTTCCTGCTGGTCACACATTCCCGATCTGCCTGAGCAACCTTTACCTGCGATCTGACCAACTCATTAAACGTGCTATTCACGTCATCCTCAGCATCAAGATAGGTCTCATTCTGCACTACTTCACTTTATGTTACCAATCTCACGGGGCATTTATACTCCACAGGCTCCATGTTGTTATGGAGCCACAAAGGCTTTGTGTTGTCACTGACTGTGGGCTGTGAATCGGATGGGATGCATCACAGTGACTGAAGCAAAGCGGAGTGAGAGCCAATGCTCCAGGACACTGGAGAGAACTCCCCTGCTCTTCTTCTGAATCGTGCCATGGGATCTTTTACATCCTGAGATAGCAGACGGACCTCGGTTTAACGTCTCATCTGAAAGACGGCACCTCCGACAGTGCAGCGCTCCCTCAGCACTGCAGTGGCGTGTCAGTCTGGATTTTGTGTTGAAGTCCCTGGAGTGGGACTTGAACCCACGATTGGGACCCACACCACTTTGTTTGTGTGTCAGATCAGGCTCTGAGTAACATACTGGAAGCCGGGAAAAGGAAATGTGGCCTTGAATTTCCACACCATTCTCGGTGTGATTTATAGAATCAGACAGCACTGAAGCAGGCCATTCGGCCCATCGTTCCCGTCTCAGCTCTTTGAAAGGGCTTTCCAATTAGTCCCACTCCCCGCTCTTTCCCCACAGCCCGGCAAGTTTTCCTTTTCCAGTATTTATCCAATTCCCGGTTTGAAAGTTACTATTGAATCACCTCCCACCGCCCTTTCAGGCAGCGCGTTCCCAATCACAACAGCTCGCTATGTAAAATAATTTCTCCTTATCTTCCCTCTGGTTCTTCTGCCAATTTTCTTCAGTCAATGTCCTCTGGTTATTGACACTCCTGGCAGTGGAACCAGTTTCTCCTTATTGACACTATCGTAGAATCAGAGAATCACAGAAATTTACAGCAGGGAAGGAGGCCATTTGGCTCATCGTGTCCGTGCCGGCCGACCAAGAGCTACCCAGCCTAATCCCACTTTGCAGCTCTTGGTCTGTAGCCCTGTGGGTTACGGTACTTCAAGTGCTCATCCAAGTACTTTTTAAATGTGGTGAGGGTTTCTGCCTCTACCACCCTTTCAGGCAGTGAGTTCCAGACCCCCGCCACCCTCTGGGTAAAGATATTTCCCCTCAAATCCCCTCTAAACCTCCCCCAAATTACTTTCAATCTATGCCACCTGGCTGTTGACTGTTTGGGGAAAAGGAAGACTTCTCTTCCTCAAGGTGGACTCTGATATAAGGAATCGACACCCCCCCGTATCCCCCCCATATCCCCCCCGCATCCCCCCCGTCCCCCCCCCCCCGTATCCCCCCATATCCACGCCCGTATCCACGACCGTATCCCCCCCCGTATCCACGCCCGTATCCCCCCCGTATCCTCACCCGTATCCCCCCCTGTATCCCTGCCCGGAGAGCGACTACAGAATCACTGAAACAAAACCTCGGTTAACCGGTTTTTATTCAAGCATGCAGGGTGTTGGAGGGTCTTTCAATTACAAGTGTCAGACAGTACGGTGCAATAAAGAGAATTTATTCAAGCTTGTACCACGTATGTGGGAGAGGTCATTGAGACAGTCCCAAGTGACTCTCTGCCTTTACATACAATAGCCGGGTTTTTATATACTTTAAATTTCACGTTACCTAATACCTCCGCCTACCTTCTAGAACATTCTAAATTACAGCATTCTCCTGGTGATCAGAAAAACACTTGACCATCTGTCCACTCTGTGTCTACTGTTAATTTTTAGTTCCCTTATCTGCTGAGTCGGGAGTCCATGAGTTCGGCGAGAGGCCTATAAAAGCCGTGAGGTCGGGAGGTGCGTCGCTGAGTCGGGAGCAGCGTGAGTTCGGCGAGAGGCCTACAAAAGGCCGTGAGGTCGGGAGGTGCGTCGCTGAGTCGGGAGCAGCGTGAGTTTGGCGAGAGGCCTACAAAAGGCGGAGCTTGTGCAGCTAAAGGGAGAAGGCAAAAAGAAATAGAAAGAAATCGAAAGGTGACATCACCACCAAGGGGGTAAGTGATTGGCTGGTGACTGGTAAGTAGTTTTTCTTTTTTCTCTTCCATATCAGTGAGTAAACTTCAGCATTGTTGTTGCCAATTTAAGTTAATCTAAGGGTTAAGTCATGGCAGGAGAGCTCGGACACGTGTTATGCTCCTCCTGTACTATGTGGGAAATCAGGGACGCCTCCGGTGTCCCTGATGACTACGTGTGCGGGAAGTGTATCTACCTCCAGCTCCTGACCAACCGCATTGCGGAATTGGAGCTGAGGGTGGATTCACTCTAGAGCATCCACGATGCTGAGAATGACGTGAGTAGCACGTTTAGTAAGTTGGTCTTACCGCAGGTGAAGGGTCCACAGCCAGATAGGGAATGGAAGACCAGCAGGAAGAGCAGTGCAAGGAAGGTAGTGCAGGGGTCCCCTGCGGTCATCCCCCTGCAAAACAGATACGCCGCCTTGAGTACTGTTGGGGGGAATGACTCACCAGGGGAGGGCAGCAGCAGCCAAGTTCATGGCACCGTGGGTGGCTTTGCTGCACAGGAGGGCAGGAAAAAGAGTGGGAGAGCGATAGTGATAGGGGATTCAATTGTAAGGGGAATAGATAGGCGTTTCTGCGGCCACAACCGAGACTCCAGTATGGTATGTTGCCTCCCTGGTGCAAGGGTCAAGGATGTCTCGGAGCGACTGCTGGACATTTTGAAAAGGGTGGGTGAACAGCCAGTTGTCATGGTGCACATTGGTACCAACGATATAGGTAAAAAACAGGATGAGGTCCTACGAGACGAATTTAAGGAGCTAGGAGCTAAATTAAAAAGTAGGACCTCAAAAGTAGTAATCTCGGGATTGCTACCAGTGCCACGTGCTAGTCAGAGTAGGAATCGCAGGATAGCTGAGATGAATACGTGGCTTGAGCAGTGGTGCAGCAGGGAGGGATTCAAATTCCTGGGGCATTGGAACCGGTTCTGGAGTAGGTGGGACAAGTACAAACCAGAAGGTCTGCACCTGGGCAGGACCGGAACCAATGTCTGAGGGGGAGTGTTTGCTGGTGCTGTTGGGGAGGAGTTAAACGAATATGGCAGGGGGATGGGAACCAATGCAGGGAGACAGAGGGAAACAAAATGGAGACAGAAGCAAAAGACAGAAAGGAGATGAGTAAAAGTGGAGGGCAGAGAAACCCAAGGCAAAAAACAAAAAGGGCCACTGTACAGCAAAATTCTAAAGGGTCTAAGTGCATTAAAAATGCAAGCCTGAAGGCTCTGTGCCTCAATGCGAGGAGTATCCAGAATAAGGTGGACGAATTAACTGTGCAGATAGCAGTTAATGGATATGATGTGGTTGGCATCACGGAGACATGGCTCCAGGGTGACCAAGGCTGGGAACTCAACATCCAAGGGTATTCAACATTTAGGACAGAAAGGAAAAGAAGGCGGGGTGGCGTTGCTTGTTAAAGAGGAAATTAATGCAATTGTAAGGAAAGACATTAGCTTGGATGATGTGGAATCGGTATGGGTGGAGCTACGGAATACCAAGGGGTAGAAAATGCTAGTGGGAGTTGTGTACAGACCACCAAACAGTAGTAGTGATGTTGGGGAGGGCATCAAACAGGAAATTAGGGATGCATGCAATAAAGGTGCAGCAGTTATCATGGGTGCCTTTAATATGCATATAGATTGGGCAAACCAAACTGGAAACAATACGATGGAGGAGGAATTCCTGGAGTGCATAAGGGATGGTTTTCTAGACCAATATGTCAAGGAACCAACTAGGGGGGAGGCCATCTTCGACTGGGTGTTGTGTAATGAGAGAGGATTAATTAGCAATCTCGTTGTGCGAGGCCCCTTGGGGAAGAGTGACCATAATATGGTGGAATTCTACATTAGGAAGGAGAATGAAACAGTTAATTCAGAGACTATGGTCCAGAACTTAAAGAAGGGTAACTTTGAAGGTATGAGGTGTGAATTGGCTAGGATAGATTGGCGAATGATACTGAAGAGGTTGACAGTGGATGGGCAATGGCAGACATTTAGAGACCGCATGGATGAACTACAACAATTGTACATCCCTGTCTGGTGTAAAAATAAAAAAGGGAAGGTGGCTCAACCGTGGCTATCAAGGGAAATCAGGGATAGTATTAAAGCCAAGGAAGTGGCATACTAATTGGCCAGAAATAGCAGCGAACCCAGGGACTGGGAGAAATTTAGAACTCAGCAGAGAGGACAAAGGGTTTGATTAGGGCAGGGAAAATGGAGTACGAGAAGAAGCTTGCAGGGAACATTAAGATGGACTGCAAAAGCTTCTATAGATATGTAAAGAGAAAAAGGTTAGTAAAGACAAACGTAGGTCCCCTGCAGTCAGAATCAGGGGAAGTCATAATGGGAACAAAGAAATGGCAGACCAATTGAACAAGGACTTTGGTTCGGTATTCACTAAGGAGGACACAAACAACCTTCCGGATATAAAAGGGGTCAGAGGGTCGAGTAAGAAGGAGGAACTGAGGGAAATCCTTATTAGTCGGGAAATTGTGTTGGGGAAATTGATGGGATTGAAGGCCGATAAATCCCCAGGGCCTGATGGTCTGCAACCCAGAGTACTTAAGGTGGTGGCCTTGGAAATAGCAGATGCATTGACAGTCATTTTCCAACATTACATAGACTCTGGATCAGTTCCTATGGAATGGAGGGTAGCCAATGTAACCCCACTTTTTAAAAAAGGAGGGAGAGAGAAAACAGGGAATTATCGACCGGTCAGCCTGACATCGGTCGTGGGTAAAATGATGGAATCATAGCAGCGCATTTGGAAAGAGGTGACATGATAGGTCCAAGTCAACATGGATTTGTGAAAGGGAAATCATGATTGACAAATCTTCTGGAATTTTTTGAGGATGTTTCCAGTAGAGTGGACAAGGGAGAGTTAATTGATGTGGTGTATTTGGACTTTCAGAAGGCTTTCGACAAGTTCCCACACAAGAGATTAATGTGCAAAGTTAAAGCACATAGGATTGGGGGTAGTGTGCTGACGTGGATTGAGAACTGGTTGGCAGACAGGAAGCAAAGAGTAGGAGTAAATGGGTACTTTTCAGAATGGCAGGCAGTGACTAGTGGGGTACCTCAAGGTTCTGTGCTGGGGCCCCAGCTGTTTACATTGTACATTAATGATTTAGACGAGGGGATTATATGTAATATCTCCAACTTTGCAGATGACACTAAGTTGGGTGGCAATGTGAGCTGCATGGAGGATGCTATGAGGCTGCAGAGTGACTTGGATAGGTTAGGTGAGTGGGCAAATGCATGGTAGATGAAGTATAATGTGGATAAATGTGAGGTTATCCACTTTGGTGGTAAAAACAGAGAGACAGACTATTATCTGAATGGTGACAGATGAGGAAAAGGGGAGGTGCAACGAGACCTGGGTGTCATGGTACATCAGTCATTGAAGGTTGGCATGCAGGTACAGCAGGCGGTTAAGAAAACAAATGGCATGTTGGCCTTCATAGCGAGGGGATTTGTGTACAGGGGCAGGGAGGTCTTACTGCAGTTGTACAGATCCTTGGTGAGACCACACCTGGAGTATTGTGTTCAGTTTTGGTCTCCTAACTTGAGGAAGGACATTCTTGCTATTGAGAGAGTGCAGCTAAGGTTCACCAGACTGATTCCCGGGATGGTGGGACTGACATATCAAGATAGACTGGATCAACTGGGCTTGTATTCACTGGAGTTCAGAAGAATGAGAGGGGATCTCATAGAAACGTTTAAAATTCGACGGGTTTAGACAGGTTAGATGCAGGAAGAATGTTCCCAATGTTGGGGAAGACCAGAACCAGGGTTCACAATCTCAGGATAAGGGGTAAGCCATTTAGGGTCGAGATGAGGAGAAACTTCTTCACCCAGAGAGCGGTGAACCTGTGGAATTCTCTACCACAGAAAGTTGTTGAGGCCAATTCACTAAATATATTCAAAAAGGAGTTAGATGTATTCCTTATTACTAGAGGGATCAAGGGGTATGGCGAGAAAGCAGGAATGGGGTATTGAAGTTGCATGTTCAGCTATGAACTCATTGAATGGCGGTGCAGGCTCGAAGGGCCGAATGGCGTACTCCTGCACCTATTTTCTATGTTTCTATGTTTCAGGTATTATCCAACACCTTGTTACTCCTACATTGTGCTGAGACTTAACTTCTGTTTTCCTACTACCAACGGTCAGTTTCTCGCTCACTCAGACTAACTTCTGCCTTTCAGCATGTTATTTTAACATGGGTCAGAAAATGTTGCTTAAGCTCCTCAAGAAAAGCCAGTTTTCTATGTTCCTTATATTCTGCTTCATTAACCCATACTATGCCAAACTACTCTCTCTCTATTCCCCCTTCTTCAGTTCCCCCTTATGGCCCTTGGACATTACATGTCCCATACAGGCCATTCAATCTGGTCTTAACATTAGTTCCTTTCATTAGCATCTCGTAAAGGTGGTCGCCTTTCCTATTCACCCTATCTTTACATTCTCTATATTTACTTCATACACCACACAAGTATATCAGTAATCTGAGTACAATCAGGCCTTGTACAACAACCAATATATGTGGTATTATACTTATCCAGGGATGTATATTAATATTCAGACCCCAATGCCACATATTAGCCCAAAGTCCAGAGTCCACAAGTTCGTTGTCTGCCTCTCCGGCATGTACCTTGATCTCCTTTTTCAGTTCAGTCCACTCGTGCACAATGCCCTTGGCTTGTTCCACAATTTTTCCCCCATCAGCTGTCAAGGGCAGTAATGGTGGAAACTGAGTAGGCACAAATTTATAGAGTTCTTCATCTGAGTCCGAGTTTCTCAAAGTCTTCTTGTTCTGATGTTTTCCTCTTCCTGGGGCTTCCTGAACGTTGCCTCATGTATAACAATATTCCAGTTCCCACTGTCACAGGACAGAGAGTGGAGAGCACCAGTTCAAACAGTCACAGGACAGAGAGTGGAGAGCACCAGTTCCCACTGTCACAGGACAGAGAGTGGAGAGCACCAGTTCCCACTGTCACAGGACGGGAGAGTGGAGAGCACCATTTCCCACTGTCACAGGACGGGAGAGTGGAGAGCACCAGTTCCCACTGTCACAGGACAGAGCATGGAGAGCACCAGTTCCCACTGTCACAGGACAGAGAGTGGAGAGCACCAGTTCCCACTGTCACAATACAGAGAGTGGAGAGCACCAGTTCAAACTGTCACAGGACAGAGAGTGGAGAGCATCAGTTCCCACTGTCACAGGACAGAGAGTGGAGAGCACCAGTTCCCACTGTCACAGGACAGAGAGTGGAGAGCACCAGTTCCCACTGTCACAGGAGAGAGTGGAGAGCACCAGTTCCCACTGTCACAGGACAGAGAGTGGAGAGCACCAGTTCCCACTGTCACAGGACAGAGAGTGGAGAGCACCAGTTCCCACTGTCACAGGACGGGAGAGTGGAGAGCAACAGTTCCCACTGTCACAGGACAGAGAGTGGAGAGCACCAGTTCCCACTGTCACAGGACGGGAGAGTGGAGAGCAACAGTTCCCACTGTCACAGGACAGAGAGTGGAGAGCACCAGTTCCCACTGTCACAGGACAGAGAGTGGAGAGCACCAGTTCCCACTGTCACAGGACAGGAGAGTGGAGCGCACCAGTTTCCACTGTCACAGGACGGGAGAGTGGAGAGCACCAGTTCCCACTGTCACAGGACAGAGCATGGAGAGCACCAGTTCCCACTGTCACAGGACAGAGAATGGAGAGCACCAGTTCCCACTGTCACAGGACAGAGCATGGAGAGCACCAGTTCCCACTGTCACAGGACGGGAGAGTGGAGAGCAACAGTTCCCACTGTCACAGGACAGAGAGTGGAGAGCACCAGTTCCCACTGTCACAGGACAGAGAGTGGAGAGCACCAGTTCCCACTGTCACAGGACAGGAGAGTGGAGCGCACCAGTTTCCACTGTCACAGGACGGGAGAGTGGAGAGCACCAGTTCCCACTGTCACAGGACGGGAGAGTGGAGAGCACCAGTTCAAACTGTCACAGGACGGGAGAGTGGAGAGCACCAGTTCCCACTGTTACAGGACAGAGAGTGGAGAGCACCAGTTCCCACTGTCACAGGACAGAGAGTGGAGAGCACCAGTTCCCACTGTCACAGGAGAGAGTGGAGAGCACCAGTTCCCACTGTCACAGGACAGAGAGTGGAGAGCACCAGTTCCCACTGTCACAGGACAGAGAGTGGAGCGCACCAGTTCCCACTGTCACAGGACGGGAGAGTGGAGAGCAACAGTTCCCACTGTCACAGGACAGAGAGTGGAGAGAACCAGTTCCCACTGTCACAGGACGGGAGAGTGGAGAGCAACAGTTCCCACTGTCACAGGACAGAGAGTGGAGAGCACCAGTTCCCACTGTCACAGGACAGAGAGTGGAGAGCACCAGTTCCCACTGTAACAGGACAGGAGAGTGGAGCGCACCAGTTTCCACTGTCACAGGACGGGAGAGTGGAGAGCACCAGTTCCCACTGTCACAGGACAGAGCATGGAGAGCACCAGTTCCCACTGTCACAGGACAGAGAATGGAGAGCACCAGTTCCCACTGTCACAGGACAGAGAGTGGAGAGCACCAGTTCCCACTGTCACAGGACGGGAGAGTGGAGAGCACCAGTTCAAACTGTCACAGGACGGGAGAGTGGAGAGCACCAGTTCCCACTGTTACAGGACAGAGAGTGGAGAGCACCAGTTCCCACTGTCACAGGACGGGAGAGTGGAGAGCACCAGTTCAAACTGTCACAGGACGGGAGAGTGGAGAGCACCAGTTCCCACTGTTACAGGACAGAGAGTGGAGAGCACCAGTTCAAACTGTCACAGGACAGAGAGAGGAGAGCACCAGTTCCCACTGTCACAGGAGCATCCAGTCGTGCCCCGGTAACTGCCCCTAAAGGAAGAGGATTGTGGGAAATTGCACTCCGCTTCCATTGAGGGGTGGTAAGGCCAATTCTGGGGCGGGAGCAGGACTTCCACGCTGGGGGCTAAAATTCCCGGCCCCAGAAGGTTACCGCCCCCCAAGATGTGAGCCTGTGCGGGGAAGCAGAGGGAAGATGAGGGGAGATGGGGGCGGGGGATGGAGGGGAGAGTGGTGGAGGTGGGGGGCAGAGAAACCCAGGGCGGGGGACAGGAGGGGCCACATTGCAGTGGAGTTCTGGGGGGGACGAAGTGTGTTGGGGGGGGCGGGCCTGGGGGCTCTGTGCCTCGGTGCGGGGAGTGTTCAGAGTGGGGTGGACGGGTTGACTGCACAGATAGCGGTTGGTGGATGTGGTGTGGTTGGTGTCGCGGGGGCGTGGCTCCGGGGTGGCCTGGGCTGGGGGCTCGACATCCGGGGGTGTTCGGCATTTAGGAAGGATTCTGACGAGACAGGGAGGGTTGGGTGAGGGGGGAATGTTCCCAGTGTTGGGTGGGTCCGGAGCCGGGGGTGGTGGGGGGGCGGTCACGGTCTTGGGATGGGGGGTGGGCTGTTTGGGGCTGGGATGGGGAGAGACTTCTTCACTCGCGGAGTTGTTGGCCTTTGGGGTTCCCTGCCGCGGAGAGTTGTTGATGCCAGTTCATTAGATGAGTCGGGAGGGAGTTGGATGTGGTCCTTGTAGCTGGGGGGGTCGGGGGGTGTGGAGGGGGTGTGGGGGGGGGGACTGCTGGGGTGGGTGATCAGCCATGATCTTGTTGAATAGTGGTGCAGGCTCGAAGGGCCGAATAGCCTACTCCTGCACCTATTTTATATGTTTCTATTGTCAAATTTGTAAATATTATCCAATATGGAGCACATTACTCCTCCCTTTGTGTAACTTACGGCATTAGTAACAACAGCTTCCCACATTAGTATGTTGTATACATTTCTCATTTTGGCAAGGTTTAATTGATATTACACACGTGTTATACACGTCTGGAATTCACATTCGCTCAGCAGTGTGCTGCCCACACTCTTAAATCTATATCCTTAGTGCTCTGGTTTATCGTTATAGCATGTCTGGGCGGCGTGGCAAGTCATATCCATGTCCCTTGATTTCCTGTGTGGTGCACCTTATACAGAGAATAGGATGCTGCTAGTTACTTGGGAATATGCATAAGTATTCCTAGCTAGTCTCCTCCACCTTTCCTGCATCTGTCACTAACCCCATTTACTATAGTGCAGCCTGCAGGTGGGTCCAATCCTTTAACATCTCATCTGTTATCCAATCCAGTACTTGGTGCATCTGTATTTATATGTCATTTAGCTGTATGTTAGCCAGCAACCATGTGGTTAACGTAGCACAAGCAGTTCCCACAAGTTGGACTTCTGATATATTTCCTACTCGAGCATTAATCTGATTTCTCATGTCCTGCACTGGCCCTATTAAGGTTGCTGCATCCACTATTATCTGTGAGCCTTCCTTTCCTGTCTAGCCTATTGCCTCACTGTCCTTATATCCCTGTGCTATTATCTTCCTCATTGACCTTTTTAACATTAGTAGCTGTTCCTCGATCTCGCTTATATCTATTGTATTAACTGTTGCTACTCCTGCCGCGTATCCCGCTCCTACCATCTCTATCACCCCTCGCCTTCGTCGTCTCTCGTTTACCTCCTTAAACTGCATGCAATACCATTGTTGTTTTAGAAGGTGGCAGTATAATTCCTTACTTGCAGTATGACACCATTTAGGTCATTCTATCTGGCCAATATTCAAAATGACTCTAACCGCAATATATCCTGGTACCAGGATCACCTTCTCAGTGCTTCAAGTATCAGCCCCTGACCATTCAGTTTGACCTGTGCATCGTTACAAGTGACTGGCTTCCCCGTGGTGGTGGGCATCATTGTGGGGGGCCCGAGGTGGGTTCCCCACATTTACTTTCATCGTCTTTACTGACGGGGCCACAACTTACAAACTCCCAAGGTCCGGCCCCTTTACATGTATTGTCATTGCTTCCAGACTCTGCTTCTCTCCTTGTTTTTCCGGGATGGCGCTTTCCTCCGTCGTGCAAGATATGGTAACCTTAGTATCATTATCGGTGTGAGCGATCTCCCACTCCCACTCACTCGGTGCTTTGACCCAGATCTTCAGTTCCTTTCCCGTCCATTCTATCTGTATCGAGCTACCTTCCCCCACACTTGTCCTGACGTGGTTCCGTTATATTCATCCTGCGCTGTCTCCCATTCTATGTTTGTTACATTTAAACACAGCAGTTGCACTCCTGTTCCTGCTGGGACATATCCGGTATTACCCGTACAGTCAGTCTGGACTCCTGATACTGACAGTCCGTGGCTATTCCCTTTGACTCGGTTAACTATTATGGTCCCAGCGGTCAGGATTGTGTAAAATACAATGGTAACACAGGCGGCCCACGCAGTTAGTTGTACGCTTTTAGCTGGGACCAGTGTTTCCACTTTGGTCATTCTTTTGTTTCGATCATGGCACAGGTTTCTCGGGTTACAATCACTGGGTATGGTCCTATCCAGCGTGGCTTCAATCCGGCCTGTTTGGTGTAATTTTCATCATTACCCTATCTCCTACTTGTGGTATTTGTGCCTTTAACTCCTGATGCTCTACCTCCCAGTCTCTTATTTGTTGGCGATCCAACACTTCCCCTTTAAGCTCGTGCAACTGAGCTAAGTCCTGCACAAACCTCCTTAACCTGCACTTAGCCTCTACCTTGTCTGGGGTACTTAAGATAACATCCTCGGGTAATGTCATGGCTCTCCCGGTCATTAGCTCAACTGGCGTCAGTCCGCTAGTCCGAGCTGCAGTTGTTCGTATTCTCATCGGAATGGCGGGTAACACAACCGACCAATGTTTTCCTGTTTCTAAAATGGCCTTTGTTATGCTGTTCTTCAACGTCCTATTCATCCTTTCCACCATTCCTGAACTTTGAGAGTGGTAAGGGATGTGGTATTTTTGCTTAATTCCTAGTAGTGTACCTGCCTGTTTTATTACCTTCCCGGTGAAGTGCGTGCCTTGGTCTGAGTCTATTTGTAAGGGCACTCCCCATCTTGGGATTACCTAGCCGTTAAGATCCTGGCTACGGTATCCGTGGTACAATTTCTGCATGGGTCTGCTTCTACCCATCGAGTAAACTGGTCTACTATTACTCAACAGTAGATGTTTCCTCGTGAACTGGGGAATGGCCCGGTCAAATCCATTTGTAGCTTCTCCCACAGACCTTTTGGTCCCGGTTGGTGTCTTACTAGGAGCTTGGGGGGATCGCCCTGATTCACACTGTGCACACATTACACATCTTTGGCAAAACACGGCTACTTCCCTTCCCATATTTGGCCCCCACCAACACCCACTGATCCTGTCTCTCCCGACATGAGCCCACCCGTGGTATTGTTCCATCAAGGTGAGACATATACTCTCAGGGGCGGCTGTTCTATCCTCGTACCTCCAGATCCCATCTTCCCCTTCTACTGCTCCAGCCTTCTCCCAAACATCCTTCTCTTCCCTCACTACAGCTTGTTGTCCGGCTTTTATACTCATGCTATTATGGAATCCCTGTGGCAACCGGGTCCATGTATACTGTTTCCCTTTTACCGTAAACGCAAACTTATCCTGTGATTCCTCTGTCACCGGTATGGACCAGAACCCTTTCGCTATATCCAACACTGTAAATATTTCCTGATCCGGTCTAAGGTATTAAACATTGTATTGGGGTTTGACACTATTATACATTCACGAATAGCTACCTTATTTAACTCAGTATAGTCTATGGTCAGCCCATAAGATCCGCCCGGTTTCTCCACGGGCCATGTGGGTGAGTTAGTATGGGATGTTGTGGGCCGTGTAATTCCATCCTGTTCTAGTTCCCCGACTATCTTCACATTCTCTGCTCAGCTTCCCGCCTCAGTGGGTACTGTCGGTGCGGTGCATGGGAGGGTCCTTCGACCACGACTGGCCCATACTGAACCATCCCGCATTCCTGATTCTTAACTGTCCATGCGCTGGGGTCTAATTGTACCATTAGCTCCATGGCCCTTCGCTCATAGTTTCTATCCCGCAAATCACTCCCACCTGACTCCCTTTTGCCGAAATCCTTTCCTTGCAGTTCCTCCAGCCAATCGTCCGGACAATCATATTTATATGTGCCCCCAGCTGTTCCAATTGGTCTATTCCCAAAATACTCCCCTCGTCTCCCTCATACACCCAAATTTGGACTGGTAGTTCATAATCTACATGTTCTAGCATCACGGCTTGACTTAACGCTGCCTCCATCTGTCCTCCTCTGACCCCTCTAATGCCTCTGGGTTAGGGGTAACGCATGGTCTGTTATTGAAATGGATGCCCCGGTGTCTGTTGGCCCCCTAACAGCACGTTTATACATATCTGGTTGTCCTCTCCCCCTCCCAGGCTGGCCAGGGCCGTTCCCCGTCACTTCATCATTTTCAGTAAGTCCGCCAATTCTTTGGCATTCACCTGCACAACCTGTCCCTGGCTGCCTGTCTGTTGGGAGGGTCTGGGGCACACCTAACTCTGTCCTCCTCTGCCCCAGGGGGCCTTCCCCTTCTTTACCTCCTCCTCCAGCCCAACAATCTTCCCTTCAATGTCCTCTTTTCCCCCCATTGAGTTACCTATTCCCCTCCTATTCACACACTCTTTGACCATGTGTCCCATAACAAACTCCAGCGTCTCGGGTTGGGTTCTGTCCAACCACACTGGCCACTTCATCAAAGGCACTAACCTTTCCTTTGGGCTGGGACTCTCTGACTTCATGGCCCAGGTGATAATTGCCCTATAGTTATTCCCCACAGGGAATCCCACATCTACGATCTTTGTAAGGTGGGGAGACATGCCATACTTTATCATCTTCATAAAGCCTCCTATCAACCAGAGCAGGCATCGACGACGAGATCCAACACTGCCTCCAGTGCGCCAGTGCAGCCTTCGGCCACCTGAGGAAAAGAGTGTTTGAAGACCAGTCCCTTAAAACTGTCACCAAGCTCATGGTCTGCAGGGCTGCAGTGATACCCGCCCTCCTGTCCATACAGGAGACATCGACCATGTTCAGTAGACACCTCAAGTCGCTACAAGATCCTGCAAATCCCCTGGGAGGACAGACGCACCAACGTTAGTGTCCTCGACCACGCCAACATCCCCAGCATTGAAGCACTGACCACACTTTATCAGCTCCGCTGGGCAGGCCACATAGTTCACATGCCAGACGCGAGACCACCACGCAAGCGCTCTACTCAGAACTCGTCCACGGCAAACGAGCCAAAGGTGGGCAGAGGAAAGGTTACAAGGACACCCTCAAAGCCTCCCTGATAAAGTGCGACATCCCCACTGACACCTGGGAGTCCCTGGCCATAGAAACATAGAAACATAGAAACATAGAAAATAGGTGCTGGAGTAGGCCATTCGGCCCTTCGAGCCTGCACCACCATTCAATAAGATCATGGCTGATCATTCACCTCAGTATCCCTTTCCTGCTTTCTCTCCATACCCCTCGATCACTTTAGCCGTAATGGCCATATCTAACTCCCTCTTGAATATATCCAATGAGCTGGCATCAACACCTCTCTGTGGTAGGGAATTCCACAGGTTAACAACTCACTGAGTGAAGAAGTTTCTCCTCATCTCAGTCCTAAATTGCTTACCCCTTATCCTTAGACTGTGTCCCCTGGTTCTGGACTTCCCCAACATCGGGAACATTCTTCCTGCATTTAACCTGTCCAGTCCCATCAGAATTTTATACATTTCTATGAGATCTCCTCTCATCCTTCTAAACTCCAGTGAATAAAGGCCCAATCAATTGAGTCTCTCCTCATATGTCAGTCCTGCTATCCCGGGAATCAGTCTGGTGAACCTTCGTTGCACTCCCTCAATAGCAAGAACGTCCTTCCTCAGATTAGGAGACCAAAACTGAACACAATAATCCAGGTGAGGCCTCACTAAGGCCCTGTACAACTGAAGTAAGACCTCCCTGCTCCTATACTCAAATCCCCTAGCTATGAAGGCCAACATACCATTTGCCTTCTTCACCGCCTGCTGTACCTGCATGCCAACTTTCAATGACTGATGAACCATGACACCCAGGTCTCATTGCACCTCCCCTTTTCAAATCTACCCCAATTCAGATAATATTCTGCCTTTGTGTTTTTGCCCCCAAAGTGGATAACCTCACATTTATTCACATTATACTGCATCTGCCATGCATCTGCCCACTCACCTAACCTGTCCAAATAATCCTGCAGCCTCTTAGTGTCCTCCTCACAGCTCACATCGCCACCCAGCTTAGTGTCATCTGCAAACTTGGAGATGTTACACTCAATTCCTTCATCTAAATCATTAATGTATATTGTAAAGAGCTGGGGTCACAGCACTGAGCCCTGCAGCACCCCATGAGTCACAGCCTGACATTCTGAAAAGGACCCGTTTATCCCGACTCTCTGCTTCCTGTCTGCCAACCAGCTCTCTATCCACGTCAGTATATTACCCCCAATACCACGTGCTTTAATTTTGTACACCAATCTCTTGTGTGGGACCTTGTCAAAAGCCTTTTGAAAGTCCAAATACACCACATCCACTGGTTCTCCCTTGTCCACTCTGCGAGTTACATCCTCAAAAAATTCTAGAAGATCTGTCAAGCATGATTTCCCTTTCATAAATCCATGCTGACTTGGACCGATCCTGTCACTGCTTTCCAAATGTGCTGCTATTTCATCCTTAATAACTGATTCCAACATTTCCCCCACTACTGACGTCAGACTAACCGGTCTATAATTAGCCGTTTTCTCTCTCCTGCTTTTTAAAAAAGTGGTGTTACATTAGCTACTCTCCAGTCCATATGAACTGATCCAGAGTCGATAGACTGATGGAAAATGATTACTAATGCATCCACTATTTCTAGGGCCACTTCCTTCAGTACTCTGGGATGCAGACTATCACGCCCCGGTGATTTATTGGCCTTCAATCCTATCAAATTCCCAAACACAATTTCCCGCCTAATCAGGATTTTCTTCAGTTCCTCCTTCTCACTAGACCCTCAGTCGCCGAGTATTTCCGGAAGGTTATTTGTGTCTTCCTTCGTGAAGACAGGACCAAAGTATTTGTTCAACTGGTCTGCCATTTCTTTGTTCCCCACAACAAGATTGTTAATTAGTCCTTTCTCATTACACATCACTCAGTCTAGGATGACCAGCCCTCGAGTTGGTTCCTCGACATATTGGTCAAGAAAACCATCCCGAATACACTCCAGGAAATCCTCCTCTACTGTATTCCTACCAGTTTGGTTAGCCCAATCTATATGTAGATTAAAGTCGCCCATGATAACTGCTGTACCTTTATTGCACGCATCCCTAATTTCTTGTTTGATGCTGTCCCCATCCTGACTACTACTGTTTGGTGGTCTGTACACAACTCCCACTAGCGTTTTCTGCCCTTTGGTATTCCGCAGCTCCACCCATACAGATTCCACATCATCCAAGCTAATGTCCTTCCTTACTATTGCATTAATTTCCTCTTTAACCAGCAACGCTACTCCACCTCCTTTTACTTTCTGTCTATCCTTCCTGAATGTTGAATAGCCCTGGATGTTGAGTTCCCAGCCTTGGTCACCCTGGAGCCATGTCTCCGTGATGCAAATTATATCATATTCATTAATTGCTGCCTGAGCAATTAATTCGTCCACCTTATTACGAATACTCCCCGCATTTAGGCACAGAGCCTTCAGGCTTGTCTTTTTAATGCACTTTGCCCCTTTAGAATTTTGCTGTAATGTGGCCCTTTTTGATTTTTGCCTTGGGTTTCTCTGCCCTCCACTTTTACTTTTCTTCTTTCTATCTTTTGCTTCTGCCCCCATTCTACTTCCCTCTGTCTCACTGCATAGGTTCCCATCCCCCTGCCATATTAGTTTAACCCCTCCCCATACTGGCTGCATACTGGCTAAAAAAAGTTCTCTGGAATGCATTTTAGGAATTCTGCACCCTCATTATCTGATCATTATCACATTGCTGTTTGTGGGAGCTTGCTGTGTGCAAATTGGCTGCCGTGCTTCCTACATTACAACAGTGACTGCACTACAAAAGTACTTAATTGATCTCTAACCAGCTATTTAACCCCACAAATCAGGAAACACACAGTAAGTTTGTTAATTTCCATTGCACATTTATTTTGAGATGTTAAACTTCTCACATTTAAGTTGTTGAAATAACGTGACTTGAAACATAAATGACGGACATGAAAAGACCTGCTGCTCCATCCAGTCTGTCCTGCAGACAACATTCGGCAATGACTTGAAACCGCTCGGTGAGTTGTACTGAGTTCCCCCTTCTGTGTCGTTCCGGCTCGCACGGAGACCGTCCTCAATCTTGTGTTAACTGTCACACCCTTTCATTTGTCTTTTCTTTAGGCCGAGCCATACTCAGTGGATGGGAATTGAATTACAGAGCCAGCAATGCTCGGATGGAACATCAGCTCCTGAACATTAACAGGCTGAAGGGGGGAGGGTTGGGGGATGAGGGTGGGGGGTGGGACCGGTCGGGAATGTGGACCTAATTATCGGGATGCATTGGTGCAATTTGTCTGGGAAAATGTTTTTCCCCTCTATCCCCGGCTCCCGTGCTGTGTGATCTTTTACCACACTCCAGAATTCAGCTTGTTGACACCCAAAGACAACCCCGAACGAGGAGAATCCATTCACTTCCCTCCCCACAAGACACGAGACACAACCAGGTGGCTTGAAAATGCCGTCACTTGAAGAATGAAGAGGAGCTTACGAGGGAACAGCTTCCAAGGGAGCTGATCTTCAGTCGGGCATTCTCCACACACTGCTGGCTACTAACCAAGTAGCTGAGGAGGATGGGAATGGCAGCTGAAGTGACCAGGACAACATGATAAAGTGATCATAGAAACATAGAAACATAGAAAATAGGTGCAGGCATAGGGCATTCGGCCCTTCGAGCCTGCACCACCATTCAATGAGTTCATGGCTGAACATGCAACTTCAGTACCCCATTCCTGCTTTCTCGCCATACCCCTTGATCCCCCTAGTACTAAGGACTACATCGAACTCCTTTTTGAATATATTTAGTGAATTGGCCTCAACAACTTTCTGTGGTAGAGAATTCCACAGGTTCACCACTCTCTGGGTGAAGAAGTTTCTCCTCAGCTCAGTCCTAAATGGCTTACCCCTTATCCTTAGACTGTGACCCCTGATTCTGGACTTCCCCAACATTGGGAACATTCTTCCTGCATCTAACCTGTCTAAACCCGTCAGAATTTTAAACGTTTCTATGAGATCACCTCTCATTCTTCTGAACTCCAGTGAATATAAGCCCAGTTGATCCAGTCTTTCTTGATATGTCAGTCCCGCCATCCCGGGAATCAGTCTGGTGAACCTTTGCTTCACTCCCTCAATCACAAGAATGTCCTTCCTCAAGTTAGGACACCAAAACTGTATACAATACTCCAGGTGTGGCCTCACCAAGGCCCTGTACAACTGTTGCAACATCTCCCTGCCCCTGTACTCAAATCCCCTCGCTATGAAGGCCAACATGCCATTTGCTTTCTTAACCGCCTGCTGTACCTGCATGCCAACCTTCAATGACTGATGTACCATGACACCCAGGTCTCTTTGCACCTCCCCTTTTCCTAATCTGTCACCATTCAGATAATAGTCTGTCTCTCTGTTTTTACCACCAAAGTGGATAACCTCACATTTATCCACATTATACTTCATCTGCCATGCATTTGCCCACTCACCTACCCTATTCCAAGTCACTCTGCAGCCTCATAGCATCCTCCTCGCAGCTCACACTGCCACCCAACTTAGTGTCATCCGCAAATTTGGAGAAACTACATTTAATCCCCTCGTCTAACTCATTGCCCATGAATGCCACACTGCTGGGGTACCCTAATCTGATGGGCATTTCATCTCAACAGCCAGCCCACCAATCAGAAGCTGGAAAGATCCAAATCCAGGTCCTGATGGTTCAGTTTACTGTTTGGATCTGGCGCAGGCTCCTGTGAATAACACTCACTTTGATCAATTTGTCCTGAGAGCCGGAGAGTCTGTTCCCTCGCAGTGTCGGTCCTTCTCACCCTGAGTACCGGTGGGTCAATGTCCAACAGTGTGTGGAGCGTGTTGGAACGGAGAGTGTGTTCCCGTGCAGGGCCCACCCTTCTCACCCTGAGTACCAGTGGGTCAGTGTCCAACAATGTGTGGAGTGTGTTGGAACGGAGAGTGTGTTCCCGTGCAGGGCCCACCTTCTCACCCTGAGTACCAGTGGGTCAATGTCCAACAGTGTGTGGAGTGTGTTGGAACGGAGAGTGTGTTCCCGTGCAGGGCCCACCTTCTCACCCTGAGTACCAGTGGGTCAATGTCCAACAGTGTGTGGAGTGTGTTGGAACGGAGAGTGTGTTCCTGTGTAGGGCCCACCTTCTCACCCTGAGTACCAGTGGGTCAATGTCCAACAGTGTGTGGAGTGTGTTGGAACGGAGAGTGTGTTCCCGTGCAGGGCCCACCCTTCTCACCCTGAGTACCAGTGGGTCAATGTCCAACAGTGTGTGGAGTGTGTTGGAACGGAGAGTGTGTTCCCGTGCAGGGCCCACCCTTCTCACCCTGAGTACCAGTGGGTCAATGTCCAACAGTGTGTGGAGTGTGTTGGAATGAAAAATAAACAGTCCCTAAATAAAAAGTCGGCTTGTCTTTAATCTTCAAATGACTCCTCTGTGAAGTCAGACCGGCAATATTTAACACCAGGGTGTATGAGAAGCACGGTTTATGAGGCAAGGAAAGGGTTAACCAGAACCACCTTCTGTTGCGATGTTCTGGAGCATCCTGGAGATCAGGCAACCCTGAGCAACAGAATCAAGAAACTAAAGAACGAAAGGCTGCCCAGCCTCTGCCCTGACTGCCCGAGTTCCTCGAGCAGAGAGGTGATTGTCCGCTGATACGAGCAAGTTGATCGATCTGGTAATCCCCAAAGTGCTGGAGATATTGTGGCCTACCTCAGTGTGGGCCATCCACGGGTCAGGGTGAACCACAGAGCGGCTGAGTGTGCCGTCTGTATATTGTCCACCCCGGCGTTGAAGCACCAATGGTAAACAACACGTCAACTTGACAGAGGGACCCAGGAGGGGGTCCCAGACTGAAGAAATACCGTACTACTGCCACACTGTCTGTCTGTAGATATAGAAATATAGAAACATGGAAATTTACAGCGCTGAAGGAGGCCATTTCGGCCCATCGTGTCCGCGCCGGCCGACAAAGAGCCGCACGACCCTCGGTCAGCAGCCCTGAAGGTTACATATAAACCCATGAACAATGACTGAAAGGTAAAGAGCACCCAGCCCAACCAGTCCGCCTCACACAACTGCGACACCCCTTACACTGAAACATTCTACACTCCACCCCAACCGGAGTCATGTGATCTCCTGGGAGATGCAAAAACCAGATAAAAACCCAGGCCAATTTAGGGAGAAGAAATCTGGGAATATCCCTCTCTGACCCATCCAGGCGATCGACACCAGTCCAGGAGATCACCCTGGCCGTATTCTAGTCCCTGCAGTACTTACCATTATATCTGCACCGTCCAACAAAAGATCATCCAGTCTAATTCCAATTACCAGCTCTAGGTCCGTAACCCTGCAGGTTACTGCACTTTAAGTGCCCATCCAACTATCTCTTAAAAGTGGTGAGGGTTTCTGCATCCACCACTCTTCCAGGCAGCGGGTTCCAGATCCCCACAACCCTCTGTGTAAAGAAGCCCCCCCTCAAATCCCCTCTAAACCTTCCACCAACCACCTTAAAACTATGCCCCTCATAATAGACCCCTCCACCAATGGAAATAAACACTTACTATCCACTATGTCCAGGCCCCTCAATATTTTGTACACCTTGATGAGGTCTCCTCTCAACCTCCTCAGTTCCAAAGAGAACAAACCCAGGCTATCCAATCTGTCCTCATAACTAAGATTCTCATTACAGGCAGAATCCTAGTAAATCTCTTCTGCACCCTCTCTAGTGCAATCACGACCTTCCTATAATACGGCGACCAGAACTGCACGCAGTACTCCAGCTGTGGCCCAACCAGAGTATTATACAATTTAAGCATAACCTCCCTGCTCTTATATTCTATGCCTTGGCCAATAAAGGCAAGCATTCCGTATGCCTTCTGAACCACCTTATCCACCTGGCCTGCTACTTTCAGGGATCTGTGGACAAGCACTCCAAGGTCCCTTTGTTCATCTACACTATTAAGTGGCCGACCGCTTAATGTGTATATCCTTTCCTTATTAGCCCTCCCAAAGTGCATCACCTCACACTTCTCTGAATTAAATTCCATTTGCCACTGCTCTGCCCACCTGACCAGTAGATTGATATCCTCCTGCAGCCCATGATTTTCCTCGTCATTATCAACCATAGACATGCTGACTTACCCCACACCGGGTCTGAAAGTGTACAATGTCCTATTATACCGTTCACACCCCGAGCCTGCTGAAATGACAAGTCAACTCATCCATGACCACTGGCCTTGAAGCCCATTCCTCCTGAATGTCGCAGCATTACCTGAAGAGCCTGATGACTGTGGCCCAAATGCCTGGAGGACACTGTGCCCCAAGACCACCATCTCTCGTTCAGATACTGCGACAAAGGAGAACTGTGGTAACATTACTGGCCGAGTGATAGACATCAAGAATGTTCAACTGGAGACATATCTTCATCAGTTGAGCCTTCTGGATGACTATCTCTCAGTCTCAGTGTGGATGGTGACCAGTATGCCCACTAGTAGATAGTTCCTCTGATGGTCAAACATAGAAACACAGAAACATAGAAATTTACAGCACAGAAGGAGGCCATTTCGACCCATCGTGTCCGCGACGGCCGACAAAGAGCCACACGGCCAGCAGCCTTAAAGGTTACATATAAACCTATGAACAATGACGGAAAGGTAAAGAGCACCCATCCCAACCAGTCCGCCTCACACAACTGCGACACCCCTTATATTGAAACATTCTACACTCCACCCCAACCGGAGTCATGTGATGTCCTGGGAGAGGCAAAAAACAGATAAAGACCCAGGCCAATTTAGGGAGATAAAAATCTGGGAAAATTCCTCTCCGACCCATCCAGGCGATCGACACTAGTCCAGGAGATCACCCTGGCCGTATTCTATTCCCTGCAGTACTTACCATTGTATCTGCTCCGTCCAACAAAAGGTCATCCAGTCTAATTCCAATTACCAGCTCTAGGTCTGCAACCCTGCAGGTTACTGCACTTTAAGTTCCCATCCAGCCATCTCTTAAAAATGGTGAACGTTTCTGCATCCACCACTCTTCCAGGCAGTGAGTTCCAGATCCCCACAACTTGCTGTGTAAAGAAGCCCCTCCACCTCTAAACCTTCCACCAACCACCATAAACTATGCCCCCTCATAATAGACCCCTCCACCAATGGAAATAGACTCTTACTATCCACTCTGTCAGGCCCTCAATATTTTGTACACCTCGATGAGGTCTCCTCTCAACCTCATCTGTTCCAATGAGAACAAACATAGAAATCTAGAAACATAGAAAATAGGTGCAGGAGTAGGCCATTCGGCCCTTTGAGCATGCATCACCATTCTATAAGATCATGGCTGATCATGCAACTTCAGTACCCCATTCCAGCTGACTCTCAATACCCCTTGATCCCTTTAGCCGTAAGGGCTACATCTAACTCCCTCTTGAATATATCCAATGAACTGG
Source organism: Pristiophorus japonicus (assembly GCF_044704955.1). Classification (NCBI taxonomy): domain Eukaryota; kingdom Metazoa; phylum Chordata; class Chondrichthyes; family Pristiophoridae; genus Pristiophorus; species Pristiophorus japonicus. The sequence continues at coordinate 187,107,308 of NC_091989.1, forward strand.
CCTCAATAACTTTCTGCGGCAGGGAATTCCACAGGTTAGCAACTCTCTGAGTGAAGAAGTTTCTCCCCATCTCAGTCCTAAATGGCTTACCCCTTATCCTTAGACTATGTCCCCTGGTTCTGGACTTCCCCAACATCGGGAGCATTCTTCCTGCATCTAACGTGTCCAATCCCGTCAGAATTTTACATGTTTCTATGAGATCCCATAGAAGCTTAGAAGCATAGAAAATAGGTGCAGGAGTAGGCCATTCAGTTCTTCGAGCCTGCACCACCATTCAATAAGATCATGGCTGATGATCCTTCTAAATTCTAGTGAATATAAGCCTAGTTGAACCATTCTTTCTTCATATGACAGTCCTGCCATCCGAGAATCAGTCTGGTGAACCTTCGCTGCACTCCCTCAATAGCAAGAATGTCCTTCCACAGATTAGGAGACCAAAAGTGTACACAATATTCCAGGTGAGGCCTCACCAAGGCCCTGTACAACAGCAGTAAGACCTCCCTGCTCCTATACTCAAATCCCCTAGCTATGAAGACCAACATACTGTTTGCCTTCTTCACCGCCTGCTGTACCTGCATGCCAACTTTCAATGACTGATGTACCATGACACCCAGGTCTCGTTGCACCTCCCCTTTTCCTAATCTGCCGCCATTCAGATAATATTCTGCCTTCGTGTATTAGCCACCAAAGTGGATAACCTCACATTTATCCACATTATACTGCATCTGCCATGCATTGGCCCAATCACCTAACCTGTCCAAGTCACCCTGCAGTCTCTTAGCATCCTCCTCACAGCTCACACTGCCACCCAGCTTAGTGTCATCTGCAAACTTGGAAATATTATACTCAATTCGTTCATCCAAATCGTTAATGTATATTGTAAATAGCTGGGGTCCAAGCACTGAACCTTGCGGTACCCACTAGTCACTGCCTGCCATTCTGAAAAGGACCAATTTATTCCTACACTTTGCATCATGTCTGCCAAACTCTATCCATGACAATACATTACTTACAACACCATGTGCCTTAATTTTGCACACAAATCTCTTGTGTCGGACCATGTCAAAAGCCTTTTGAAAGTCCAAATACACCACATCCACTGGTCTCCCTTGTACACGCCACCAGTTCATCATCAAAAAATTTGAGAAGAATTGTCAAGCATGTTTTCCCTTTCATAATTCCATGCTGAATTGCACCGATCCTGTCACTGCTTTCCAAATGAGCTGCGATTACATCTTTAATAATTGATTCCAACATTTTCCCCACTACTGATGTCAGGCTAACCCGTCTATAATTCCCTGTTTTATCGCTCCCTCTTTTTTTTTAAAGCGGGGATACATTAGCTACCCTCCAGTCCATAGGAACTGATTCAGAGTCTATAGAATGTTGGAAAATGACCACCAATGCATCCACTATTTCTAGGGCTATTTCCTTAAGTACGCAGCCTATCCAATCTGTCCTCATAACTAAGATTCTCCATTCCAGGCAGCATCCTACTAAATTTCCTCTGCAACCTCTCTAGTGCAATCACATCCTTCCTATAAAAGGCAATCAGAATTACACGCAGTACTCCAGCTGTGGACGAACAAAAGTATTATACAATTTAAGCATAACCTCACTGCTCTTCTATTCTAGACCTCAGCCAATAAACGCAAGCAGTCCGTATGCCTTCTTAACCACCTTACCCACCTGGCCTGCTACATTCAGGGAACTGTGGACAAGCACTCCAAGGTCCCTTTGTTCATCTACACTATTAAGTGGCCTACCGCTTAATGTGTATATCCTTTCCTTATTAGCCCTCCCAAAGTGCATCACCTCACACTTCTCTGAATTAAATTTCATTTGCCACTGCTCTGCCCACCTGACCAGCAGATTGATATTCTTCTGCAGCCCATGACTTTCCTCGTCATTATCACCCATAGACATGCTGACTTACCCCACACCGGGTCTGAAAGTGTACAATGTCCTATTATACCGTTCACACCCCGAGCCTGCTGAAATGACAAGTGAACACATCCATGACCACTGGCCTTGAAGCCCATTCCTCCTGAATGTCGCAGCATTACCTGAAGAGCCTGATGGCTGTAGCCCAAATACCTGGAGGACACTGTGCCCCAAGACCACCATCTCTCGTTCAGATACTGCGACAAAGGAGAACTGTGGCAACATTACTGGCCGAGTGATAGACATCAAGAATGCTCAACTGGAGACATATCTTCATCAGTTGAGCCTTCTGGATGACTATCTCTCAGTCTCAGTGTGGATGATGACCAGTATGCCCACTAGTAGATAGTTCCTCTGATGGTCAAACATAGAAACATAGAAACATAGACATTTACAGCGCAGATGGAGGCCTTTTCGGCCCATCGTGTCCTCGCCGGCCGACAAACAGCCGCACGGCCCTCGGTCAGCAGCCCTAAAGGTTACATATAAACAAAAGAACAATGACGGAAAGGCAAAGAGCACCCAGCCCAACCAGTCCACCTCACACAATTGTGACACCCCTGAAAGGAATAAATTGTAAAAGTTGCAAATAGGTGGTCAGAATTATGCTGAATGTAGTGAACTTATCAGTATCAGGAGGGTCTGTATAATTGCCTATGTATGTAACACTAGCTTATGCAGGTATAGCACAAATGTATAATGCAATAAACTGAATCTGAAACCTCTGTAATACTTAAACAGCAAAATCAGCAGTTGTTGATCAGAAGTCCCTGAGGAAGAGATAAGGAAGCCAGTTTAGGCGCCTATTATACTGCGGCAAAGTGCAAGTGATGGACCAACACCACAGAAGGTGGGCAATTGTATATACCACTCAGGGACAGTTTGATAAGAGTCGACACATCAATGTAACTTCGCTGATAGAATTAGACCCAGCGAGGATTTTGTCGAAGGGCGCTCCTCTCCAAAACCTGTATAAATTGTACTTGAAACCTCTTGTACTTCCGAGGTTTTAGGCTGAACCTTCCTGTGCATTGCTCGTAATAAAACCGGTAAATCTGAGGTTTTGTTTGTTTACTTCCGTGGTGGTTATACAGTGGGAGCTGGGCGAGGTATGGATTAACTATATCAGTTAGTCCACCCCGAGGGAGAGAAGCCCCCTTTTACTCCAACACCCCTAATACTGAAAATATCTAAACTCCACCCCAACCGGAGTCATGCGATCTCCTGGGAGAGGCAAAAACCAGATAAAAACCCAGGTCATTTTAGGGAGAAAAAATCTGGGAAAATTCCTCTCCGATCCTTCCAGGCGATCGACACTGGTCCAGGAGATCACCCTGGCCGTATTCTATTCCCTGCAGTACTGACCATTATATCTGCACCGACCAACAAAAGGTCATCCAGTCTAATCCCAATTACCAGCTCTAGGTCTGTAACCCTGCAGGTTACTGCACTTTAAGTGCCCATCCAACCATCTCTTAAAAGTGGTGAGGGTTTCTGCATCCACCATGCTTCCAGGCAGCGAGTTCCAGATCCCCACAACCCTCTGTGTAAAGAAGCCCCCCCTCAAATCCCCTTTAAAACTTCCACCAACCACCTTAAAACTATACCCCCTCGAAATAGACCCCTCCACCAATGGAAATAGGCCCTTACTATCCACTATGTCCAGGCCCCTCAATATTTTGTACACCTTGATGAGGTCTCCTCTCAATCTCCTCTGTTACAATGAGAACAAACCCAGGCTATCCAATCTGTCCTCATAACTAAGATTCTCCATTCCAGGCAGCATCCTGGTAAATCTCCTCTGCACCCTCTCTAGTGCAATCACATCCTTCCTATAATACGGCGACCAGAACTGCACACAGTACTCCAGCTCTGGCCTAATCAAAATATTACACAATTTAAGCATAACCTCCCTGCTCTTATATTCTATGCCTCGGCCAATAAAGGCAAGCATTCCGTATGCCTTCTTAACCACCTTACCCACCTGGCCTGCTACTTTCAGGGATCTGTGGACAAGCACTCCAAGGTCCCTTTGTTCATCTACACTATTAAGTGGCCTACCGCTTAATGTGTATATCCTTTCCTTATTAGCCCTCCCAAAGTGAATCACCTCACACTTCTCTGAAATAAATTCCACTTCCCACCGCTCTGCCCACCTGACCAGTAGATTGAGATACTCCTGCAGCCCATGACTTTCCTCGTCATTATCACCCATAGACATGCTGACTTACCCCACACCGGGTCTGAAAGTGTACAATGTCCTATTATACCGTTCACACCTCGAGCCTGCTGAAATGACAAGTGAACACATCCATGACCACTGGCCTTGAAGCCCATTCCTCCTGAATGTCGCAGCATTACCTGAAGAGCCTGATGGCTGTGGCCCCAAATGCCTGGAGGACACTGTGCCCCAAGACCACCATCTCTCGTTCAGATACTGCGACAAAGGAGAACTGTGGCAACATTACTGGCCGAGTGATAGACAGCAAGAATGCTCAACTGGAGACATATCTTCATCAGTTGAGCCTTCTGGATGACTATCTCTCAATCTCAGTGTGGATGATGACCAGTATGCCCACTAGTAGATAGTTCCTCTGATGGTCAAACATAGAATCATAGAAACATAGACATTTACAGCGCAGAACGAGGCCATTTCGGCCCATCGTGTCCACGCCGGCCGACAAAGAGCCACATGTCCCTCGGTCAGCAGCCCTAAAGGTTACATATAAACCTATGAACAATGTCGGAAAGGTAAAGAGCACCCAGCCCAACCAGTCCGCCTCACACAACTGTGACACCCCTGAAAGGGATAAATTGTAAAAGTTGCTAAAAGGTGGTCAGAATTATGCTGAAGATAGTGAACTTATCAGTATCAGGAGGGTCTGAATAATTGTCTATGTATGTAACACTAGCTTATGTAGGTATAGCACAAATGTATAATGCAATAAACTGAATCCGTAACCTCTGTAATACTTAAACAGTAAAATCAGCAGTTGTTGATCAGAGTCCCTGAGGAAGAGATAAGGAAGCCAGTTTAGGCGCCTATTATACTGCGGCAAAGGGCAAGTGATGGACCAACACCACAGAAGGTGGGCAATTGTATATACCACTCAGGGACAGTTTGATAAGAGTCGACACATCAATGTAACTTCGCTGATAAAATAAGACCCAGCGAGGATTTTGTCGAAGGGTGCTCCTCTCCAAAACCTGTATAAATTGTACTTGAAACCTCTTGTACTTCCGAGGTTTTAGGCTGAACCTTCCTGTGCATTGCTCGTAATAAAACCGGTAAATCTGAGGTTTTGTTTGTTTACTTCCGTGGTGGTTATACAGTGGGAGCTGGGCGAGGTGTCGATTAACTATATCAGTTAGTCCACCCCGAGGGAGGGAAGCCCCCTTTTACCCCAACACCCCTGATACTGAAACATTCCACACTCCACCCCAACCGGAGTCATGTGATCTCCTGGGAGAGGCAAAAACCAGATAAAAACCAAGGCCAATTTTGGGAGAAAAAATCTGGGAAAATTCCTCTCCGATCCATCCAGGCGATCGACACTGGTCTTGGAGATCACACCCTGGTCGTATTCTAGTCCCTGCAGCACTTACCATTATATCTGCACCGTCCAACAAAAGGTTAGCCAGTCTAATCCCAATTACCAGCTCTAGGACTGTAACCCTGCAGGTTACTGCACTTTAAGTGCCATCCAACCATCTCTTAAAAGTGGTGAGGGTTTCTCCATCCAGAACTCTTCCAGGCAGCGTGTTCCAGATCCCCACAACCCTCTGCGTAAAGAAACCCCCCCTCAAATGCCCTCTAAACGTTCCACCAACCACCTTAAAACTTTACCCCCTCGAAATAGACCCCTCCACCAATGGAAATAGGCCCTTACTATCCACTATGTCCAGGCCCCTCAATATTTCGTACACCTCGATGAGGTCTCCTCTCAATCTCCTCTGTTCCAATGAGAACAAACCCAGCCTATCCAATCTGTCCTCATAACTAAGATTCTCCATTCCAGGCAGCATCCTAGTAAATCTCCTCTGCACCCTCTCTCGTGCAATCACATCCTTCCTATAATACGGCGACCAGAACTGCACGCAGTACTCCAGCTGTGGCCGAACCAGTGTATTATACAATTTAAGCATAACCTCCCTGCTCTTATATTCTATGCCTCAGCCAATAAAGGCAAGCATTCCGTATGCCTTCTTAACCACCTGATCCACCTGGCCTGTTACTTTCAGGGATCTGTGGACAAATAATCCAAGGTCCCTTTGTCCATCTACACTATTAAGTGGCCGACCGCTTAATGTGTATACCCTTTCCTTATTAGCCCTCCCAAAGTGCATCACCTCACACTTCTCTGAATTAAATTCCATTTGCCACTGCTCTACCCACCTGACCAGTAGATTGATATCCTTCTGCAGGCCATGACTTTCCTCGTCATTATCAACCATAGACATGCTGACTTACCCCACACCGGGTCTGAAAGTGTACAATGTCCTTTTATACCGTTCACACCCCGAGCCTGCTGAAATGACAAGTGAACTCATCCATGTCCACTGGCCTTGAAGACCATTCCTCCTGAATGTCGCAGCATTACCTGAAGAGCGTGATGGCTGTGGCCCAAATGCCTGGAGGACACTGTGCCCCAAGACCACCATCTCTCGTTCAGATACTGCGACAAAGGAGAACTCTGGCAACATTACTGGCCGAGTGATAGACATCAAGAATGCTCAACTGGAGACATATCTTCACCAGTTGAGCCTTCTGGATGACTATCTCTCAATCTCAGTGTGGATGGTGAGCAGTATGCCCACTAGTAGATAGTTCCTCTGATGGTCAAACATAGAAATATAGAAACATAGAAATTTACAGCACAGATGGAGGCTATTTCGACCCATTGTGTCCATGCCGGCCGACAAAGAGCCACACGGTCCTTGGTCAGCAGCCCTAAAGGTTACGTATAAACGCATGAACAATGACGGAAACAAAAGAGCACCCAGCCCAACCAGTCCGCCTCACACAACTGTGACACCCCTGTAAGGGATAAATTGTAAAAGTTGCAAATAGATGCTCATAATTATGTTGAAGGTAGTGAACTTAGAACATAAACATAAGAACATAAGAAGTAGGAACAGGAGTAGGCCATCTAGCCCATCGAGCCTGCTCCGCCATTCAACAAGATCATGGCTGATCTGGCCGTGGACTCAGCTCCACTTACCCGCCCGCTGCCCATAACCCTTAATTCCCTTATTGGGTAAAAATCTATCTATCTGTGACTTGAATACATTCAATGAGCTAGCCTCAACTGCTTCCTTGGCAGAGAATTCCACAAATTCACAACCATCTGGGAGAAGAAATTCCTTCTCAACTCGGTTTTAAATTGGCTCCCCCGTATTTTGAGGCTGTGCCCCCGAGTTCTAGTCTCCCCGACCAGTGGAAACAACCTCTCTGCCTTTATCTTGTCTATCCCTTTCATTATTTTAAATGTTTCTATAAGATCACCCCTCATCCTTCTGAACTCCAACGAGTAAAGACCCAGTTTACTCAATCTATCATCATAAGGTAACCCCCTCATCTCAGGAATATGCCAAGTGAATCGTCTCAGTACCCCTTCCAAAGCTAGTATATCCTTCCTTAAGAAAGGTGACCAAAACTGCACGCAGTACTCCAGGTGCAGCCTCACCAATACCCTGTACAGTTGCAGCAGGACCTCCCTGCTTTTGTAATCCATCCCTCTCGCAATGAAGGCCAACATTCCATTCACCTTCCTGATTACCTGCTGCACCTGCAAACTAACTTTTTGGGATTCATGCACAAGGACCCCCAGGTCCCTCTGCACCGTAGCATGTTGTAATTTCTCCCCATTCAAATAATATTCCCTTTTACTGTTTTTTTTCCAAGGTGGATGACCTCACATTTTCCGACATTGTATTCCATCTACCAAACCTTAGCCCATTCGCTTAACCTATCTCAATCTCTTTGCAGCCTCTCTATGTCCTCTACACAACCCGCTTTCCCACTAATCTTTGTGTCATCTGCAAATTTTGTTACACTACACTCTGTCCCCTCTTCCAGGTCATCTATGTATATTGTAAACAGTTGTAGTCCCAGCACCGATCCCTGTGGCACACCACTAACCACTGATTTCCAACCCGAAAAGGACCCATTTATCCTGACTCTCTGCTTTTTGTTAGCTAGCCAATTCTCTATCCATGCTAATACATTTCCTCTGACTCTGCGTACCTTTATCTTCTGCAGTAACCTTGCGTGGCACCTTATCGAATGCCTTTTGGAAATCTAAATACACCACATCCATCGGTACACCTCTATCCACCATGCTCATTATATCCTCAAAGAATTCCAGTAAATTAGTTAATCATTATTTCCCCTTCACGAATCCATGTTGCGTCTGCTTGATTGCACTATTCCTATCTAGATGTCCCGCTATTTCTTCCTGAATGATAGCTTCAAGCATTTTCCCCACTACAGATGTTAAACTAACCGGCCTACAGTTACCTGCCTTTTGTCTGCCCCCTTTTTTAAACAGTATCAGTATCAGGAGGATTTATATAATTGCCTATATATACATCCACTACTCTTCCAGGCAGCGAGTTCCAGATCCCCACAACCCTCGGCGTAAAGAAGCCCCCCTCAAATCCCCTCTAAACCTTCCACCAACCAACTTAAAACTAAACCCCCTCGTAACAGAACCCTCCACCAATGGAAATAGACCCTTACTATCCACTATGTCCAGGCCCCTCAATATTTTGTACACCTCGATGCGGTCTCCTCTCAACCTCCTCTGTTCCAATGAGAACAAACCCAGCCTATCCAATCAGTCCTCATAACTAAGATTCTCCATTCCAGGCAGCATCCTGGTAAATCTCCTCTGCACCCTCTCTCATGCAATCACATCCTTCCTATAATACGGCGAACAGAACTGCACGCAATACTCCAGCTGGGACCGAATCAAAGTATTACACAATTTAAGCATAACCTCCCTGCTCTTATATTCTATGCCTTGGCCAATAAAGGCAAGTATTCCGTATGCCTTCTTAACCACCTTATCCACCTGGCCTTTTACTTTCAGGGATCTGTGGACAAACACTCCAAGGTCCCTTTGTTCAACTACACTATTAAGTGGCCTACTGCTTAATGTATACACCCTTTCCTTATTAGCCCTTCCAAAGTGCATCACCTCAAAGTTCTCTGAATGAAATTCCATTTGCCACTGCTCTGCCCACCTGACCAGGAGATTGATATCCTCCTGCAGCCCATGACTTTCCTTTTCATTATAAACCACAGAAATAGAAACATAGAAACATAGAAAATAGGTGCAGGAGTAGGCCATTCGGCCCTTCTAGCCTGCAACGCCATTCAATGAGTTCATGGCTGAACATGCAACTTCAGTACCCCATTCCTGCTTTCTCACCATATCCCTTGATCCCCCGAGTAGTAAGGACTTCATCTAACTCCTTTTTGAATATATTTAGTGAATTGGCCTCAACAACTTTCTGTGGTAGAGAATTCCACAGGTTCACCACTCTCTGGGTGAAGAAATTCCTCCTCATCTCGGTCCTAAATGGCTTACCCCTTATCCTTAGACTGCGTCCCCTGGTTCTGGACTTCCCCAACATTGGGAACATTCTTCCTGCATCAAACCTGTCTAACCCCGTCAGAATTTTAAACGTTTCTATGAGGTCCCCTCTCATTCTTCTGAACTCCAGTGAATACAAGCCCAGTTGATCCAGTCTTTCTTGATCGGTCAGTTCCGCCATCCCGGGAATCAGTCTGGTAAACCTTCGCTGCACTCCCTCAATAGCAAGAATGTCCTTCCTCAGGTTAGGAGACCAAAACTGTACACAATACTCCAGGTGTGGCCTCACCAAGGCCCTGTACAACTGTAGCAACACCTCCCTGCCCCTGTACTCAAATCCCCTCGCTATGAAGGCCAACATGCCATTTGCTTTCTTAACCGCCTGCTGTACCTGCATGCCAACCTTCAATGACTGATGTACCATGACACCCAGGTCTCTTTGCACCTCCCCTTTTCCGAATCTGTCACCATTCAGATAATAGTCTGTCTCTCTGTTTTTACCACCAAAGTGGATAACCTCACATTTATCCACATTATACTTCATCTGCCATGCATTTGCCCACTCACCTAACCTATCCAAGTCGCTCTGCAGCCTCATAGCATCCTCCTCGCAGCTCACACTGCCACCCAACTTAGTGTCATCCGCAAATTTGGAGATACTACATTTAATCCCCTTGTCTAAATCATTAATGTGCAGTGTAAACAGCTGGGGCCCCAGCACAGAACCTTGCGGTACCCCACTAGTCACTGCCTGCCATTCTGAAAAGTCCCCATTTACTCCTACTCTTTGCTTCCTGTCTGACAACCAGTTTTCAATCCATGTCAGCACACTACCCCCAATCCCATGTGCTTTAACTTTGCACATTAATCTCTTGTGTGGGACCTTGTCGAAAGCCTTCTGAAAGTCCAAATATACCAGACATGCTGACTCACCCCACACCGGGTCTGAAAGTGTACAATGTCCTATTATACCGTTCACACCCCGAGCCTGCTGAAATGACAAGTGAACACATCCATGACCACTGGCCTTGAAGCCCATTCCTCCTGAATGTCGCAGCATTACCTGAACAGCCTGATGACTGTGGCCCAAATGCCTGGAGGACACTGTGCCCCAAGACCACCATCTCTCATTCAGATGCTGCGACAAAGGAGAACTGTGGAAACATTACTGGCCGAGTGATAGACATCAAGAATGTTCAACTGGAGACATATCTCCATCAGTTGAGCCTTCTGGATGACTATCTCTCAGTCTCAGTGTGGATGGTGACCAGTATGCCCACTAGTAGATAGTTCCTCTGATGGTCAAACATAGAAACATAGACATTTACAACGCAGATGGAGGCCATTTCGACCCATTGTGTCCACGCCGGCCGACAAAGAGCTGAACGGCCCTTGGTCAGCAGCCCTAAAGGTTACATATAAACCTATGAACAATGACGGAAACAAAAGAGCACCCAGCCCAACCAGTCCGCCTCACACAACTGTGACATCCCTGTAAGGGATAAATTGTAAAAGTTGCAAATAGGTGGTCAGAATTATGCTGAAGGTAGTGAACTTAGAACATAAACATAAGAACATAAGAATTAGGAACAGGAGTAGGCCATCTAGCCCCTCGAGCCTGCTCCGCCATTTAACAAGATCATGGCTGATCTGGCCGTGGACTCAGCTCCACTTACCCACCTGCTCCCCGTAACCCTTAATTCCCTTATTGATTAAAAATCTATCTATCTGTGATTTGAATACATTCAATGAGCTAGCCTCAACTGCTTCCTTGGGCAGAGAATTCCACAGATTCACAACCCTCTGGGAGAAGAAATTCCTTCTCAACTCGGTTTTAAATTGGCTCCCCCGTATTTTGAGGCTGTGCCCCCTAGTTCTAGTCTCCCCGACCAGTGGAAACAACCTCACTGCTTCTATCTTGTCTATCCCTTTCATTATTTTAAATGTTTCTATAAGATCACCCCTCATCCTTCTGAACTCCAACAAGTAAAGACCCAGTCTACTCAATCTATCATCATAAGGTAACCCCCTCATCTCCGGAATCAGCCCAGTGAATCGTCTCTGTACCCCCTCCAAAGCTAGTATACCCTTCCTTAAGAAAGGTGACCAAAACTGCACGCAGTACTCCAGGTGCGGCCTCACCAATACCCTGTACAGTTGCAGCAGGATCTCCCTGCTTTTGTATTCCATCCCTCTCGTAATTAAGGCCAACATTCCATTCGCCTTCCTGATTACCTGCTGCACCTGCAAACTAACTTTTTGGGATTCATGCACAAGGACCCCCAGGTCCCTCTGCACCGCAGCATGTTGTAATTTCTCCCCATTCAAATAATATTCCCTTTTACTGTTTTTTTTTCCAAGGTGGATGACCACACACTTTCCGACATTGTATTCCATCTACCAAACCTTAGCCCATTCGCTAAACCTATCTAAATCTCTTTGCAGCCTCTCTGTGTCCTCTACACAACCCGCTTTCCCACTAATCTTTGTGTCATCTGCAAATTTTGTTGCACTACACTCTGTCCCCTCTTCCAGGTCATCTATGTATATTGTAAACAGTTGTGGTCCCAGCACCAATCCCTGTGGCACACCACTAACCACTGATTTCCAACCCGAAAAGGACCCATTTATCCTGACTCTCTGCTTTCTGTTAGCCAGCCAATACTAATACATTTCCTCTGACTCCGCGTACCTTTATCTTCTGCAGTAACCTTTTGTGTGGCACGTTATCGAATGCCTTTTGTAAATCTCAATACACCACATCCATCGGTACACCTCTATCCACCACGCTCGTTATATCCTCAAAGAATTCCAGTAAATTAGTTAAACATGATTTCCCCTTCACAAATCCATGTTGCGTCTGCTTGATTGCGCTATTCCTATCTAGTTGTCCCGCTATTTCTTCTTTAATGATAGTTTCAAGCAATTTCCCCACTACAGATGTTAACCGGCCTACAGTTACCTGCCTTTTGTATGCCCCCTTTTTAAAACAGTATCAGTATCAGGAGGGTCTATATAATTGGCTATATATGTAACACTAGCTTATGTAGGTATAGCACAAATGTATAAAGTAATCAGCTGAATCCATAACCTCTGTAATATTTAAACAGCAAAATCAGCAGTTGTTGATCAGAAGTCCCTGAGGAAGAGATAAGGAAGCCAGTTTAGGCCCCTATTATACTGCGGCAAAGGGCAAGTGATGGACTACCACCACAGAAGGTGGGCAATTGTATATACCACTCAGGGACAGTTTGATAAGAGTCGACACATCAATGTAACTTCGCTGATAGAATTAGACCCAGCGAGGATTTTGTAGGAGTGTGCTCCTCTCCAAAACCTGTATAAATTGTACTTAAAACCTCTTGTACTTCCGAGGTTTTAGGCTGAACCTTCCCGTGCATTGCTCGTAATAAAACCGTTAACCTGAGGTTTTGTTTGTTTACTTCCGTGGTGGTTATACAGTGGGAGCTGGGCGAGGTGTGGATTAACTATATCAGTTAGTCCACCTTGAGGGAGAGAAGCCCCTTTTACACCAACACCCCTTATACTGAAAATATCTAAACTCCACCCCAACTGGAGTCATGTGATCTCCAGGGGAGGCAAAAACCAGATAAAAACCCAGGCCAATTTAGGGAGAAAAAATCTGGGAAAATTCCTCTCCGACCCATCCAGGCGATCGTCACGAGTCCAGGAGATCACCCTGGTCATATTCTAGTCCCTGCAATTCTTACCATTATATCTGCGCCATCCAACAAAAGGTCATCCAGTCTGATCCCAATTACCAGCTCTAGGTCCGTAGCCCTGCAGGTTACTGCACTTTAAGTGCCCATCTAAGCATCTCTTAAAAGTGGTGAGGGTTTCTGCATCCACCACTCTTCCAGGCAGCGAGTTCCAGATCCGCACAACCCTCTGCGTAAAGAAGCCTCCCCTCAAATCCCCTCTAAACCTTCCACCAACCACCTTAAAACTATGCCCCTCGAAATAGACCCCTCCACCAATGGAAATAGTCCAGGCTCCTCAATATTTTGTGCACCTCGATGAGGTCTCCTCTCAATCTCCTCTGTTCCAATGAGGACAAACCCAGCCTATCCAATCTATCTTCATAACTAAGATTCTCCATTCCAGGCAGCATCCCAGTAAATCTCCTCTGGACCCTCTCTAGTGCAATCACATCCTTCCTATAATACGGCGACCAGAACTGCACGCAGTACTCCAGCTGTGGCCGATTCAAAGTATTATACAATTTAAGCATAACCTCCCTGCTCTTATATTCTATGCCTCGGCCAATAAAGGCAAGCATTTCGTATGCCTTCTTAACCACCTTACCCACCTGGCCTGCTACTTTCAGGGATCTGTGGATAAGCACTCCAAGGTCCCTTTGTCCATCTACACTCTTAAGTGACCTACTGCTTAATGTGTACACCCTTTCCTTATTAGCCCTCCCAAAGTGCATCACCTCTCTGAAATAAATTCCATTTGCCACTGCTCTACCCACCTGACCAGTCGATTGAGATACTCCTGCAGCCCATGACTTTCCTCGTCATTATCACCCATAGACATGCTGACTTACCCCGCACCGGGTCTGAAAGTGTACAATGTCCTATTATACCGTTCACACCCCGAGCCTGCTGAAATGACAAGTGAACACATCCATGACCACTGGCCTTGAAGCCCATTCTTCCTGAATGTCGCAGCATTACCTGAACAGCCTGATGGCTGTGGCCCAAATGTCTGGAGGACACTGTGCCCCAAGACCACCATCTCTCGTTCAGATACTGCGACAAAGGAGAACTGTGGAAACATTACTGGCCGAGTGATAGACATCAAGAATGCTCAACTGGAGACATATCTTCATCAGTTGAGCCTTCTGGATGACTATCTCTCAGTCTCAGTGTGGATGCTGACCAGTATGCCCACTAGTAGATAGTTCCTCTGATGGTCAAACATAGAATCATAGAAACATAGACATTTACAGCACAGAAGAGGGCCATTTCGACCGACAAAGAGCCGCATGGCCCTCGGTCAGCAGCCCTAAAGGTTACATATAAACCTATGAACAGTGACGGAAAGACAAACAGCACCCAGCCCAACCAGTCCACCTCACACAATTGTGACACCCCTGTAAGGGATAAATTGTAAAAGTTGCAAATAGGTGGTCAGAATTATGCTGAAGGTAGTGAACTTATCAGTATCAGGAGGGTCTGTATAATTGCCTATGTATGTAATACTAGCTTTTGTAGGTTTAGCACAAATGCATAATGCAATAAACTGAATCCGTAACCTCTGTAACACTTAAACAGCAAAATCAGCAGTTGTTGATCAGAGTCCCTGAGGAAGAGATAAGGAAGCCAGTTTAGGCCCCTATTATACTGCGGCAAAGGGCAAGTGATGGACCAACACCACAGAAGGTGGGCAATTGTATATACCACTCAGGGACAGTTTGATAAGAGTCGACACATCAATGTAACTTCACTGATAGAATTAGACCTAGCGAGGATTTTGTCGGAGGGCTCTCCTCTCCAAAACCTGTATAAATTGTACTTGAAACCTCTTGTACTTCCGAGGTTTTAGGCTGAACCTTACTGTGCATTGCTGGTAATAAAACCGGTAAACCTGAGGTTTTGTTTGTTTATTTCCGTGGTGGTTATACAGTGGGAGCTGGGCGAGGTGTCGATTAACTATATCAGTTAGTCCACCTTGAGGGAGAGAAGCCCCCTTTTACCCCAACACCCCTAATACTGAAAATGTCTAAACTCCACCGCAACCGGAGTCATGTGATCTCCTGGGTGAGGCAAAAATCAGATAAAAACCCAGGTCAATTTAAGGAGAACAAATCTGGGAAAATTCCTCTCCGACCCATCCAGACGATCGACACTAGTCCAGGAGATCACCCTGGCCGTATTCTAGTCCCTGTAGTACTTACCATTATATCTGCGCTGTCCAACAAAAGGTCATCCAGTCTAATCCCAATTACCAGCTCTAGGTCCGTAACCCTGCAGGCTACTGCACTTTAAGTGCCCATCCAACCATATCTTAAAAGTGGTGAGGGTTTCTGCATCCAGCACTCTTCCAGGCAGCGAGTTCCAGATCCCCATAATCCTCTGCGTAAAGCCCTCCCCTCAAATCCCCTCTAAACCTTCCACCAACCACCTTAAAACTATGCCCCCTTGAAATAGACCCCTCCACCAATGGAAATAGACCCTTACTATCCACTATGTTCAGGCCCCTCAATATATTGTACACCTCGATGAGGTCTCCTCTCAATCTCCTCTGTTCTAATGAGGACAAACCCAGCCTATCCGATCTGTCCTTATAAATAATATTCTCCATTCCAGGCAGCATCCTAGTAAATCTCCTCTGCACCCTCTCTTGTGCAATCACGTCTTTCCTATAATACGGCAACCAGAATTGCACGCAGTACTCCAGCTGTGACCGAACCAAAGTATTATACAATTGAAGCATAACCTCCCTGCTCTTATATTTTATGCCTCAGCTAATACAGGCAAGCATTCCGTCTGCCTTCTTAACCACCTTATTCACCTGGCCTGCTACTTTCAGGGATCTGTGGACAAGCACTCCAAGGCCCCGTTGTTCATCTACACTATTAAATGGCCTACCACTTAATGTGTATACCCTTTCCTTATTAACCCTCCCAAAGTGCATCACCTCAACCTTCTCTGAAATAAATTCCATTTGCCACTGCTCTGCCCACCTGACCAGTAGATTGATATCCTCCTGCAGCCCATGACTTTCGTCATTATCACCCATAGACATGCTGACTTACCCCACACCAGGTCTGAAAGTGTACAATGTCCTATTATACTGTTCACACCCCGAGCCTGCTGAAATGACAAGTGAACTCATTCATGTCCACTGGCCTTGAAGCCCATTCCTCCTGAATGTCACAGCATTACCTGAAGAGCCTGATGACTGTGCCCCAAGACCACCATCTCTCGTTCAGATACTGCGACAAAGGAGAACTGTGGAAATATTACTGGCCGAGTGATAGACATCAAAAATACTCAACTGGAGACACATCTTCATCAGTTGAACTTTCACTCTCACACTTGATGGTGACCAGTATGCCCCCTAGTAGATTGTTCCTCTGATGGTCAAACATAGAAACATAGAAATTACAGCGCAGATGGAGGCCATTTCGGCCCATCATGTCCTCGCCGGCCGACAAATAGCCACACGGCCCTCGGTCAGCAGCCCTGAAGGTTACATATAAACCTTTGAACAATGACGGAAAGGTAAAGAGCACCCAGCCCAACCAGTCCGCCTCACACAACTGCGACACCCCTGATACTGAAACATTCTACACTCCACCCCAACCGGAGTCATGTGATCTCCAGGGAGTGGAAAAAACCAGATAAAAACGAATTTAGGGAGAACAAATCTGGGAAAATTCCTCTCCGACCCATCCAGGCGATCGAACTAGTCCAGGAGATCACACACTGGCCGTATTCGATTCCCTGCAGAACTTACCATTATATCTGCACCGTCCAACAAAAGGTAATCCAGTCTAATCCCAATTACCAGCTCTAGGTCCATAACCCTGCAGGTTACTGCACATTAAGTGCCCATCCAACCATCTCTTAAAAGTGGTGAGGGTTTCTGCATCCACCACTCTTCCAGGCAGCGAGTTCCAGATCCCACAACCCTGTGTGTAAAGAACCCCTCCTCAAATTCCCTCTAAACCTTCCACCAACCACCTTAAAACTATGCCCCCTCATAATAGACCCCTCCACCAATGGAAATAAACCCTTACTATCCACTATGTCCAGGCCCCTCAATATATTGTACACCTCGATGAGGTCTCCTCTCAACCTCTTCTGTTCCAATGAGAACAAACCCAGCCTATCCAATATGTCCTTATAACTAAGATTCTCCATTCCAGGCAGCATCCTGGTAAATCTCCTTTGCACACTCTCTAGTGCAATCACATCCTTCCTATAATATGGTGACCAGAACTCCCTGTGCTTATATTCTATGCCTCGGCCAATAAGGGCAAGCATTCCGTATACCTTCATAACCACCTTATCCACCTGGCCTGCTACTTTCAGGGATCTGTGGACAAGCACTCCAAGGTCCCTTTGTTCATCTACACTATTAAGTGGCCTACCGCTTAATGTGTATACTCTTCCCTTATTAGCCCTCCCAAAGTGCATCACCTCACACTTCTCTGAATAAAATTCCATTTGCCACTGCTCTGCCCACCTGACCAGTAGATTGATATCCTCCTGCAGTCCATGACTTTCCTCTTCATTATCAACCACACAGACAATTTTAGTTTTGTCTCCCTATGTTCAAATCTAAATTGTTGATATATACAACAAAAAGCAAGGGAACCAGTACTGAGCCCTGCGGAACCCCACTGGAAACATCCTTCCAGTCACATTGGAAACCAAGCCACATTGTGAAAAACAAGCTGTTAATGCAGAGGATACTCACCATTTCTGGTCTCCTGAACCCAAGTGCCCTGAGTAATTCACTTCCACAGGGAAGTACTGGAAGTGACCCACCCACCCAGCCCTGTGGTGGGCTATCAGCGGTCACTTGGGGAGGTGGAGCTGGACAGGGTATCCAAGGTCACTTGTTGCAAGCTCTCTGTATTCCAGGTCCTATTCTGGAATGATGGGCTAGCATGTACAAAGGACATTGCGGTCCGGATAGAGCCTTGTAAAGGCTTATGGAGGTAAATGATTACGTAGGATTACATAGGGCCCAGAAACAGGCCGTTCGGCCCAGTCAGCCAATGCCGGTGCTGCTCCAGCCACTCATCTAACTATCAGCAGAACCCTCTATTCCCTTCTCCCCCATAGGCTTGTCTAGCCGCCTCTTATATACATCGATACTATTCACTTCAACACTCCCTGGGGTAGTGAGCTCCACATTCTCACCACGCTCTGGGTAAAGATTTTCAGGTACTCAGGCACCCGTTGGTGCTGAGGGCTTCTTTGGTGAGTAAGTGGAGGAGCTGCTGCATAATGTCTCTACCTTTCAATTCTACCCCTCTTGAAATAAAGCCTAGTGCTTGGTCTGTATTGTGGTACCTTATCGACTGGTCGCTAGTTCCCTGGTCATGTTCTATCTCCCTTAAACACAGGAATGGGTTGCTGGTGGTGCTACATTATCTGGAGGAGGAAGGTCCAGAAACAACCGCCTTTACATTTCCCGGACGTACGTCTCCCACATTCTGGTGGTTTCCATACGGCCGGTGGGGTGCTGGAGGATGAGCGGCTCTGGGATTGGTTCCATCAATTCTGAACGTTCTGTGACAGCAGCTCCTCCACTTGCTCACCAAAGAAGCACCAAATACTAAAGGGCACCTGCAGTACCTAAAAGTGCCCCACGTTGCATGGCCAAGCTCATTGGCAAGGCAAGAGCCATTGGCTGCTGGGCCCTGCTCCGATATTGAGGGCCCCCACACAGCTTGTTGCTGCAGTAGATGCTCTCTGAAGGTGGTCCTCACTCTGTGACAGGGATTGCTCCCTCACTCACCTGCGAGGCATTAGGCCGCTGGTCAGTAAAGCCGGTCCCAATGTATTTGGTGGCAGGGAGTTCGGGACATGCGCTAAACCCTGCAGGAAGGTCCGCCAGACCCCGAATGTGGGTGGGCCAGGACTAGTTTCACTGGGCAGTAACCTTCCTTCTGAAGCCTTCACCATTGAAGTTCACCAGATGCCAATAACCTGCAAGGTGAGAAAGCAGGCTGGCGGGGGCACTGTGGATACTGTCTACCTTGGCCTTAACTGGAGTGCACCAAACTGTCCAGGAAATTGGTAGAATGAACACAGCTATAGCCTGAGGCCTTTGCAAGAGCCCAAGTAAAAACTAAAGCCCCCGTGCTCCCCCCCTCCCCCAAGTGAAGGGACCTCCAGATCCCACAGTTTCAGACTCGCTCACCCTCGTGTTAAATACATGAAAAAGCCTAAACACCTGGAGATCGTGGTCCGACTCAGGCTCCCAGCTTGGCTTCCGAAGGCGGGATGGCTCTGGGAAGCTGCCTTGGGCTGAAGAGACAGGGAAGGTTGATAGTGAGGGTCTGGGGACAGAGATGAGGGCCTCACGGTCAGCCTTCCTGCCGGTTCAGCCCGAGGAAGCTACCTGGAGGCTTCCTGTCTTCGGAAGCGATTAGTTACAGGCTCATGAATACAAAGGCCGATTGAGTTCGACCCTCCAGACATGAGCCTCCGCCTCGTGGGGGAAGTGACACTGAGGCACACATATCCTCCCTCGGAGTGAGAGCCCTTGGAACCTCGATGCCCCACAGGAATTGGGAGAGATCCTGGTACCAGCAGTCACGGACTCCTCCGAGCCAGCTGGTGCCAGGGGAGGGCTCCCTCTGAATTCTGGGAAGTCTCGGGGCAACAACCGGAGCCTCTATGCTTGAGAAGTCCCGAGGTGGACCCCTGGCTGGCACTGGTTGGAGATGATGGCACAGACTGGGCTTTACCCAGTGCCAGTGCAGGTCACCCCAAGCAGTGCCGAACTGAGCCTGGAGTTGGAGCAGGGTTGGTGCTTGATGCCGATGCAGGGACATGAGGGCTCGATGGGTCTGGGGCAGGGGGGTTACTGGCCGTCAAATGAAACACAAATTGAAAGGTGTGGAGTTGGTCCTGAGAAATGGATGGGACACAGAGCAAGGACATCGGGAGAATTTCCGTTACACCGCCCCGCTCCTTCTGTGGTTCTCTGCTGGCATGGATCTGATTTCTGTCACGATGTGCTCTCTCTTGTGTGTCTGATCCACTTGTCTTTGTGGTTTTGTTACTCACAACTTTAGTTTGGAGGTACTTTGATGAAACCGCCCATTTTCTCTCTCTCATTCTGATGCCAACCGTGTACCTCTAACAGAAGAAGAAATGACAGATTTGTTTTTAAATCACTGGATCACAACAAGACAACGACAGGTACTTTAGAGCGAGCCTTGTATAGTAAACCATAGAAGCTGTAAATGTTTAATGCAGATTCTGGGGGCAAAACTATCAACGTGTTTCTTTCCATGTAATGTTACTGGCCACAGATTCTGCTGCCACCTGAGTATTAAAGGTTGTGGAGTTGGGGAATGTACCCCTTCTTCAGAATCCGAGAGATGGTCCAGAATGGCGGCAATGCCATCAGGTGAACCAGGATCACTGGGACAAGGAACTTCTCTGACAATCGGAGGGCTATTGGTGGCAGTACCTGAGCCAGCTGACCTGGGAGCAGCTCCTTGACAAGGACCCAGGGATTGGCAAGGTCAGAGGGCACCAGTAACAGCTGGGACAAGAGTTTCCCATCGACTCCTTGTCCCATGGATTATCTCAGTTGATCAGAACAACGAGCGAGTACTGATCTGGTTTCAGTTCCCAGGGTTTGAGCATTGATGTCTGCATGGTCACTGCAGTGGGTTATACTGTTACACACTCTGACTTTCACAGGGAATTATACAAGCTGGAATAAACAAACCTTCTTCAGCAACACCCTTCCGACTGTCAGCTGGTTAGCGATGATTCCATTGTTCACCCTCGTTATGTTGCTCATTCTGACTTTCACAAATGATGATACAAGATCAATAGGTTAATATCAACCTTTCAAAGATCACAACCTTCTCTCTAATCTGCTGGTTGATGATGTTTTCATTGTGTTCTCTTCATAAAGCAAAAATGGTGAGATATTGTATCCGGCCACATTCAC
The DNA here is from genome assembly GCF_044704955.1 of Pristiophorus japonicus. Classification (NCBI taxonomy): domain Eukaryota; kingdom Metazoa; phylum Chordata; class Chondrichthyes; family Pristiophoridae; genus Pristiophorus; species Pristiophorus japonicus. Next base: position 187,128,535 of record NC_091989.1, read on the forward strand.
TGCTAGCGAGATCAGCCAGTTAGTCCCAGTCAATGCTTTCCTTCACTGAAACTGCTTGTGTCTCAGGTTGCCCCTGGGTATGTTATGTGTGTAGTGCACTTATGAATGACTCCACGAGGCAATGTGTTGTATTCAAACTGTAGTGACCTTGGTCCTTTATACAGGTGACCCTCAGGTCTCCCACCACAGTGCCCTCTGGTGGACAGCCTCTGCTACAGGGGCAGGAAACCCCAGTCTCCACCAGTTGCACTCTCTAGTGATGCTAGTATAGTATATACACAGTTTAAACCTTATTGATAGTACATCAGGTAACAAGTCTCCATCTTATGCAACTATACAGTGACTACACAGAGAGTATATCTATAGTCTGCATATATAACATCACTCTCCCCCAAGTCCTTTGTGTCGATTACCTTTGCACTATGTGCTCTGGCTTAGCTCTCCCCAGACATAAATGCCGATAGCCCTTGCACCTTGGCTGTGCTTTGGCTTGGCTCTCTCCCTGTTAACCCCCAGGTCCTTTTGCCACAATGTTGGGTCGTGGTTACCAGTTTGGATGGTTCGATGATGCAGTGGAGGTTCCAGTGGGTTCTGGGTGTGATCCATGTGTGTGTTCATGGCTACATACATCCATTCCCCCCCGCCCCTCCCCCCCCACAGCAAGATCATGCAGCTGGCCCGTTACATTAACATACAGGATCAGACACAGTGCAAGTACAAAGAAATGACGTTACAGTTTGTATCGTGACATCTTGGTTCAGTGACTTACATTCATTACGTTTTACGGTCGTGTGCCAGGATTGGGTAGATTGCATTCATGGTTCAGTCATGGTCATTACTGAGGTATGTACAGGTATGTGAGAACGCAGGTTCCAGAGTAACCAGACGTGGTCCTAGTCGTCTGATAGCGGCGCTGTGCCCCCTGCTGGCGGTGGGGGCTTGGTTCGCTCACCGAGCCAGGACTCAGGGCCTTTGCCGTTGCCTAGTGGTGGGCAGGGCCACAGCTGTGTGTGGCCTCCCTGTCCTCCTTTGAGGGCTGCAGAATCTTCTGCCTGCTCTCTAACGGTGTTGGGAACCTGGCTGTTCCAGGTCCTGTTTGGGGACCTCACTGGTTCTGACCTTTCGCTCCTGGACATGGTCGAGGTAGTGACCGGGTCTGGGGGCTGCGCCGTCTCCACTCGGGTGTTGGGCAACGGTGGCCGACTGCGTGTACTGGCACTGTTTTCGTTTCCAGGTCCGTGGGGTGCCTACAGCGTGGGATAGACCTGGGGCAGGGTATCAGGATCAGCGCCTCTACCCTCCAGAATTCGCTCGCTTGCTACTTTTGGGGACACTCTATTCCCGACATCTCACAACAACGTTTTGTTCACAATCTTAATCGGTTCATTACATTGATTGCCGTGCATACAATATCTCTTTAAGTTCAGTTGGTTGCAGGTCTCCTTTAAGAGAACCCTGCTGGCTTTACCCCAATCAGATCCTTTGTTAGACACCACGTGTTGGTCCCTCAGTGTTGCACCTCGTGGTCTGGCCACGGGCATCTTTTTTTCCAGCCACGCTGCCCCTCGCTGCAGCAGGGATGCCATCTTCCCTCTGTCCTCGAGGTCGACTGCCTTGATCCTTCTCTCCCGCGATTCTGCCACAAAAGCTGGAAGAGTGCCTGTGAATTCGATCTTCCTCCCCAGGAGTCCTGCCACTGGAGCCGGGAAGGTACTTTTAGGTCGTTCTGGTCGGATCATTGCCACGCAGTTGTGATGGACAGTCTATGCCTCAGGTGCTGTGCTGGTCTGTTCTCTGGTGCCTGGCCCAAGCGAAGGTGAGGTTTTGCTCTGCCTCTGAGCATGGGGGACATCGATTGATGGAGTGAAGAGGTCTTCCCATTTCCACTGGATCTTCCCCATCCACCTTCTTCCGAGTAGCGTTGGACCATCACCTGCAACAATCCACAGAGGTAACTTGTGCACCACGCAATTGTGGATTACACTTACATCCGCACTACCAAGGACTGGGATCAGCTCCTTGGTGTAGGTGTGCAACTTTTCCTGTACTGGAACCAGCTCGGGTCCATAGCCTCTCAAAGGCATCCTGGCTCATCACTGACTGGCTCGCTCCCATGTCCACTTCCATGAAGACTGGAACGCCGTTTATCTCGACTTCCAGCTTCACTGGAGGACAATCGGTGGTGTAGGTATACACTCCATACACTTCTTCTTGGGGCTGAGCTGCCTCTCTGGCCAAATCATCATCCTCCCCGCTGGATTCAAAATCATCTACCGACTCCTCTGCTAGATGGTGAGTCGTATTTTTTTTACACACACGCTGGAGGTGGCCCTTCATGTTACAGGCTTTGCAATACGTACTCAGCAAACCGACACTGGTGAGCCCTATGGTTTCCTCCACAACGCCAGCCTGGTGCTACTCGATTAGCACCCATCGGCGGACTCTGAGTTCTGGAACCCTGAGGTCTGTGCTCTCTGCCCTGGGCAGAGCCACGTTCTACAGTCTTGCCTGTGAAAGGCACCATTCTGTGTACAGTACTTGCCGGGTTTGAGCCCACAGGATGAATAATTTGCTTGGTGCTGCAGGTCGAGGTCATGAACGCCTGACTGATGCTGATGGCCTTCTGCAGGTTGACTGTGGTGTCAGCAGATAATAGCTTGTGAAGGAGGCCCTCGTAGCCAATTCCCATAACGAAGATGTCCCGCAATGCTTCGTTGAGATGCGTGCCGAAATTACACGGTGCCGCAAGTCTCCTGAGGTCGACAATGTTATGTATGCAACACCTTGTAACCAGCGTTCTACCACCACCAGAGGGCGCATCTGTTGGAGTCCCAAGGGATCCCAGCATCCCTTGGGAGCGCTGCATATAAGCAGGCCTCCCATGCTGTGCCGGCACTCTGGAGTCAGAATAAAGAGACTAAGGTCACACTTACTCAAGTCTACAGTACTCAGTCACATTGCTTTGAAACATAATAACTGACGACGAGTAATAGATAACGAACCATCACGCGAAAATGCAGAGAACTGTTGGTATCCTGGAGAAATTCTCAGAAGGTGATGATTGGGAAGTCTTCATAGAGCAACTCGACCAATACTTTGTGGCCAACGAGCTGGAAGGGAATGAGAACGCTGCCAAACGAAGGGCGATCCTCCTCACCGTCTGTGGGGCAACAACCTATGGCCTCATGAGGAATCTTCTAGCTCCGGTGAAACCAACAACCAAATCGTATGAAGAACTGTGTACGCTGGTCCGGGAGCACCTAAATCCGAAGATGAGTGTTCTGATGGCAAGATATCGATTCTACACATGTCAACGGTCTGAAGGCCAGGAAGTGGCAAACTACTTCACTGAACTAAGGCGCCTTACAGGACATTGCAAATTCGGTGGATTCCTGGAGCAAATGCTAAGAGACCTTTTGAGCTTGGCATTGGTCATGAGGTTATGATTTGCAAACTAGTGACTGTTGAAATACCGAACCTGAGCAAAGTCATAACGATAGCCCAGGCATTTATGTTCACCAGCGATAACACCAAACTAATTTCTCAGCATAAAGATGCATTGGCAAGTACTGTACACAAAGTAACGTTGTTTTCAGGCAGGAATGCATATGGCAGAACGTACACGCCTGCAGCTGCACGACCTCAGATGATCCAGAGTCCGCCATCAAGTGTTAATGCGAGGCAGTTAACACCTTGTTGGCGCTGCGGAGGTGATCATCGAGTCCATCAATGCTGCTTCAAATACTATGTGTGCAAACGCTGTGGAACAATAAGACACCTCCAGCGAATGTGCAGATAAGCTGCAAACCCTGCAAACCACCACGTTGCAGAGGAAAACCAATCCATGGTGGATCAAACTGAACTAGAGACTCGAACCGAGGAGGCAGAAGTGTACGGGGTACACACCTTCACCACAAAATGTCCACCGATCATGTTAAAAGTTGAACTGAACGGAATTCTAGTATCCATGGAATTGGACATGGGTGCGAGTCAGTCTATCATGAGCAAAAAGGCATTTCTACAGGCTGTGGTGCAACAAGGCACAAAGGATTCATACCAATTCATACCCGATTCATACCAAGCTGAGAACTTACACTAAAGAGCTGATCCCTGTAATTGGCAGTGCAGCAGTAAAAGTCTCCTATGATGGAGCGGTGCACGAACTACCACTATGGATTGTACCAGGAGATGGCCCCACACTGTTTGGCAGAAGCTGGCTGGGAAAAATCTGCTGGAACTGGGATGACATCCGAGTGCTCTCGTCCGTCGACGACGCCTCATGTGCCCAGGTTTTGAGCAAGTTCCCATCGTTGTTTGAGCCAGGCATCGGAAATTTCTCTCGGGCAAAGGTGCAGGTCCACTTGATTCCCGGTACACAACCCATCCACCACAAGGCACGGGCGGTGCCATACATGATGCGAGAGAAAGTGGAGTTCGAGCTGGACAGGTTGCAATGAGAGGGCATCATTGTGCCGGTTGAGTTCAACGAATGGACCAGTCCGATTGTTCCGGTTCTCAAGGTCGATGGCACGGTCAGAATTTGTGGGGACTATAAAGTAACGATTAATCGTTTTTCACTGCAGGACCAGTACCCGCTACCCAAGGCAGACGACCTGTTTGTAACGCTGGCAGGAGGGAAGACGTTCACGAAGCTGGACCTGACCTCGGCCTACATGACGCAGGAGCTGGCGGAATCTTCAAAAGGCCTCACCTGCATCAACCCGCACAAAGGTCTGTTCATCCACAATAGATGCCCATTTGGGATTTGATCGGCCACGGCTATTTTTCAAAGGAACATGGAGAGCCTGCTAAAGTCGGTTCCACGCACCGTGGTTTTCCAGGACGACATATTGATCACAGGTCGGGACACCATCGAACACTTGCAGAACCTGGAAGAGGTTTTTAGTCGGCGAGATCGTGTGGGACTCAGGTTGAAACGCTCGAAGTGTGTTTTCCTGGCACCAGAGGTCAAGTTCTTAGGGAGAAGAATCGCGGCAGACGGCATCAGACCCATGCCAAGACAGAGGCCATCAAAAACGCGCCGAGACCACAGAACGTGACAGAGCTGCTGTCGTTCCTGGGACTCCTCAATTATTTTGATAATTTCATACCCGGGTTAAGCGCCTTGCTAGAACCTCTACATGTGTTGCTACGCAAGGGAGATGACTGGGTGTGGGGGAAATCACAAGAGACTGCTTTTGAGAAAACCAGAAATCTGTTATGTTCCAACAAACTGCTTGTTCTCTATAACCCATGTAAACGTTTAGTGCTAGCTGGTGATGCGTCTTCGTACGGGGTCAGGTGTGTGTTACAACAAGCAAACAAATCGGGGACATTGCAACCGGTCGCCTCTGCATCCAGGAGTTTGTCCATGTCCGAAAGTGCCGACAACATGATTGAAAAAGAAGTTCTGACATGCGTTTACAGGGTGATAAAATGCATCAGTATCTGTTTGGGCCTAAGTTTGAGTTAGAAACTGACCATAAGCCGCTCATATCGCTATTCTCAGAGAGCAAAGGTATTAATACCAATGCCTCTGCTCGCATCCAAAGATGGACGCTCACACTGTCTACATGTAACAATGTCATTCTCCACAGACCAGGCACAGAGAACTGCGCTGATGCCACCATTGACCACCACCGGGGTGGAAATGGCACAGCCTGCACACTTGCTCTTCGTGATGGATGCATTTGAAAACTGTAAAAAAACTATGTCCTCCATTGGAGCTGGTCCAGTGTGAAGAGATCAAGCCGTTCCAGTGGTGCAAACGGGAAATGTCCATACAGGCGGGCTGTCTTTTGTGGGGTAATCACGTGGTTGTGCCTAAGAAAGGCAGGAAAATGTTCATACGCGACCTACACAGTACCCACCCAGGCATAGTAATGATGAAAGCTATAGCCAGATCCCATGTGGGGTGGCCTGGCATCGACTCTTGCATGGAGTTTTGCGTGCGCCAATGGAACACTTGCTCTCAACTGAGCAATGAACACAAGGGAGGCATCGCTAAGTTTGTGGTCGTGGCCCTCCAAACCGTGGTCTAGGATCCACGTTGACTTCGCTGACCTGTTTCTAGGCAAAATGTTTCTGGTTGTTGTGAATGCTTATTCAAAATGGATTGTGTGTGTAATAATGTCTGTAAGCACGTCCACTGCCACCATCGAAAGCCTACGAGCCATGTTTGCCACGCACGGCCTACCTGATGTCCTTATCAGCGACAATGGGCCGTGCTTCACCAGTGCTGAATTCAAGGAATTCATCACCCGCAACGGGATCAAACACGTCACATCTGACCCGTTCAAGCCGCATCCAATGGCCAGGCAGAACGGGCAGTCCAAACCATCAAGCAAAGCTTGAAACGTGTGTCGGAAGGCTCCCTGCAGACCTGCTTGTCCCGAGTCCTGCTCAGCTACCGCACAAGATCCCAGTTGCTCATCAAGGTTCCCCCAGCCGAACTGCTCATGCAAAGGGCGCTCAAAACAGGGTTCTCTCTAGTCCATCCTGATCTCCAGGATCATGTCGAGGGCAGGCGGTATCAACAAAGCATGTACCATGATCGCGCAAATTTGTCACGTGATATTGAAGTCAATGATCCTGTATTTGTATTCAACTATGGACTTGGTCCCAAATGGCTTGCTGGCACTGTCATAGCCAAAGAAGGGAGTAGGGTGTTTGATGTCAAACTTGTAAATGGATTAACTTGCAGAAAGCATTTGGACCAAACCAAATTGTGATTCACAAACAGCCACAAGCAACCTGAAAAGGACACCACCAACTTCGACCCTCCGATACACACACAAGTGACAACCGACATCACGGTTGACCACGAAACTGAACTCACTATCCCCAGCAGCTCAGCGAAGACCAGCTGCACAGCAGCCCAGCGAAGGCCCAACCAACTCACCTGCACCTGTGTTTGTACCGAGACGATCGACTAGGGAGCGGAAAGCTCCAGATCGTCTCACCCTGTAAATAAGTGTACAATTGACTTTGGGGGAGGGGGGAGTGATGTTATGTATTCAACACCTTGTAACCAGCATTCTACTGCCACCAGAGGGCACATCTGTTGGAGTCCCAAGGGATCCCAGCATCCCTTGGGAGCACTGTATATAAGCCGGCCTCCCATGCTGTGCCGGCACTCTGGAGTCAGAATAAAGAGACTAAGGTCACACTTACTCAAGTCTACAGTACTCAGTCACATTGCTTTATTTGAGACATAACAGGCAGCATATTTTGCAATCTCCTGGCCCTCAGGTCTGCGGTGAGTATAGAATCTGTGCCTGGCCGTGAGGATGCTCTGTTTTGGTTTTAGTTGTAAGTTAGTTCAGTCAGCTCATCGTATGTCTTATCCTTGGCATTCATGGGTGCCAGAAAGTCCCTGATGAGGCGGTAGACCTTGGGCCCACAACTGGTCAGCAGTATTGCCTTGCGCTTCTCCGCCAATGTGTCCATCTCCCCTGCCAGGTCGTTTGCCACAAAATATTGATCCAGCCTTTCCATGAAGGCATCCCAATCATCACCCTCTGTGAAGTCTTTTAGTGCCAAAGGTAACCATAATCGCATGAAAGTCCGTATTCTCGTCGCCAGTTGTTATGTCTGTAATGCACTTATGAAAGACTCCACGAGGCAACGTGTTGTACTCAAACTGTAGTGATCTTGGTCCTTTATTCATAACTCCAGAGTGAGGCACAAGCGTGATGGACAGCCTTTTATACTGGGCCCTGCACACCTATACAGGTGACCCTTAGATCTCCCACCACAGTGCCCTCTGGTGAACATCCTGTGCCACGGGGGCAGAAAACCCCAGTCTCCACCAGTTGCACCCTGTAGTGGTGCCAGCATAGTATATACACAATGTGAACTTTATTGAGAGTACACCAGTTAACAGGTCTCCATCTTATGTAACTATACAGCGACTACACAGAGAGTATATCTATAGTCTGCATATATAACAGGTAACAAACCTATTGTGATGCCTGACCTCACTGTGATGCACAGGGTAGGGGCAGGCTTGCCCTGTGATGTCATGGTTTGACCCGTCCAGTGAAAGGGCCTCACCTTGATGTAACTGTGTTTGGCCAGAATCCCCTAGGCTTTAGATTACAAGGACTAGATGCACTAGAATACAATAACAGCTTTACACTTGGTTATGACCCAGAGAAGAGGGTGCTCGGGCGATGGACAATGATAAACTTGTTTGCCTTCTCCGTGGCCACATCTCTGGGTGGAGGATGATTCTAACACTCCAATGTCCTTCTGAAGCAGTGTTTGTGTTTCTTGGGTTTGGAGTGCTGGACACTCAGATCAATGGTGGTGCAGCAGTCATAAGAACATAAGAACATAAGAAATAGAAGCAGGAGTAGGCCATTCGGCCCCTCGAGCCTGCTCCGCCATTTAATACGATCATGGCTGATCCGATCATGGACTCAGGTCCATTTCCCTGCCCACTCCCCATTACCCCTTAATACGTTATCAGTTATGAAACGGTCTATCTCTACCTTAAATCCATTCAATGTCCCAGCATCCAAAGACTCTGAGGCAGTGAATTCCACAGATTTACAACCCTCTGAGAGAAGAAATTCCTCCTCATCTCAGATTTAAATGGGCGGCCCCTTGTTCTAAGATTATGCCCCGAGTTCTAGCTGGAATAAACAAACCTTCTACAGCAACACCCTTCCGACTGTCAGCTGGTTAGTGATGATTCCATTGTTCACGCTCCCTTCACCAGGTCTTCGAGCCGGCCACATTCACCCCTAGAGAGATCAGCCAGTTAGTTACAGTCAGTACAGCTCCCTTTCCTTCACTGAAGCTGCTTGTGCAGCCTCTTCTGCCTCATGTTGCCCCTGTTTACAAACCTATCGTGATGTCAGTGATCATGTGATGCACAGGGTAGGGTCAGGCTTGCCCTGTGATGTCACAGTTTGACCCGTCCAGTGAAAGGGCCTCACCTTGATGCAATGGCCTTGGGCCTTAGGTTGGATGTGCTGGAATACAATAACAGCTTTGCACTTAGTTATGACCCAGAGAGTCGGGTGTGTGGGCCATGGGCAGTGATGGGATTGTTTGCCTTCTCCGTGCCCCCTTCTCTCAGTGGGGCCCAGTTACATGTGTGACTGTCGCTCACCCTGCAGACTGTCCCCAGCAATGCCCCGGGAGATCTACCAATGATAAGTAGTTGTCTACATTTACAGAACACGGAGTGAGCACCAAACTCAAGGGCTGGGAGGGTCTGGTCAGTGAGGGAGCTAAGAGTGGGACTCAGTAACCATCTGTGAGCAGGCTGCAGGCTCCAGACTAACTATTAACAACATCAAAGAAGATCGAATAACAACAAAATGAACTGTTCCAACAAGCTACAATGCACCAATATTACTGTATCTATTAAACTCGTTATGTTGCTCATTCTGACTTTCACAAATGATGATACAAGATCAATAGGTTAATACCAACCTTTCAAAGCTCACAACCTTCTCTCTAATCTGCTGGTTGGTGATGTTTTCATCGTGTTCTCTTCATAAAGCAAAGATGGTGAGATATTGTATTCGGCCACATTCACTGCGAGAGAGATCAGCCAGTTAGTCCCAGTCAGTGCTTTCCTTCACTGAAACTGCTTTGTGTCTCAGGTAGCCCCAGGTAACAAACCTATTGTGATGCCTGACCTCACTGTGATGCACAGGGTAGGGGCAGGCTTGCCCTGTGATGTCATGGTTTGACCCGTCCAGTGAAAGGGCCTCACCTTGATGTAACTGTGTTTGGCCAGAATCCCCTAGGCTTTAGATTACAAGGACTAGATGCACTAGAATACAATAACAGCTTTACACTTGGTTATGACCCAGAGAAGAGGGTGCTCGGGCGATGGACAATGATAAACTTGTTTGCCTTCTCCGTGGCCACATCTCTGGGTGGAGGATGATTCTAACACTCCAATGTCCTTCTGAAGCAGTGTTTGTGTTTCTTGGGTTTGGAGTGCTGGACACTCAGATCAATGGTGGTGCAGCAGTCATAAGAACATAAGAACATAAGAAATAGAAGCAGGAGTAGGCCATTCGGCCCCTCGAGCCTGCTCCGCCATTTAATACGATCATGGCTGATCCGATCATGGACTCAGGTCCATTTCCCTGCCCACTCCCCATTACCCCTTAATACGTTATCAGTTATGAAACGGTCTATCTCTACCTTAAATCCATTCAATGTCCCAGCATCCAAAGACTCTGAGGCAGTGAATTCCACAGATTTACAACCCTCTGAGAGAAGAAATTCCTCCTCATCTCAGATTTAAATGGGCGGCCCCTTGTTCTAAGATTATGCCCCGAGTTCTAGCTGGAATAAACAAACCTTCTACAGCAACACCCTTCCGACTGTCAGCTGGTTAGTGATGATTCCATTGTTCACGCTCCCTTCACCAGGTCTTCGAGCCGGCCACATTCACCCCTAGAGAGATCAGCCAGTTAGTTACAGTTAGTACAGCTCCCTTTCCTTCACTGAAGCTGCTTGTGCAGCCTCTTCTGCCTCATGTTGCCCCTGTTTACAAACCTATCGTGATGTCAGTGATCATGTGATGCACAGGGTAGGGTCAGGCTTGCCCTGTGATGTCACAGTTTGACCCGTCCAGTGAAAGGGCCTCACCTTGATGCAATGGCCTTGGGCCTTAGGTTGGATGTGCTGGAATACAATAACAGCTTTGCACTTAGTTATGACCCAGAGAGTCGGGTGTGTGGGCCATGGGCAGTGATGGGATTGTTTGCCTTCTCCGTGCCCCCTTCTCTCAGTGGGGCCCAGTTACATGTGTGACTGTCGCTCACCCTGCAGACTGTCCCCAGCAATGCCCCGGGAGATCTACCAATGATAAGTAGTTGTCTACATTTACAGAACACGGAGTGAGCACCAAACTCAAGGGCTGGGAGGGTCTGGTCAGTGAGGGAGCTAAGAGTGGGACTCAGTAACCATCTGTGAGCAGGCTGCAGGCTCCAGACTAACTATTAACAACATCAAAGAAGATCGAATAACAACAAAATGAACTGTTCCAACAAGCTACAATGCACCAATATTACTGTATCTATTAAACTCGTTATGTTGCTCATTCTGACTTTCACAAATGATGATACAAGATCAATAGGTTAATACCAACCTTTCAAAGCTCACAACCTTCTCTCTAATCTGCTGGTTGGTGATGTTTTCATCGTGTTCTCTTCATAAAGCAAAGATGGTGAGATATTGTATTCGGCCACATTCACTGCGAGAGAGATCAGCCAGTTAGTCCCAGTCAGTGCTTTCCTTCACTGAAACTGCTTTGTGTCTCAGGTAGCCCCAGGTAACAAACCTATTGTGATGCCTGATCTCACTGTGATGCACAGGGTAGGGTCAGGCTTGCCCTGTGATGTCACGGTTTGACCCGTCCAGTGAAAGGGCCTCACCTTGATGTAACTGTGTTTGGCCAGAATCCCCTGGGCTTTAGATTACAAAGACTAGATGCACTAGAATACAATAACAGCTTTACACTTGGTTATGACCCAGAGAAGAGGGTGTTCGGGCGATGGACAATGATAAACTTGTTTCCCTTCTCCGTGCCCACATCTCTGGGTGGAGGATTACTCTAGCACTCCAATGTCCTTCTGAAACAGCATTTGTGTTTCTTGGGTTTGGAGTGCTGGACGCTCAGATCAACGGTGGTGCAGCAGTCATAAGAACATAAGAACATAAGAAATAGGAGCAGGAGTAGGCCATTCGGCCCCTCGAGCCTGCTCCGCCATTTAATACAATCATTGCTGATCCAATCATGGACTGAGCTCCATTTCCCTGCCCGCTCCCCATTACCCCTTAATCCCTTATCAGTTAAGAAACTCTCTATCTCTGTTTTAAATCCATTCAATGACCCAGCATCCAAAGCACTCTGAGGCTGTGAATTCCACAGATTTACAACCCTCTGAGAGAAGAAATTCCTCCTCATCTCAGTTTTAAATGGGCGGCCCCTTATTCTAAGATTATGCCCCTAGTTCTAGCTGGAATAAACAAACCTTCTACAGCAACACCCTTCCGACTGTCAGCTGGTTAGTGATGATTCCATTGTTCATGCTCCCTTCACCAGGTCTTCTAGCCGACCACATTCACTCCTCGAGAGATCAGCCAGTTAGTCACAGTCAGTACAGCTCCCTTTCCTTCACTGAAACTGCTTGTGCAGCCTCTCTGCCTCATGTTGCCCCTGTTTACAAACCTATCATGATGTCAGTGATCACATAATGCTCAGGGTAGGGTCAGGCTTGCCCTGTGATGTCCCAGTTATAGGGCCTCACTTTGATGCAACGGTGTTTGGCCAAAAAGCCTTGGGCCTTAGGTTGGATGTGCTGGAATACAATAACAGCTTTGCACTTGGTTATGACCCAGAGAGTCGGGTGTGTGGGCAATGGGCAGTGATGGGATTGTTTGCCTTCTCCATGCCCCCTTCTCTCAGTGGGGCCCAGTTACATGTGTGACTGTCGCTCACCCTGCAGACTGCCCCGAGCAATCCCCCGGGAGATCTACCAATGATAAGTAGTTGTCTACATTTACAGAACACGGAGTGAGCACCAAACGCAAGGCTGGGAGGGGCTGGTCAGGGAGGGAGCTGAGAGTGGGACTCAGTAACCATCTGTGAGCAGGCTGCAGGCCCCAGACTAACTATTAACAACCCCAAAGAAGATCGAATAACAACAAAATGAACTGTTCCAACAAGCTACTGTGCACCAGTATTACTGTATTTATTAAACTCGTTATGTTGCTCATTCTGATGATATAAGATCAATAGGTTAACACCAACCTTTCAAAGCTCACAACCTTCTCTCTAATCTGCCGGTTGATGATGTTTTCATCGTGTTCTCTTCATAAAGCAAGGATGGTGAGATATTGTATCCGGTCACAGTCACTGCTAGAGAGATCAGCCAGTTAGTCTCAGTCAGTGCTTTCCTTCACTGAAACTGCTTGTGTCTCAGGTAGCCCCAGGTTACAAACCTATTGTGATGCCTGATCTCACTGTGATGCACAGGGTAGGGGCAGGCTTGCCCTGTGATGTCACGGTTTGACCCGTCCAGTGTAAGGGCCTCACCTTGATATAACTGTGTTTGGCCAGAATCCCCTGGGCTTTAGATTACAAGGACTAGATGCACTAGAATACAATAACAGCTTTGCACTTGGTTATGACCCAGAGAAGAGGGTGCTCGGGCGATGGACAATGATAAGCTTGTTTGCCTTCTCCGTGCCCACATCTCTGGGTGGAGGATGACTCTAGCACTCCAATGTCCTTCTGAAACAGCGTTTGTGTTTCTTGGGTTTGGAGTGCTGGACGCTCAGATCAACGGTGGTGCAGCAGTCATAAGAACATAAGAACATAAGAAATAGGAGCAGGAGTAGGCCATTCGGCCCCTCGAGCCTGCTCCGCCATTTAATACAATCATTGTTGATCCGATCATGGACTGAGCTCCATTTCCCTGCCCGTTACCTTAATCCCTTATCAGTTAAGAGACTGTCTATTTCTGTCTTAAATTTATTCAATGTCCCAGCCTCCACAGCTCTATGCGGCAGTGAATTCCACAGATTTATAACCCTCTGAGAGAAGAAATTCCTCCTCATTTCAGTTTTAAATGGGCAGCCCCTTATTCTAAGATCATGCCCCCTAGTTCTAGTCTCCCGCATCAGTGGAAACATCCTCTCTGCATCTGCCTTATCAAGGCCCCCTCTTAATCTTAAACGCTTCGATAAGATCCCCTCTCATTCTTCTGAATTCCAATGAGTAGAGGCCCAACCTGCTCAACCTTTCCTCATAAGTCAACCCCCTCATCTCCGGAATCAACCGAGTGAACCTTCTCTGAACTGTCTCCAAAGCAAGTATATCCTTTCGTAAATATGGAAACCAACACTGCACGCAGAATTCCAGGTGTAGCTGTAGCAAGACTTCCCTGCTTTTATACTCCATCCCCTTTGCAATAAAGGCCAAGATACCATTGGCCTTCCTGATCACTTGCTGTACCTGCATACTATCTTTTTGTGTTTCATGCACAAGTACCTCCAGGTCTCGCTGTACTGCAGCACTTTGCAATCTTTCTCTATTTAAATAATAATTTTCTCTTTGATTTTTTTCTGCCAAAGTGCATGACCTCACACTTTCCAACATTATACTCCATCTGCCAAATTTTTGTCCACTCACTTAGCCTGTCTCTGTCCTTTTGCAGATTTTCTGTGTCCTCCTCACACATTGCTTTTCCTCCCATCTTTGTTTCGTCAGCAAACTTGGCTACGTTACACTCAGTCCCTTCTTCCAAATCGTTAATATAGATTGTAAATAGTTGGGGTCCCAGCACTGATCCCTGTGGCACCCCACTGGTTACTGATTGCCAACCAGAGAATGAACCATTTATCCCAACTCTCTGTTTTCTGTTAGATAACCAATCCTCTATCCATGCTAATATATTACCCCCAACCCCGTTAACTTTTATCTTGTGCAGTAACCTTTTAGAAACATAGAAACATAGAAACATAGAAAATAGGTGCAGGAGTAGGCCATTCGGCCCTTCTAGCCTGCACCGCCATTCAATGAGTTCATGGCTGAACATTCAACTTCAGTACCCCATTCCTGCTTTCTCGCCATACCCCTTGATCCCCCTAGCAGTAAGGACCTCATCCAACTCCTTTTTGAATATATTTAGTGAATTGGCCTCAACAACTTTCTGTGGTAGAGAATTCCACAGGTTCACCACTCTCTGGGTGAAGAAGTTCCTCCGCATCTCGGTCCTAAATGGCTTACCCCTTATCCTTAGACTGTGACCCCTGGTTCTGGACTTCCCCAACATTGGGAACATTCTTCCTGCATCTAACCTGTCTAACCCCGTCAGAATTTTATATGTTTCTATGAGGTCCCCTCTCATTCTTCTGAACTCCAGTGAATACAAGCCCAGTTGATCCAGTCTTTCTTGATAGGTCAGTCCCGCCATCCCGGGAATCAGTCTGGTGAACCTTCGCTGCACTCCCTCAATAGCAAGAATGTCCTTCCTCAGGTTAGGAGACCAAAACTGTACACAATACTCCAGGTGTGGCCTCACCAATGCCCTGTACAACTGTAGCAACACCTCCCTGCCCCTGTACTCAAATCCCCTTGCTATGAAGGCCAACATGCCATTTGCTTTCTTAACCGCCTGCTGCACCTGCATGCCAACCTTCAATGACTGATGTACCATGACACCCAGGTCTCTTTGCACCTCCCCTTTTCCTAATCTGTCACCATTCAGATAATAGTCTGTCTCTCTGTTTTTACCACCAAAGTGGATAACCTCACATTTATCCACATTATACTTCATCTGCCATGCATTTGCCCACTCACCTAACCTATCCAAGTCGCTCTGCAGCCTCACAGCATCCTCCTCGCAGCTCACACTGCCACCCAACTTAGTGTCATCCGCAAATTTGGAGATACTACATTTAATCCCCTCATCTAAATCATTAATGTACAGTGTAAACAGCTGGGGCCCCAGCACAGAACCTTGCGGTACCCCACTAGTCACTGCCTGCCATTCTGAAAAGTACCCATTTACTCCTACTCTTTGCTTCCTGTCTGACAACCAGTTCTCAATCCATGTCAGTACACTACCCCCAATCCCATGTGCTCTAACTTTGCACATCAATCTCTTGTGTGGGACCTTGTCGAACGCCTTCTGAAAGTCCAAATATACCACATCAACTGGTTCTCCCTTATCCACTCTACTGGAAACATCCTCAAAAAATTCCAGAAGATTTGTCAAGCATGATTTCCCTTTCACAAATCCATGCTGACTTGGACCTATCATGTCACCTCTTTCCAAATGCACTGCTATGACATCCTTAATAATTGATTCCATCATTTTACCCACTACCGATGTCAGGCTGACCGGTCTATAATTCCCTGTTTTCTCTCTCCCTCCTTTTTTAAAAAGTGGGGTTACATTGGCTACCCTCCACTCCATAGGAACTGATCCAGAGTCAATGGAATGTTGGAAAATGACTGTCAACGCATCCACTATTTCCAAGGCCACCTCCTTAAGTACTCTGGGATGCAGTCCATCAGGCCCTGGGGATTTATCGGCCTTCAATCCCATCAATTTCCCCAACACAATTTCCCGGCTAATAAGGATTTCCCTCAGTTCCTCCTCCTTACTAGACCCTCTGACCCCTTTTATAACCGGAAGGTTGTTCGTGTCCTTCTTCGTGAATACCGAACCAAAGTACTTGTTCAATTGTTCCGCCATTTCTTTGTTCCCCGTTATGACTTCCCCTGATTCTGACTGCAGGGGACCTACATTTGTCTTTACTAACCTTTTTCTCTTTACATATCTATAGAAACTTTTGCAATCCGTCTTAATGTTCCCTGCAAGCTTCTTCTCATACTCCATTTTCCCTGCCCTAATCAAACCCTTTGTCCTCCTCTGCTGAGTTCTAAATTTCTCCCAGTCCCCAGGTTCGCTGCTATTTCTGGCCAATTTGTATGCCACTTCCTTGGCTTTAATACTATCCCTGATTTCCCTTGATAGCCACGGTTGAGCCACCTTCCCTTTTTTATTTCTATGCCAGACAGGAATGTACAATTGTTGTAGTTCATCCATGCGGTCTCTAAATGTCTGCCATTGCCCATCCACAGTCAACCCCTTAAGTATCATTCGCCAATCCATCTCAGCCAATTCACGCCTCATACCTTCAAAGTTAGCCTTCTTTAAGTTCTGGACCATGGTCTCTGAATTAACTGTTTCATTCTCCATCCTAATGCAGAATTCCACCATATTATGGTCACTCTTCCCCAAGGGGCCTTGCACAACGAGATTGCTAATTAATCCTTTCTCATTACATAACACCCAGTCTAAGATGGCCTCCCCCCTAGTTGGTTCCTCGACATATTGGTCTAAAAAACCATCCCTTATGCACTCCAGAAAATCCTCCTCCACCGTATTGCTTCCAGTTTGGTTAGCCCAATCTATGTGCATATTAAAGTCACCCATTATAACTGCTGCACCTTTATTGCACGCACCCCTAATTTCCTGTTTGATGCCCTCCCCAACATCACTACTACTGTTTGGAGGTCTGTACACAACTCCCACTAACGTTTTTTGCCCTTTGGTGTTCTGCAGCTCTGCCCATATTCAAATACACCACATCCACTGGTTCCCCTTTATCCACCCTATTCATTATATCCTCAAAGAATTCCAGCAAATTTATCAAACTTGACTTCCCTTTCATAAATCCATGCTGATTCTGCCTGACTGCATTATGTTTTTCCAAATGTCCTGCTACTGCTTCTTAAACAACATTTTCCCAACCCCGTCCTTTAACCAATCCTCAATCCATGCTAGTATATTACACCTAATCCCATCAACCCTCATTTTGTTTAATAATCTCTTGTGTGGCACCTTATCGAATGCCTTCTGAAAATCCAAACAGACAACATCCACTGGTTCCCCCGATCTAATCTGCTAGTTACCACCTCAAAAAATCAGTCTGGCGATGAACCCATGCTCTCCCCGCAAGACTGGAAAAGCCCCATGGTAGTTACGTGGCTGTAAAACCCTTGCGTCAACAGCTGATAAATGAAGACTTTGTGTGAGCTTACATTGGTGACATTTACAGTTGTGTTGTGTTCCATCCTTGCCCGGCCTGGGCTGACCATGGCCATTGTGTCCAACCCTTGTACTGATGTTTCACCTTACGTTATTAGAAAACACTTCAGGACAATTGTAAAGTTAAATAAAAATATTTAATAGTTAAACACAAATCTGAGAATTTTTACAACAAACATATATAACACCCCCCTCACCCCAACCCCAAACATTCAACAATATTTTCAACAAAACAATAACATAACAGTGAACATTTAACAAAAATGTATTTTGAACAAGAAGTAGCAACACTATACAACACCCCCCCTCCCTACCTGCGGCCACTCTTCCCTCCTGAACCTTGACCCCCCCTTCTAATCAGCCCCCGTTTCAATCCCCGAGTAACGGGACCAATACGTCTTGCAGCAGGAGACCTCAAGGCCTGCTGCTGTGGGGGGCAGTGGCTGGGGGAGAAGACGTTTTGGAAGAAACGATTTCTGAGTCAGAAGGAAGATCTGCCCGTCGCAGCGCGTGCCCAGCTCGCTGACTCAACCTCCGTGGGGTTGGCCAGGGTACTGTACACCTTGGAGTGGCCTGCTGTAAGCCGCTTGGCCCCGCTACTTCATCCGCCCATGAAGACGTGGCCGCAGGTACAACAGATGACAATTGGTCATCTTCCTCCTCCTCAGTAGTCTCCTCTGGACCCGTGGTGATGACCACCTGCAATGGCACAGGCATCCGTGGAGGGGCCTCCCTTTGCACCTCGGGAATCTCGGGACCGCAAATCATCATTGAGGTTATTAGAACAGAAGGGTAGACAGGAGAATGCTTGCGCTGCGCTGGCAGATGTACGAGGAGCAACATTAGTGCAATAAATGTGAACGAGAGACGTTACATATGATTACATCATATGGTTGTACAGCGATGGAATTCTCTGCCCCAGAGAGCTGTGGAGGCTGGGTCATTGAATATATTTAAGGCGGAGATAGACAGATTTTTGAGTGATAAGGGAGTAAAGGGTTATGGGGAGCGGGCGGGTAAGTGGAGCTGAGTCCGTGATCGGATCGAGGGGCGTATGGCCTACTCCTGCTCCTATTTCTTATGTTCTTATGTTCTTAACCTGATAGTATTACAGAAGCTGCATGCATAACATGGCACCATTATTATATTATAATGAAATGCCATTAGATGACTTTAAGTTACTCTGGTTTACCACTGCTTTACACATTAGTCACGCGGTACAACAACGGGACCTGCACCACCGCCGGTGGCAGAGCGACTGTGACTGCCCACTGGTGCTGCAGCACATTCTGCCAAGTCAGTCAGGGTCTGTATATCAGCAGGGCCTCCTCCGGTGTGCCTCTGGTCCGCCTGATTCTTGGATATCTTCCTCTGCAAACGTGACAAGACATGGCATAAACTAATTGACTAGGTAATTACAGAAAGGCAACGGACGTTATATGCTAATACGGTTTGTACCCACAATGGATGCATGGTTATAACATCTACGTTCAGAGAAAATATTTGGACTTTCAAAAGGCTTTTGACAAGGTCCCACACAAGAGATTGGTGTACAAAATTAAAGCACATGGTATTGGGGGTAATGTACTGAGAACTGTTTGGCAGACAGGAAGCAGAGGGTCGGGTTAAACGGGTCCTTTTTAGAATGGCAGGCAGTGACCAGTGGGGTGAAAGGTTAAAATTCACTGGAACCACCCCCCCCCTCTCCCCCCATCCCCCCGCCAGTGTTTGGGCTCATTGGAAAGGAAATTTAATTTGGGATTATCTACCGAAAATTTTGAAATCCTAAAGTGCTTAAGGAAGAAACTATGAACTTTAATCGAATTTTGGACTTTTACAGGACAAATTCAAGTCTGTGGGTGGGCCTAAAGGAACTGAAGGAGCCAACTTGATTATTGGAACTGTCTGGGTGTTGGGGCTAAGGTAAAGTGTCTGGAGAAATGGATATTCGAAAACCCTTCTCCACAAGAGACATTAATATTACAACATTAACTCAGAGATGGCCAGCCATCCAACCGAACTGAGAAAAACCATCTTCAGCATGCATAAAAACAAAAGGGCCCACTACAGCCTGTATGCAAAAACCAAGCACAAAAGGACATGGCGATTACCAAGCTAATATTTTCCATCAGGAAACAGATTGAGAAGAGCAACCCACCCAAGACATATTAACTTTTATTGAGCCCGCCAAAATATTACAAAGTAATGTCAAGCCTGCCAAATTTAAACAAAGAATGCTGGGCTGATTTGGTGAAACGATTAGGACAGCTCAAACCATATAACTGGCCCCTGTTTTAACAGAGGCTAGGTTGCTACTACCTCAGGAGACACTGGGTATGCTATGCTTGTATGCCATACTAGACTATGTATCAAGAAGAGAGAGGGACCAACGCGACAGTTGAAAACTAACTTCTCCAGCCTCGAAGTCCTGAAGTCCTAAAGGGAAGGAAGAACATCACCATCGTGGCAGCAACCAATCACAGCCAACGTGGTACCACCAAAAACCACCGCGATCGACCAAACTCGAAACAAAACTCCAACGAAAAGAAACCGAAGAATCAAAAGTTTCCAGCCTACAAGCTGTTCCTGAGCTACCAACAGGTAAAACATTACCTAAAGTACTGTAAAAACCTACTTCTAATGAAAGAAAACGGGTACTTACCCCACAAATCCAAAACGCGCCTTTCCGCATCAGCGGACTCAACCCAACTGAAGATTGCGCAGTAAGAAGTCCTTTCTGATGTTTGGGGTATTGCAAGCAGAACCTACAGAACTCAATGAACCCCAAAATCGCGAACTACCGCTAACTGACCAGAAAGGATTGGTAAGCATAGTCCCTGCCTGCCCTGGAGTCTAACCTAGCTAGGCTTAGGTGGGAGGTGTAATTTTTACTGTAACCCCCTTTGAATGTGTAATGTATTGTTCTTTATTACAGTGATTATAAGGCTGACATTGTACTTTCTTGTCTGTAATAAAGTCAAAGTTCTTTTGCACCAAACCAGTGTCCTTTGCACTTTGTCACATCCCCCAAATAAATCCAGAGTCTAGAACCCAAGGGAGTGGGAGCCATTTGAACTGCTCAAGTAGGTCAGAGGTGTACCTGACCCCTGGGACCACCCCTTACAAATGGCAACCGCGGCAGGACTCTGGTACAAGGGGTGTGATGCGGAGAGTGCTGGTTTGGGGGAAAGATGGAAGAGAGGATTTCCTCCTATGTGTACAAGAAAGTAAATGTCACTGAGGAATGGGTGCTTGGTCTGTTGTGCGCTGAGCGTCCAGCCGATGCTGCAGCCCAGTGGACAGCAAGCAAGGATCACAAAGAATCAATAGAGAAGGCAATCTGGTCGCTCTGTCTACAGCGACAGGTCCAACTCCGAGACAAAACCAATGAGACACTACAGGCAGAATTATGGGAATGCGCAGAGACCGAGCAGGAAAGGCTTATGTCAGAAGAAAGATTATTGGGAGAACTCCATAAGCTAAAACAGGAAAGGACCCAAATAATGGAAAGGTTTAAAAACAGTCAGGACTATTTTCAATGTCAGGTGACCGAGGCCAAAAGTAATGAAAAGTCACTGAGGGAGGAAAGCACTCGCCTCACCCTACAAGTAAAAGAGCTCCAGGAAAGATTAAAAGATGTGCAGGCAGTGTATAAAGTAACTAGCACTGATGGGTTTGAATCGGGAGACCACGGTCTCTGCCAGCAACAAATTAAAAGTTTAAACCTTGCTCTGTCCAAGGCAAAAGGCATGGTATGTTTAATAATCCCGGGTACGCCCCAGGTAAACCTGGGAGAGAAGGAAGGAACCACCTGGCCACTATCTGTAGCACCGGTGACTACACCGGTGAAGCAACAGGAGAGGGGTGAACGAGTTGTGGGACGGACAGGGATAGTGAACCACCACTACCTGTGGTACCGGTGACTACACCGGTGAAGCAGCAGGAGAGGGGTGAACGAGTTGTGGGGCGGACAGGGATAGTGAACCACCACTACCTGTGGTACCGGTGACTACACCGGTGAAGCAACAGGAGAGGGGATCGAGTTGTGGGACGGACAGGGATAGTGAACCACCACCACCTGTGGTACCGGTGACTACACCGGTGAAGCAGCAGGAGGGGGGATCGAGTTGTGGGGCGGACAGGGATAGTGAACCACTACCTGTGGTACCGGTGACTACACCGGTGAAGCAGCAGGAGGGGGGATCGAGTTGTGGGGCGGACGGGGATAGTGAACCACCACCACCTGTGGCACCGAGTTTCAGCTCGGCTTGGCCGCAGGGAGGAGGGGGAGGGGAGCCAGAACAGGGAGAGCCAGAACCAGGGCCAATGTGCCCGGTCCGGCAACAGAAGTTTGGCCCGCCCACCCTTAGCGGGGGTCCAGGGCCCCGGAAAGTCAGTTTGTGGTCTCTCACACTCCCCACCAGCTTAGGGCGATGATAAGCCACCTGGGAAAGCTCACTCCAAAGGGAGACCCCTCGGTTCACTTTGTGGAGGTGGAACAGGCAGTGGATATTAATGGGTGTGATGATGCAGAAATGGCAAAGATGCTTCTCCTATCTCTAGACAGCAAACTGTACCAGTCCCTCTCTACTGAGGGCAAAATAGGACAGAAAACACTTGCTGCCATCCAGACAGACATTTTAGAAGCCATGGGCTGCAATGACGGAGTCCCTTCTCTAGAGTAGAGAAAACGGTGCAGCTCACAGGAGAAACCCCACAGACCGACTGTGGCCGGTGTACAAAAGTGCCTGTAGTGGGGACATAGACAGAGATCACTTAAACCCGGATGAGTTAGCCCACTGGCTCCGAAACCTAGTTGCTAACAGTTTACCCAGAATAAAAACCAAGGCTGAGGCCTGGTTCGACCCCAGAGATCCCCAAGCCACAGAACAGGGAGTGTTTAGGCAACTGACCCTAGCTTACAGAAACAGCAGAGGGACAGAAGAGCACCCACAAAAGGGAATGGTTCACAAAATCCGACCTAACGAAGACAAGAGGGAATGGCACCTCGAGGGGGGTAACCCCTCCGATACAAAATGTACCTGCTTCAGGTATGGAAAGAGTGGGCACTGGAGAAAGGATTGTAAAAATCCTTGGTAGAATAACGTAGGAAAGAATTCTCCAGCCCCGGCCCAAAAGACCGAGAAAAGATAAACCAGTCCCTCTCCACTCGTTTGAGACCTATTTACCTGCGCTCTGGGCCATGTTAGATGGCCCTGGGAGGGTAGC
The DNA here is from genome assembly GCF_044704955.1 of Pristiophorus japonicus. Taxonomy (NCBI): domain Eukaryota; kingdom Metazoa; phylum Chordata; class Chondrichthyes; family Pristiophoridae; genus Pristiophorus; species Pristiophorus japonicus. Next base: position 187,151,367 of record NC_091989.1, read on the forward strand.
CACCACCACCGGTATCAAAATCCCATCGGCCCCCTCCCAACCAAAACCGTGACTAGGACAGGCACAGCCTGGCCACCTGTGTGCCCTTGAGTATGATGTGTGGGGGAAACCGACCGTACAGATGGAAGTGGAAAAGGTGAAAGGGACTTACCTGCTGGACACCGGTGCCTCAAGCACCCTTGTCTATGCAGCTAACCCCACCACCTCACCCTTGTCTAACGGGGTCCCCTACAGCTTGGTGGGTTTCACAAGCACTGAACAGACTGGCTCATTCTCCTTTCCGCTCTCCATTCATTTAGGTACATTCCACACTAAGTGGACTTGTGTCCTGATGGAGTGGGAGCAGGAAGGGAGAGGGATCCTGGGGGCTGACTTCATCCTAGGCCACGGGATCCTAGTGGATTTAAGAAACCACTGTCTTTGGGGGTCAGTCTGTACGGGACAGGAAAGTGAGGTGATGGTTATCCCGGGAAAACAGGGAAAAGGGACGGTGTGCACCATGAAACCAAAGGAGGGTTAGGACCTTGAATCACTGGTCAGTAACACCCCAATAGAATACCAAGATTATGTGAGGAAAACCCTGCAGCTTTTGCCACTCACAAACACGACTGTGGGAGAATAAATGGGGTCGAGGTTAGTATAGATGGGGACCCCATGACCTGACCACAGAAACAGTACAACTTCCCCAGGGAGGTGGAGACAGACATGGAAACAGCCTTGGGTTCTCTGGTTAAACAGGGGGTATTGAGACCAATAGCGACCCATGTGAACTCTCCATTGTGGCCGGTTAAGAAACCAGACAACTCCTGGAGAGTCACGGTGGACTATCGAGTACTCAACCGTAACATCCCCGCCTGTGCACCCACTGTTGCTGCTGTCGCTGACCTCACTGGAAGTATCCCAGCCTCCGCGACCACCTTCACGGTGCTGGATATTTCCAACGGGTTCTGGTCCATACCTTTAAGAAGGGAAGATCAGTACAAGTTTGCTTTTACCTTTAAAGGGCAGCAATACACTTGGAACTGTCTCCCTCAGGGTTTCCACAACAGCCCCAGTGTTTTCCACCAGTGTATGGCCAACTGTTTAAAGAGTTTCAGCAGACCCCAGCAGTTGGTGCAGTATGTGGATAAACCTGCTCCTGTTCACCGATCAGGGGGAGGAACATGGCCCACTGCTGGCTGAGCTGCTGGAGCTGCTGAAAGAAGAAGGATTTAAAGTAAACCCCAAGAAGGCACAGATCGGCCTGAAGGAAGTAAAATTCCTGGGACTGGCTATGCGCGCTGGGGAGAGAGCCATTGACAGAGCTAGAAGGGAAGCAGTGCAGAAGTTACCCGCCCCCAACACAGTGACAGGAGTAAGAGCTTTTCTTGGGCTAACCGGGTACTGCAGAGATTTAATTGAGGATTATGCAGCCACCGCAGCCCCTCTGCTCCGACTCCTACACAAGGGAGTGGAGTGGGAATGGGACAAAGGTTGCGAGGCAGCATTTATCCAACTCAAGAAAGACCTGCAGACCGCACCAGCTCTAGGGGGCATCGATGGGGGTAAAGAGTTTTTCCTGGAGGTAGCAGCCAGTGGGGACAGCCTGAGCGCAGTACTGCTTCAAGAACAGCACGGCCGGCTGAGACCAGTGGTCTACTCCTCCAGGATACTCACGGACATGGAGAAGGGATACTCCAACTGTGAGCGGCACCTCCTAGCCACTCACTGGGCTGTGAAAAGATCACTGACCTTCACAGGGGGGTCCCCTGTCACCACCATACCCACAATACGCCCACCCAAATACTCCTGGATGGGAGAATCAAGGACGGGACAGTGAGCAGTGCCCGCATTGCTTGCTGGACCCTGCTCCTCTCCCAAATGGACCTAAGGGTAAAGGGTCTCTGCGAGCCAAGACTCTCAGCTAACATGATTTATCCAGGGACAGCCCACCAGTGTTCCGTAGAAGGGGTATGGGAAATTAACATAGGCTTTCGGGCTGGGTTACACCTCATAGGCCGAGAGATCTATGTGGACGGTTCAAGCACAGTATCTGCGGGTGAACGACTCACAGGCTGCGGAGTTTATGACCCCGAGGGAGGCATTGCCCTGGTGATTAAACTCCCCGGTACTATGAGCGCCCAGCACGCTGAACTGTCTGTGGTGGTGTACGTAGTCACACACCCCGAAGAATTCCCTATCCCATACACGATTTGCTCGGACAGTATGTTCACATACAATTCGTGTACGGAGTACCTGGCTATCTGGTCCCGCCGCGGATACACGTCCGCAGACGGGAGACCCCTGGCAATTAAACCCCTACTGGAAAGATCATGAAAGCCGTAGGGGAGGAAGGGAATATCTACATACATAAGGTGAAGGCACATTCCACCACCAAAGCCCATAGCGAGGGAAACCAGCAGGCTGACATGTTAGCCAAGCATGGTGCCTGCACGGGCAAGCTCTGGGATCCGTACAACCCAGGACCCATCGCAGCGGTTAGAAACAGGAAGGGGACGGCAGGGAAGGCAGGGATAGCTTTGCCCCCAGACCTAAAAACGGTCCAGACCCAAGACCCCGTCCTCAACACTGTCCTGAACACGCTAGCTAAAGGGGAAAGGATAGCCGGCCCATACGGCACTGCAGCAATTGCCATTAAAGAAGGCATGCTGTTCAGGGGGGAGCAATGGGTAGTACCGTAACAACACCGGAGAGAATTCCTCCAGCTGGCCCACGAGGGCCCAGGAGCAGGACACCCCGGACCTGAGACCACTTGGCAACGAGTGGAACAGGCAGGGTGGTGGCCAGGACTCAGGGAAGATGTCCGCGAGTTCTGTGCTCGCTGTCTGGTGTGCGCGGCCAACAACCCAACCCCCAGAAAAGAAAGGTGTCTATGGGACACATCAGGAGGGTAGAGGGACCCTGGCAGTTGATCCAGATCAATTACATCGGGCCCCTACCCACTGCCCAGGGAGGTTACAGGTACTGCCTAGTATTGGTGGATGTGTTCACCAAATGGGTGGAAGCGCTCCCAAGACAAACAGCCACTGCCCTGGGAACAGCTAGGATCCTGGTCAGGGAAGTGTTCTCCCGATGGGGACTACCACAATACGTGGAGTCCGACCAGGGGAGCCACTGCACCGGGCAGGTGATGCAGGAGACCCTTAAAGTGCTCGGCATCAAAGGGAAATGGCATGTCGCCCACAACCCGCAGTTATCCGGGCCTGTGGAGCGTTTAAACCGCACCATCAAAGAAAGGTTGTGCAAAGAGACAGGGGACTCACCCAAAGGGTGGGCAGAGGTCCTACCCCTGGTCCTCATGGGGATCCGGGCCAGCCAGTCAAAGAGCACGGGGTACTCCCCATACGAGCTCATGACCAGCAGAGCCATGCGAACCCCCACCCATGTGTTAGCCCCGGGACTCACGGAAGGTCAGCCTAGGGAAGTGAACCGGGACAGCTTTGTCAGGAATCTGTTTGAACACCTTAAACAGATTCAGTGGCAGGCTGCTAACAACATGGGAACACAGCATCGGAGCAACCGACTGCTGCTAGAGCCCTGCACACACCACGAGTGGGAGATAGGGGACCGGGTTATGGTGAGGAACTACGCTAGAGTAGGGGTCTTTGAGGCACTGTACATGGGACTGTACCACATTGTCGACAAGGCAAGCCCCATGGTCTATGCATAAAACTGCCCCGCCGAACAAAGTGGTTCCACATAAATCAGTGTAAACGTTTCAACCCAGGGGCAGCAGCTAAACGTAAGGGACAGCCAAAAACTGTAAACCCCCTGGAACCCCCAGCCAACAGCCACCGCTGTGGAAATCCCACAGGGGACGTGGCAGACCCACAGACTGTACCCAGAGGGGCGATGGACTGTGTTACTGGAGGGGCTGTCCCCCCAATCATCTGGGACTCGGACACACCCCCAGCAGCCGGAGCCTTAAGAAGGACTCCCCGCACACCACGGCCAAAGACACCGTGGTCACCAGCGCTCCAATTTAAATGGTTTAGCCTCGGGAAAGGGACCAGCCGCAAAAGGGCACCGAAGGTCAGAGGCCGGCCCGTGAGCAGGGACACCCAGCCGGTAGCCTCGGGCAACAAGGGACCCCCAGAAGGGATAGCGGTGGACCAGCCACCAAGTGGGAGACCCCAGCCCATAGCCCTCAACCAGGCAGAACCCCCAGGGGAAGAAAGGAACCAGGCAGCCACCCCCAGAGGAGCGATGTGCTGCAGCATCGAAGAGGATGTTCCCCGATAGTGTGGGACTCAGACCCACGTCCGGTCAGGACACTCCGGGTCCTGCAGTACAGGCCGACCTATTACTGACCTCACTGGAAACCCAGCGGGAGAAGGAGAAAGGAGAAAGTCAGTAATTAACCTGGCCACCCGGAGACGGGTGACAGATGGACATATATAGTACAATATCAATTTAACAATGTCGTGTGAGTCATTTAGAGTAGTGTAACGTAGTGTAAGAATTAGGAACAGGAGTAGGCCATCTAGCCCCTCGAGCCTGCTCCGCCATTCAACAAGATCATGGCTGATCTGGCCGTGGACTCAGCTCCACTTACCCGCCCTCTCCCTGTAACCCTTAATTCCCTTATTGGTTAAAAATCTATCTATCTGTGATTTGAACACAGTCAATGAGCTAGCCTCAACTGCTTCCTTGGGCAGAGAATTCCACAGATTCACAACCCTCTGGGAGAAGAAATTCCTTCTCAACTCGGTTTAAAATTGGCTTCCCCGTATTTTGAAGCTGTGCCCCCTAGTTCTAGTCTCCCCGACCAGTGGAAACAACTTCTCTGCCTCTATCTTGTCTATCCCTTTCATTATTTTAAATGTTTCTATAAGATCACCCCTCATCCTTCTGAACTCCAACGAGTAAAGACCCAGTCTACTCAATCTATCATCATAAGGTAACCCCCTCATCTCCAGAATCAGCCTAGAGAATCGTCTCTGTACCCCCTCCAAAGCTAGTATATCCTTCCTTAAGTAAGGCGACCAAAACTGCACGCAGTACCCCAGGTGCGGCCTCACCAATACCCTATACAGTTGCAGCAGGACCTCCCTGCTTTTGTACTCCATCCCTCTCGCAATGAAGGCTAACATTCCATTCGCCTTCCTGATTACCTGTTGCACTTATGTAAGATTCATCTATGCAATGAAAGTGATATATGTATTAGTTACTGGGGTAAGGAAATTAATCTACCTGTGCAGCTATTAAAAGATGCACAGGCCGGGTAATCCCGGGAGTAAGAAGAATCTACCGGTATAACTATTAAAGGAAGCACCGGTGAGATAACAAGCAAAACAGCTGTGAGATAAAAGTTAGAAGCAGAAATCAGTCACAAGGAACTGAATAAGACTGCCAGTCGACTAAAGACTATATTATGTCTGAAAGGAAGCGAGCCCAAATTGGAACTCGGTCATCTTTGTCAAGCCAGAGAGCTTTCTCAGGGCTCGACAATCGGTTTTATGAGTACCCACAGGAAGGAGAACAGTATGGAAAGGGTCCTGTTCCTGCTCGCCCTGATAAAGATGAGCAGCAGCGACTGAGGAGAGGTGGAAAAATTCCTCATCTACGGGTGTTCAGGAGGAAGAGCACCGATCGTAACCGCCGGGGGTGGCCCCGGATACGTGGAAGAACTCACCGTTTACGCCCACCAGGGAAGATGGCCAGGGTGGCTGGGATCTAACTCTACCCGCTACTCCAGCCAGGAAGGTTTTACCTACGGGGAGGCCTCAGTTCCATGCCAGAATACGGATCGTCGCTGCCCGAGTCAGTGTTACAGAGGGAAAACGTGTTTGACTTGCAAAGGAAACATTCCCCTGGGAAGATGGTGGTGGCTCAGGAAACTCAGCAAGGACGCATGGGACCAGGAATCGGACTGGGAAAGACTCAGTAATGATACGTACCGCACCGTCACGGGGACACGGGGAGGAGTAAAAGTGTGTTGGGACAAATGGTGGGAATCCGAACAAGGAATTTATGTTTGCATGTGGGGATCAGAGAGTATTTGTCCCACAGGCATATTGATCGCCTTCGCCAGGCAACGGCAAGATGAAGGGGAAGGGATGGGGTGGGATTCTAGCCTACACGGTGCGCAGTCCCACACTCCCCACTCCCAATCAACACCACCGAACTAAGAGCACACATTGAGAAACCCCCACCCACAATTCCGCCAATACACACAGTAATAGAAAGGTGTCCTCCCACCACCAAGGGACCTGGGCACGGATTAATATTGCTACCGACCGTAAAGGTGTTATACCGGGGGTACATTATGCAGTAGCTTAAACCTTACTGAGGTACACCTGCCTGCATGGTACCCGAAGGAAACAGAGCTGCTATACCAGGCCCTACTTAGAGACATGTTCAAGAAATTTTATGAGTTAAACTTTGGAAATGTAGACAAAGCAGACCTATACACCCTAAATGCTAGGGACACCGTGGGCTCAGGGAGACCTAGAAGGGGAATCATAAATGACGTTTTCACTACCTACAATACAGCATCCTCTGTAATAAATAGCCCAGATGACATAGAGCTGCAAACACAGATAAACAGTTTAAAGACCCAATTGAGAAAAATCCTGAAACAGGAGAACACCGTAGTAGGATCAGAACTAGACGAGGACCAGGCTATGACTGTCCATTTAAAGGAAATAGTGGCTGAGCTGGAAAAACATGCACAGACAGTGAATGCACTAATACGGGAGGATAGAAACGCTTCTGACCAGACTGTACAGAACGAGGTGTGCATACTGTATGGGGCATGGTTATTGGGCGAGGGACGCAACAACCTGGAGGATTTAAAACAAGATTTAGTCCCCTCTTGGATCAGGAACAAGCACCTCGCAGCCCTCCACCCGTACAGCAATTCACTAAGCCGGTGCCAGCTCCGCCTAGCCTCTGAAGCCTACCCTGTCCCAGTAGACTGTGGGAAATCTAACCACACCATTATGGGGATAGCATTAAGGATGCTGGTCATGGGTGAGACAGCCCGACCCGCACCGGTATACTGGGTGGAGAACATTGGAATTATTCAGGGAGGTGCACACATTCGTTTCACAGCAGTCCCACCCTATGTCATAAAGTGGGAGCACGCTGTGACAGGTACTGACCTCTCTGGGAGCCAGAGCCGGGGTACACACGTAATACTGTGTCTCCAGTACTTGAGTACCCATTCAAAGTCACAGTGTGGGTTTAAAGCTGCTGGCACACAGCCTTTTAACTGCACCATGGAGGTAATGACACAATACCATGTCCCTCCACAGATAGCATAAATAGGGGCTGGGACATATTGTGTCACCACCAGTGCGCCCCACTACCAACATGGACACTTCTGGTGTCCAGTAAGTGACAGCAGTTTTTGCTTCAAACCTGAGGCATCAGTTCAAGTGGCCCAGGAACGGATTGTCCCCATTCCTGAACCCTCCACTGTCCACCTCACTGTGAAGGAAAACATCACAAACCTGCAGGATTATGTTGTACATTTTGGCTATGCAATTCCCCCTTTACCTGAACATCTTATCGCTCTGCTAAAAGCTGTAATTATCTCACGAAGAACACTTCTAAACTCTAGAACAGAAAACCATTGAGATAGGGAAAAAGAATCTCGAGATCACCATTCCGCCTTGGTGGGACCTTTTCAGAAATATAGAGGTTCCAGTCTGGACCCGAATCGCTTCCCACACTTCAGTTATTTGTCAACCCGCGATTATACTTTACTTATGTTGTCTCACTTGCCGAGTGAAAGGCAGAGGCCATCAGGTCAGGCACCAAAGGGTGCTGTACGCTCCTTGGCTGAACTTGGGAATCGCGCAGGGAGCAGTGACACCATACTACCATGTTTAATTTGTGTTTGATTTTACCTGCTGTAAAACACAAATATTGAGTGTTAAAAGAGCGTTACTTAAAATCTGTTGTTGACTATGTACCTTTTATTTTTACTGCACTTCAAGTTGTGTTTGACCATATGCGGTTGTTTTACTGTGGAAACAGAGTTAAGGAGGGGCAGCTTGCCCCCTCTATGTGTAGTGATTGTATTCGCCTGTAAACTGCATTGTATTTCAAAGGGGGATGCACGTTAATGTGTGGCTAGTATAAATACGGGGAAGGTTGACTCTCGGGATCAGGAATTTTGCTTACCTTGCTTGACACTTGAGGGGGGAACTGAAAGGTCAAAATTCACTGGACCCTCGCCCCCCACCCCCCCCTCGCCAGTGTTTGGGCTCATTGGAAAGGAAATTTAATTTGGGATTATCTACTGGAAAGTTTGAAATCCTAAAGTGTTTATGGAAGAAACTATGAACTTTAATCAAATTTTGGACTTTTACAAGACAAATTCAAGTCTGTGGGCGGGCCTAAAGGAACTGAAGGAGCCAACTTGATTATTGGAACTGTCTGGGTGTTGGGGCTAAGGTAAAGTGTCTGGAGAAATGGATATTCGAAAACCCTTCTCCACAAGAGACATTAATATTACAACATTAACTCAGAGATGGCCAGCCATCCAACCGAACTGAGAAAAACCATCTTCAGCATGCATAAAAACAAAAGGGCCCACTACAGCCTGTATGTAAAAACCAAGCACAAGAGGACATTGCGATTACCAAGCCAATATTTTCCATCAGGAAACAGATTTAGAAGAGCAACCCACCCAAGACATATTAACTTTTATCGAGCCCGCCAAAATATTACAAAGTAATGTCAAGCCTGCCAAATTTAAACAAAGAATTCTGGACTGATTTGGTGCGAAGAATAGGACAGCTCAAACCGTATAACTGGCCCCTGTTTTAACAGAGGCTAGGTTGCTACTACCTCAGGAGACACTGAGTATGCTATGTTTGTATGCCATACTAGACTATGCCATCAAGAAGGGAGAGAGACCAACGCGACAGTTGAAAACTAACTTCGCCAGCCTCGAAGTCCTGAAGTTCAAAAGTGAAGGAAGAACATCACCATCGTAGCAGCAACCAATCACAGCCAACGTGACACCACCAAAAACCACCGAGATAGACCAAACTCGAAACAAAACTCCAACGGAAAGAAACCGAAGAATTGAAAGTTTCCAGCCTACAAGCTGTTCCTGAGCTACCAATGAGTAAAACATTACCTAAAGAACTGTAAAAACCTACTTCTAACGAAGAAAACCGGGTACTTACCCCATAGATCCAAAACGCGCCATACCGCATCAGCGGACTCAACCCAACTGAAGATTGCGCAGTAAGAAGTCTTCTCCGATGTTCGGGGTTCAGCAAGCAGAACCTACAGAACTCAACGAACCCTGAAATCGTGAACTACTGCTAACTGACCAGAAAGGATTGGTAAGCATAGTCCCTGCCTGCCCTGGAGTCTAACCTAGCTAGGCTTAGGTACTGGGACGTGGGAGGTATAATTTTTACTGTAACCACCTTTGAATATGTAATGTATTGTTCTTTATTAAAGTGATTATAAGTTTGACATTGTATTTTCTTGTCTGTAATAAAGTCAAAGTTCTTTTGCGCTAAACCAGTGTCTTTTGCACTTTATCACATCCCCCAAATAAACCCAGAGTCAAGAACCCAAGGGAGTGGGAGCAATTCAAACCACTCAAGTTGGTCAGAGGTGAACCTGACCCCCGGGACCTCCAATACAGTGGGGTACCGCAAGGTTCAGTGCTGGGACCCCAGCTCTTTACAATATACATTAACGATTTAGATGAAGGAATTGAGTGTAATATCTCCAAGTTTGCAGATGACACTAAGCTGGGTGGCGGTGTGAGCTGTGAGGAGGATGCGAAGAGGCTGCAGGGTGACTTGGACAGGTTAGGTGAGTGGGCAAATGCATGGCAGATGCAGGATAGTGGATAAATGTGAGGTTATCCATTTTGGTGGCAAAAACAGGAAGGCAGAATATTATCTGAATGGTGACAGATTAGGAAAAGGGGAGGTGCAACGAGACCTGGGTGTCATGGTTCATCATTCATTGAAAGTTGGCATGCAGGTACAGCAGGCGGTGAAGAAGGCAAATGGCATGTTGGCCTTCATAGTGAGAGGATTTCAGTATAGGAGCAGGGAGGTCTTACTGCAGTTGTACAGGGCCTTGGTGAGGCCACACCTTAAATATTGTATCCAGTTTTGGTCTCCTAATCTGAGGAAGGATGTGCTTGCTATTGAGGGAGTGCAGCGAAGGTTCACCAGACTGATTCCCGGGATGGCAGGACTGACATATGAAGAAAGACTGGATCAACTGAGCCTTTATTCACTGGAATTTAGAAGAATGAGAGGGGATCTCATAGAAACATATACAATTCTGCTGGGATTGGACAGGTTAGATGCTGGAAGAATATTCCCGATGTTGGGGAAGTCCAGAACCAGGTGTCACAGTCTAAGGGTAAGGAGTAAGCCATTTAGGACTGAGATGAGGAGAAACTTCTTCACTCAGAGAATTGTGAACCTGTGGAATTCTCTACCACAGAAAGTTGTTGATGCTAGTTCATTGGATATATTCAAGAGGGAGTTAGATATGGCCCTTACGGCTAAAGGGATCAAGGGGTATGGAGAGAAAGCAGGAAAGAGGTACTGAGGGAATGATCAGCCATGATCTTATTGAATGGTGGTGCAGGCTCGAAGGGCTGAATGGCCTACTCCTGCACCTATTTTCTATGTTTCTATGTTTCTATGTTAATAACATCATGTTTAGGAACGAATGTTTGACACCAAACATCTCATGTACAATCTCCAGGAAGGGCCCTATCCACGGGCCATTGCATTCGGTGCCTGAGGGGAGGTATGCGTTTTATTTGACTGGATGGAGGTTGTCCCATGGGGGAATCAGGATTGCTGGTGAGCTCGCCAATGACAGGAGCGGGCACCGTGTCCATGGGCTGTGCTCAGAGACCTCCGTGTGGCCGGAGTTAATGTCCCAAAGTGTCCCAGGGCAGACAGTGAGCCAGGGCAGCTCTCCCCGAGTCCGGGCTGGGTCACTGTGTGAGTGACAGCAGCTGGAGAGACTGACACAGTCTGGGTAAAGGTGACCGGACACCTCCGTGCTCAGTCGTGCCCCATCCACCAACGTAACACAAAAGGCGACGGTGCCCAAATTAGACTTAAAGGGCGCAGGTTCCGACCCCAGTCCAAATCTTAGCAGGGAAGCTACGTAAGATTACCCAGCTTCATTACAATCCAGCAGATCTACATATTCAGTGGATCATTGCAATTTAAAATCTATTTAATACTTACTCTTGCGGAAGCAACCAGGCTGTTCCACCTCTTGCAGCACTGATCGGATCCACGCTGATCGTGGGACACTGACACTATATCGGCGATCTCTCCCCATACTTTCTGATACATCCAGGGTGGAGGTTTCCCACGGCTATCCCGGGTTAATTGGCCCCATCGCGTCTCGACTTCATTGACCAATGCGTCATTTGCTTCGTCAGAGAAGGGTTTTGCTCTCCTTCTCCTGCAACCTCCTGCACACTCTCTCCCGAGCCCTCGTGCCATATCTCCATAATGTTTTTCTTTCTAACAATTTACAACAATCTTTTCACTTTATAACTAACTCCTTCACAACTTGAATAATCAGCAATCCTTCACTCCTTCAAAAACCAGCAATCCTTCACTCCTTCACAAAGCTCTTCTCTCTCTCTACTACAAACACTCTCTCTCCCTCCCTTTGTCTTCTGAGCATGCGCAGATGACTCCTGAACTCTCGAATTGTGGGAAAAGTTCTTTGTTAAAAAAAAAGCGCATGCGCAGAACGGCCGTTACTATGGACGCCAGCCTTGCATGACTGAATACATCGCTAAGGCCCATATCACATCGCTAAGGCCCATATCACATCGCTAAGGCCCATATCACATCGCTAAGGCCCATTTCACATCGCTAAGGCCCATATCACATCGCTAAGGCCCATATCACATCGCTAAGGCCCATATCACATCGCTAAGGCCCATTTCACATCGCTAGGGCCCATATCACATCGCTAAGGCCCATTTCACATCGCTAAGGCCCATTTCACATCGCTAAGGCCCATTTCACATCGCTAAGGCCCATTTCACAGCGCTAAGGCCTATTTCACATTGCTAAGGCTATCGTCCAAAATAAAAAGCCGAACTAGCAGTCAAAAAAAGGGTGATATTCCAGCGATCCTGAAAAATAAAAAATATCGCCCAATCTTAGTGGAAAGTCTAGCCCATGGAGTTCTTAACAAATTAACCAAATAGGCAAAGAAATAGCAGACAGATTTTACTACAGGCAAGTGCCAAGTAATGCATACTGCAACAGGAACTACAATGAATAGGATCTGTTTTGAAGTAGGCCAGATTAAATGCAGAGCCAGGGATTCAAGCAAGTGCGTGTATTTGTACGGTTCCTGGGAATATTTGTAATGAGTGAATCCTGTTTTAAGTAGGCCAGTGGAATCATGGGGTGACACAAACCTATTTCCATTGGGATTCAGTGAGATAGGGTGGGGCCTGTGGCTTGTCCAGGAGGGGAAGAGGAGTAGGAGGTAACTTGTGATCCCTGATCTCTTCTCTCATCTTTGGGCTACCTCAAGGATCCCTGCAGACCGTTTAGCCCATGAAGGACCCAAGGGCAAGACCCCCAACCAGCTTTCCTCCAGCTCCTTTCTACAGGGACACCCAATGGTCTGCTGAAGAGGAAACTGAGACCGGAGAGCTGGCCAGGGCCAGGAACACCACCCCACCCCACATATCGTCACCTACAGCAGGCCCAATCCCAGTCCCACCTATTTTAGTGGGGAGCATTATGAGGTCTAGAGGGATGACATGCTAGATCGCTGAGTCCAGTTCAGAGAAGGTTCAATCAGTTGATTCCGGGGATGTGGGGGTTGACTTATGAGGAAAGGTTGAGGAGGTTGGGCCTCTACTCATTGGAATTCAGAAGAATGAGAGGTGATCTTATCGAAACGTATCAGATTATGAGGGGGCTTGACAAGGTGGATGCAGAGAGGATGTTCCCACTGATGGGGGAGACTAGAACTAGGGGGCATGGTCTTAGAATAAGGGGCCGCCCATTTAAAACTGAGACGAGCAGGAATTTCTTCTCTCAGAGGATTGTAAATCTGTGGAATTCGCTGCCTCAGAGAGCTGTGGAAGCTGGGACATTGAATATATTTAAGGCGGAGATAGGGAATAAAGGGTTATGGGTGTGGGCAGGGAGAGCCCATGATCGGTGTTGTGTGTGTAATAACTCGATAGACAGAATACTGTAAACTAACACAGGTACAAACCTGGCTCTGCTTTATTAAGGCCCAAAGTAATTACATTAGTACATTAGCAATGGCTTTCATCGTGACAATACCAGGATGAGTACTATGTAGATCATGTACAAATTTCTCCCTGTCTTTCTTAGGCATAACAACACGTTTACCCCACAGTAAACAATCTGACTGAATGGATAGTTCGTCATTGCGACGGTTGTAAGGTTTGGTCTCATCACCCATTTGCTTGGGTATGGCAGACCAATCACTAAGGACACAACGCTTCACAACCAATAATATCGGGTCCTGGCTGGTCCAGGTCTTAACTTGAGCCATGACAGTGGTTCCTTCACTTTCAAAAGCATCCATAACTAACAATAGGTCTGCAGGTTGTGGTGTCTCCAAGTTCGGTGTGGGCAACGGCAGACTGCTCAGTGCATCGGCATAATTCTTGGTGCCAGGTCTACGGCAAATGACATAATCATAGAAACATAGAAACATAGAAAATAGGTGCAGGAGTAGGCCATTCGGCCCCTCCAGCCTGCACCGCCATTCAATGAGTTCATGGGTGAACATGCAACTTCAGTACCCCATTCCTGCTTTCTCGCCATACCCCTTGATCCCCCTAGTAGTAAGGACTTCATCTAACTCCTTTTTGAATATATTTAGTGAATTGGCCTCAACAACTTTCTGTGGTAGAGAATTCCACAGGTGCACCACTCTCTGGGTGAAGAAGTTTCTCCTCATCTCGGTCCTAAATGGCTTACCCCTTATCCTTACACTGTGACCCCTGGTTCTGGACTTCCCCAACATTGGGAACATTCTTCCTGCATCTAACCTGTCTGAACCCATCAGAATTTTAAACGTTTCTATGAGGTCCCCTCTCACTCTTCTGAACTCCAGTGAATACAAGCCCAGTTGATCCAGTCTTTCTTGATATGTCAGTCCTGCCATCCCGGGAATCAGTCTGGTGAACCTTCGCTGCACTCCCTCAATAGCAAGAATGTCCTTCCTCAAGTTAGGAGACCAAAACTGTACACAATACTTCGGGTGTGGCCTCACCAAGGCCCTGTACAACTGTAGTAACACCTCCCTGCCCCTGTACTCAAATCCTCTCGCTATGAAGGCCAACATGCCATTTGCTTTCTTAACTGCCTGCTGTACCTGCATGCCAACCTTCAATGACTGATGTACCATGACACCCAGGTCTCGTTGCACCTCCCTTTTTCCTAATCTGTCACCATTCAGATAATAGTTTGTCTCTCTGTTTTTACCACCAAAGTGGATAACCTCACATTTATCCACATTATACTTCATCTGCCATGCATTTGCCCACTCACCTAACCTATCCAAGTCACTCTGCAGCCTCATAGCATCCTCCTCGCAGCTCACACTGCCACCCAACTTAGTGTCATCCGCAAATTTGGAGATACTACATTTAATCCCCTCGTCTCAATCATTAATGTACAATGTAAACAGCTGGGGCCCCAGCACAGAACCTTGCAGTACCCCACTAGTCACTGCCTGCCATTCTGAAAAGTTCTGAATAGTTCTGAATAGGCAGATAATGTCAGCGCCCACCTCTAGATGCGGGACAATGCATTGGTATTGATACCTTTGTTTTCTGAAAACAATGAAATAAGGCTTATGATCTGTTTCCAGTTCAAACCGAAGACCAAACAGGTACTGATGCATCTTTTTAACCCCGTACACACTGTTACAAGGTGAGTCGATCTGGGGCCTTCCTTTCCCTGGTTGATCATCTCGGTGCAAATGCTGGTTTTGCGGAGTCATTTGTTGACCCTCGCTGGGCTGCTGTGCAGCTGGCCTTGCTGGGTTGCTGGGTATGGTGAGTTGTGCTGGGCTGCTGCAGGTGATGGTTCTGCTTCGTGGTCAACCGCTGGGTCGGTTGCCACTTGTGTGTGTGTTGGAGGGTCGAAAAAGGTAGAGTCTATTGTGGGTTATTCTGGATAGTCCGTAAATCTGAGTTTAGTTTGGTCCAAGTGTTTCCTGCAGGTGAGCCCATTTGAAAGTTTGACCAGAAATACCCTACTCCCCTCTTTGGCCACGACAGTGCCAGGAAGCCACTTGGGACCTTGTCCATAGTTCAACACAAATACAAGATCATTAATCTCGATTTCGCGTGACACATTTGCGCGATCATGATATGTATTCCGTTGAAGCTGCCTGCTCTCTACCTGTTCATGTAAATCAGGGTGGACTAACGGGAGCCTTGTCTTAAGTGCCCTTTTCATGAGCAGTTCAGTGGGGGGAAGTCCAGTGAGCGAGTAGGGTCTTGTGCGGTAACTAAGCAGGACTCGGGATAGGTGAGTCTGCAGTGAGCCTTCAGTTACCCTCTTCAAACTCTGTTTGATAGTTTGCACTGCTCGCTCTGCCTGACCATTGGACTCTGGTTTAAACGGGGCAGATATGACATATTTGATCCCATTGCGGGACATGTACTCTTTGAACTCGGCACTGGTGAAGCACGGCCCATTGTCACTCACAAGGACGTCAGGCAGGCCATGCGTGGCAAACATGGCCCGCAGGCTTTCAATGGTGGCAGCGGATGTGCTTGCCAACATTATCTCACATTCAATCCATTTAGAGTACGCATCTACAACCACAAGGAACATTTTAACCCAAACCGAGCCTGCATAGTCGACATGGATCCTAGACCACGGTTTGGAGGGCCAAGACCATAAACGTAGTGGCGTCGCCCTGGTGAACTGTGCTTAACTGTGAACATGTGTTACATTTGAACATGACACTAAGCTGCATGGCAGTGTGAGCTGCGAGGAGGATGCTAAGAGGCTGCAGGGTGACTTGGACAGGTTAGGTGAGTGGGCAAATGCATGGCAGATACAGTATAATGTGGATAAATGTGAGGTTATCCACTTTGGGGGCAAAAATACGAAGGCAGAATATTATCTGAATGGCAGCAGATTAGGAAAAGGGGAGGTGCAACGAGACCTGGGTGTCATGGTACATCAGTCATTGAAAGTTGGCATGCAGGTACAGCAGGCGGTGAAGAAGGTAAATGGTATGTTGGCCTTCATAGCTAGGGGATTTGCTTATAGGAGCAGGGAGTTGTACAGGGCCTTAGTGAGGCCTCACCTGGAATAGTCTGTTCAGTTTTGGTCTCCTAATCTGAGGAAGGACATTCTTGCTATTGAGGGAGTGCAGCGAAGGTTCACCAGACTGATTCCCGAGATGGCAGGACTGACATATGAGGAGAGACTGGATCGACTGGGCCTTTATTCACTGGAGTTTAGAAGGATGAGCGGGGATCTCATAGAAACATATAAAATTCTGACGGGATTGGACAGGTTAGATGCAGGAAGAATGTTCCCGATGTTGGGGAAGTCCAGAACCAGGGGACATAGGCTTAGGATAAGGGGTAAGCCATTTAGGACTGAGATGAGGAGAAACTTCTTCACTCAGAGAGTTGTTAACCTGTGGAATTCCCTGCCGCAGAGAATTGTTGATGCCAGTTCATTGGATATATTCAAGAGGGAGTTAGATATGGCCCTTACGGTATGGAGGGGTATGGAGAAAAAGCAGGACAGGGGTACTGAGGTGAATGATCAGCCATGATCTTATTGAATGGCGGTGCAGGCTCGACGGGCCGAATGGCCGACTCCTGCAACTATTTTCTATGTTTCTATGTGTCGAGAGATACAGTCAGTAACACAGGACGCTGGGGGAGAGGGGTTACTGAGTGACAGTGTGAGGGAGCTGGATTAACATCAGTGGAGATACAGTCAGTAACACAGGGTGCTGGGGGAGAGGGGTTACTGAGTGACAGTGTGAGGGAGCTGGATTAACATCAGTACAGATACAGTCAGTAACACAGGGTGCTGGGGGAGAGGGGTTACTGAGTGACAGTGTGAGGGAGCTGGATTAACATCAGTACAGATACAGTCAGTAACACAGGGTGCTGGGGGAGAGGGGTTACTGAGTGACAACTCCATCTGCAATCCGCCGGGACCGCTTCAGAATGCCGTGCTAGTCAGAGTAAGAATCGCAGGATAGCTCAGATGACTACGTGGCTTGAGGAGTGGTGCAGCAGGGAGGGATTCAAATTCCTGGGACATTGGAATCGGTTCTGGGGGAGGTGGGACCAGTACAAACCGAACGGTCTGCACCTGGGCAGGACCGGAACCAATGTCCTAGGGGGAGTGTTTGCTAGTGCTGTTGGGGAGGAGTTAAACTAATATGGCAGGGGGATGGGAACCTAGGCAGGGAGACAGAGGGAAGTAGAATGGGGGCAGAAGCAAAAGATAGAAAGAAGAAAAGTAAAAGTGGAGGGCAGAGAAACCTAAGGCAAAAATCAAAAAGGGCCACATTACACCAAAATTCTAAAGGGCAGAGTGTGTTAGAAAGACAAGCCTGAAGGCTCTGTGCCTCAATGCGAGGAGTATTCAGAATACGGTGGACAAATTAACTGCGCAGATAGCAGTTAACGGGTATGATGTAATTGGCATCACGGAGACATGGCTCCAGGGTGACCAAGGCTGGGAACTCAACATCCAGGGGTATGCAACATCTAGGAAGGATAGACAGAAAGGAAAAGGAGGCGGGGTGGCATTGCTGGTTAAAGAGGAAATTAATGCAATTGTAAGGAAGGAAATTAGCCTGGGTGATGTGGAATCGGTATGGGTGGAGCTACGGAATACCAAGGGGCAGAAAACGCTAGTGGGAGTTGTGTACAGACCACCAAACAGTAGTAGTAAGGTTGGGGATAGCATCAAACAAGAAATTAAGGATGCATGCAACAAAGGTACAGTAGTTATCATGGCTGACTTTAATCTACATATTGATTGGGCTAACCAAACTGGTAGCAATGCGGTGGAGGAGGATTTCCTGGAGTGTATTCGGGATGGTTTTCTAGACCAATATGTCAAGGAACCAACTAGGGAGCTGGCCATCCTAGACTGGGTGATGTGTAATGAGAAATGACTAATTAGCAATCTTGTTGTGTGAGGCTCCTTGGGGAAGAATGACCATAATATGGTAGAATTCTTTATTAAGATGGAGAGTGACACAGTTAATTCGGAAACTAGGGTCCTGAACTTAAGGAAAGGTAACTTCGACGGTATGAGGCGTGATATGGCTCGAATAGACTGGCGAATGATACTTAAAGGTTTGACGGTGGATAGGCAATGGCAAACATTTAAAGATCACATGGATGAACTTCAGCAATTGTACATCCCTGTCTGGAGTAAAAATAAAATGGGGAAGGTGGCTCAACCGTGGCTAACAAGGGAAATTAAGGAGAGTGTTAAATCCAAGGAAGAGGCATATAAATTGGCCAGAAAAAGCAGCATAGCTGAGGACTGGGAGAAATTTAGAATACAGCAGAGGAGGACAAAGTGTTTAATTAAGAGGGGGAAAATAGAGCACGAGAAGAAGCTTGCTGGGAACATAAAAACTGACTGCAAAAGCTTCTATAGATATGCGAAGAGAAAAAGATTAGTGAAGACAAACGTAGGTCCCTTGCAGTCGGATTCAGGTGAATTTATAATGGGGAACAAAGAAATGGCAGACCAGTTGAACAAATACTTTGGTTCTGTCTTCACGAAAGAAGACACAAATAACCTTACGGAAGTACTAGGGGACCGAGGGTCGAGTGAGAAGGAGGAACTGAAGGATATCCTTATTAGGCAGGAAATTGTGTTAGGAAATTTGATGGGATTGAAGGCCAATAAATCCCCGGGGCCTGATAGTCTGCATCCCAGAGTACTTAAGGAATTGGCCCGAGAAATAGTGGATGCATTGGTGATCATTTTCCAACAGTCTATTGACTCTGGATCAGTTCCTATGGACTGGAGGGTAGCTAATGTAACACCACTTTTGAAAAAGGGAGGGAGAGAGAAAGCAGGTAATTATTGACCGGTTAGCCTGACATCAGTAGTGGGTAAAATGTTGGAATCAATTATTAAGGATGAAATAGCAGCGCATTTGGAAAACAGTGACAGGATCGGTCCAAGTCAGCATGGATTTATGAAAGGGAAATCATGCTTGAGAAATCTTTTGAAATTTTTTGAGCCTGCACCACCATTCAATAAGATCATGGCTGATCATTCACCTCAGTACCCCTTTCCTGCTTTCTCTCCATACCCCTTGATCCCTTTCGCTGTAAGGACCATATCTAACTCCCTTTTGAATATATCCAATGAACTGGCATCAACAACTCTCTGCGGCAAAGAATTCCACAGGTTCACAACTCTGAGTGAAGAAGTTTCTCCTCATCTCGGTCCTAAATGGCTTACCCCTTATCCTCAGACTGTGTCCCCTGGTTCTGGACTTCCCCAACATCGGGAACATTCTTCCTGCATCTAACCTGTCCAAACCCATTAGAATTTTAAACGTTTCTATGAGATCCCCTCTCATTCTTCTGAACTCCAGTGAATATAAGTCCAGTTGATCCAGTCTTTCTTGATATAAATCATTAATATACATTGTAAAGAGCTGGGGTCCCAGCACTGAGCCCTGCGGCACTCCACTAGTCACTGCCTGGCATTCTGAAAGGACCCGTTTATCCCAACTCTCTGCTTCCTGTCTGCCAACCAGTTCTCTATCCACATCAGTACATTACCCCCAATACCATATGCTTTGATTTTGCACACCAATCTCTTGTGTGGGATGTTGTCAAAAGCCTTTTGAAAGTCTAAATACACCATATCAACCAATGCTCCCTTGTCTACTCTCCTCAAAAAACTCCAGAAGATCTGTCAAGCATGATTTCCCTTTCATAAATTCATGCTGCCTTGGACCGATCCTGTCACTGCTTTCCAAATGCGCTGCTATTTCATCTTTAATAATTAACTCCAACATTTTCCCCATTACCGATGTCAGGCTAACTGGTCTATAATTACCTGTTTTATCTCCCTCCTTTTTTAAACAGTGGTGCTCCATTAGCTACCCTCCAGTCCATTGGAACGGATCCAGAATCGATCAACTGCTGGAAAATGATCACCGATGCATCCACTATTTCTATGGCCACTTCCTTAAGTACTCTGGGATGCAGACTATCAGGCCCCGGGGATTTATCGGCCTTCAACCCCATCAATTTCACTAACACAATTTCCCGCTTTATAAGGATATCCTTCAGTTCCTCCTTCTCACTAGACCCTCAGTTCCCTCGTATTTCCGGAAGGTTATTTGTGTCTTCCTTCGTGAAAACAAAACCAAAGTATTTGTTTAACTGGTCCGCCATTTCTTTGTTCCCCATTATAAATTAATCTGAATCTGACTGCAAGGGACCTACGTTTGTTTTCACTAATCTTTTACTCTTCACATATCTATGGAAGCTTTTGCAGTCAGTTTTTATGTTCCCAGCATGCTTCCTCTCATACTCTATTTTCCCCCTCCTAATTAATTCCTTTGTCCTCCTCTGCTGTATTACAAATTTCTCCCAGTCCTCAGGTTTGCTGCTTTTTCTGGCCAATTTATATGCCTCTTCCTT
This sequence comes from Pristiophorus japonicus, assembly GCF_044704955.1. Classification (NCBI taxonomy): domain Eukaryota; kingdom Metazoa; phylum Chordata; class Chondrichthyes; family Pristiophoridae; genus Pristiophorus; species Pristiophorus japonicus. The sequence continues at coordinate 187,172,029 of NC_091989.1, forward strand.
GGATTTAACACTCTCCTTAATTTCCCTTGTCAGCCACGGTTGAGCCACCTTCCCCATTTTATTTTTACTCCAGACAGGGATGTAGAATTGTTGAAGTTCATCCATGTGCTCTTTAAATGGTTGCCATTGCCTATCCACCGTCAACCCTTTAGTATCACTCGCCAGTCTATTCTAGCCAATTCACGTCTCATACCATCAAAGTTACTTTTCCCCAAGTTCAGGACCCTAGTATCTGAGTTAACTGTGTCACTCTCCATCTCAAGAAAGAATTCTACCATATTATGGTCGCTCTTCCCCAAGGGGCCTCGCACAACAAGATTGCTGATTAGTCCTTTCTCATTACACATCACCCAGTCTAGGATGGCCAGCTCTCTAGTTGCTTCCTCGACATATTGGTCAAGAAAACCATCCCCAATACACTCCAGAAAATCCTCCTCCAATGCATTGCTACCAGTTTGGTTAGCCCAATATATATGTAGATTTAAGTCACCCATGATAACTGCTGTACCTTTATTGCACGCATCGCTAATTTCTTGTTTGATGCTGTCCCCAACCTCACTGCTACTGTTTGGTGGTCTGTACACCAGTCCCACGAGCGTTTTCTGCCCTTTGGTATACCGCAGCTCTACCCATACAGATTCCACATCATCCTTCCCTACTATTGCATTAATTTCCTCTTTAACCAGCAACGCCACCGCACCTCCTTTTCCTCGCTGTCTATCCTTCCTAAATGTTGAATATCCCTGGATGTTGAGATCCCAGCCTTGGTCACCCTGGACCCATGTCTCTGTGATGCCAATTACATCATATCCATTAACTGCTAACTGTGCAGTTAAATTCGTCCACCTTATTCCCAATACTCCTCACATTGAGGCACAGAGCCTTCAGGCTTGTCTTTTTACCACCCTTTGCCCCTTTAGGATTTTGCTGTAATGTGGCCATTTTGATTTTTGCCTTGGGTTTCTCTGCCCTCCACTTTTACTTTCCTTCTTTCTATCTTTTGCTTCTGCCCCCATTCTACTTCCCTCTGTCTCCCTGCATAGGTTCCCATCCCCCTGCCATATTAGTTTCACTCCTCCCCAACAGCACGAGCAAACACTCCCTCCAGGACATTGGTTCCGGTCCTGTCCAGGTGCAGACCATCCGGTTTGCACTGGTTCCACCCCGCCCAGAACTGGTTCCATTGTCCCAGGAATTTGAATCACTCCCTTCTGCACCACTCCTCAAGCCACGTATTCATCTGAGCTAACCTGCAATTACTGATAAAGAAAAGACTTCTCACCAATCACCAGCAAATCACTTACCCCCTTGGCTGTGACGTCACCTGTCAATTTCTTTCTACTTCTTTTTTGCCTTCTCTCCCTGCTGCAGCTGCACCGGCTGGGCCTCTGCAGGGCACTCCGACATCGCGAACTACCGCCTCTCCGACTGCCGCTGGGCCTCTATAGGGCACTCCGACATCGCGAACTCCCGCCTCTCCGACTGCCGCTGGTCCTTTATAGGGCACTCCGACATCGCGAACTCCCGCCTCTCCGACTGCCGCTGGTCCTTTATAGGGCACTCCAAAATTCCAGAACTCCGGTCTCTCCGACTGCCGCTGGGCCTTTATAGGGCACTCCGACATCGCGAACTCCCGCCTCTCCGACTGCCGCTGGGGCTTTATAGGGAACTCCGAAATTCCCGGACTCCCGCCTCTCCGACTGTTGCTGGGCGTTTTTAGGGCACTCCGACATTCCCGAACTCCTGCCTCTCCGACTGCCGCTGGGCCTTTATAGGGTACTCCGACATTCCCGAACTCCGGCCTCTCCGACTGCCCCGGGCCTTTACAGGGCACTCCGACATTCCCGAACTCCTGCCTCTCCGACTGCCGCTGGGCCTTTATAGGTCACTCTGATATTCCCGAACTTCCATCACTCCGACTGCCGCTGGGCCTTTATAGGGCACTCTGACATTCCCAAACTCCGGCCTCTTCGACTGCCCCGGGCCTTTACAGGGCACTCCGACATTCCCGAACTCCCACCACTCCGACTGCCGTTGGGCCTTTTTGGGCACTCCGACATTCCCGAACTCCCGTCTCTACGACTGCCGCTGGGCCTTTATAAGGCACTCCGACATTCCCGAACCCCCGCCTCTCCGACTGCCGCTGTGCCTTTATAGGGCACTTTGACATTCCCGAACTCCCATCTCTGCGACTGCCGCTGGGCCTTTATAGGGCTCTCCGACATTCCCGAACTCCTGCCTCTCCGACTGCCGCTGGGCCTTTATAGGGTACTCCGACATTCCCGAACTCCGGCCTCTCCGACTGCCCCGGGCCTTTACAGGGCACTCCGACATTCCCGAACTCCTGCCTCTCCGACTGCCGCTGGGCCTTTATAGGTCACTCTGATATTCCCGAACTTCCATCACTCCGACTGCCGCTGAGCCTTTATAGGGCACTCTGACATTCCCAAACTCCGGCCTCTTCAACTGCCCCGGGCCTTTACAGGGCACTCCGACATTCCCGAACTCCTGCCTCTCCGACTGACGCTGGGCCTTTATAGGGCACTCTGACATTCCCGAACTCCGGTCTCTCCGATTGATGCTGGGCCTTTATAGGGCACACCGACATTCCCGAACTACCACCTCTCCGACTGCCGTTGGGCCTTTTTGGGCACTCCGACATTCCCGAACTCCCGTCTCTACGACTGCCGCTGGGCCTTTATAAGGCACTCCGACATTCCCGAACCCCCGCCTCTCCGACTGCCGCTGGGCCTTTATAGGGCACTTTGACATTCCCGAACTCCCATCTCTGCGACTGCCGCTGGGCCTTTATAGGGCTCTCCGACATTCCCGAACTCCCGTCTCTCCGACTGTCGCTGGGCCTTTATAGGGCACTCCAACATTCGCGAACTCCGGCCTCTCTGACTGCCGCTGGGCCTCCATAGGGCTCCCGACATTCCCGAACTCCGGTCTCTCTGACTGACGCTGGGCCTTTATAGGGCACTCTGACATTCCCGAACTCCTACCTCATAGACTGCCGTTGAGGCTTTAAAGGGCACTCCAACATTCCCGAACTCTAATCTCTCCGACTGCCGCTGGGCCTTTATAGGGCACACCGACATTCCCGAACTCCGGTCTCTCCGACTGACGCTGGGCCTTTACAGGGCACTCCGACATTCCCGAACTCCGGTCTCTCCGACTGCCACTGGGCGGTTATAGGGCACTCCGACATTCCCGAACCCCCGCCTCTCCGACTGCCGATGGGCCTTTATAGGGCACTACGACATTCCCGAACTCCGGTCTCTCCGACTGCCGCTGGGCCTTTATAGGGAACTCCAACATTCCCGAACTCCGGCCTCTCTGACTGCCGATGGGCCTTCACCGGGCTCCCGACATTCCCGAACTCCGGTCTCTCTGACTGAGGCTGGGCCTTTATAGGGCACTCTGACATTCCCGAACTCCCGCCTCTCCGACTGCCGCTGGGCCTTTATAGGGCACTCCGACATTCCAAAACTCCGGCCTCTACGACTGCCGCTGGGCCTTTATAGGGCACTCCGACATTCCCGAACTCCGGTCTCTCCGACTGCCGCTGGGCGGTTATAGGGCACTCCGACATTCCCAAACCCCCGCTTCTCCGACTGCCGCTGGGCCTTTATAGGGCACTCCGACATTCGCGAACTCCGGTCTCTCCGACTGCCGCTGGGCCTTTATAGGGCACTCCGACATTCCTGAACTCCCGCCTCTCCGACTGCTGCTGGGCCTTTATAGGGCACTCCGTCATTCCCGAACTCCGGCCTCTCCGACTGCTGCTGTGCCTTTATAGGGCACTCCGACATTCCCGAACCCCGGCCTCTCCGACTGCCGCTGGGTCTTCATAGGGCACTCCGATATTCCCGAACTCCGGCCTCTCCTACTGTCGCTGGGCCTTTATAGGGCACTCTGACATTCCCGAACCCCCTGCCTCTCAAACTGTCGCGGGGCCTTTATAGGGCACTCCGACATTCCCGAACTCCCACCTCTCCGACTGCTGTTGGGACTTTATAGGGCACTCCGACATTCCCGAACTCCCGTCGCTCCGACTGCCGCTGGGCCTTTATAGGGCACTCCGACATTCCCGAACTCCGGTCTCTCCGACTGCCGCTGGGCCTTTATACGGCACTCCGACATTCCTGAACTCCCGTCTCTCCGACTGCCGCTGGGCCTTTATAGGGCACTCCGACATTCCCGAACTCCCGTCTCTCCGACTGCCGCTGGGGCTTTATAGGGCACTCCGACATTCCCGATCTCTGATCTCTCCGACTGCCGCTGGATCTTTATAGGGCACTCCGACATTCCCGAACTCCCGTCTCTCCGACTGCCGCTGGGCCTTTATAGGGCACTCCAACATTCCCGAACTCCTGCCTCTCCGACTGCCGCTGGGCCTTTATAGGGTACTCCGACATTCCCGAACTCCGGCCTCTCCGACTGCCCCGGGCCTTTACAGGGCACTCCGACATTCCCGAACTCCTGCCTCTCCGACTGCCGCTGGGCCTTTATAGGTCACTCTGATATTCCCGAACCCCCATCACTCCGACTGCCGCTGGGCCTTTATAGGGCACTCTGACATTCCCAAACTCCGGCCTCTTCGACTGCCCCGGGCCTTTACAGGGCACTCCGACATTCCCGAACTCCTGCCTCTCCGACTGCCGCTGGGCCTTTATAGGGCGCTCCGACATTCCCGAACTCCAGCCTCTCCGACTGCTGCTGTGCCTTTATAGGGCACTCCGACATTCCCGAACCCCGGCCTCTCCGACTGCCGCTGGGTCTTCATAGGGCACTCCGATATTCCCGAACTCCGGCCTCTCCTACTGCCGCTGGGCCTTTATAGGGCACTCTGACATTCCCGAACCCCCTGCCTCTCAAACTGTCGCGGGGCCTTTATAGGGCACTCCGACATTCCCGAACTCCCACCTCTCCGACTGCTGTTGGGACTTTATAGGGCACTCCGACATTCCCGAACTCCCGTCGCTCCGACTGCCGCTGGGTCTTTATAGGGCACTCCGACATTCCCGAACTCCGGTCTCTCCGACTGCCGCTGGGCCTTTATACGGCACTCCGACATTCCTGAACTCCCGTCTCTCCGACTGCCGCTGGGCCTTTATAGGGCACTCCGACATTCCCGAACTCCCGTCTCTCCGACTGCCGCTGGGGCTTTATAGGGCACTCCGACATTCCCGATCTCTGATCTCTCCGACTGCCGCTGGATCTTTATAGGGCACTCCGACATTCCCGAACTCCCGTCTCTCCGACTGCCGCTGGGCCTTTATAGGGCACTCCAACATTCCCGAACTCCTGCCTCTCCGACTGCCGCTGGGCCTTTATAGGGTACTCCGACATTCCCGAACTCCGGCCTCTCCGACTGCCCCGGGCCTTTACAGGGCACTCCGACATTCCCGAACTCCTGCCTCTCCGACTGCCGCTGGGCCTTTATAGGTCACTCTGATATTCCCGAACTCCCATCACTCCGACTGCCGCTGGGCCTTTATAGGGCACTCTGACATTCCAAAACTCCGGCCTCTACGACTGCCGCTGGGCCTTTATAGGGCACTCCGACATTCCCGAACTCCGGTCTCTCCGACTGCCGCTGGGCGGTTATAGGGCACTCCGACATTCCCAAACCCCCGCTTCTCCGACTGCCGCTGGGCCTTTATAGGGCACTCCGACATTCGCGAACTCCGGTCTCTCCGACTGCCGCTGGCCCTTTATAGGGCACTCCGATATTCCCGAACTCCGGCCTCTCCTACTGCCGCTGGGCCTTTATAGGGCACTCTGACATTCCCGAACCCCCTGCCTCTCAAACTGTCGCGGGGCCTTTATAGGGCACTCCGACATTCCCGAACTCCCACCTCTCCGACTGCTGTTGGGACTTTATAGGGCACTCCGACATTCCCGAACTCCCGTCGCTCCGACTGCCGCTGGGTCTTTATAGGGCACTCCGACATTCCCGAACTCCGGTCTCTCCGACTGCCGCTGGGCCTTTATACGGCACTCCGACATTCCTGAACTCCCGTCTCTCCGACTGCCGCTGGGCCTTTATAGGGCACTCCGACATTCCCGAACTCCCGTCTCTCCGACTGCCGCTGGGGCTTTATAGGGCACTCCGACATTCCCGATCTCTGATCTCTCCGACTGCCGCTGGATCTTTATAGGGCACTCCGACATTCCCGAACTCCCGTCTCTCCGACTGCCGCTGGGCCTTTATAGGGCACTCCAACATTCCCGAACTCCTGCCTCTCCGACTGCCGCTGGGCCTTTATAGGGCACTCTGACATTCCCGAACTCCCGCCTCTCCGACTGCCGCTGGGCCTTTATAGGGCACTCCGACATTCCAAAACTCCGGCCTCTACGACTGCCGCTGGGCCTTTATAGGGCACTCCGACATTCCCGAACTCCGGTCTCTCCGACTGCCGCTGGGCGGTTATAGGGCACTCCGACATTCCCAAACCCCCGCTTCTCCGACTGCCGCTGGGCCTTTATAGGGCACTCCGACATTCGCGAACTCCGGTCTCTCCGACTGCCGCTGGGCCTTTATAGGGCACTCCGACATTCCTGAACTCCCGCCTCTCCGACTGCTGCTGGGCCTTTATAGGGCACTCCGTCATTCCCGAACTCCGGCCTCTCCGACTGCTGCTGTGCCTTTATAGGGCACTCCGACATTCCCGAACCCCGGCCTCTCCGACTGCCGCTGGGTCTTCATAGGGCACTCCGATATTCCCGAACTCCGGCCTCTCCTACTGTCGCTGGGCCTTTATAGGGCACTCTGACATTCCCGAACCCCCTGCCTCTCAAACTGTCGCGGGGCCTTTATAGGGCACTCCGACATTCCCGAACTCCCACCTCTCCGACTGCTGTTGGGACTTTATAGGGCACTCCGACATTCCCGAACTCCCGTCGCTCCGACTGCCGCTGGGCCTTTATAGGGCACTCCGACATTCCCAAACTCCGGTCTCTCCGACTGCCGCTGGGCCTTTATACGGCACTCCGACATTCCTGAACTCCCACCTCTCCGACTGCTGTTGGGACTTTATAGGGCACTCCGACATTCCCGAACTCCCGTCGCTCCGACTGCCGCTGGGTCTTTATAGGGCACTCCGACATTCCCGAACTCCTGCCTCTCCGACTGCCGCTGGGCCTTTATAGGTCACTCTGATATTCCCGAACTCCCATCACTCCGACTGCCGCTGGGCCTTTATAGGGCACTCTGACATTCCCAAACTCCGGCCTCTTCGACTGCCCCGGGCCTTTACAGGGCACTCCGACATTCCCGAACTCCTGCCTCTCCGACTGCCGCTGGGCCTTTATAGGGCACTCTGACATTCCCGAACTCCGGTCTCTCCGACTGATGCTGGGCCTTTATAGGGCACACCGACATTCCCGAACTTCCACCTCTCCGATTGCCGTTGGGCCTTTTTGGGCACTACGACATTCCCGAACTCCCGTCTCTACGACTGCCGCTGCGCCTTTATAAGGCACTCCGACATTCCCGAACCCCCGCCTCTCCGACTGCCGCTGGGCCTTTATAGGGCTCTCCGACATTCCCGAACTCCCGTCTCTCCGACTGTCGCTGGGCCTTTATAGGGCACTCCAACATTCGCGAACTCCGGCCTCTCTGACTGCCGCTGGGCCTTCATAGGGCTCCCGACATTCCCGAACTCCGGTCTCTCTGACTGACGCTGGGCCTTTACAGGGCACTCCGACATTCCCGAAATCCGGTCTCTCCGACTGCCACTGGGCGGTTATAGGGTACTCCGACATTCCCGAATCCCCGCCTCTCCGACTGCCGATGGGCCTTTATAGGGCACTACGACATTCCCGAACTCCGGTCTCTCCGACTGCCGCTGGGCCTTTATAGGGAACTCCAACAATCCCGAACTCCGGCCTCTCTGACTGCCGCTGGGCCTTCATAGGGCTCCCGACATTCCCGAACTCCGGTCTCTCTGACTGAGGCTGGGCCTTTATAGGGCACTCTGACATTCCCGAACTCCCGTCTCTCCGACTGCCGCTGGGCCTTTATAGGGCACTCCGACATTCGCGAACTCCGGTCTCTCCGACTGCCGCTGGGGCTTTATAGGGCACTCCGACATTCCCGATCTCTGATCTCTCCGACTGCCGCTGGATCTTTATAGGGCACTCCGACATTCCCGAACTCCCGTCTCTCCGACTGCCGCTGGGCCTTTATAGGGCACTCCAACATTCCCGAACTCCTGCCTCTCCGACTGCCGCTGGGCCTTTATAGGGTACGCCGACATTCCCGAACTCCGGCCTCTCCGACTGCCCCGGGCCTTTACAGGGCACTCCGACATTCCCGAACTCCTGCCTCTCCGACTGCCGCTGGGCCTTTATAGGTCACTCTGATATTCCCGAACTCCCATCACTCCGACTGCCGCTGGGCCTTTATAGGGCACTCTGACATTCCCAAACTCCGGCCTCTTCGACTGCCCCGGGCCTTTACAGGGCACTCCGACATTCCCGAACTCCTGCCTCTCCGACTGCCGCTGGGCCTTTATAGGGCGCTCCGACATTCCCGAACTCCAGCCTCTCCGACTGCTGCTGTGCCTTTATAGGGCACTCCGACATTCCCGAACCCCGGCCTCTCCGACTGCCGCTGGGTCTTCATAGGGCACTCCGATATTCCCGAACTCCGGCCTCTCCTACTGCCGCTGGGCCTTTATAGGGCACTCTGACATTCCCGAACCCCCTGCCTCTCAAACTGTCGCGGGGCCTTTATAGGGCACTCCGACATTCCCGAACTCCCACCTCTCCGACTGCTGTTGGGACTTTATAGGGCACTCCGACATTCCCGAACTCCCGTCACTCCGACTGCCGCTGGGTCTTTATAGGGCACTCCGACATTCCCGAACTCCGGTCTCTCCGACTGCCGCTGGGCCTTTATACGGCACTCCGACATTCCTGAACTCCCATCTCTCCGACTGCCGCTGGGCCTTTATAGGGCACTCCGACATTCCCGAACTCCCGTCTCTCCGACTGCCGCTGGGGCTTTATAGGGCACTCCGACATTCCCGATCTCTGATCTCTCCGACTGCCGCTGGATCTTTATAGGGCACTCCGACATTCCCGAACTCCCGTCTCTCCGACTGCCGCTGGGCCTTTATAGGGCACTCCAACATTCCCGAACTCCTGCCTCTCCGACTGCCGCTGGGCCTTTATAGGGTACTCCGACATTCCCGAACTCCGGCCTCTCCGACTGCCCCGGGCCTTTACAGGGCACTCCGACATTCCCGAACTCCTGCCTCTCCGACTGCCGCTGGGCCTTTATAGGTCACTCTGATATTCCCGAACTCCCATCACTCCGACTGCCGCTGGGCCTTTATAGGGCACTCTGACATTCCCAAACTCCGGCCTCTTCGACTGCCCCGGGCCTTTACAGGGCACTCCGACATTCCCGAACTCCTGCCTCTCCGACTGCCGCTGGGCCTTTATAGGGCACTCTGACATTCCCGAACTCCGGTCTCTCCGACTGATGCTGGGCCTTTATAGGGCACACCGACATTCCCGAACTTCCACCTCTCCGATTGCCGTTGGGCCTTTTTGGGCACGACGACATTCTCGAACTCCCGTCTCTACGACTGCCGCTGCGCCTTTATAAGGCACTCCGACATTCCCGAATCCCCGCCTCTCCGACTGCCGCTGGGCCTTTATAGGGCTCTCCGACATTCCCGAACTCCCGTCTCTCCGACTGTCGCTGGGCCTTTATAGGGCACTCCAACATTCGCGAACTCCGGCCTCTCTGACTGCCGCTGGGCCTTCATAGGGCTCCCGACATTCCCGAACTCCGGTCTCTCTGACTGACGCTGGGCCTTTACAGGGCACTCCGACATTCCCGAAATCCGGTCTCTCCGACTGCCACTGGGCGGTTATAGGGTACTCCGACATTCCCGAATCCCCGCCTCTCCGACTGCCGATGGGCCTTTATAGGGCACTACGACATTCCCGAACTCCGGTCTCTCCGACTGCCGCTGGGCCTTTATAGGGAACTCCAACAATCCCGAACTCCGGCCTCTCTGACTGCCGCTGGGCCTTCATAGGGCTCCCGACATTCCCGAACTCCGGTCTCTCTGACTGACGCTGGGCCTTTACAGGGCACTCCGACATTCCCGAAATCCGGTCTCTCCGACTGCCACTGGGCGGTTATAGGGTACTCTGACATTCCCGAATCCCCGCCTCTCCGACTGCCGATGGGCCTTTATAGGGCACTACGACATTCCCGAACTCCGGTCTCTCCGACTGCCGCTGGGCCTTTATAGGGAACTCCAACAATCCCGAACTCCGGCCTCTCTGACTGCCGCTGGGCCTTCATAGGGCTCCCGACATTCCCGAACTCCGGTCTCTCTGACTGAGGCTGGGCCTTTATAGGGCACTCTGACATTCCCGAACTCCCGCCTCTCCGACTGCCGCTGGGCCTTTATAGGGCACTCCGACATTCCCGAACTCCCGTCGCTCCGACTGCCGCTGGGCCTTTATAGGGCACTCCGACATTCCCGAACTCCGGTCTCTCCGACTGCCGCTGGGCCTTTATACGGCACTCCGACATTCCTGAACTCCCGTCTCTCCGACTGCCGCTGGGCCTTTATAGGGCACTCCGACATTCCCGAACTCCCGTCTCTCCGACTGCCGCTGGGGCTTTATAGGGCACTCCGACATTCCCGATCTCTGATCTCTCCGACTGCCGCTGGATCTTTATAGGGCACTCCGACATTCCCGAACTCCCGTCTCTCCGACTGCCGCTGGGCCTTTATAGGGCACTCCAACATTCCCGAACTCCTGCCTCTCCGACTGCCGCTGGGCCTTTATAGGGTACGCCGACATTCCCGAACTCCGGCCTCTCCGACTGCCCCGGGCCTTTACAGGGCACTCCGACATTCCCGAACTCCTGCCTCTCCGACTGCCGCTGGGCCTTTATAGGTCACTCTGATATTCCCGAACTCCCATCACTCCGACTGCCGCTGGGCCTTTATAGGGCACTCTGACATTCCCAAACTCCGGCCTCTTCGACTGCCCCGGGCCTTTACAGGGCACTCCGACATTCCCGAACTCCTGCCTCTCCGACTGCCGCTGGGCCTTTATAGGGCGCTCCGACATTCCCGAACTCCAGCCTCTCCGACTGCTGCTGTGCCTTTATAGGGCACTCCGACATTCCCGAACCCCGGCCTCTCCGACTGCCGCTGGGTCTTCATAGGGCACTCCGATATTCCCGAACTCCGGCCTCTCCTACTGCCGCTGGGCCTTTATAGGGCACTCTGACATTCCCGAACCCCCTGCCTCTCAAACTGTCGCGGGGCCTTTATAGGGCACTCCGACATTCCCGAACTCCCACCTCTCCGACTGCTGTTGGGACTTTATAGGGCACTCCGACATTCCCGAACTCCCGTTGCTCCGACTGCCGCTGGGTCTTTATAGGGCACTCCGACATTCCCGAACTCCGGTCTCTCCGACTGCCGCTGGGCCTTTATACGGCACTCCGACATTCCTGAACTCCCATCTCTCCGACTGCCGCTGGGCCTTTATAGGGCACTCCGACATTCCCGAACTCCCGTCTCTCCGACTGCCGCTGGGGCTTTATAGGGCACTCCGACATTCCCGATCTCTGATCTCTCCGACTGCCGCTGGATCTTTATAGGGCACTCCGACATTCCCGAACTCCCGTCTCTCCGACTGCCGCTGGGCCTTTATAGGGCACTCCAACATTCCCGAACTCCTGCCTCTCCGACTGCCGCTGGGCCTTTATAGGGTACTCCGACATTCCCGAACTCCGGCCTCTCCGACTGCCCCGGGCCTTTACAGGGCACTCCGACATTCCCGAACTCCTGCCTCTCCGACTGCCGCTGGGCCTTTATAGGTCACTCTGATATTCCCGAACTCCCATCACTCCGACTGCCGCTGGGCCTTTATAGGGCACTCTGACATTCCCAAACTCCGGCCTCTTCGACTGCCCCGGGCCTTTACAGGGCACTCCGACATTCCCGAACTCCTGCCTCTCCGACTGCCGCTGGGCCTTTATAGGGCACTCTGACATTCCCGAACTCCGGTCTCTCCGACTGATGCTGGGCCTTTATAGGGCACACCGACATTCCCGAACTTCCACCTCTCCGATTGCCGTTGGGCCTTTTTGGGCACTACGACATTCTCGAACTCCCGTCTCTACGACTGCCGCTGCGCCTTTATAAGGCACTCCGACATTCCCGAACCCCCGCCTCTCCGACTGCCGCTGGGCCTTTATAGGGCTCTCCGACATTCCCGAACTCCCGTCTCTCCGACTGTCGCTGGGCCTTTATAGGGCACTCCAACATTCGCGAACTCCGGCCTCTCTGACTGCCGCTGGGCCTTCATAGGGCTCCCGACATTCCCGAACTCCGGTCTCTCTGACTGACGCTGGGCCTTTACAGGGCACTCCGACATTCCCGAAATCCGGTCTCTCCGACTGCCACTGGGCGGTTATAGGGTACTCCGACATTCCCGAATCCCCGCCTCTCCGACTGCCGATGGGCCTTTATAGGGCACTACGACATTCCCGAACTCCGGTCTCTCCGACTGCCGCTGGGCCTTTATAGGGAACTCCAACAATCCCGAACTCCGGCCTCTCTGACTGCCGCTGGGCCTTCATAGGGCTCCCGACATTCCCGAACTCCGGTCTCTCTGACTGAGGCTGGGCCTTTATAGGGCACTCTGACATTCCCGAACTCCCGCCTCTCCGACTGCCGCTGGGCCTTTATAGGGCACTCCGACATTTCAAAACTCCGGCCTCTACGACTACCGCTGGGCCTTTATAGGGCACTCCGACATTCCCGAACTCCGGCCTCTCCGACTGCCGCTGGGCGGTTATAGGGCACTCCGACATTCCCGAACCCCCGTTTCTCCGACTGCCGCTGGGCCTTTATAGTGCACTCCGACATTCGCGAACTCCGGTCTCTCCGACTGCCGCTGGGCCTTTATAGGGCACTCCGACATTCCTGAACTCCCGCCTCTCCGACTGCTGCTGGGCCTTTATAGGGCACTCCGTCATTCCCGAACTCCGGCCTCTCCGACTGCTGCTGTGCCTTTATAGGGCACTCTGACATTCCCGAACTCCGGCCTCTCCTACTGCCGCTGGGCCTTTATAGGGCACTCTGACATTCCCGAACCCCCTGCCTCTCAAACTGTCGCGGGGCCTTTATAGGGCACTCCGACATTCCCGAACTCCCAACTCTCCGACTGCTGTTGGGACTTTATAGGGCACTCCGACATTCCCGCACTCCCGTCGCTCCGACTGCCGCTGGGCCTTTATAGGGCACTCCGACATTCCCGAACTCCGGTCTCTCCGACTGCCGCTGGGCCTTTATACGGCACTCCGACATTCCTGAACTCCCGTCTCTCCGACTGCCGCTGGGCCTTTATAGGGCACTCCGACATTCCCGAACTCCCGTCTCTCCGACTGCCGCTGGGGCTTTATAGGGCACTCCGACATTCCCGATCTCTGATCTCTCCGACTGCCGCTGGATCTTTATAGGGCACTCCGACATTCCCGAACTCCCGTCTCTCCGACTGCCGCTGGGCCATTATAGGGCACTCCAACATTCCCGAACTCTGATCTCTCTGAATGCCGCTGGGCCTTTATAGGGCACTCCGACATTCCCGACCTCCCACCTCTACAACTGCCGCTGGGCCTTTCATGGGCACACCGACATTCCCGAACTCCGATCTCTCCGACTGACGCTGGGCCTTTATAGGGCACTCCGACATTCCCGAACTCCGGTCTCTCCGACTGCCGTTGGGCCTTTATAGGTCACTCCGACATTCCCGAACTCCGGCCTCTCTGACTGCCGCTGGGCCTTCATAGCGCTCCCGACATTCCCGAAGTCCTGTCTCTCTGACTGACGCTGGGCCTTTATAGGGCACTCTGACATTCCCGAACTCCCACCTCTCCGACTGCCATTGGGCCTTTATAGGGCGCTCCAACATTCCTGAACTCCGGTCTCTCCGACTGCCCCTGGGTCTTTATAGGGCACTCTGACATTCCCGAACTCCCACCTCTCCGACTGACGCTGGGCCTTTATAGGGCACTCCGACATCCCCAAAATCCGGTCTCTCCGCCTGCCGCTGGTCCTTGAAAGGGCACTCCGACATTCCCGAACTCCCGCCTCTCTGACTGCCGCTGGGTCTTTAAAGGGCACTCCGACATTCCCGAACTCCGGCCTCTCCGACTGCCGCTGGGCCTTTATAGGGCACTCCGATATTCCCGAACCCCTGCCTCTCCGACTGCCGCTGGGCCTTTATAGGGCACTCTGACATTCCCGAACTCCCGTCTCTGCGACTGCCGCTGGGCCTTTATAGGGCTCTCCGACATTCCCGAACTCCCGTCTCTCCGACTGCCGCTGGGCCTTTATAGGGAACTCCAACATTCCCGAACTCCGGCCTCTCTGACTGCCGCTGGCCTTCATAGGGCTCCCGACATTCCCGAACTCCGGTCTCTCTGACTGACGCCGGGCCTTTATAGGGCACTCTGACATTCCCGAACTCCCACCTCTCCGAGTGCCGTTGGGCCTTTATAGGGCACTCCAACATTCCCGAACTCTGATCTCTCCGACTGCCGCTGGGCCTTTATTGGGCACTCCAACATTCCCGAACTCCGGTCTCTCCGACTGCCGCTGGGCCTTTATAGGGCACTCCGACATTCCCGAACTCCGGTCGCTCCAACTGCCGCTGGGCGGTTATAGGGCACTCCGACATTCCCGAACCCCCGCCTCTCCAACTGCCGCTGGGCCTTTATAGGGCACTCTGACATTCCCGAACTCCGGCCTCTCTGACTGCCGCTGGGCCTTCATCGGGCTCCCGACATTCCCGAACTCCGGTCTCTCTGACTGACGCTGGGCCTTTATAGGGCACTCTGACATTCCAGATCTCCCGCCTCTCCGAATGCCGCTGGGCCTTTATAGGGCACACCGACATTCCCAAACTCCGGCCTCTCCGACTGCCACTGGGCCTTTATAGTGCACTCCGACATTCCCGAACTCCGGTCTCTCCGACTGCCGCTGGGGGGTTATAGGGCACTCCAACATTCCCGAACTCCTGCCTCTCCGACTGCCGCTGGGCCTTTATAGGGTACTCCGACATTCCCGAACTCCGGCCTCTCCGACTGCCCCGGGCCTTTACAGGGCACTCCGACATTCCCGAACTCCTGCCTCTCCGACTGCCGCTGGGCCTTTATAGGTCACTCTGATATTCCCGAACTCCCATCACTCCGACTGCCGCTGGGCCTTTATAGGGCACTCTGACATTCCCAAACTCCGGCCTCTTCGACTGCCCCGGGCCTTTACAGGGCACTCCGACATTCCCGAACTCCTGCCTCTCCGACTGCCGCTGGGCCTTTATAGGGCGCTCCGACATTCCCGAACTCCGGCCTCTCCGACTGCTGCTGTGCCTTTATAGGGCACTCCGACATTCCCGAACCCCGGCCTCTCCGACTGCCGCTGGGTCTTCATAGGGCACTCCGATATTCCCGAACTCCGGCCTCTCCTACTGCCGCTGGGCCTTTATAGGGCACTCTGACATTCCCGAACCCCCTGCCTCTCAAACTGTCGCGGGGCCTTTATAGGGCACTCCGACATTCACGAACTCCCACCTCTCCGACTGCTGTTGGGACTTTATAGGGCACTCCGACATTCCCGAACTCCCGTCGCTCCGACTGCCGCTGGGCCTTTATAGGGCACTCCGACATTCCCGAACTCCGGTCTCTCCGACTGCCGCTGGGCCTTTATACGGCACTCCGACATTCCTGAACTCCCGTCTCTCCGACTGCCGCTGGGCCTTTATAGGGCACTCCGACATTCCCGAACTCCCGTCTCTCCGACTGCCGCTGGGGCTTTATAGGGCACTCCGACATTCCCGATCTCTGATCTCTCCGACTGCCGCTGGATCTTTATAGGGCACTCCGACATTCCCGAACTCCCGTCTCTCCGACTGCCGCTGGGCCTTTATAGGGCACTCCAACATTCCCGAACTCCTGCCTCTCCGACTGCCGCTGGGCCTTTATAGGGTACTCCGACATTCCCGAACTCCGGCCTCTCCGACTGCCCCGGGCCTTTACAGGGCACTCCGACATTCCCGAACTCCTGCCTCTCCGACTGCCGCTGGGCTTTTATAGGTCACTCTGATATTCCCGAACTCCCATCACTCCGACTGCCGCTGGGCCTTTATAGGGCACTCTGACATTCCCAAACTCCGGCCTCTTCGACTGCCCCGGGCCTTTACAGGGCACTCCGACATTCCCGAACTCCTGCCTCTCCGACTGCCGCTGGGCCTTTATAGGGCACTCCGACATTTCAAAACTCCGGCCTCTACGACTACCGCTGGGCCTTTATAGGGCACTCCGACATTCCCGAACTCCGGCCTCTCCGACTGCCGCTGGGCGGTTATAGGGCACTCCGACATTCCCGAACCCCCGTTTCTCCGACTGCCGCTGGGCCTTTATAGTGCACTCCGACATTCGCGAACTCCGGTCTCTCCGACTGCCGCTGGGCCTTTATAGGGCACTCCGACATTCCTGAACTCCCGCCTCTCCGACTGCTGCTGGGCCTTTATAGGGCACTCCGTCATTCCCGAACTCCGGCCTCTCCGACTGCTGCTGTGCCTTTATAGGGCACTCTGACATTCCCGAACTCCGGCCTCTCCTACTGCCGCTGGGCCTTTATAGGGCACTCTGACATTCCCGAACCCCCTGCCTCTCAAACTGTCGCGGGGCCTTTATAGGGCACTCCGACATTCCCGAACTCCCAACTCTCCGACTGCTGTTGGGACTTTATAGGGCACTCCGACATTCCCGCACTCCCGTCGCTCCGACTGCCGCTGGGCCTTTATAGGGCACTCCGACATTCCCGAACTCCGGTCTCTCCGACTGCCGCTGGGCCTTTATACGGCACTCCGACATTCCTGAACTCCCGTCTCTCCGACTGCCGCTGGGCCTTTATAGGGCACTCCGACATTCCCGAACTCCCGTCTCTCCGACTGCCGCTGGGGCTTTATAGGGCACTCCGACATTCCCGATCTCTGATCTCTCCGACTGCCGCTGGATCTTTATAGGGCACTCCGACATTCCCGAACTCCCGTCTCTCCGACTGCCGCTGGGCCATTATAGGGCACTCCAACATTCCCGAACTCTGATCTCTCTGAATGCCGCTGGGCCTTTATAGGGCACTCCGACATTCCCGACCTCCCACCTCTACAACTGCCGCTGGGCCTTTCATGGGCACACCGACATTCCCGAACTCCGATCTCTCCGACTGACGCTGGGCCTTTATAGGGCACTCCGACATTCCCGAACTCCGGTCTCTCCGACTGCCGTTGGGCCTTTATAGGTCACTCCGACATTCCCGAACTCCGGCCTCTCTGACTGCCGCTGGGCCTTCATAGCGCTCCCGACATTCCCGAAGTCCTGTCTCTCTGACTGACGCTGGGCCTTTATAGGGCACTCTGACATTCCCGAACTCCCACCTCTCCGACTGCCATTGGGCCTTTATAGGGCGCTCCAACATTCCTGAACTCCGGTCTCTCCGACTGCCCCTGGGTCTTTATAGGGCACTCTGACATTCCCGAACTCCCACCTCTCCGACTGACGCTGGGCCTTTATAGGGCACTCCGACATCCCCAAAATCCGGTCTCTCCGCCTGCCGCTGGTCCTTGAAAGGGCACTCCGACATTCCCGAACTCCCGCCTCTCTGACTGCCGCTGGGTCTTTAAAGGGCACTCCGACATTCCCGAACTCCGGCCTCTCCGACTGCCGCTGGGCCTTTATAGGGCACTCCGATATTCCCGAACCCCTGCCTCTCCGACTGCCGCTGGGCCTTTATAGGGCACTCTGACATTCCCGAACTCCCGTCTCTGCGACTGCCGCTGGGCCTTTATAGGGCTCTCCGACATTCCCGAACTCCCGTCTCTCCGACTGCCGCTGGGCCTTTATAGGGAACTCCAACATTCCCGAACTCCGGCCTCTCTGACTGCCGCTGGCCTTCATAGGGCTCCCGACATTCCCGAACTCCGGTCTCTCTGACTGACGCCGGGCCTTTATAGGGCACTCTGACATTCCCGAACTCCCACCTCTCCGAGTGCCGTTGGGCCTTTATAGGGCACTCCAACATTCCCGAACTCTGATCTCTCCGACTGCCGCTGGGCCTTTATTGGGCACTCCAACATTCCCGAACTCCGGTCTCTCCGACTGCCGCTGGGCCTTTATAGGGCACTCCGACATTCCCGAACTCCGGTCGCTCCAACTGCCGCTGGGCGGTTATAGGGCACTCCGACATTCCCGAACCCCCGCCTCTCCAACTGCCGCTGGGCCTTTATAGGGCACTCTGACATTCCCGAACTCCGGCCTCTCTGACTGCCGCTGGGCCTTCATCGGGCTCCCGACATTCCCGAACTCCGGTCTCTCTGACTGACGCTGGGCCTTTATAGGGCACTCTGACATTCCAGATCTCCCGCCTCTCCGAATGCCGCTGGGCCTTTATAGGGCACACCGACATTCCCAAACTCCGGCCTCTCCGACTGCCACTGGGCCTTTATAGTGCACTCCGACATTCCCGAACTCCGGTCTCTCCGACTGCCGCTGGGGGGTTATAGGGCACTCCAACATTCCCGAACTCCTGCCTCTCCGACTGCCGCTGGGCCTTTATAGGGTACTCCGACATTCCCGAACTCCGGCCTCTCCGACTGCCCCGGGCCTTTACAGGGCACTCCGACATTCCCGAACTCCTGCCTCTCCGACTGCCGCTGGGCCTTTATAGGTCACTCTGATATTCCCGAACTCCCATCACTCCGACTGCCGCTGGGCCTTTATAGGGCACTCTGACATTCCCAAACTCCGGCCTCTTCGACTGCCCCGGGCCTTTACAGGGCACTCCGACATTCCCGAACTCCTGCCTCTCCGACTGCCGCTGGGCCTTTATAGGGCGCTCCGACATTCCCGAACTCCGGCCTCTCCGACTGCTGCTGTGCCTTTATAGGGCACTCCGACATTCCCGAACCCCGGCCTCTCCGACTGCCGCTGGGTCTTCATAGGGCACTCCGATATTCCCGAACTCCGGCCTCTCCTACTGCCGCTGGGCCTTTATAGGGCACTCTGACATTCCCGAACCCCCTGCCTCTCAAACTGTCGCGGGGCCTTTATAGGGCACTCCGACATTCACGAACTCCCACCTCTCCGACTGCTGTTGGGACTTTATAGGGCACTCCGACATTCCCGAACTCCCGTCGCTCCGACTGCCGCTGGGCCTTTATAGGGCACTCCGACATTCCCGAACTCCGGTCTCTCCGACTGCCGCTGGGCCTTTATACGGCACTCCGACATTCCTGAACTCCCGTCTCTCCGACTGCCGCTGGGCCTTTATAGGGCACTCCGACATTCCCGAACTCCCGTCTCTCCGACTGCCGCTGGGGCTTTATAGGGCACTCCGACATTCCCGATCTCTGATCTCTCCGACTGCCGCTGGATCTTTATAGGGCACTCCGACATTCCCGAACTCCCGTCTCTCCGACTGCCGCTGGGCCTTTATAGGGCACTCCAACATTCCCGAACTCCTGCCTCTCCGACTGCCGCTGGGCCTTTATAGGGTACTCCGACATTCCCGAACTCCGGCCTCTCCGACTGCCCCGGGCCTTTACAGGGCACTCCGACATTCCCGAACTCCTGCCTCTCCGACTGCCGCTGGGCTTTTATAGGTCACTCTGATATTCCCGAACTCCCATCACTCCGACTGCCGCTGGGCCTTTATAGGGCACTCTGACATTCCCAAACTCCGGCCTCTTCGACTGCCCCGGGCCTTTACAGGGCACTCCGACATTCCCGAACTCCTGCCTCTCCGACTGCCGCTGGGCCTTTATAGGGCACTCCGACATTCTCGAACTCCGGTCTCTCTGACTGACGCTGGGCCTTTATAGGGCACTCTGACATTCCCGAACTCCGGTCTCTCCGACTGATGCTGGGCCTTTATAGGGCACACCGACATTCCCGAACTTCCACCTCTCCGATTGCCGTTGGGCCTTTTTGGGCACTACGACATTCCCGAACTCCCGCCTCTACGACTGCCGCTGCGCCTTTATAAGGCACTCCGACATTCCCGAACCCCCGCCTCTCCGACTGCCGCTGGGCCTTTATAGGGCTCTCCGACATTCCCGAACTCCCGTCTCTCCGACTGTCGCTGGGCCTTTATAGGGCACTCCAACATTCGCGAACTCCGGCCTCTCTGACTGCCGCTGGGCCTTCATAGGGCTCCCGACATTCCCGAACTCCGGTCTCTCTGACTGACGCTGGGCCTTTATAGGGCACTCTGACATTCCCGAACTCCTACCTCATAGACTGCCATTGAGCCTTTATAGGGCACTCCGACATTCCCGAACTCCGGTCTCTCCGACTGACGCTGGGCCTTTACAGGGCACTCCGACATTCCCGAACTCCGGTCTCTCCGACTGCCACTGGGCGGTTATAGGGCACTCCGACATTCCCGAATCCCCGCCTCTCCGACTGCCGATGGGCCTTTATAGGGCACTACGACATTCCCGAACTCCGGTCTCTCCGACTGCCGCTGGGCCTTTATAGGGAACTCCAACATTCCCGAACTCCGGCCTCTCTGACTGCCGCTGGGCCTTCATAGGGCTCCCGACATTCCCGAACTCCGGTCTCTCTGACTGAGGCTGGGCCTTTATAGGGCACTCTGACATTCCCGAACTCCCGCCTCTCCGACTGCCGCTGGGCCTTTATAGGGCACTCCGACATTTCAAAACTCCGGCCTCTACGACTACCGCTGGGCCTTTATAGGGCACTCCGACATTCCCGAACTCCGGCCTCTCCGACTGCCGCTGGGCGGTTATAGGGCACTCCGACATTCCCGAACCCCCGTTTCTCCGACTGCCGCTGGGCCTTTATAGTGCACTCCGACATTCGCGAACTCCGGTCTCTCCGACTGCCGCTGGGCCTTTATAGGGCACTCCGACATTCCTGAACTCCCGCCTCTCCGACTGCTGCTGGGCCTTTATAGGGCACTCCGTCATTCCCGAACTCCGGCCTCTCCGACTGCTGCTGTGCCTTTATAGGGCACTCCGACATTCCCGAACCCCGGCCTCTCCGACTGCCGCTGGGTCTTCATAGGGCACTCCGATATTCCCGAACTCCGGCCTCTCCTACTGCCGCTGGGCCTTTATAGGGCACTCTGACATTCCCGAACCCCCTGCCTCTCAAACTGTCGCGGGGCCTTTATAGGGCACTCCGACATTCCCGAACTCCCAACTCTCCGACTGCTGTTGGGACTTTATAGGGCACTCCGACATTCCCGCACTCCCGTCGCTCCGACTGCCGCTGGGCCTTTATAGGGCACTCCGACATTCCCGAACTCCGGTCTCTCCGACTGCCGCTGTGCCTTTATACGGCACTCCGACATTCCTGAACTCCCGTCTCTCCGACTGCCGCTGGGCCTTTATAGGGCACTCCGACATTCCCGAACTCCCGTCTCTCCGACTGCCGCTGGGGCTTTATAGGGCACTCCGACATTCCCGATCTCTGATCTCTCCGACTGCCGCTGGATCTTTATAGGGCACTCCGACATTCCCGAACTCCCGTCTCTCCGACTGCCGCTGGGCCTTTATAGGGCACTCCAACATTCCCGAACTCTGATCTCTCTGAATGCCGCTGGGCCTTTATAGGGCACTCCGACATTCCCGAACTCCCACCTCTACAACTGCCGCTGGGCCTTTCATGGGCACACCGACATTCCCGAACTCCGGTCTCTCCGACTGACGCTGGGCCTTTATAGGGCACTCCGACATTCCCGAACTCCGGTCTCTCCGACTGCCGTTGGGCCTTTATAGGTCACTCCGACATTCCCGAACTCCGGCCTCTCTGACTGCCGCTGGGCCTTCATAGCGCTCCCGACATTCCCGAAGTCCTGTCTCTCTGAGTGACGCTGGGCCTTTATAGGGCACTCTGACATTCCCGAACTCCCACCTCTCCGACTGCCATTGGGCCTTTATAGGGCGCTCCAACATTCCTGAACTCCGGTCTCTCCGACTGCCCCTGGGTCTTTATAGGGCACTCTGACATTCCCGAACTCCCACCTCTCCGACTGACGCTGGGCCTTTATAGGGCACTCCGACATTTCAAAACTCCGGCCTCTACGACTACCGCTGGGCCTTTATAGGGCACTCCGACATTCCCGAACTCCGGCCTCTCCGACTGCCGCTGGGCGGTTATAGGGCACTCCGACATTCCCGAACCCTCGTTTCTCCGACTGCCGCTGGGCCTTTATAGTGCACTCCGACATTCGCGAACTCCGGTCTCTCCGACTGCCGCTGGGCCTTTATAGGGCACTCCGACATTCCTGAACTCCCGCCTCTCCGACTGCTGCTGGGCCTTTATAGGGCACTCCGTCATTCCCGAACTCCGGCCTCTCCGACTGCTGCTGTGCCTTTATAGGGCACTCCGACATTCCCGAACCCCGGCCTCTCCGACTGCCGCTGGGTCTTCATAGGGCACTCCGATATTCCAGAACTCCGGCCTCTCCTACTGCCGCTGGGCCTTTATAGGGCACTCTGACATTCCCGAACCCCCTGCCTCTCAAACTGTCGCGGGGCCTTTATAGGGCACTCCGACATTCCCGAACTCCCAACTCTCCGACTGCTGTTGGGACTTTATAGGGCACTCCGACATTCCCGCACTCCCGTCGCTCCGACTGCCGCTGGGCCTTTATAGGGCACTCCGACATTCCCGAACTCCGGTCTCTCCGACTGCCGCTGGGCCTTTATACGGCACTCCGACATTCCTGAACTCCCGTCTCTCCGACTGCCGCTGGGCCTTTATAGGGCACTCCGACATTCCCGAACTCCCGTCTCTCCGACTGCCGCTGGGGCTTTATAGGGCACTCCGACATTCCCGATCTCTGATCTCTCCGACTGCCGCTGGATCTTTATAGGGCACTCCGACATTCCCGAACTCCCGTCTCTCCGACTGCCGCTGGGCCTTTATAGGGCACTCCAACATTCCCGAACTCTGATCTCTCTGAATGCCGCTGGGCCTTTATAGGGCACTCCGACATTCCCGAACTCCCACCTCTACAACTGCCGCTGGGCCTTTCATGGGCACACCGACATTCCCGAACTCCGGTCTCTCCGACTGACGCTGGGCCTTTATAGGGCACTCCGACATTCCCGAACTCCGGTCTCTCCGACTGCCGTTGGGCCTTTATAGGTCACTCCGACATTCCCGAACTCCGGCCTCTCTGACTGCCGCTGGGCCTTCATAGCGCTCCCGACATTCCCGAAGTCCTGTCTCTCTGAGTGACGCTGGGCCTTTATAGGGCACTCTGACATTCCCGAACTCCCACCTCTCCGACTGCCATTGGGCCTTTATAGGGCGCTCCAACATTCCTGAACTCCGGTCTCTCCGACTGCCCCTGGGTCTTTATAGGGCACTCTGACATTCCCGAACTCCCACCTCTCCGACTGACGCTGGGCCTTTATAGGGCACTCCGACATCCCCAAAATCCGGTCTCTCCGCCTGCCGCTGGGCCTTGAAAGGGCACTCCGACATTCCCGAACTCCCGCCTCTCTGACTGCCGCTGGGTCTTTAAAGGGCACTCCGACATTCCCGAACTCCGGCCTCTCCGACTGCCGCTGGGCCTTTATAGGGCACTCCGATATTCCCGAACCCCTGCCTCTCCGACTGCCGCTGGGCCTTTATAGGGCACTCTGACATTCCCGAACTCCCGTCTCTGCGACTGCCGCTGGGCCTTTATAGGGCTCTCCGACATTCCCGAACTCCCGTCTCTCCGACTGCCGCTGGGCCTTTATAGGGAACTCCAACATTCCCGAACTCCGGCCTCTCTGACTGCCGCTGGCCTTCATAGGGCTCCCGACATTCCCGAACTCCGGTCTCTCTGACTGACGCCGGGCCTTTATAGGGCATTCTGACATTCCCGAACTCCCACCTCTCCGAGTGCCGTTGGGCCTTTATAGGGCACTCCAACATTCCCGAACTCTGATCTCTCCGACTGCCGCTGGGCCTTTATGGGGCACTCCAACATTCCCGAACTCCGGTCTCTCCGACTGCCGCTGGGCCTTTATAGGGCACTCCGACATTCCCGAACTCCGGTCGCTCCAACTGCCGCTGGGAGGTTATAGGGCACTCCGACATTCCCGAACCCCCGCCTCTCAACTGCCGCTGGGCCTTTATAGGGCACTCTGACATTCCCGAACTCCGGCCTCTCTGACTGCCGCTGGGCCTTCATCGGGCTCCCGACATTCCCGAACTCCGGTCTCTCTGACTGACGCTGGGCCTTTATAGGGCACTCTGACATTCCAGATCTCCCGCATCTCCGAATGCCGCTGGGCCTTTATAGGGCACACCGACATTCCCAAACTCCGGCCTCTCCGACTGCCACTGGGCCTTTATAGTGCACTCCGACATTCCCGAACTCCGGTCTCTCCGACTGCCGCTGGGGGGTTATAGGGCACTCCGACATTCCCGAACTCCCGCCTCTCCGACTGCCGCTGGGCCTTTATAGGGCACTCCGTCATTCCCGAACTCCGGTCTCTCCGACTGCCGCTGGGCCTTTATAGGGCACTCCGACATTCCCGAACTCCGGCTTCTCTGACTGCCGCTGGGCCTTTAAAGGGCAATCTGACATTCCCGAACTCCGGTCTCTCCGACTGCCGCTGGGCCTTTATAGGGCACTCCGACATTCCCGTACTCGAGTCTCTCCGACTGCCCCGGGCCTTTATAGGGCACTCTGACATTCCCGAACTCCCACCTCTCCGACTGCTGCTGGGCCTTTATAGGGCACTCCGACATTCCCAAACTCCAGTCTCTCCGACTGCCGCTGGGCCTTTATAGGTCACTCCGACATTCCCGAACTCCGGCCTCTCTGACTGCCGCTGGGCCTTCATAGCGCTCCCGACATTCCCGAACTCCGGTCTCTCTGACTGCCGCTGGGCGGTTATAGGGCACTCTGACATTCCCGAACCCCCGCCTCTCCGACTGCCGCTGGGCTTTTATAGGGCACTCCGACATTCCCGAACTCCGGTCTCTCCGACTGCCGCTGGGCCTTTATGGGGCACTCCGACATTCCCGAACTCCGGTCTCTCTGACTGACGCTGGGCCTTTATAGGGCACTCCGACATTCCCGAACTCCCGTCTCTCCGACTGCCGCTGGGCCTTTATAAAGCATTCTGACATTCCCGAACTCCGGCCTCTCCGACTGCCGTTGGGACTTTATAGGGCACTCCAAAATTCTCGAACTCTGATCTCTCCGATTGCCGCTGGGCCTTTATAGGGCACTCCGACATTCCCGAACTCCCGTCTCTCCGACTGCCCCTGGGCCTTTATAGGGCACTCTGACATTCCAGAACTCCCACCTCTCCGACTGCCGCTGGGCCTTTATAGGGCACTCCAAAATTCCCGAAATCTGATCTCTCCGACTGCCGCTGGGCCTTTATAGGGCACTCCAAAATTCCCGAACTCTGATCTCTCCGACTGCCGTTGGGACTTTATAGGGCACTCCAAAATTCCCGAACTCTGATCTCTCCGACTGCCGCTGGGCCTTTATAGGGCAATTCGACATCCCCGAAATCCGGTCTCTCCGACTGCCGCTGGGCCTTATAGGGCACTCCGACATTCCCGAACTCCCGTCTCTGCGACTGCCGCTGGGCCTTTATAGGGCTCTCCGACATTCCCGAACTCCCGTCTCTCCGACTGTCGCTGGGCCTTTATAGGGCACTCCAACATTCGCGAACTCCGGCTTCTCTGACTGCCGCTGGGCCTTCATAGGGCTCTCGACATTCCCGAACTCCGGTCTCTCTGACTGCCGCTGGGCCTTTATAGGGCACTCTGACATTCCCAAACTCCGGGCTCTCCGACTGCCACTGGGCGGTTATAAGGCACTCTGACATTCGCGAACTCCTACCTCTCCGACATCCGTTGAGCGTTTATAGGGCACTCCAACATTCCCGAACTCCAATCTCTCCGACTGCCGCTAGGCCTTTATAGGGCACTCCGACATTCCCGAACTCCGGTCTCTCCGACTGACGCTGGGCCTTTATAGGGCACTCCGACATTCCCGAACTCCGGTCTCTCCGACTGCCACTGGGCGGTTATAGGGCACTCCGACATTCCCGAACCCCCGCCTCTCCGACTGCCGATGGGCCTTTATAGGGCACTACGACATTCCCGAACTCCGGTCTCTCCGACTGCCGCTGGGCCATTATAGTGAACTCCAACATTCCCGAACTCCGGCCTCTCTGACTCCCGCTGGGCCTTCATAGCGCTCCCGACATTCCCGAACTCCGGTCTCTCTGACTGACGCTGGGCCTTTATAGGGCACTCTGACATTCCCGAACTCCCGCCTCTCCGACTGCCGCTGGGCCTTTATAGGGCACTCCGACATTCCAAAATTCCGGCCTCTACGACTGCCGCTGGGCCTTTATAGGGCACTCCGACATTCGCGAACTCCGGTCTCTCCGACTGCCGCTGGGCCTTTATAGGACACTCCGACATTCCTGAACTCCCGCCTCTCCGACTGCTGCTGGGCCTTTATAGGGCAATCCGACATTCCCGAACTCCGGCCTCTCCGACTGCTGCTGTGCCTTTCTAGAGCAATCCGACATTCCTGAACCTCGGCCTCTCCGACTGCCGCTGGGTCTTCATAGGGCACTCCGATATTCCCGAACTCCGGCCTCTCCTACTGCCGCTGGGCCTTTATAGGGCACTCTTGACATTCCCGAACCCCCTGCCTCTCAAACTGTCGCGGGGCCTTTATAGGGCACTCCGACATTCCTGAACTCCGGACTCTCCGACTGCCGCTGGGCCTTTATAGGGCACTCCGACGTTTCCGAACTCCGGTCTCTCCGACTACCGCTGGGCCTTTACAATGCACTCCGACATTCCCGAACTCCCCTCTCTCCGAATGCCGCTGGGCCTTTATAGGGCACTCCGACATTCCCGAACTCCGGCTTCTCTGACTGCCGCTGGGCCTTTAAAGGGCAATCTGACATTCCCGAACTCCGGTCTCTCCGACTGCCGCTGGGCCTTTATAGGGCACTCCGACATTCCCGTACTCGAGTCTCTCCGACTGCCCCGGGCCTTTATAGGGCACTCTGACATTCCCGAACTCCCACCTCTCCGACTGCTGCTGGGCCTTTATAGGGCACTCCGACATTCCCAAACTCCAGTCTCTCCGACTGCCGCTGGGCCTTTATAGGGCACTCCGACATTCCCGAACTCTGATCTCTCCGACTGCCACTGGGCCTTTATAGGGCACTCCGACATTCACGAACTCTGATCTCTCCGACTGCCGCTGTGCCTTTATAGGGCACTCCGACATTCCCGAACTCCGGCCTCTCTGACTGCCGCTGGGCCTTCATAGCGCTCCCGACATTCCCGAACTCCGGTCTCTCTGACTGCCGCTGGGCGGTTATAGGGCACTCTGACATTCCCGAACCCCCGCCTCTCCGACTGCCGCTGGGCTTTTATAGGGCACTCCGACATTCCCGAACTCCGGTCTCTCCGACTGCCGCTGGGCCTTTATAGGGCACTCCGACATTCCCGAACTCCGGTCTCTCTGACTGCCGCTGGGCCTTTATAGGGCACTCTGACATTCCCGAACTCCCAGCTCTCCGACTGCCGTTGGGACTTTATAGGGCACTCCAACATTCCCGAACTCTGATCTCTCCGACTGCCGCTGGGCCTTTATAGGGCACTCCGACATTCCCGAACTCTGATCTCTCCGACTGCCGCTGGGCCTTTATAGGGCACTCCGACATTCCCGAACTCCCGTCTCTCCGACTGCCGCTGGGCCTTTATAAAGCATTCTGACATTCCCGAACTCCGGCCTCTCCGACTGCCCCTGGGCCTTTATAGGGCACTCCGACACTGCCGAACTCTGATCTCTCCGACTGTCGCTGGGCCTTTTTAGGGCACTCCGACATTCCCGAACTCCCGTCTCTCCGACTGCCCCTGGGCCTTTATAGGGCACTCCGACATTCCTGAACTCCGGCCTCTCCGAC
Organism: Pristiophorus japonicus; assembly: GCF_044704955.1. NCBI lineage: Eukaryota > Metazoa > Chordata > Chondrichthyes > Pristiophoridae > Pristiophorus > Pristiophorus japonicus. Next base: position 187,200,082 of record NC_091989.1, read on the forward strand.
TGCCCCTGGGCCTTTATAGGGCACTCTGACATTCCAGAACTCCCACCTCTCCGACTGCCGCTGGGCCTTTATCGGGCAATTCGACATCCCCGAAATCCGGTCTCTCCGACTGCCGCTGGGCCTTTATAGGGCACTCCGACATTCCCGAACTCCCATCTCTGCGACTGCCGCTGGGCCTTTATAGGGCTCTCCGACATTCCCGAACTCCCGTCTCTCCGACTGCAGCTGGGCCTTTATAGGGCACTCCAACATTCGCGAACTCCGGCTTCTCTGACTGCCGCTGGGCCTTCATAGGGCTCCCGACATTCCCGAACTCCGGTCTCTCTGACTGACGCTGGGCCTTTATAGGGCACTCTGACATTCCCGAACTCCCGCCTCTCCGACTGCCGCTGGGCCTTTATAGGGCACTCCGACATTCCAAAATTCCGGCCTCTACGACTGCCGCTGGGCCTTTATAGGGCACTCCGACATTCGCGAACTCCGGTCTCTCCGACTGCCGCTGGGCCTTTATAGGACACTCCGACATTCCTGAACTCCCGCCTCTCCGACTGCTGCTGGGCCTTTATAGGGCAATCCGACATTCCCGAACTCCGGCCTCTCCGACTGCTGCTGTGCCTTTCTAGAGCAATCCGACATTCCCGAACCTCGGCTTCTCCGACTGCCGCTGGGTCTTCATAGGGCACTCCGATATTCCCGAACTCCGGCCTCTCCTACTGCCGCTGGGCCTTTATAGGGCACTCTTGACATTCCCGAACCCCCTGCCTCTCAAACTGTCGCGGGGCCTTTGTAGGGCACTCCGACATTCCTGAACTCCGGACTCTCCGACTGCCGCTGGGCCTTTATAGGGCACTCCGACGTTTCCGAACTCCGGTCTCTCCGACTACCGCTGGGCCTTTACAATGCACTCCGACATTCCCGAACTCCCCTCTCTCCGACTGCCGCTGGGCCTTTATAGGGCACTCCGACATTCCCGAACTCCGGCTTCTCTGACTGCCGCTGGGCCTTTAAAGGGCAATCTGACATTCCCGAACTCCGGTCTCTCCGACTGCCGCTGGGCCTTTATAGGGCACTCCGACATTCCCGTACTCGAGTCTCTCCGACTGCCCCGGGCCTTTATAGGGCACTCTGACATTCCCGAACTCCCACCTCTCCGACTGCTGCTGGGCCTTTATAGGGCACTCCGACATTCCCAAACTCCAGTCTCTCCGACTGCCGCTGGGCCTTTATAGGGCACTCCGACATTCCCGAACTCTGATCTCTCCGACTGCCGCTGGGCCTTTATAGGGCACTCCGACATTCCCGAACTCTGATCTCTCTGACTGCCGCTGTGCCTTTATAGGGCACTCCGACATTCCCGAACTCTGGCCTCTCTGACTGCCGCTGGGCCTTCATAGCGCTCCCGACATTCCCGAACTCCGGTCTCTCTGACTGCCGCTGGGCGGTTATAGGGCACTCTGACATTCCCGAACCCCCGCCTCTCCGACTGCCGCTGGGCTTTTATAGGGCACTCCGACATTCCCGAACTCCGGTCTCTCCGACTGCCGCTGGGCCTTTATAGGGCACTCCGACATTCCCGAACTCCGGTCTCTCTGACTGACGCTGGGCCTTTATAGGGCACTCTGACATTCCCGAACTTCCAGCTCTCCGACTGCCGTTGGGACTTTATAGGGCACTCCAACATTCCCGAACTCTGATCTCTCCGACTGCCGCTGGGCCTTTATAGGGCACTCCGACATTCCCGAACTCTGATCTCTCCGACTGCCGCTGGGCCTTTATAGGGCACTCCGACATTCCCGAACTCCCGTCTCTCCGACTGCCGCTGGGCCTTTATAAAGCATTCTGACATTCCCGAACTCCGGCCTCTCCGACTGCCCCTGGGCCTTTATAGGGCACTCCGACACTGCCGAACTCTGATCTCTCCGACTGTCGCTGGGCCTTTTTAGGGCACTCCGACATTCCCGAACTCCCGTCTCTCCGACTGCCCCTGGGCCTTTATAGGGCACTCCGACATTCCTGAACTCCGGCCTCTCCGACTGCCCCTGGGCCTTTATAGGGCACTCTGACATTCCAGAACTCCCACCTCTCCGACTGCCGCTGGGCCTTTAACGGGCAATTCGACATCCGCGAACTCCTACCTCTCCGACATCCGTTGAGCGTTTATAGGGCACTCCAACATTCCCGAACTCTAATCTCTCCGACTGCCGCTGGGCCTTTATAGGGCACTCCGACATTCCCGAACTCCGGTCTCTCCGACTGACGCTGGGCCTTTATAGGGCACTCCGACATTCCCGAACTCCGGTCTAACCGACTGCCACTGGGCGGTTATAGGGCACTCCGACATTCCCGAACCCCCGCCTCTCCGACTGCCGCTGGGCCTTCATAGCGCTCCCGACATTCCCGAACTCCGGTCTCTCTGACTGCCGCTGGGCGGTTATAGGGCACTCTGACATTCCCGAACCCCCGCCTCTCCGACTGCCGCTGGGCTTTTATAGGGCACTCCGACATTCCCGAACTCCGGTCTCTCCGACTGCCGCTGGGCCTTTATAGGGCACTCCGACATTCCCGAACTCCGGTCTCTCTGACTGACGCTGGGCCTTTATAGGGCACTCTGACATTCCCGAACTCCCAGCTCTCCGACTGCCGTTGGGACTTTATAGGGCACTCCAACATTCCCGAACTCTGATCTCTCCGACTGCCGCTGGGCCTTTATAGGGCACTCCGACATTCCCGAACTCTGATCTCTCCGACTGCCGCTGGGCCTTTATAGGGCACTCCGACATTCCCGAACTCCCGTCTCTCCGACTGCCGCTGGGCCTTTATAAAGCATTCTGACATTCCCGAACTCCGGCCTCTCCGACTGCCCCTGGGCCTTTATAGGGCACTCCGACACTGCCGAACTCTGATCTCTCCGACTGTCGCTGGGCCTTTTTAGGGCACTCCGACATTCCCGAACTCCCGTCTCTCCGACTGCCCCTGGGCCTTTATAGGGCACTCCGACATTCCTGAACTCCGGCCTCTCCGACTGCCCCTGGGCCTTTATAGGGCACTCTGACATTCCAGAACTCCCACCTCTCCGACTGCCGCTGGGCCTTTATCGGGCAATTCGACATCCCCGAAATCCGGTCTCTCCGACTGCCGCTGGGCCTTTATAGGGCACTCCGACATTCCCGAACTCCCATCTCTGCGACTGCCGCTGGGCCTTTATAGGGCTCTCCGACATTCCCGAACTCCCGTCTCTCCGACTGCAGCTGGGCCTTTATAGGGCACTCCAACATTCGCGAACTCCGGCTTCTCTGACTGCCGCTGGGCCTTCATAGGGCTCCCGACATTCCCGAACTCCGGTCTCTCTGACTGACGCTGGGCCTTTATAGGGCACTCTGACATTCCCGAACTCCCGCCTCTCCGACTGCCGCTGGGCCTTTATAGGGCACTCCGACATTCCAAAATTCCGGCCTCTACGACTGCCGCTGGGCCTTTATAGGGCACTCCGACATTCGCGAACTCCGGTCTCTCCGACTGCCGCTGGGCCTTTATAGGACACTCCGACATTCCTGAACTCCCGCCTCTCCGACTGCTGCTGGGCCTTTATAGGGCAATCCGACATTCCCGAACTCCGGCCTCTCCGACTGCTGCTGTGCCTTTCTAGAGCAATCCGACATTCCCGAACCTCGGCCTCTCCGACTGCCGCTGGGTCTTCATAGGGCACTCCGATATTCCCGAACTCCGGCCTCTCCTACTGCCGCTGGGCCTTTATAGGGCACTCTTGACATTCCCGAACCCCCTGCCTCTCAAACTGTCGCGGGGCCTTTGTAGGGCACTCCGACATTCCTGAACTCCGGACTCTCCGACTGCCGCTGGGCCTTTATAGGGCACTCCGACGTTTCCGAACTCCGGTCTCTCCGACTACCGCTGGGCCTTTACAATGCACTCCGACATTCCCGAACTCCCCTCTCTCCGACTGCCGCTGGGCCTTTATAGGGCACTCCGACATTCCCGAACTCCGGCTTCTCTGACTGCCGCTGGGCCTTTAAAGGGCAATCTGACATTCCCGAACTCCGGTCTCTCCGACTGCCGCTGGGCCTTTATAGGGCACTCCGACATTCCCGTACTCGAGTCTCTCCGACTGCCCCGGGCCTTTATAGGGCACTCTGACATTCCCGAACTCCCACCTCTCCGACTGCTGCTGGGCCTTTATAGGGCACTCCGACATTCCCAAAACTCCAGTCTCTCCGACTGCCGCTGGGCCTTTATAGGGCACTCCGACATTCCCGAACTCTGATCTCTCCGACTGCCGCTGGGCCTTTATAGGGCACTCCGACATTCCCGAACTCTGATCTCTCTGACTGCCGCTGTGCCTTTATAGGGCACTCCGACATTCCCGAACTCTGGCCTCTCTGACTGCCGCTGGGCCTTCATAGCGCTCCCGACATTCCCGAACTCCGGTCTCTCTGACTGCCGCTGGGCGGTTATAGGGCACTCTGACATTCCCGAACCCCCGCCTCTCCGACTGCCGCTGGGCTTTTATAGGGCACTCCGACATTCCCGAACTCCGGTCTCTCCGACTGCCGCTGGGCCTTTATAGGGCACTCCGACATTCCCGAACTCCGGTCTCTCTGACTGACGCTGGGCCTTTATAGGGCACTCTGACATTCCCGAACTTCCAGCTCTCCGACTGCCGTTGGGACTTTATAGGGCACTCCAACATTCCCGAACTCTGATCTCTCCGACTGCCGCTGGGCCTTTATAGGGCACTCCGACATTCCCGAACTCTGATCTCTCCGACTGCCGCTGGGCCTTTATAGGGCACTCCGACATTCCCGAACTCCCGTCTCTCCGACTGCCGCTGGGCCTTTATAAAGCATTCTGACATTCCCGAACTCCAGCCTCTCCGACTGCCCCTGGGCCTTTATAGGGCACTCCGACACTGCCGAACTCTGATCTCTCCGACTGTCGCTGGGCCTTTTTAGGGCACTCCGACATTCCCGAACTCCCGTCTCTCCGACTGCCCCTGGGCCTTTATAGGGCACTCCGACATTCCTGAACTCCGGCCTCTCCGACTGCCCCTGGGCCTTTATAGGGCACTCTGACATTCCAGAACTCCCACCTCTCCGACTGCCGCTGGGCCTTTAACGGGCAATTCGACATCCGCGAACTCCTACCTCTCCGACATCCGTTGAGCGTTTATAGGGCACTCCAACATTCCCGAACTCTAATCTCTCCGACTGCCGCTGGGCCTTTATAGGGCACTCCGACATTCCCGAACTCCGGTCTCTCCGACTGACGCTGGGCCTTTATAGGGCACTCCGACATTCCCGAACTCCGGTCTAACCGACTGCCACTGGGCGGTTATAGGGCACTCCGACATTCCCGAACCCCCGCCTCTCCGACTGCCGCTGGGCCTTCATAGCGCTCCCGACATTCCAGAACTCCGGTCTCTCTGACTGCCGCTGGGCGGTTATAGGGCACTCTGACATTCCCGAACCCCCGCCTCTCCGACTGCCGCTGGGCTTTTATAGGGCACTCCGACATTCCCGAACTCCGGTCTCTCCGACTGCCGCTGGGCCTTTATAGGGCACTCCGACATTCCCGAACTCCGGTCTCTCTGACTGACGCTGGGCCTTTATAGGGCACTCTGACATTCCCGAACTCCCAGCTCTCCGACTGCCGTTGGGACTTTATAGGGCACTCCAACATTCCCGAACTCTGATCTCTCCGACTGCCGCTGGGCCTTTATAGGGCACTCCGACATTCCCGAACTCTGATCTCTCCGACTGCCGCTGGGCCTTTATAGGGCACTCCGACATTCCCGAACTCCCGTCTCTCCGACTGCCGCTGGGCCTTTATAAAGCATTCTGACATTCCCGAACTCCGGCCTCTCCGACTGCCCCTGGGCCTTTATAGGGCACTCCGACACTGCCGAACTCTGATCTCTCCGACTGTCGCTGGGCCTTTTTAGGGCACTCCGACATTCCCGAACTCCCGTCTCTCCGACTGCCCCTGGGCCTTTATAGGGCACTCCGACATTCCTGAACTCCGGCCTCTCCGACTGCCCCTGGGCCTTTATAGGGCACTCTGACATTCCAGAACTCCCACCTCTCCGACTGCCGCTGGGCCTTTATCGGGCAATTCGACATCCCCGAAATCCGGTCTCTCCGACTGCCGCTGGGCCTTTATAGGGCACTCCGACATTCCCGAACTCCCATCTCTGCGACTGCCGCTGGGCCTTTATAGGGCTCTCCGACATTCCCGAACTCCCGTCTCTCCGACTGCAGCTGGGCCTTTATAGGGCACTCCAACATTCGCGAACTCCGGCTTCTCTGACTGCCGCTGGGCCTTCATAGGGCTCCCGACATTCCCGAACTCCGGTCTCTCTGACTGACGCTGGGCCTTTATAGGGCACTCTGACATTCCCGAACTCCCGCCTCTCCGACTGCCGCTGGGCCTTTATAGGGCACTCCGACATTCGCGAACTCCGGTCTCTCCGACTGCCGCTGGGCCTTTATAGGACACTCCGACATTCCCGAACTCCCATCTCTGCGACTGCCGCTGGGCCTTTATAGGGCTCTCCGACATTCCCGAACTCCCGTCTCTCCGACTGCAGCTGGGCCTTTATAGGGCACTCCAACATTCGCGAACTCCGGCTTCTCTGACTGCCGCTGGGCCTTCATAGGGCTCCCGACATTCCCGAACTCCGGTCTCTCTGACTGACGCTGGGCCTTTATAGGGCACTCTGACATTCCCGAACTCCCACCTCTCCGACTGCTGCTGGGCCTTTATAGGGCACTCCGACATTCCCAAACTCCAGTCTCTCCGACTGCCGCTGGGCCTTTATAGGGCACTCCGACATTCCCGAACTCTGATCTCTCCGACTGCCACTGGGCCTTTATAGGGCACTCCGACATTCACGAACTCTGATCTCTCCGACTGCCGCTGTGCCTTTATAGGGCACTCCGACATTCCCGAACTCCGGCCTCTCTGACTGCCGCTGGGCCTTCATAGCGCTCCCGACATTCCCGAACTCCGGTCTCTCTGACTGCCGCTGGGCGGTTATAGGGCACTCTGACATTCCCGAACCCCCGCCTCTCCGACTGCCGCTGGGCTTTTATAGGGCACTCCGACATTCCCGAACTCCGGTCTCTCCGACTGCCGCTGGGCCTTTATAGGGCACTCCGACATTCCCGAACTCCGGTCTCTCTGACTGCCGCTGGGCCTTTATAGGGCACTCTGACATTCCCGAACTCCCAGCTCTCCGACTGCCGTTGGGACTTTATAGGGCACTCCAACATTCCCGAACTCTGATCTCTCCGACTGCCGCTGGGCCTTTATAGGGCACTCCGACATTCCCGAACTCTGATCTCTCCGACTGCCGCTGGGCCTTTATAGGGCACTCCGACATTCCCGAACTCCCGTCTCTCCGACTGCCGCTGGGCCTTTATAAAGCATTCTGACATTCCCGAACTCCGGCCTCTCCGACTGCCCCTGGGCCTTTATAGGGCACTCCGACACTGCCGAACTCTGATCTCTCCGACTGTCGCTGGGCCTTTTTAGGGCACTCCGACATTCCCGAACTCCCGTCTCTCCGACTGCCCCTGGGCCTTTATAGGGCACTCCGACATTCCTGAACTCCGGCCTCTCCGACTGCCCCTGGGCCTTTATAGGGCACTCTGACATTCCAGAACTCCCACCTCTCCGACTGCCGCTGGGCCTTTATCGGGCAATTCGACATCCCCGAAATCCGGTCTCTCCGACTGCCGCTGGGCCTTTATAGGGCACTCCGACATTCCCGAACTCCCATCTCTGCGACTGCCGCTGGGCCTTTATAGGGCTCTCCGACATTCCCGAACTCCCGTCTCTCCGACTGCAGCTGGGCCTTTATAGGGCACTCCAACATTCGCGAACTCCGGCTTCTCTGACTGCCGCTGGGCCTTCATAGGGCTCCCGACATTCCCGAACTCCGGTCTCTCTGACTGACGCTGGGCCTTTATAGGGCACTCTGACATTCCCGAACTCCCGCCTCTCCGACTGCCGCTGGGCCTTTATAGGGCACTCCGACATTCCAAAATTCCGGCCTCTACGACTGCCGCTGGGCCTTTATAGGGCACTCCGACATTCGCGAACTCCGGTCTCTCCGACTGCCGCTGGGCCTTTATAGGACACTCCGACATTCCTGAACTCCCGCCTCTCCGACTGCTGCTGGGCCTTTATAGGGCAATCCGACATTCCCGAACTCCGGCCTCTCCGACTGCTGCTGTGCCTTTCTAGAGCAATCCGACATTCCCGAACCTCGGCTTCTCCGACTGCCGCTGGGTCTTCATAGGGCACTCCGATATTCCCGAACTCCGGCCTCTCCTACTGCCGCTGGGCCTTTATAGGGCACTCTTGACATTCCCGAACCCCCTGCCTCTCAAACTGTCGCGGGGCCTTTGTAGGGCACTCCGACATTCCTGAACTCCGGACTCTCCGACTGCCGCTGGGCCTTTATAGGGCACTCCGACGTTTCCGAACTCCGGTCTCTCCGACTACCGCTGGGCCTTTACAATGCACTCCGACATTCCCGAACTCCCCTCTCTCCGACTGCCGCTGGGCCTTTATAGGGCACTCCGACATTCCCGAACTCCGGCTTCTCTGACTGCCGCTGGGCCTTTAAAGGGCAATCTGACATTCCCGAACTCCGGTCTCTCCGACTGCCGCTGGGCCTTTATAGGGCACTCCGACATTCCCGTACTCGAGTCTCTCCGACTGCCCCGGGCCTTTATAGGGCACTCTGACATTCCCGAACTCCCACCTCTCCGACTGCTGCTGGGCCTTTATAGGGCACTCCGACATTCCCAAACTCCAGTCTCTCCGACTGCCGCTGGGCCTTTATAGGGCACTCCGACATTCCCGAACTCTGATCTCTCCGACTGCCGCTGGGCCTTTATAGGGCACTCCGACATTCCCGAACTCTGATCTCTCTGACTGCCGCTGTGCCTTTATAGGGCACTCCGACATTCCCGAACTCTGGCCTCTCTGACTGCCGCTGGGCCTTCATAGCGCTCCCGACATTCCCGAACTCCGGTCTCTCTGACTGCCGCTGGGCGGTTATAGGGCACTCTGACATTCCCGAACCCCCGCCTCTCCGACTGCCGCTGGGCTTTTATAGGGCACTCCGACATTCCCGAACTCCGGTCTCTCCGACTGCCGCTGGGCCTTTATAGGGCACTCCGACATTCCCGAACTCCGGTCTCTCTGACTGACGCTGGGCCTTTATAGGGCACTCTGACATTCCCGAACTTCCAGCTCTCCGACTGCCGTTGGGACTTTATAGGGCACTCCAACATTCCCGAACTCTGATCTCTCCGACTGCCGCTGGGCCTTTATAGGGCACTCCGACATTCCCGAACTCTGATCTCTCCGACTGCCGCTGGGCCTTTATAGGGCACTCCGACATTCCCGAACTCCCGTCTCTCCGACTGCCGCTGGGCCTTTATAAAGCATTCTGACATTCCCGAACTCCGGCCTCTCCGACTGCCCCTGGGCCTTTATAGGGCACTCCGACACTGCCGAACTCTGATCTCTCCGACTGTCGCTGGGCCTTTTTAGGGCACTCCGACATTCCCGAACTCCCGTCTCTCCGACTGCCCCTGGGCCTTTATAGGGCACTCCGACATTCCTGAACTCCGGCCTCTCCGACTGCCCCTGGGCCTTTATAGGGCACTCTGACATTCCAGAACTCCCACCTCTCCGACTGCCGCTGGGCCTTTAACGGGCAATTCGACATCCACGAACTCCTACCTCTCCGACATCCGTTGAGCGTTTATAGGGCACTCCAACATTCCCGAACTCTAATCTCTCCGACTGCCGCTGGGCCTTAATAGGGCACTCCGACATTCCCGAACTCCGGTCTCTCCGACTGACGCTGGGCCTTTATAGGGCACTCCGACATTCCCGAACTCCGGTCTAACCGACTGCCACTGGGCGGTTATAGGGCACTCCGACATTCCCGAACCCCCGCCTCTCCGACTGCCGCTGGGCCTTCATAGCGCTCCCGACATTCCCGAACTCCGGTCTCTCTGACTGCCGCTGGGCGGTTATAGGGCACTCTGACATTCCCGAACCCCCACCTCTCCGACTGCCGCTGGGCTTTTATAGGGCACTCCGACATTCCCGAACTCCGGTCTCTCCGACTGCCGCTGGGCCTTTATAGGGCACTCCGACATTCCCGAACTCCGGTCTCTCTGACTGACGCTGGGCCTTTATAGGGCACTCTGACATTCCCGAACTCCCAGCTCTCCGACTGCCGTTGGGACTTTATAGGGCACTCCAACATTCCCGAACTCTGATCTCTCCGACTGCCGCTGGGCCTTTATAGGGCACTCCGACATTCCCGAACTCTGATCTCTCCGACTGCCGCTGGGCCTTTATAGGGCACTCCGACATTCCCGAACTCCCGTCTCTCCGACTGCCGCTGGGCCTTTATAAAGCATTCTGACATTCCCGAACTCCGGCCTCTCCGACTGCCCCTGGGCCTTTATAGGGCACTCCGACACTGCCGAACTCTGATCTCTCCGACTGTCGCTGGGCCTTTTTAGGGCACTCCGACATTCCCGAACTCCCGTCTCTCCGACTGCCCCTGGGCCTTTATAGGGCACTCCGACATTCCTGAACTCCGGCCTCTCCGACTGCCCCTGGGCCTTTATAGGGCACTCTGACATTCCAGAACTCCCACCTCTCCGACTGCCGCTGGGCCTTTATCGGGCAATTCGACATCCCCGAAATCCGGTCTCTCCGACTGCCGCTGGGCCTTTATAGGGCACTCCGACATTCCCGAACTCCCATCTCTGCGACTGCCGCTGGGCCTTTATAGGGCTCTCCGACATTCCCGAACTCCCGTCTCTCCGACTGCAGCTGGGCCTTTATAGGGCACTCCAACATTCGCGAACTCCGGCTTCTCTGACTGCCGCTGGGCCTTCATAGGGCTCCCGACATTCCCGAACTCCGGTCTCTCTGACTGACGCTGGGCCTTTATAGGGCACTCTGACATTCCCGAACTCCCGCCTCTCCGACTGCCGCTGGGCCTTTATAGGGCACTCCGACATTCCAAAATTCCGGCCTCTACGACTGCCGCTGGGCCTTTATAGGGCACTCCGACATTCGCGAACTCCGGTCTCTCCGACTGCCGCTGGGCCTTTATAGGACACTCCGACATTCCTGAACTCCCGCCTCTCCGACTGCTGCTGGGCCTTTATAGGGCAATCCGACATTCCCGAACTCCGGCCTCTCCGACTGCTGCTGTGCCTTTCTAGAGCAATCCGACATTCCCGAACCTCGGCCTCTCCGACTGCCGCTGGGTCTTCATAGGGCACTCCGATATTCCCGAACTCCGGCCTCTCCTACTGCCGCTGGGCCTTTATAGGGCACTCTTGACATTCCCGAACCCCCTGCCTCTCAAACTGTCGCGGGGCCTTTGTAGGGCACTCCGACATTCCTGAACTCCGGACTCTCCGACTGCCGCTGGGCCTTTATAGGGCACTCCGACGTTTCCGAACTCCGGTCTCTCCGACTACCGCTGGGCCTTTACAATGCACTCCGACATTCCCGAACTCCCCTCTCTCCGACTGCCGCTGGGCCTTTATAGGGCACTCCGACATTCCCGAACTCCGGCTTCTCTGACTGCCGCTGGGCCTTTAAAGGGCAATCTGACATTCCCGAACTCCGGTCTCTCCGACTGCCGCTGGGCCTTTATAGGGCACTCCGACATTCCCGTACTCGAGTCTCTCCGACTGCCCCGGGCCTTTATAGGGCACTCTGACATTCCCGAACTCCCACCTCTCCGACTGCTGCTGGGCCTTTATAGGGCACTCCGACATTCCCAAACTCCAGTCTCTCCGACTGCCGCTGGGCCTTTATAGGGCACGCCGACATTCCCGAACTCTGATCTCTCCGACTGCCGCTGGGCCTTTATAGGGCACTCCGACATTCCAGAACTCTGATCTCTCTGACTGCCGCTGTGCCTTTATAGGGCACTCCGACATTCCCGAACTCTGGCCTCTCTGACTGCCGCTGGGCCTTCATAGCGCTCCCGACATTCCCGAACTCCGGTCTCTCTGACTGCCGCTGGGCGGTTATAGGGCACTCTGACATTCCCGAACCCCCGCCTCTCCGACTGCCGCTGGGCTTTTATAGGGCACTCCGACATTCCCGAACTCCGGTCTCTCCGTCTGCCGCTGGGCCTTTATAGGGCACTCCGACATTCCCGAACTCCGGTCTCTCTGACTGACGCTGGGCCTTTATAGGGCACTCTGACATTCCCGAACTTCCAGCTCTCCGACTGCCGTTGGGACTTTATAGGGCACTCCAACATTCCCGAACTCTGATCTCTCCGACTGCCGCTGGGCCTTTATAGGGCACTCCGACATTCCCGAACTCTGATCTCTCCGACTGCCGCTGGGCCTTTATAGGGCACTCCGACATTCCCGAACTCCCGTCTCTCCGACTGCCGCTGGGCCTTTATAAAGCATTCTGACATTCCCGAACTCCGGCCTCTCCGACTGCCCCTGGGCCTTTATAGGGCACTCCGACACTGCCGAACTCTGATCTCTCCGACAGTCGCTGGGCCTTTTTAGGGCACTCCGACATTCCCGAACTCCCGTCTCTCCGACTGCCCCTGGGCCTTTATAGGGCACTCCGACATTCCTGAACTCCGGCCTCTCCGACTGCCCCTGGGCCTTTATAGGGCACTCTGACATTCCAGAACTCCCACCTCTCCGACTGCCGCTGGGCCTTTATCGGGCAATTCGACATCCGCGAACTCCTACCTCTCCGACATCCGTTGAGCGTTTATAGGGCACTCCAACATTCCCGAACTCTAATCTCTCCGACTGCCGCTGGGCCTTTATAGGGCACTCCGACATTCCCGAACTCCGGTCTCTCCGACTGACGCTGGGCCTTTATAGGGCACTCCGACATTCCCGAACTCCGGTCTAACCGACTGCCACTGGGCGGTTATAGGGCACTCCGACATTCCCGAACCCCCGCCTCTCCGACTGCCGCTGGGCCTTCATAGCGCTCCCGACATTCCCGAACTCCGGTCTCTCTGACTGCCGCTGGGCGGTTATAGGGCACTCTGACATTCCCGAACCCCCGCCTCTCCGACTGCCGCTGGGCTTTTATAGGGCACTCCGACATTCCCGAACTCCGGTCTATCCGACTGCCGCTGGGACTTTACAGGGCACTCCAAAATTCCCGAACTCTGATCTCTCCGACTGCCGCTGGGCCTTTATAGGGCACTCCGACATTCCCGAACTCTGATCTCTCCGACTGCCGCTGGGCCTTTATAGGGCACTCCGACATTCCCGAACTCCCGTCTCTCCGACTGCCGCTGGGCCTTTATAAAGCATTCTGACATTCCCGAACTCCGGCCTCTCCGACTGCCGTTGGGACTTTATAGGGCACTCCAAAATTCCCGAACTCTGATCTCTCCGACTGCCGCTGGGCCTTTATAGGGCACTCCGACATTCCCGAACTCCCGTCTCTCCGACTGCCCCTGGGCCTTTATAGGGCACTCCGACATTCCTGAACTCCGGCCTCTCCGACTGCCCCTGGGCCTTTATAGGGCACTCTGACATTCCAGAACTCCCACCTCTCCGACTGCCGCTGGGCCTTTATAGGGCACTCCAAAATTCCCGAACTCTGATCTCTCCGACTGCCGCTGGGCCTTTATAGGGCACTCCAAAATTTCCGAACTCTGATCTCTCCGACTGCCGTTGGGACTTTATAGGGCACTCCAAAATTCCCAAACTCTGATCTCTCCGACTGCCGCTGGGCCTTTATAGGGCAATTCGACATCCCCGAAATCCGGTCTCTCCGACTGCCGCTGGGCCTTTATAGGGCACTCCGACATTCCCGAACTCCCATCTCTGCAACTGCCGCTGGGCCTTTATAGGGCTCTCCGACATTCCCGAACTCCCGTCTCTCCGACTGTCGCTGGGCCTTTATAGGGCACTCCAAAATTCGCGAACTCCGTCTTCTCTGACTGCCGCTGGGCCTTCATAGGGCTCCCGACATTCCCGAACTCCGGTCTCTTTGACTGCCGCTGGGCCTTTATAGGGCACTCTGACATTCCTAAACTCCGGCCTCTCCGACTGCCACTGGGCGGTTATAAGGCACTCTGACATTCGCGAACTCCTACTTCTCCGACATCCGTTGAGCGTTTATAGGGCACTCCAACATTCCCGAACTCTAATCTCTCCGACTGCCGCTGGGCCTTTATAGGGCACTCCGACATTCCCGAACTCCGGTCTCTCCGACTGACGCTGGGCCTTTATAGGGCACTCCGACATTCCCGAACTCCGGTCTCTCCGACTGCCACTGGGCGGTTATAGGGCACTCCGACATTCCCGAACCCCCGCCTCTCCGACTGCCGATGGGCCTTTATAGGGCACTACGACATTCCCGAACTCCGGTCTCTCCGACTGCCGCTGGGCCTTTATAGTGAACTCCAACATTCCCGAACTCCGGCCTCTCTGACTGCCGCTGGGCCTTCATAGGGCTCCCGACATTCCCGAACTCCGGTCTCTCTGACTGACGCTGGGCCTTTATAGGGCACACTGACATTCCCGAACTCCGGCCTCTCTGACTGCCGCTGGGCCTTCATCGGGCTCCCGACATTCCCGAACTCCGGTCTCTCTGACTGACGCTGGGCCTTTATAGGGCACTCTGACATTCCAGATCTCCCGCCTCTCCGAATGCCGCTGGGCCTTTATAGGGCACACCGACATTCCCAAACTCCGGCCTCTCCGACTGCCACTGGGCCTTTATAGTGCACTCCGACATTCCCGAACTCCGGTCTCTCCGACTGCCGCTGGGGGGTTATAGGGCACTCCGACATTCCCGAACTCCCGCCTCTCCGACTGCCGCTGGGCCTTTATAGGGCACTCCGTCATTCCCGAACTCCGGTCTCTCCGACTGCCGCTGGGCCTTTATAGGACACTCCGACATTCCCGAACTCCGGCTTCTCTGACTGCCGCTGGGCCTTTAAAGGGCAATCTGACATTCCCGAACTCTGATCTCTCCGACTGCCGCTGGGCCTTTATAGGGCACTCCAAAATTCCCGAACTCTGATCTCTCCGACTGCCGTTGGGACTTTATAGGGCACTCCAAAATTCCCAAACTCTGATCTCTCCGACTGCCGCTGGGCCTTTATAGGGCAATTCGACATCCCCGAAATCCGGTCTCTCCGACTGCCGCTGGGCCTTTATAGGGCACTCCGACATTCCCGAACTCCCATCTCTGCAACTGCCGCTGGGCCTTTATAGGGCTCTCCGACATTCCCGAACTCCCGTCTCTCCGACTGTCGCTGGGCCTTTATAGGGCACTCCAAAATTCGCGAACTCCGTCTTCTCTGACTGCCGCTGGGCCTTCATAGGGCTCCCGACATTCCCGAACTCCGGTCTCTTTGACTGCCGCTGGGCCTTTATAGGGCACTCTGACATTCCTAAACTCCGGCCTCTCCGACTGCCACTGGGCGGTTATAAGGCACTCTGACATTCGCGAACTCCTACTTCTCCGACATCCGTTGAGCGTTTATAGGGCACTCCAACATTCCCGAACTCTAATCTCTCCGACTGCCGCTGGGCCTTTATAGGGCACTCCGACATTCCCGAACTCCGGTCTCTCCGACTGACGCTGGGCCTTTATAGGGCACTCCGACATTCCCGAACTCCGGTCTCTCCGACTGCCCCGGGCCTTTATAGGGCACTCTGACATTCCCGAACTCCCACCTCTCCGACTGCTGCAGGGCCTTTATAGGGCACTCCGACATTCCCAAACTCCAGTCTCTCCGACTGCCGCTGGGCCTTTATAGGTCACTCCGACATTCCCGAACTCCGGCCTCTCTGACTGCCGCTGGGCCTTCATAGCGCTCCCGACATTCCCGAACTCCGGTCTCTCTGACTGCCGCTGGGCGGTTATAGGGCACTCTGACATTCCCGAACCCCCGCCTCTCCGACTGCCGCTGGGCTTTTATAGGGCACTCCGACATTCCCGAACTCCGGTCTCTCCGACTGCCGCTGGGCCTTTATGGGGCACTCCGACATTCCCGAACTCCGGTCTCTCTGACTGACGCTGGGCCTTTATAGGGCACTCTGACATTCCCGAACTCCCAGCTCTCCGACTGCCGTTAGGACTTTATAGGGCACTCCAAAATTCCCGAACTCTGATCTCTCCGACTGCCGCTGGGCCTTTATAGGGCACTCCGACATTCCCGAACTCTGATCTCTCCGACTGCCGCTGGGCCTTTATAGGGCACTCCGACATTCCCGAACTCCCGTCTCTCCGACTGCCGCTGGGCCTTTATAAAGCATTCTGACATTCCCGAACTCCGGCCTCTCCGACTGCCATTGGGACTTTATAGGGCACTCCAAAATTCCCGAACTCTGATCTCTCCGACTGCCGCTGGGCCTTTATAGGGCACTCCGACATTCCCGAACTCCCGTCTCTCCGACTGCCCCTGGGCCTTTATAGGGCACTCCGACATTCCTGAACTCCGGCCTCTCCGACTGCCCCTGGGCCTTTATAGGGCACTCTGACATTCCAGAACTCCCACCTCTCCGACTGCCGCTGGGCCTTTATAGGGCACTCCAAAATTCCCGAACTCTGATCTCTCCGACTGCCGTTGGGACTTTATAGGGCACTCCAAAATTCCCGAACTCTGATCTCTCCGACTGCCGCTGGGCCTTTATAGGGCAATTCGACATCCCCGAAATCCGGTCTCTCCGACTGCCGCTGGGCCTTATAGGGCACTCCGACATTCCCGAACTCCCGTCTCTGCGACTGCCGCTGGGCCTTTATAGGGCTCTCCGACATTCCCGAACTCCCGTCTCTCCGACTGTCGCTGGGCCTTTATAGGGCACTCCAACATTCGCGAACTCCGGCTTCTCTGACTGCCGCTGGGCCTTCATAGGGCTCCCGACATTCCCGAACTCCGGTCTCTCTGACTGCCGCTGGGCCTTTATAGGGCACTCTGACATTTCCAAACTCCGGCCTCTCCGACTGCCACTGGGCGGTTATAAGGCACTCTGACATTCGCGAACTCCTACCTCTCCGACATCCGTTGAGCGTTTATAGGGCACTCCAACATTCCCGAACTCTAATCTCTCCGACTGCCGCTGGGCCTTTATAGGGCACTCCGACATTCCCGAACTCCGGTCTCTCCGACTGACGCTGGGCCTTTATAGGGCACTCCGACATTCCCGAACTCCGGTCTCTCCGACTGCCACTGGGCGGTTATAGGGCACTCCGACATTCCAGAACCCCCGCCTCTCCGACTGCCGATGGGCCTTTATAGGGCACTACGACATTCCCGAACTCCGGTCTCTCCGACTGCCGCTGGGCCTTTATAGTGAACTCCAACATTCCCGAACTCCGGCCTCTCTGACTGCCGCTGGGCCTTCATAGGGCTCCCGACATTCCCGAACTCCGGTCTCTCTGACTGACGCAGGGCCTTTATAGGGCACTCTGACATTCCCGAACTCCCGCCTCTCCGACTGCCGCTGGGCCTTTATAGGGCACTCCGACATTCCAAAATTCCGGCCTCTACGACTGCCGCTTGGCCTTTATAGGGCACTCCGACATTCGCGAACTCCGGTCTCTCCGACTGCCGCTGGGCCTTTATAGGACACTCCGACATTCCTGAACTCCCGCCTCTCCGACTGCTGCTGGGCCTTTATAGGGCAATCCGACATTCCCGAACTCCGGCCTCTCCGACTGCTGCTGTGCCTTTCTAGAGCAATCCGACATTCCTGAACCTCGGCCTCTCCGACTGCCGCTGGGTCTTCATAGGGCACTCCGATATTCCCGAACTCCGGCCTCTCCTACTGCCGCTGGGCCTTTATAGGGCACTCTTGACATTCCCGAAACCCCTGCCTCTCAAACTGTCGCGGGGCCTTTATAGGGCACTCCGACATTCCTGAACTCCGGACTCTCCGACTGCCGCTGGGCCTTTATAGGGCACTCCGACGTTTCCGAACTCCGGTCTCTCCGACTACCGCTGGGCCTTTACAATGCATTCCGACATTCCCGAACTCCCCTCTCTCCGACTGCCGCTGGGCCTTTATAGGGCACTCCGACATTCCCGAACTCCGGCTTCTCTGACTGCCGCTGGGCCTTTAAAGGGCAATCTGACATTCCCGAACTCCGGTCTCTCCGACTGCCGCTGGGCCTTTATATGGCACTCCGACATTCCCGTACTCGAGTCTCTCCGACTGCCCCGGGCCTTTATAGGGCACTCTGACATTCCCGAACTCCCACCTCTCCGACTGCTGCTGGGCCTTTATAGGGCACTCCGACATTCCCAAACTCCAGTCTCTCCGACTGCCGCTGGGCCTTTATAGGGCACTCCGACATTCCCGAACTCTGATCTCTCCGACTGCCGCTGGGCCTTTATAGGGCACTCCGACATTCCCGAATTCTGATCTCTCCGACTGCCGCTGTGCCTTTGTAGGGCACTTCGACATTCCCGAATCCGGCCTCTCTGACTGCCGCTGGGCCTTCATAGCGCTCCCGACATTCCCGAACTCCGGTCTCTCAGACTGCCGCTGGGCGGTTATAGGGCACTCTGACATTCCCGAACCCCCGCCTCTCCGACTGCCGCTGGGCTTTTATAGGGCACTCCGACATTCCCGAACTCCGGTCTCTCCGACTGCCGCTGGGCCTTTATAGGGCACTCCGACATTCCCGAACTCCGGTCTCTCTGACTGACGCTGGGCCTTTGTAGGGCACTCTGACATTCCCGAACTCACAGCTCTCCGACTGCCGTTGGGACCTTATAGGGCACTCCAACATGCCCGAACTCTGATCTCTCCGACTGCCGCTGGGCCTTTATAGGGCACTCCGACATTCCCGAACTCTGATCTCTCCGACTGCCGCTGGGCCTTTATAGGGCACTCCGACATTCCCGAACTCCCGTCTCTCCGACTGCCGCTGGGCCTTTATAAAGCATTCTGACATTCCCGAACTCCGGCCTCTCCGACTGCCCCTGGGCCTTTATAGGGCACTCCGACACTGCCGAACTCTGATCTCTCCGACTGTCGCTGGGCCTTTTTAGGGCACTCCGACATTCCCGAACTCCCGTCTCTCCGACTGCCCCTGGGCCTTTATAGGGCACTCCGACATTCCCGAACTCCAGCCTCTCCGACTGCCCCTGGGCCTTTATAGGGCACTCCGACATTCCCGAACTCCGGCCTCTCCGACTGCCGCTGGGCGGTTATAGGGCACTCCGACATTCCCGAACCCCCGTTTCTCCGACTGCCGCTGGGCCTTTATAGTGCACTCCGACATTCGCGAACTCCGGTCTCTCCGACTGCCGCTGGGCCTTTATAGGGCACTCCGACATTCCTGAACTCCCGCCTCTCCGACTGCTGCTGGGCCTTTATAGGGCACTCCGTCATTCCCGAACTCCGGCCTCTCCGACTGCTGCTGTGCCTTTATAGGGCACTCCGACATTCCCGAACCCCGGCCTCTCCGACTGCCGCTGGGTCTTCATAGGGCACTCCGATATTCCAGAACTCCGGCCTCTCCTACTGCCGCTGGGCCTTTATAGGGCACTCTGACATTCCCGAACCCCCTGCCTCTCAAACTGTCGCGGGGCCTTTATAGGGCACTCCGACATTCCCGAACTCCCAACTCTCCGACTGCTGTTGGGACTTTATAGGGCACTCCGACATTCCCGCACTCCCGTCGCTCCGACTGCCGCTGGGCCTTTATAGGGCACTCCGACATTCCCGAACTCCGGTCTCTCCGACTGCCGCTGGGCCTTTATACGGCACTCCGACATTACTGAACTCCCGTCTCTCCGACTGCCGCTGGGCCTTTATAGGGCACTCCGACATTCCCGAACTCCCGTCTCTCCGACTGCCGCTGGGGCTTTATAGGGCACTCCGACATTCCCGAACTCTGATCTCTCTGAATGCCGCTGGGCCTTTATAGGGCACTCCGACATTCCCGAACTCCCACCTCTACAACTGCCGCTGGGCCTTTCATGGGCACACCGACATTCCCGAACTCCGGTCTCTCCGACTGACGCTGGGCCTTTATAGGGCACTCCGACATTCCCGAACTCCGGTCTCTCCGACTGCCGTTGGGCCTTTATAGGTCACTCCGACATTCCCGAACTCCGGCCTCTCTGACTGCCGCTGGGCCTTCATAGCGCTCCCGACATTCCCGAAGTCCTGTCTCTCTGACTGACGCTGGGCCTTTATAGGGCACTCTGACATTCCCGAACTCCCACCTCTCCGACTGCCATTGGGCCTTTATAGGGCGCTCCAACATTCCTGAACTCCGGTCTCTCCGACTGCCCCTGGGTCTTTATAGGGCACTCTGACATTCCCGAACTCCCACCTCTCCGACTGACGCTGGGCCTTTATAGGGCACTCCGACATCCCCAAAATCCGGTCTCTCCGCCTGCCGCTGGGCCTTGAAAGGGCACTCCGACATTCCCGAACTCCCGCCTCTCTGACTGCCGCTGGGTCTTTAAAGGGCACTCCGACATTCCCGAACTCCGGCCTCTCCGACTGCCGCTGGGCCTTTATAGGGCACTCCGATATTCCCGAACCCCTGCCTCTCCGACTGCCGCTGGGCCTTTATAGGGCACTCTGACATTCCCGAACTCCCGTCTCTGCGACTGCCGCTGGGCCTTTATAGGGCTCTCCGACATTCCCGAACTCCCGTCTCTCCGACTGCCGCTGGGCCTTTATAGGGAACTCCAACATTCCCGAACTCCGGCCTCTCTGACTGCCGCTGGCCTTCATAGGGCTCCCGACATTCCCGAACTCCGGTCTCTCTGACTGACGCCGGGCCTTTATAGGGCATTCTGACATTCCCGAACTCCCACCTCTCCGAGTGCCGTTGGGCCTTTATAGGGCACTCCAACATTCCCGAACTCTGATCTCTCCGACTGCCGCTGGGCCTTTATGGGGCACTCCAACATTCCCGAACTCCGGTCTCTCCGACTGCCGCTGGGCCTTTATAGGGCACTCCGACATTCCCGAACTCCGGTCGCTCCAACTGCCGCTGGGAGGTTATAGGGCACTCCGACATTCCCGAACCCCCGCCTCTCAACTGCCGCTGGGCCTTTATAGGGCACTCTGACATTCCCGAACTCCGGCCTCTCTGACTGCCGCTGGGCCTTCATCGGGCTCCCGACATTCCCGAACTCCGGTCTCTCTGACTGACGCTGGGCCTTTATAGGGCACTCTGACATTCCAGATCTCCCGCATCTCCGAATGCCGCTGGGCCTTTATAGGGCACACCGACATTCCCAAACTCCGGCCTCTCCGACTGCCACTGGGCCTTTATAGTGCACTCCGACATTCCCGAACTCCGGTCTCTCCGACTGCCGCTGGGGGGTTATAGGGCACTCCGACATTCCCGAACTCCCGCCTCTCCGACTGCCGCTGGGCCTTTATAGGGCACTCCGTCATTCCCGAACTCCGGTCTCTCCGACTGCCGCTGGGCCTTTATAGGGCACTCCGACATTCCCGAACTCCGGCTTCTCTGACTGCCGCTGGGCCTTTAAAGGGCAATCTGACATTCCCGAACTCCGGTCTCTCCGACTGCCGCTGGGCCTTTATAGGGCACTCCGACATTCCCGTACTCGAGTCTCTCCGACTGCCCCGGGCCTTTATAGGGCACTCTGACATTCCCGAACTCCCACCTCTCCGACTGCTGCTGGGCCTTTATAGGGCACTCCGACATTCCCAAACTCCAGTCTCTCCGACTGCCGCTGGGCCTTTATAGGTCACTCCGACATTCCCGAACTCCGGCCTCTCTGACTGCCGCTGGGCCTTCATAGCGCTCCCGACATTCCCGAACTCCGGTCTCTCTGACTGCCGCTGGGCGGTTATAGGGCACTCTGACATTCCCGAACCCCCGCCTCTCCGACTGCCGCTGGGCTTTTATAGGGCACTCCGACATTCCCGAACTCCGGTCTCTCCGACTGCCGCTGGGCCTTTATGGGGCACTCCGACATTCCCGAACTCCGGTCTCTCTGACTGACGCTGGGCCTTTATAGGGCACTCCGACATTCCCGAACTCCCGTCTCTCCGACTGCCGCTGGGCCTTTATAAAGCATTCTGACATTCCCGAACTCCGGCCTCTCCGACTGCCGTTGGGACTTTATAGGGCACTCCAAAATTCCCGAACTCTGATCTCTCCGACTGCCGCTGGGCCTTTATAGGGCACTCCGACATTCCCGAACTCCCGTCTCTCCGACTGCCCCTGGGCCTTTATAGGGCACTCTGACATTCCAGAACTCCCACCTCTCCGACTGCCGCTGGGCCTTTATAGGGCACTCCAAAATTCCCGAAATCTGATCTCTCCGACTGCCGCTGGGCCTTTATAGGGCACTCCAAAATTCCCGAACTCTGATCTCTCCGACTGCCGTTGGGACTTTATAGGGCACTCCAAAATTCCCAAACTCTGATCTCTCCGACTGCCGCTGGGCCTTTATAGGGCAATTCGACATCCCCGAAATCCGGTCTCTCCGACTGCCGCTGGGCCTTATAGGGCACTCCGACATTCCCGAACTCCCGTCTCTGCGACTGCCGCTGGGCCTTTATAGGGCTCTCCGACATTCCCGAACTCCCGTCTCTCCGACTGTCGCTGGGCCTTTATAGGGCACTCCAACATTCGCGAACTCCGGCTTCTCTGACTGCCGCTGGGCCTTCATAGGGCTCCCGACATTCCCGAACTCCGGTCTCTCTGACTGCCGCTGGGCCTTTATAGGGCACTCTGACATTCCCAAACTCCGGGCTCTCCGACTGCCACTGGGCGGTTATAAGGCACTCTGACATTCGCGAACTCCTACCTCTCCGACATCCGTTGAGCGTTTATAGGGCACTCCAACATCCCCGAAATCCGGTCTCTCCGACTGCCGCTGGGCCTTATAGGGCACTCCGACATTCCCGAACTCCCGTCTCTGCGACTGCCGCTGGGCCTTTATAGGGCTCTCCGACATTCCCGAACTCCCGTCTCTCCGACTGTCGCTGGGCCTTTATAGGGCACTCCAACATTCGCGAACTCCGGCTTCTCTGACTGCCGCTGGGCCTTCATAGGGCTCCCGACATTCCCGAACTCCGGTCTCTCTGACTGCCGCTGGGCCTTTATAGGGCACTCTGACATTCCCAAACTCCGGGCTCTCCGACTGCCACTGGGCGGTTATAAGGCACTCTGACATTCGCGAACTCCTACCTCTCCGACATCCGTTGAGCGTTTATAGGGCACTCCAACATTCCCGAACTCCAATCTCTCCGACTGCCGCTGGGCCTTTATAGGGCACTCCGACATTCCCGAACTCCGGTCTCTCCGACTGACGCTGGGCCTTTATAGGGCACTCCGACATTCCCGAACTCCGGTCTCTCCGACTGCCACTGGGCGGTTATAGGGCACTCCGACATTCCCGAACCCCCGCCTCTCCGACTGCCGATGGGCCTTTATAGGGCACTACGACATTCCCGAACTCCGGTCTCTCCGACTGCCGCTGGGCCATTATAGTGAACTCCAACATTCCCGTACTCCGGCCTCTCTGACTCCCGCTGGGCCTTCATAGGGCTCCCGACATTCCCGAACTCCGGTCTCTCTGACTGACGCTGGGCCTTTATAGGGCACTCTGACATTCCCGAACTCCCGCCTTTCCGACTGCCGCTGGGCCTTTATAGGGCACTCCGACATTCCCGAACCCCCGCTTCTCCGACTGCCGCTGGGCCTTTATAGGGCACTCCGACATTCGCGAACTCCGGTCTCTCCGACTGCCGCTGGGCCTTTATAGGACACTCCGACATTCCTGAACTCCCGCCTCTCCGACTGCTGCTGGGCCTTTATAGGGCAATCCGACATTCCCGAACTCCGGCCTCTCCGACTGCTGCTGTGCCTTTCTAGAGCAATCCGACATTCCCGAACCTCGGCCTCTCCGACTGCCGCTGGGTCATCATAGGGCACTCCGATATTCCCGAACTCCGGCCTCTCCTACTGCCGCTGGGCATTTATAGGGCACTCTTGACATTCCCGAACCCCCTGCCTCTCAAACTGTCGCGGGGCCTTTATAGGGCACTCCGACATTCCTGAACTCCGGACTCTCCGACTGCCGCTGGGCCTTTATAGGGCACTCCGACGTTTCCGAACTCCGGTCTCTCCGACTACCGCTGGGCCTTTACAATGCACTCCGACATTCCCGAACTCCCCTCTCTCCGACTGCCGCTGGGCCTTTATAGGGCACTCCGACATTCCCGAACTCCGGCTTCTCTGACTGCCGCTGGGCCTTTAAAGGGCAATCTGACATTCCCGAACTCCGGTCTCTCCGACTGCCGCTGGGCCTTTATAGGGCACTCCGACATTCCCGTACTCGAGTCTCTCCGACTGCCCCGGGCCTTTATAGGGCACTCTGACATTCCCGAACTCCCACCTCTCTGACTGCTGCTGGGCCTTTATAGGGCACTCCGACATTCCCAAACTCCAGTCTCTCCGACTGCCGCTGGGCCTTTATAGGGCACTCCGACATTCCCGAACTCTGATCTCTCCGACTGCCGCTGGGCCTTTATAGGGCACTCCGACATTCCCGAACTCTGATCTCTCCGACTGCCGCTGTGCCTTTATAGGGCACTCCGACATTCCCGAACTCCGGCCTCTCTGACTGCCGCTGGGCCTTCATAGCGCTCCCGACATTCCCGAACTCCGGTCTCTCTGACTGCCGCTGGGCGGTTATAGGGCACTCTGACATTCCCGAACCCCCGCCTCTCCGACTGCCGCTGGGCTTTTATAGGGCACTCCGACATTCCCGAACTCCGGTCTCTCCGACTGCCGCTGGGCCTTTATAGGGCACTCCGACATTCCCGAACTCCGGTCTCTCTGACTGACGCTGGGCCTTTATAGGGCACTCTGACATTCCCGAACTCCCAGCTCTCCGACTGCCGTTGGGACTTTATAGGGCACTCCAACATTCCCGAACTCTGATCTCTCCGACTGCCGCTGGGCCTTTATAGGGCACTCCGACATTCCCGAACTCTGATCTCTCCGACTGCCGCTGGGCCTTTATAGGGCACTCCGACATTCCCGAACTCCCGTCTCTCCGACTGCCGCTGGGCCTTTATAAAGCATTCTGACATTCCCGAACTCCGGCCTCTCCGACTGCCCCTGGGCCTTTATAGGGCACTCCGACACTGCCGAACTCTGATCTCTCCGACTGTCGCTGGGCCTTTTTAGGGCACTCCGACATTCCCGAACTCCCGTCTCTCCGACTGCCCCTGGGCCTTTATAGGGCACTCCAAAATTCCTGAACTCCGGCCTCTCCGACTGCCCCTGGGCCTTTATAGGGCACTCTGACATTCCAGAACTCCCACCTCTCCGACTGCCGCTGGGCCTTTATCGGGCAATTCGACATCCCCGAAATCCGGTCTCTCCGACTGCCGCTGGGCCTTTATAGGGCACTCCGACATTCCCGAACTCCCATCTCTGCGACTGCCGCTGGGCCTTTATAGGGCTCTCCGACATTCCCGAACTCCCGTCTCTCCGACTGCAGCTGGGCCTTTATAGGGCACTCCAACATTCGCGAACTCCGGCTTCTCTGACTGCCGCTGGGCCTTCATAGGGCTCCCGACATTCCCGAACTCCGGTCTCTCTGACTGACGCTGGGCCTTTATAGGGCACTCTGACATTCCCGAACTCCCGCCTCTCCGACTGCCGCTGGGCCTTTATAGGGCACTCCGACATTCCAAAATTCCGGCCTCTACGACTGCCGCTTGGCCTTTATAGGGCACTCCGACATTCGCGAACTCCGGTCTCTCCGACTGCCGCTGGGCCTTTATAGGACACTCCGACATTCCTGAACTCCCGCCTCTCCGACTGCTGCTGGGCCTTTATAGGGCAATCCGACATTCCCGAACTCCGGCCTCTCCGACTGCTGCTGTGCCTTTCTAGAGCAATCCGACATTCCCGAACCTCGGCCTCTCCGACTGCCGCTGGGTCTTCATAGGGCACTCCGATATTCCCGAACTCCGGCCTCTCCTACTGCCGCTGGGCCTTTATAGGGCACTCTTGACATTCCCGAACCCCCTGCCTCTCAAACTGTCGCGGGGCCTTTGTAGGGCACTCCGACATTCCTGAACTCCGGACTCTCCGACTGCCGCTGGGCCTTTATAGGGCACTCCGACGTTTCCGAACTCCGGTCTCTCCGACTACCGCTGGGCCTTTACAATGCACTCCGACATTCCCGAACTCCCCTCTCTCCGACTGCCGCTGGGCCTTTATAGGGCACTCCGACATTCCCGAACTCCGGCTTCTCTGACTGCCGCTGGGCCTTTAAAGGGCAATCTGACATTCCCGAAGTCCGGTCTCTCCGACTGCCGCTGGGCCTTTATAGGGCACTCCGACATTCCCGTACTCGAGTCTCTCCGACTGCCCCGGGCCTTTATAGGGCACTCTGACATTCCCGAACTCCCACCTCTCCGACTGCTTCTGGGCCTTTATAGGGCACTCCGACATTCCCAAACTCCAGTCTCTCCGACTGCCGCTGGGCCTTTATAGGGCACTCCGACATTCCCGAACTCTGATCTCTCCGACTGCCGCTGGGCCTTTATAGGGCACTCCGACATTCCCGAACTCTGATCTCTCTGACTGCCGCTGTGCCTTTATAGGGCACTCCGACATTCCCGAACTCTGGCCTCTCTGACTGCCGCTGGGCCTTCATAGCGCTCCCGACATTCCCGAACTCCGGTCTCTCTGACTGCCGCTGGGCGGTTATAGGGCACTCTGACATTCCCGAACCCCCGCCTCTCCGACTGCCGCTGGGCTTTTATAGGGCACTCCGACATTCCCGAACTCCGGTCTCTCCGACTGCCGCTGGGCCTTTATAGGGCACTCCGACATTCCCGAACTCCGGTCTCTCTGACTGACGCTGGGCCTTTATAGGGCACTCTGACATTCCCGAACTTCCAGCTCTCCGACTGCCGTTGGGACTTTATAGGGCACTCCAACATTCCCGAACTCTGATCTCTCCGACTGCCGCTGGGCCTTTATAGGGCACTCCGACATTCCCGAACTCTGATCTCTCCGACTGCCGCTGGGCCTTTATAGGGCACTCCGACATTCCCGAACTCCCGTCTCTCCGACTGCCGCTGGGCCTTTATAAAGCATTCTGACATTCCCGAACTCCGGCCTCTCCGACTGCCCCTGGGCCTTTATAGGGCACTCCGACACTGCCGAACTCTGATCTCTCCGACTGTCGCTGGGCCTTTTTAGGGCACTCCGACATTCCCGAACTCCCGTCTCTCCGACTGCCCCTGGGCCTTTATAGGGCACTCCGACATTCCTGAACTCCGGCCTCTCCGACTGCCCCTGGGCCTTTATAGGGCACTCTGACATTCCAGAACTACCACCTCTCCGACTGCCGCTGGGCCTTGATCGGGCAATTCGACATCCCCGAAATCCGGTCTCTCCGACTGCCGCTGGGCCTTTATAGGGCACTCCGACATTCCCGAACTCCCATCTCTGCGACTGCCGCTGGACCTTTATAGGGCTCTCCGACATTCCCGAACTCCCGTCTCTCCGACTGCAGCTGGGCCTTTATAGGGCACTCCAACATTCGCGAACTCCGGCTTCTCTGACTGCCGCTGGGCCTTCATAGGGCTCCCGACATTCCCGAACTCCGGTCTCTCTGACTGCCGCTGGGCCTTTATAGGGCACTCTGACATTCCCAAACTCCGGCCTCTCCGACTGCCACTGGGCGGTTATAAGGCACTCTGACATCCGCGAACACCTACCTCTCCGACATCCGTTGAGCGTTTATAGGGCACTCCAACATTCCCGAACTCTAATCTCTCCGACTGCCGCTGGGCCTTTATAGGGCACTCCGACATTCCCGAACTCCGGTCTCTCCGACTGACGCTGGGCCTTTATAGGGCACTCCGACATTCCAGAACTCCGGTCTAACCGACTGCCACTGGGCGGTTATAGGGCACTCCGACATTCCCGAACCCCCGCCTCTCCGACTGCCGCTGGGCCTTCATAGCGCTCCCGACATTCCCGAACTCCGGTCTCTCTGACTGCCGCTGGGCGGTTATAGGGCACTCTGACATTCCCGAACCCCCGCCTCTCCGACTGCCGCTGGGCTTTTATAGGGCACTCCGACATTCCCGAACTCCGGTCTATCCGACTGCCGCTGGGACTTTACAGGGCACTCCAAAATTCCCGAACTCTGATCTCTCCGACTGCCGCTGGGCCTTTATAGGGCACTCCGACATTCCCGAACTCTGATCTCTCCGACTGCCGCTGGGCCTTTATAGGGCACTCCGACATTCCCGAACTCCCGTCTCTCCGACTGCCGCTGGGCCTTTATAAAGCATTCTGACATTCCCGAACTCCGGCCTCTCCGACTGCCGTTGGGACTTTATAGGGCACTCCAAAATTCCCGAACTCTGATCTCTCCGACTGCCGCTGGGCCTTTATAGGGCACTCCGACATTCCCGAACTCCCGTCTCTCCGACTGCCCCTGGGCCTTTATAGGGCACTCCGACATTCCTGAACTCCGGCCTCTCCGACTGCCCCTGGGCCTTTATAGGGCACTCTGACATTCCAGAACTCCCACCTCTCCGACTGCCGCTGGGCCTTTATAGGGCACTCCAAAATTCCCGAACTCTGATCTCTCCGACTGCCGCTGGGCCTTTATAGGGCACTCCAAAATTCCCGAACTCTGATCTCTCCGACTGCCGTTGGGACTTTATAGGGCACTCCAAAATTCCCAAACTCTGATCTCTCCGACTGCCGCTGGGCCTTTATAGGGCAATTCGACATCCCCGAAATCCGGTCTCTCCGACTGCCGCTGGGCCTTTATAGGGCACTCCGACATTCCCGAACTCCCATCTCTGCAACTGCCGCTGGGCCTTTATAGGGCTCTCCGACATTCCCGAACTCCCGTCTCTCCGACTGTCGCTGGTCCTTTATAGGGCACTCCAAAATTCGCGAACTCCGTCTTCTCTGACTGCCGCTGGGCCTTCATAGGGCTCCCGACATTCCCGAACTCCGGTCTCTTTGACTGCCGCTGGGCCTTTATAGGGCACTCTGACATTCCTAAACTCCGGCCTCTCCGACTGCCACTGGGCGGTTATAAGGCACTCTGACATTCGCGAACTCCTACTTCTCCGACATCCGTTGAGCGTTTATAGGGCACTCCAACATTCCCGAACTCTAATCTCTCCGACTGCCGCTGGGCCTTTATAGGGCACTCCGACATTCCCGAACTCCGGTCTCTCCGACTGACGCTGGGCCTTTATAGGGCACTCCGACATTCCCGAACTCCGGTCTCTCCGACTGCCACTGGGCGGTTATAGGGCACTCCGACATTCCCGAACCCCCGCCTCTCCGACTGCCGATGGGCCTTTATAGGGCACTACGACATTCCCGAACTCCGGTTTCTCCGACTGCCGCTGGGCCTTTATAGTGAACTCCAACATTCCCGAACTCCGGCCTCTCTGACTGCCGCTGGGCCTTCATAGGGCTCCCGACATTCCCGAACTCCGGTCTCTCTGACTGACGCTGGGCCTTTATAGGGCACTCTGACATTCCCGAACTCCGGCCTCTCTGACTGCCGCTGGGCCTTCATCGGGCTCCCGACATTCCCGAACTCCGGTCTCTCTGACTGACGCTGGGCCTTTATAGGGCACTCTGACATTCCAGATCTCCCGCCTCTCCGAATGCCGCTGGGCCTTTATAGGGCACACCGACATTCCCAAACTCCGGCCTCTCCGACTGCCACTGGGCCTTTATAGTGCACTCCGACATTCCCGAACTCCGGTCTCTCCGACTGCCGCTGGGGGGTTATAGGGCACTCCGACATTCCCGAACTCCCGCCTCTCCGACTGCAGCTGGGCCTTTATAGGGCACTCCGTCATTCCCGAACTCCGGTCTCTCCGACTGCCGCTGGGCCTTTATAGGGCACTCCGACATTCCCGAACTCCGGCTTCTCTGACTGCCGCTGGGCCTTTAAAGGGCAATCTGACATTCCCGAACTCCGGCCTCTCCGACTGCCATTGGGACTTTATAGGGCACTCCGACATTCCCGTACTCGAGTCTCTCCGACTGCCCCGGGCCTTTATAGGGCACTCTGACATTCCCGAACTCCCGCCTCTCCGACTGCTGCAGGGCCTTTATAGGGCACTCCGACATTCCCGAACTCCGGCCTCTCTGACTGCCGCTGTGCCTTTAAAGGGCAATCTTACATTCCCGAACTCCGGTCTCTCCGACTGCCGCTGTGCCTTTATAGGGCACTCCGACATTCCCGAACTCCGGCCTCTCTGACTGCCGCTGTGCCTTTAAAGGGCAATCTTACATTCCCGAACTCCGGCCTCTCTGACTGCCGCTGGGCCTTCATAGCGCTCCCGACATTCCCGAACTCCGGTCTCTCTGACTGCCGCTGGGCGGTTATAGGGCACTCCGACATTCCCGAACCCCCGCCTCTCCGACTGCCGCTGGGCTTTTATAGGGCACTCCGACATTCCCGAACTCCGGTCTCTCCGACTGCCGCTGGGCCTTTATGGGGCACTCCGACATTCCCGAACTCCGGTCTCTCTGACTGACGCTGGGCCTTTATAGGGCACTCTGACATTCCCGAACTCCCAGCTCTCCGACTACCGTTAGGACTTTATAGGGCACTCCAAAATTCCCGAACTCTGATCTCTCCGACTGCCGCTGGGCCTTTATAGGGCACTCCGACATTCCCGAACTCTGATCTCTCCGACTGCCGCTGGGCCTTTATAGGGCACTCCGACATTCCCGAACTCCCGTCTCTCCGACTGCCGCTGGGCCTTTATAAAGCATTCTGACATTCCCGAACTCCGGCCTCTCCGACTGCCATTGGGACTTTATAGGGCACTCCAAAATTCCCGAACTCTGATCTCTCCGACTGCCGCTGGGCCTTTATAGGGCACTCCGACATTCCCGAACTCCCGTCTCTCCGACTGCCCCTGGGCCTTTATAGGGCACTCCGACATTCCTGAACTCTGGCCTCTCCGACTGCCCCTGGGCCTTTATAGGGCACTCTGACATTCCAGAACTCCCACCTCTCCGACTGCCGCTGGGCCTTTATAGGGCACTCCAAAATTCCCGAACTCTGATCTCTCCGACTGCCGTTGGGACTTTATAGGGCACTCCAAAATTCCCGAACTCTGATCTCTCCGACTGCCGCTGGGCCTTTATAGGGCAATTCGACATCCCCGAAATCCGGTCTCTCCGACTGCCGCTGGGCCTTATAGGGCACTCCGACATTCCCGAACTCCCGTCTCTGCGACTGCCGCTGGGCCTTTATAGGGCTCTCCGACATTCCCGAACTCCCGTCTCTCCGACTGTCGCTGGGCCTTTATAGGGCACTCCAACATTCGCGAACTCCGGCTTCTCTGACTGCCGCTGGGCCTTCATAGGGCTCCCGACATTCCCGAACTCCGGTCTCTCTGACTGCCGCTGGGCCTTTATAGGGCACTCTGACATTCCCAAACTCCGGCCTCTCCGACTGCCACTGGGCGGTTATAAGGCACTCTGACATTCGCGAACTCCTACCTCTCCGACATCCGTTGAGCGTTTATAGGGCACTCCAACATTCCCGAACTCTAATCTCTCCGACTGCCGCTGGGCCTTTATAGGGCACTCCGACATTCCCGAACTCCGGTCTCTCCGACTGACGCTGGGCCCTTATAGGGCACTCCGACATTCCCGAACTCCGGTCTCTCCGACTGCCACTGGGCGGTTATAGGGCACTCCGACATTCCCGAACCCCCGCCTCTCCGACTGCCGATGGGCCTTTATAGGGCACTACGACATTCCCGAACTCCGGTCTCTCCGACTGCCGCTGGGCCTTTATAGTGAACTCCAATATTCCCGAACTCCGGCCTCTCTGACTGCCGCTGGGCCTTCATAGGGCTCCCGACATTCCCGAACTCCGGTCTCTCTGACTGACGCAGGGCCTTTATAGGGCACTCTGACATTCCCGAACTCCCGCCTCTCCGACTGCCGCTGGGCCTTTATAGGGCACTCCGACATTCCAAAATTCCGGCCTCTACGACTGCCGCTTGGCCTTTATAGGGCACTCCGACATTCGCGAACTCCGGTCTCTCCGACTGCCGCTGGGCCTTTATAGGGCACTCCGACATTCCTGAACTCCCGCCTCTCCGACTGCTGCTGGGCCTTTATAGGGCAATCCGACATTCCCGAACTCCGGCCTCTCCGACTGCTGCTGTGCCTTTCTAGAGCAATCCGACATTCCTGAACCTCGGCCTCTCCGACTGCCGCTGGGTCTTCATAGGGCACTCCGATATTCCCGAACTCCGGCCTCTCCTACTGCCGCTGGGCCTTTATAGGGCACTCTTGACATTCCCGAAACCCCTGCCTCTCAAACTGTCGCGGGGCCTTTAAAGGGCAATCTGACATTCCCGAACTCCGGTCTCTCCGACTGCCGCTGGGCCTTTATAGGGCACTCCGACATTCCCGTACTCGAGTCTCTCCGACTGCCCCGGGCCTTTATAGGGCACTCTGACATTCCCGAACTCCCACCTCTCCGACTGCTGCTGGGCCTTTATAGGGCACTCCGACATTCCCAAACTCCAGTCTCTCCGACTGCCGCTGGGCCTTTATAGGGCACTCCGACATTCCCGAACTCTGATCTCTCCGACTGCCGCTGGGCCTTTATAGGGCACTCCGACATTCCCGAACTCTGATCTCTCCGACTGCCGCTGTGCCTTTATAGGGCACTCCGACATTCCCGAACTCCGGCCTCTCTGACTGCCGCTGGGCCTTCATAGCGCTCCCGACATTCCCGAACTCCGGTCTCTCTGACTGCCGCTGGGCGGTTATAGAGCACTCTGACATTCCCGAACCCCCGCCTCTCCGACTGCCGCTGGGCTTTTATAGGGCACTCCGACATTCCCGAACTCCGGTCTCTCCGACTGCCGCTGGGCCTTTATAGGGCACTCCGACATTCCCGAACTCCGGTCTCTCTGACTGACGCTGGGCCTTTATAGGGCACTCTGACATTCCCGAACTCACAGCTCTCCGACTGCCGTTGGGACTTTATAGGGCACTCCAACATTCCCGAACTCTGATCTCTCCGACTGCCGCTGGGCCTTTATAGGGCACTCCGACATTCCCGAACTCTGATCTCTCCGACTGCCGCTGGGCCTTTATAGGGCACTCCGACATTCCCGAACTCCCGTCTCTCCGACTGCTGCTGGGCCTTTATAAAGCATTCTGACATTCCCGAACTCCGGCCTCTCCGACTGCCCCTGGGCCTTTATAGGGCACTCCGACATTCCCGTACTCGAGTCTCTCCGACTGCCCCTGGGCCTTTATAGGGCACTCCGACATTCCCGAACTCCGGCCTCTCCGACTGCCCCTGGGCCTTTATAGGGCACTCCGACATTCCCGTACTCGAGTCTCTCCGACTGCCGCTGGGCCTTTATAGGGCTCTCCGACATTCCCGAACTCCCGTCTCTCCGACTGCAGCTGGGCCTTTATAGGGCACTCCAACATTCGCGAACTCCGGCTTCTCTGAATGCCGCTGGGCCTTCATAGGGCTCCCGACATTCCCGAACTCCGGTCTCTCTGACTGCCGCTGGGCCTTTATAGGGCACTCTGACATTCCCAAACTCCGGCCTCTCCGACTGCCACTGGGCGGTTATTAGGCACTCTGACATCCGCGAACTCCTACCTCTCCGACATCCGTTGAGCGTTTATAGGGCACTCCAACATTCCCGAACTCTAATCTCTCCGACTGCCGCTGGGCCTTTATAGGGCACTCCGACATTCCCGAACTCCGGTCTCTCCGACTGACGCTGGGCCTTTATAGGGCACTCCGACATTCCCGAACTCCGGTCTAACCGACTGCCACTGGGCGGTTATAGGGCACTCCGACATTCCCAAACCCCCGCCTCTCCGACTGCCGATGGGCCTTTATAGGGCACTCCGACATTCCCAAACTCCGGTCTCTCCGACTGCCGCTGGGCCTTTATAGGTCACTCCGACATTCCCGAACTCCGGCCTCTCTGACTGCCGCTGGGCCTTCATAGCGCTCCCGACATTCCCGAACTCCGGTCTCTCTGACTGCCGCTGGGCGGTTATAGGGCACTCTGACATTCCCGAACCCCCGCCTCTCCGACTGCCGCTGGGCTTTTATAGGGCACTCCGACATTCCCGAACTCCGGTCTCTCCGACTGCCGCTGGGCCTTTATAGGGCACTCCGACATTCCCGAACTCCAGTCTCTCTGACTGACGTTGGGCCTTTATAGGGCACTCTGACATTCCCGAACTCCCAGCTCTCCGACTGCCGTTGGGACTTTATAGGGCACTCCAAAATTCCCGAACTCTGATCTCTCCGACTGCCGCTGGGCCTTTATAGGGCACTCCGACATTCCCGAACTCTGAACTCTCCGACTGCCGCTGGGCCTTTATAGGGCACTCCGACATTCCCGAACTCCCGTCTCTCCGACTGCCGCTGGGCCTTTATAAAGCATTCTGACATTCCCGAACTCCGGCCTCTCCGACTGCCGTTGGGACTTTATAGGGCACTCCAAAATTCCTGAACTCTGATCTCTCCGACTGCCGCTGGGCCTTTATAGGGCACTCCGACATTCCCGAACTCCCGTCTCTCCGACTGCCCCTGGGCCTTTATAGGGCACTCCGACATTCCTGAACTCCGGCCTCTCCGACTGCCCCTGGGCCTTTATAGGGCACTCTGACATTCCAGAACTCCCACCTCTCCGACTGCCGCTGGGCCTTTATAGGGCACTCCAAAATTCCCGAACTCTGATCTCTCCGACTGCCGTTGGGACTTTATAGGGCACTCCAAAATTCCCGAACTCTGATCTCTCCGACTGCCGCTGGGCCTTTATAGGGCAATTCGACATCCCCGAAATCCGGTCTCTCCGACTGCCGCTGGGCCTTTATAGGGCACTCCGACATTCCCGAACTCCCATCTCTGCGACTGCCGCTGGGCCTTTATAGGGCTCTCCGACATTCCCGAACTCCCGTCTCTCCGACTGTCGCTGGGCCTTTATAGGGCACTCCAACATTCGCGAACTCCGGCTTCTCTGACTGCCGCTGGGCCTTCATAGGGCTCCCGACATTCCCGAACTCCGGTCTCTTTGACTGCCGCTGGGCCTTTATAGGGCACTCTGACATTCCCAAACTCCGGCCTCTCCGACTGCCACTGGGCGGTTATAAGGCACTCTGACATTCGCGAACTCCTACTTCTCCGACATCCGTTGAGCGTTTATAGGGCACTCCAACATTCCCGAACTCTAATCTCTCCGACTGCCGCTGGGCCTTTATAGGGCACTCCGACATTCCCGAACTCCGGTCTCTCCGACTGACGCTGGGCCTTTATAGGGCACTCCGACATTCCCGAACTCCGGTCTCTCCGACTGCCACTGGGCGGTTATAGGGCACTCCGACATTCCCGAACCCCCGCCTCTCCGACTGCCGATGGGCCTTTATAGGGCACTACGACATTCCCGAACTCCGGTCTCTCCGACTGCCGCTGGGCCTTTATAGTGAACTCCAACATTCCCGAACTCCGGCCTCTCTGACTGCCGCTGGGCCTTCATAGGGCTCCCGACATTCCCGAACTCCGGTCTCTCTGACTGACGCTAGGCCTTTATAGGGCACTCTGACATTCCCGAACTCCCGCCTCTCCGACTGCCGCTGGGCCTTTATAGGGCACTCCGACATTCCAAAATTCCGGCCTCTACGACTGCCGCTGGGCCTTTATAGGGCACTCCGACATTCCTGAACTCCCGCCTCTCCGACTGCTGCTGGGCCTTTATAGGGCAATCCGACATTCCCGAACTCCGGCCTCTCCGACTGCTGCTGTGCCTTTCTAGGGCAATCCGACATTCCCGAACCTCGGCCTCTCCGACTGGCGCTGGGTCTTCATAGGGCACTCCGATATTCCCGAACTCCGGCCTCTCCTACTGCCGCTGGGCCTTTATAGGGCACTCTTGACATTCCCGAAACCCCTGCCTCTCAAACTGTCGCGGGGCCTTTATAGGGCACTCCGACATTCCTGAACTCCGGACTCTCCGACTGCCGCTGGGCCTTTATAGGGTACTCCGACGTTTCCGAACTCCGGTCTCTCCGACTACCGCTGGGCCTTTACAATGCACTCCGACATTCCCGAACTCCCCTCTCTCCGACTGCCGCTGGGCCTTTATAGGGCACTCCGACATTCCCGAACTCCGGCTTCTCTGACTGCCGCTGGGCCTTTAAAGGGCAATCTGACATTCCCGAACTCCGGTCTCTCCGACTGCCGCTGGGCCTTAATAGGGCACTCCGACATTCCCGTACTCGAGTCTCTCCGACTGCCCCGGGCCTTTATAGGGCACTCTGACATTCCCGAACTCCCACCTCTCCGACTGCTGCTGGGCCTTTATAGGGCACTCCGACATTCCCAAACTCCAGTCTCTCCGACTGCCGCTGGGCCTTTATAGGGCACTCCGACATTCCCGAACTCTGATCTCTCCGACTGCCGCGGGGCCTTTATAGGGCACTCCGACATTCCCGAACTCTGATCTCTCCGACTGCCGCTGTGCCTTTATAGGGCACTCCGACATTCCCGAACTCCGGCCTCTCTGACTGCCGCTGGGCCTTCATAGCGCTCCCGACATTCCCGAACTCCGGTCTCTCTGACTGCCGCTGGGCGGTTATAGGGCACTCTGACATTCCCGAACCCCCGCCTCTCCGACTGCCGCTGGGCTTTTATAGGGCACTCCGACATTCCCGAACTCCGGTCTCTCCGACTGCCGCTGGGCCTTTATAGGGCACTCCGACATTCCCGAACTCCGGTCTCTCTGACTGACGCTGGGCCTTTATAGGGCACTCTGACATTCCCGAACTCACAGCTCTCCGACTGCCGTTGGGACTTTATAGGGCACTCCAACATTCCCGAACTCTGATCTCTCCGACTGCCGCTGGGCCTTTATAGGGCACTCCGACATTCCCGAACTCTGATCTCTCCGACTGCCGCTGGGCCTTTATAGGGCACTCCGACATTCCCGAACTCCCGTCTCTCCGACTGCCGCTGGGCCTTTATAAAGCATTCTGACATTCCCGAACTCCGGCCTCTCCGACTGCCCCTGGGCCTTTATAGGGCACTCCGACATTCCCGAACTCCCGTCTCTCCGACTGCCCCTGGGCCTTTATAGGGCACTCCGACATTCCTGAACTCCGGCCTCTCCGACTGCCCCTGGGCCTTGAAAGGGCACTCTGACATTCCAGAACTCCCACCTCTCCGACTGCCGCTGGGCCTTTATCGGGCAATTCGACATCCCCGAAATCCGGTCTCTCCGACTGCCGCTGGGCCTTTATAGGGCACTCCGACATTCCCGAACTCCCATCTCTGCGACTGCCGCTGGGCCTTTATAGGGCTCTCCGACATTCCCGAACTCCCGTCTCTCCGACTGCAGCTGGGCCTTTATAGGGCACTCCAACATTCGCGAACTCCGGCTTCTCTGACTGCCGCTGGGCCTTCATAGGGCTCCCGACATTCCCGAACTCCGGTCTCTCTGACTGACGCTGGGCCTTTATAGGGCACTCTGACATTCCCAAACTCCGGCCTCTCCGACTGCCACTGGGCGGTTATAAGGCACTCTGACATCCGTTGAGCCTTTATAGGGCACTCCAACATTCCCGAACTCTAATCTCTCCGACTGCCACTGGGCGGTTATAGGGCACTCCGACATTCCCGAACCCCCGCCTCTCCGACTGCCGATGGGCCTTTATAGGGCACTACGACATTCCCGAACTCCGGTCTCTCCGACTGCCGCTGGGCCTTTATAGTGAACTCCAACATTCCCGAACTCCGGCCTCTCTGACTGCCACTGGGCCTTCATAGGGCTCCCGACATTCCCGAACTCCGGTCTCTCTGACTGACGCTGGGCCTTTATAGGGCACTCTGACATTCCCGAACTCCCGCCTCTCCGACTGCCGCTGGGCCTTTATAAGACGCTCCGACATTCCTGAACTCCTGCCTCTCCGACTGCTGCTGGGCCTTTATAGGGCAATCCGACATTCCCGAACTCCTGCCTCT
The DNA here is from genome assembly GCF_044704955.1 of Pristiophorus japonicus. Classification (NCBI taxonomy): domain Eukaryota; kingdom Metazoa; phylum Chordata; class Chondrichthyes; family Pristiophoridae; genus Pristiophorus; species Pristiophorus japonicus. Next base: position 187,238,174 of record NC_091989.1, read on the forward strand.
CCGACTGCTGCTGGGCCTTTATAGGGCAATCCGACATTCCCGAACTCCGGCCTCTCCGACTGCTGCTGTGCCTTTATAGGGCACTCCGACATTCCCGAACCTCGGCCTCTCCGACTGCCGCTGGGTCTTCATAGGGCACTCCGATATTCCCGAAATCCGACCTCTCCTACTGCCGCTGGGCCTTTATAGGGCACTCTTGACATTCCCGAACCCCCTGCCTCTCAAACTGTCGCGGGGCCTTTATAGGGCACTCCGACGTTTCCGAACTCCGGTCTCTCCGACTACCGCTGGGCCTTTACAATGCACTCCGACATTCCCGAACTCCCCTCTCTCCGACTGCCGCTGGGCCTTTATAGGGCACTCCGACATTCCCGAACTCCCACCTCTCCGACTGCTGTTGGGCCTTTATAGGGCACTCCGACATTCCCAAACTCCGGTCTCTCCGACTGCCGCTGGGCGTTTAAACGGCACTCTGACATTCCTGAACTCCCGTCTCTCCGACTGCCGCTGGGCCTTAAAAGGGCACTCCGACATTCCCGAACTACCGTCTCTCCGACTGCCGCTGGGGCTTTATAGGGCACTCCGACATTCCCGATCTCTGATCTCTCCGACTGCCGCTGGACCTTTATAGGGCACTCCGACATTCCCGAACTCCCGTCTCTCCGACTGCCGCTGGGCCTTTATAGGACACTCCGACATTCCCGAACTCTGATTTCTCCGACTGCCGCTGGGCCTTTATAGGGCACTCCGACATTCCCGAACTCCCACCTCTACGACTGCCGCTGGACCTTTCATGGGCACACCGATATTCCTGAACTCCGGTCTCTCCGACTGACGCTGGGCCTTTATAGGGCACTCCGACATTCCCGAACTCCAGTCTCTCCGACTGCCGTTGGGCCTTTATAGGTCACTCCGACATTTCCGAACTCCGGCCTCTCTGACTGCCGCTGGGCCTTCATAGCGCTCCCGACATTCCCGAACTCCGGTCTCTCTGACTGACGCTGGGCCTTTATAGGGCACTCTGACATTCCCGAACCCCCGTCTCTCCGACTGCCGCTGGACCTTTATAGGGCACTCTGATATTCCCGAACTCCGGTCTCTCCGACTGCCGCTGGGCCTTTATAGGGAACTCCAACATTCCCGAACTCCGGTCTCTCCGACTGCCCCTGGGTCTTTATAGGGCACTCTGACATTCCCGAACTCCCACCTCTCCGACTGACGCTGTGCCTTTAAAGGGCACTCCGACATTCCCGAACTCCGGCCTCTCCGACTGCCGCTGGGCCTTTATAGGGCATTCCGATATTCCCGAACCCCCGCCTCTCCGACTGCCGCTGGGCCTTTATAGGGCACTCTGACATTCCCGAACTCCTGTCTCTCCGACTGCCGCTGGGCCTTTATAGGGCTCTCCGACATTCCCGAACTCCCGTCTCTCCGACTGCCGCTGGGTCTTTATAGGGAACTCCAACATTCCCGAACTCCGGCCTCTCTGACTGCTGCTGGCCTTCATAGGGCTCCCGACATTCCCGAACTCCGGTCTCTCTGACTGACGCCGGGCCTTTATAGGGCACTCTGACATTCCCGAACTCCCACCTCTCCGAGTGCCGTTGGGCCTTTATAGGGCACTCCAACATTCCCGAACTCTGATCTCTCCGACTGCCGCTGGGCCTTTATAGGGCACTCCAACATTCCCGAACTCCGGTCTCTCCGACTGCCGCTGGGCCTTTATAGGGCACTCCGACATTCCCGAACTCCGGTCTCTCCGACTGCCTCTGGGCCCTTATAGGGCACACCGACATTCCCGAACCCCTGCCTCTCCAACTGCCGCTGGGCCTTTATAGGGCTCCTGACATTCCCGAACTCCCGTCTCTCCGACTGCCGCTGGGCCTTTATAGGGAATTCCAACATTCCCGAACTCCGGCCTCTCTGACTGCCGCTGGGCCTTCATAGGGCTCCTGACATTCCCGAACTCCGGTCTCTCTGACTGACGCTGGGCCTTTATAGGGCACTCTGACATTCCAGATCTCCCGCCTCTCCGAATGCCGCTGGGCCTTTATAGGGCACACCGACATTCCCAAACTCCGGCCTCTCCGACTGCCACTGGGCCTTTATAGTGCACTCCGACATTCCCGAACTCCGGTCTCTCCGACTGCCGCTGGGGGGTTATAGGGCACTCCGACATTCCCGAACTCCCGCCTCTCCGACTGCCGCTGGGCCTTTATAGGGCACTCCAACATTCCCGAACTCCGGTCTCTCCGACTGCCGCTGTGCCTTTATAGGGCACTCCGACATTCCCGAACTCCGGCCTCTCTGACTGCCGCTGGGCCTTCATAGCGCTCCCGACATTCCCGAACTCCGGTCTCTCTGACTGCCGCTGGGCGGTTATAGGGCACTCTGACATTCCCGAACCCCCGCCTCTCCGACTGCCGCTGGGCTTTTATAGGGCACTCCGACATTCCCGAACTCCGGTCTCTCCGACTGCCGCTGGGCCTTTATAGGGCACTCCGACATTCCCGAACTCCGGTCTCTCCGACTGCCGCTGTGCCTTTATAGGGCACTCCGACATTCCCGAACTCCGGCCTCTCTGACTGCCGCTGGGCCTTCATAGCGCTCCAGACATTCCCGAACTCCGGTCTCTCTGACTGCCGCTGGGCGGTTATAGGGCACTCTGACATTCCCGAACCCCCGCCTCTCCGACTGCCGCTGGGCTTTTATAGGGCACTCCGACATTCCCGAACTCCGGTCTCTCCGACTGCCGCTGGGCTTTTATAGGGCACTCCGACATTCCCGAACTCCGGTCTCTCCGACTGCCGCTGGGCCTTTATAGGGCACTCCGACATTCCCGAACTCCGGTCTCTCTGACTGACGCTGGGCCTTTATAGGGCACTCTGACATTCCCGAACTCACAGCTCTCCGACTGCCGTTGGGACTTTATAGGGCACTCCAACATTCCCGAACTCTGATCTCTCCGACTGCCGCTGGGCCTTTATAGGGCACTCCGACATTCCCGAACTCTGATCTCTCCGACTGCCGCTGGGCCTTTATAGGGCACTCCGACATTCCCGAACTCCCGTCTCTCCGACTGCCGCTGGGCCTTTATAAAGCATTCTGACATTCCCGAACTCCGGCCTCTCCGACTGCCCCTGGGCCTTTATAGGGCACTCCGACACTGCCGAACTCTGATCTCTCCGACTGTCGCTGGGCCTTTTTAGGGCACTCCGACATTCCCGAACTCCCGTCTCTCCGACTGCCCCTGGGCCTTTATAGGGCACTCCGACATTCCTGAACTCCGGCCTCTCCGACTGCCCCTGGGCCTTGAAAGGGCACTCTGACATTCCAGAACTCCCACCTCTCCGACTGCCGCTGGGCCTTTATCGGGCAATTCGACATCCCCGAAATCCGGTCTCTCCGACTGCCGCTGGGCCTTTATAGGGCACTCCGACATTCCCGAACTCCCATCTCTGCGACTGCCGCTGGGCCTTTATAGGGCTCTCCGACATTCCCGAACTCCCGATTCTCCGACTGCAGCTGGGCCTTTATAGGGCACTCCAACATTCGCGAACTCCGGCTTCTCTGACTGCCGCTGGGCCTTCATAGGGCTCCCGACATTCCCGAACTCCGGTCTCTCTGACTGACGCTGGGCCTTTATAGGGCACTCTGACATTCCCAAACTCCGGCCTCTCCGACTGCCACTGGGCGGTTATAAGGCACTCTGACATTCGCGAACTCCTACCTCTCCGACATCCGTTGAGCGTTTATAGGGCACTCCAACATTCCCGAACTCTAATCTCTCCGACTGCCGCTGGGCCTTTATAGGGCACTCCGACATTCCCGAACTCCGGTCTCTCCGACTGACGCTGGGCCTTTATAGGGCACTACGACATTCCCGAACTCCGGTCTCGCCGACTGCCGCTGGGCCTTTATAGTGAACTCCAACATTCCCGAACTCCGGCCTCTCTGACTGCCGCTGGGCCTTCATAGGGCTCCCGACATTCCCGAACTCCGGTCTCTCTGACTGACGCTGGGTCTTTATAGGGCACTCTGACATTCCCGAACTCCCGCCTCTCCGACTGCCGCTGGGCCTTTATAGGGCACTCCGACATTCCAAAATTCCGGCCTCTACGACTGCCGCTGGGCCTTTATAGGGCACTCCGACATTCCCGAACTCCGGTCTCTCCGACTGCCGCTGGGCGGTTATAGGGCACTCCGAAATTCCCGAACCCCCGCTTCTCCGACTGCCGCTGGGCCTTTATAGGGCACTCCGACATTCGCGAACTCCGGTCTCTCCGACTGCCGCTGGGCCTTTATAGGACACTCCGACATTCCTGAACTCCTGCCTCTCCGACTGCTGCTGGGCTTTTATAGGGCAATCCGACATTCCCGAACTCCGGCCTCTCTGACTGCTGCTGTGCCTTTCTAGGGCAATCCGACATTCCCGAACCTCGGCCTCTCCGACTGCCGCTGGGTCTTCATAGGGCACTCCGATATTCCCGAACTCCGGCCTCTCCTACTGCCGCTGGGCCTTTATAGGGCACTCTTGACATTCCCGAACCCCCTGCCTCTCAAACTGTCGCGGGGCCTTTATAGGGCACCCCGACATTCCTGAACTCCGGACTCTCCGACTGCCGCTGGGCCTTTATAGGGCACTCCGACGTTTCCGAACTCCGGTCTCTCCGACTACCGCTGGGCCTTTACAATGCACTCCGACATTCCCGAACTCCCCTCTCTCCGACTGCCGCTGGGCCTTTATAGCGCACTCCGACATTCCCGAACTCCCACCTCTCCGACTGCTGTTGGGCCTTTATAGGGCTCTCTGACATTCCCGAACTCCCGACTCTCCGACTGTCGCTGGGCCTTTATAGGGCACTCTGACATTCCCGAACTCCGGCTTCTCTGACTGCCGCTGGGCCTTCATAGGGCTCCCGACATTCCCGAACTCCGGTCTCTCTGACTGCAGCTGGGCCTTTATAGGGCACTCCAACATTCCCGAACTCTAATCTCTCCGACTGCCACTGGGCGGTTATAGGGCACTCCGACATTCCCGAACCCCCGCCTCTCCGACTGCCGATGGGCCTTTATAGGGCACTACGACATTCCCGAACTCCGGTCTCTCCGACTGCCGCTGGGCCTTTATAGTGAACTCCAACATTCCCGAACTCCGGCCTCTCTGACTGCCGCTGGGCCTTCATAGGGCTCCCGACATTCCCGAACTCCGGTCTCTCTGACTGACGCTGGGCCTTTATAGGGCACTCTGACATTCCCGAACTCCCGCCTCTCCGACTGCCGCTGGGCCTTTATAAGACGCTCCGACATTCCTGAACTCCTGCCTCTCCGACTGCTGCTGGGCCTTTATAGGGCAATCCGACATTCCCGAACTCCTGCCTCTCCGACTGCTGCTGGGCCTTTATAGGGCAATCCGACATTCCCGAACTCCGGCCTCTCCGACTGCTGCTGTGCCTTTATAGGGCACTCCGACATTCCCGAACCTCGGCCTCTCTGACTGCCGCTGGGTCTTCATAGGGCACTCCGATATTCCCGAAATCCGGCCTCTCCTACTGCCGCTGGGCCTTTATAGGGCACTCTTGACATTCCCGAACCCCCTGCCTCTCAAACTGTCGCGGGGCCTTTATAGGGCACTCCGACATTCCTGAACTCCGGACTCTCCGACTGCCGCTGGGCCTTTATAGGGCACTCCGACGTTTTCGAACTCCGGTCTCTCCGACTACCGCTGGGCCTTTACAATGCACTCCGACATTCCCGAACTCCCCTCTCTCCGACTGCCGCTGGGCCTTTATAGGGCACTCCGACATTCCCGAACTCCCACCTCTCCGACTGCTGTTGGGCCTTTATAGGGCACTCCGACATTCCCAAACTCCGGTCTCTCCGACTGCCGCTGGGCGTTTAAACGGCACTCTGACATTCCTGAACTCCCGTCTCTCCGACTGCCGCTGGGCCTTAAAAGGGCACTCCGACATTCCCGAACTACCGTCTCTCCGACTGCCGCTGGGGCTTTATAGGGCACTCCGACATTCCCGATCTCTGATCTCTCCGACTGCCGCTGGACCTTTATAGGGCACTCCGACATTCCCGAACTCCCGTCTCTCCGACTGCCGCTGGGCCTTTATAGGGCACTCCGACATTCCCGAACTCTGATTTCTCCGACTGCCGCTGGGCCTTTATAGGGCACTCCGACATTCCCGAACTCCCACCTCTACGACTGCCGCTGGGCCTTTCATGGGCACACCGATATTCCTGAACTCCGGTCTCTCCGACTGACGCTGGGCCTTTATAGGGCACTCCGACATTCCCGAACTCCAGTCTCTCCGACTGCCGTTGGGCCTTTATAGGTCACTCCGACATTCCCGAACTCCGGCCTCTCTGACTGCCGCTGGGCCTTCATAGCGCTCCCGACATTCCCGAACTCCGGTCTCTCTGACTGACGCTGGGCCTTTATAGGGCACTCTGACATTCCCGAACCCCCGTCTCTCCGACTGCCGCTGGACCTTTATAGGGCACTCTGATATTCCCGAACTCCGGTCTCTCCGACTGCCGCTGGGCCTTTATAGGGAACTCCAACATTCCCGAACTCCGGTCTCTCCGACTGCCCCTGGGTCTGTATAGGGCACTCTGACATTCCCGAACTCCCACCTCTCCGACTGACGCTGTGCCTTTAAAGGGCACTCCGACATTCCCGAACTCCGGCCTCTCCGACTGCCGCTGGGCCTTTATAGGGCACTCCGATATTCCCGAACCCCCGCCTCTCCGACTGCCGCTGGGCCTTTATAGGGCACTCTGACATTCCCGAACTCCTGTCTCTCCGACTGCCGCTGGGCCTTTATAGGGCTCTCCGACATTCCCGAACTCCCGTCTCTCCGACTGCCGCTGGGTCTTTATAGCGAACTCCAACATTCCCGAACTCCGGCCTCTCTGACTGCTGCTGGCCTTCATAGGGCTCCCGACATTCCTGAACTCCGGTCTCTCTGACTGACGCCGGGCCTTTATAGGGCACTCTGACATTCCCGAACTCCCACCTCTCCGAGTGCCGTTGGGCCTTTATAGGGCACTCCAACATTCCCGAACTCTGATCTCTCCGACTGCCGCTGGGCCTTTATAGGGCACTCCAACATTCCCGAACTCCGGTCTCTCCGACTGCCGCTGGGCCTTTATAGGGCACTCCGACATTCCCGAACTCCGGTCTCTCCGACTGCCTCTGGGCCTTTATAGGGCACACCGACATTCCCGAACCCCTGCCTCTCCAACTGCCGCTGGGCCTTTATAGGGCTCCTGACATTCCCGAACTCCCGTCTCTCCGACTGCCGCTGGGCCTTTATAGGGAACTCCAACATTCCCGAACTCCGGCCTCTCTGACTGCCGCTGGGCCTTCATAGGGCTCCTGACATTCCCGAACTCCGGTCTCTCTGACTGACGCTGGGCCTTTATAGGGCACTCTGACATTCCAGATCTCCCGCCTCTCCGAATGCCGCTGGGCCTTTATAGGGCACACCGACATTCCCAAACTCCGGCCTCTCCGACTGCCACTGGGCCTTTATAGTGCACTCCGACATTCCCGAACTCCGGTCTCTCTGACTGCCGCTGGGGGGTTACAGGGCACTCCGACATTCCCGAACTCCCGCCTCTCCGACTGCCGCTGGGCCTTTATAGGGCACTCCGACATTCCCGAACTCCGGTCTCTCCGACTGCCGCTGGGCCTTTATAGGGCACTCCGACATTCCCGAACTCCGGCTTCTCTGACTGCCGCTGGGCCTTTAAAGGGCAATCTGACATTCCCGAACTCCGGTCTCTCCGACTGCCGCTGGGCCTTTATAGGGCACTCCGACATTCCCGTACTCGAGTCTCTCCGACTGCCACGGGCCTTTATTGGGCACTCTGACATTCCCGAACTCCCACCTCTCCGACTGCTGCTGGGCCTTTATAGGGCACTCCGACATTCCCAAACTCCAGTCTCTCCGACTGCCGCTGGGCCTTTATAGGGCACTCCGACATTCCCGAACTCTGATCTCTCCGACTGCCGCTGGGCCTTTATAGGGCACTCCGACATTCCCGAACTCCGGTCTCTCTGACTGACGCTGGGCCTTTATAGGGCACTCTGACATTCCCGAAGTCCCAGCTCTCCGACTGCCGTTGGGACTTTATAGGGCACTCCAACATTCCCGAACTCTGATCTCTCCGACTGCCGCTGGGCCTTTATAGGGCACTCCGACATTCCTGAACTCTGATCTCTCCGACTGCCGCTGGGCCTTTATAGGGCACTCCGACATTCACGAACTCCCGTCTCTCCGACTGCCACTGGGCCTTTATAAAGCATTCTGACATTCCCGAACTCCGGCCTCTCCGACTGCCCCTGGGCCTTTATAGGGTACTCCGACATTCCCGAACTCCCGTCTCTCCGACTGCCCCTGGGCCTTTATAGGGCACTCCGACATTCCTGAACTCCGGCCTCTCCGACTGCCCCTGGGCCTTTATAGGGCACTCTGACATTCCAGAACTCCCACCTGTCCGACTGCCGCTGGGCCTTTATCGGGCTATTCGACATCCCCGAAATCCGGTCTCTCCGACTGCCGCTGGGCCTATATAGGGCACTCCGACATTCCCGAACTCCCATCTCTGCGACTGCCGCTGGGCCTTTATAGGGCTCTCCGACATTCCCGAACACCCGTCTCTCCGACTGTCGCTGGGCCTTTATAGGGCACTCCAACATTCGCGAACTCCGGCTTCTCTGACTGCCCCTGGGCCTTCATAGGGCTCCCGACATTCCCGAACTCCGGTCTCTCTGACTGACGCTGGGCCTTTATAGGGCACTCTGACATTCCCGAACTTCCGCCTCTCCGACTGCCGCTGGGCCTTTATAGGGCACTCTGACATTCCCAAACTCCGGCCTCTCCGACTGCCACTGGGCGGTTACAAGGCACTCTGACATTCGCGAACTCCTACCTCTCCGACATCCGTTGAGCCTTTATAGGGCACTCCAACATTCCCGAACTCTAATCTCTCCGACTGCCGCTGAGCCTTGATAGGGCACTCCGACATTCACGAACTCCCGTCTCTCCGACTGCCACTGGGCCTTTATAAAGCATTCTGACATTCCCGAACTCCGGCCTCTCCGACTGCCCCTGGGCCTTTATAGGGCACTCCGACATTCCCGAACTCCCGTCTCTCCGACTGCCCCTGGGCCTTTATAGGGCACTCCGACATTCCTGAACTCCGGCCTCTCCGACTGCCCCTGGGCCTTTATAGGGCACTCTGACATTCCAGAACTCCCACCTGTCCGACTGCCGCTGGGCCTTTATCGGGCTATTCGACATCCCCGAAATCCGGTCTCTCCGACTGCCGCTGGGCCTATATAGGGCACTCCGACATTCCCGAACTCCCATCTCTGCGACTGCCGCTGGGCCTTTATAGGGCTCTCCGACATTCCCGAACACCCGTCTCTCCGACTGTCGCTGGGCCTTTATAGGGCACTCCAACATTCGCGAACTCCGGCTTCTCTGACTGCCCCTGGGCCTTCATAGGGCTCCCGACATTCCCGAACTCCGGTCTCTCTGACTGACGCTGGGCCTTTATAGGGCACTCTGACATTCCCGAACTTCCGCCTCTCCGACTGCCGCTGGGCCTTTATAGGGCACTCTGACATTCCCAAACTCCGGCCTCTCCGACTGCCACTGGGCGGTTATAGTGAACTCCAACATTCCCGAACTCCGGCCTCTCTGACTGCCGCTGGGCCTTCATAGGGCTCCCGACATTCCCGAACTCCGGTCTCTCTGACTGACGCTGGGCCTTTATAGGGCACTCTGACATTCCCGAACTCCCGCCTCTCCGACTGCCGCTGGGCCTTTATAGGGCACTCCGACATTCCAAAATTCCGGCCTCTACGACTGCCGCTGGGCCTTTATAGGGCACTCCGACATTCCCGAACTCCAGTCTCTCCGACTGCCGTTGGGCCTTTATAGGTCACTCCGACATTCCCGAACTCCGGCCTCTCTGACTGCCGCTGGGCCTTCATAGCGCTCCCGACATTCCCGAACTCCGGTCTCTCTGACTGACGCTGGGCCTTTATAGGGCACTCTGACATTCCCGAACCCCCGTCTCTCCGACTGCCGCTGGACCTTTATAGGGCACTCTGATATTCCCGAACTCCGGTCTCTCCGACTGCCGCTGGGCCTTTATAGGGAACTCCAACATTCCCGAACTCCGGTCTCTCCGACTGCCCCTGGGTCTGTATAGGGCACTCTGACATTCCCGAACTCCCACCTCTCCGACTGACGCTGTGCCTTTAAAGGGCACTCCGACATTCCCGAACTCCGGCCTCTCCGACTGCCGCTGGGCCTTTATAGGGCACTCCGATATTCCCGAACCCCCGCCTCTCCGACTGCCGCTGGGCCTTTATAGGGCACTCTGACATTCCCGAACTCCTGTCTCTCCGACTGCCGCTGGGCCTTTATAGGGCTCTCCGACATTCCCGAACTCCCGTCTCTCCGACTGCCGCTGGGTCTTTATAGCGAACTCCAACATTCCCGAACTCCGGCCTCTCTGACTGCTGCTGGCCTTCATAGGGCTCCCGACATTCCTGAACTCCGGTCTCTCTGACTGACGCCGGGCCTTTATAGGGCACTCTGACATTCCCGAACTCCCACCTCTCCGAGTGCCGTTGGGCCTTTATAGGGCACTCCAACATTCCCGAACTCTGATCTCTCCGACTGCCGCTGGGCCTTTATAGGGCACTCCAACATTCCCGAACTCCGGTCTCTCCGACTGCCGCTGGGCCTTTATAGGGCACTCCGACATTCCCGAACTCCGGTCTCTCCGACTGCCTCTGGGCCTTTATAGGGCACACCGACATTCCCGAACCCCTGCCTCTCCAACTGCCGCTGGGCCTTTATAGGGCTCCTGACATTCCCGAACTCCCGTCTCTCCGACTGCCGCTGGGCCTTTATAGGGAACTCCAACATTCCCGAACTCCGGCCTCTCTGACTGCCGCTGGGCCTTCATAGGGCTCCTGACATTCCCGAACTCCGGTCTCTCTGACTGACGCTGGGCCTTTATAGGGCACTCTGACATTCCAGATCTCCCGCCTCTCCGAATGCCGCTGGGCCTTTATAGGGCACACCGACATTCCCAAACTCCGGCCTCTCCGACTGCCACTGGGCCTTTATAGTGCACTCCGACATTCCCGAACTCCGGTCTCTCTGACTGCCGCTGGGGGGTTACAGGGCACTCCGACATTCCCGAACTCCCGCCTCTCCGACTGCCGCTGGGCCTTTATAGGGCACTCCGACATTCCCGAACTCCGGTCTCTCCGACTGCCGCTGGGCCTTTATAGGGCACTCCGACATTCCCGAACTCCGGCTTCTCTGACTGCCGCTGGGCCTTTAAAGGGCAATCTGACATTCCCGAACTCCGGTCTCTCCGACTGCCGCTGGGCCTTTATAGGGCACTCCGACATTCCCGTACTCGAGTCTCTCCGACTGCCACGGGCCTTTATTGGGCACTCTGACATTCCCGAACTCCCACCTCTCCGACTGCTGCTGGGCCTTTATAGGGCACTCCGACATTCCCAAACTCCAGTCTCTCCGACTGCCGCTGGGCCTTTATAGGGCACTCCGACATTCCCGAACTCTGATCTCTCCGACTGCCGCTGGGCCTTTATAGGGCACTCCGACATTCCCGAACTCCGGTCTCTCTGACTGACGCTGGGCCTTTATAGGGCACTCTGACATTCCCGAAGTCCCAGCTCTCCGACTGCCGTTGGGACTTTATAGGGCACTCCAACATTCCCGAACTCTGATCTCTCCGACTGCCGCTGGGCCTTTATAGGGCACTCCGACATTCCTGAACTCTGATCTCTCCGACTGCCGCTGGGCCTTTATAGGGCACTCCGACATTCACGAACTCCCGTCTCTCCGACTGCCACTGGGCCTTTATAAAGCATTCTGACATTCCCGAACTCCGGCCTCTCCGACTGCCCCTGGGCCTTTATAGGGTACTCCGACATTCCCGAACTCCCGTCTCTCCGACTGCCCCTGGGCCTTTATAGGGCACTCCGACATTCCTGAACTCCGGCCTCTCCGACTGCCCCTGGGCCTTTATAGGGCACTCTGACATTCCAGAACTCCCACCTGTCCGACTGCCGCTGGGCCTTTATCGGGCTATTCGACATCCCCGAAATCCGGTCTCTCCGACTGCCGCTGGGCCTATATAGGGCACTCCGACATTCCCGAACTCCCATCTCTGCGACTGCCGCTGGGCCTTTATAGGGCTCTCCGACATTCCCGAACACCCGTCTCTCCGACTGTCGCTGGGCCTTTATAGGGCACTCCAACATTCGCGAACTCCGGCTTCTCTGACTGCCCCTGGGCCTTCATAGGGCTCCCGACATTCCCGAACTCCGGTCTCTCTGACTGACGCTGGGCCTTTATAGGGCACTCTGACATTCCCGAACTTCCGCCTCTCCGACTGCCGCTGGGCCTTTATAGGGCACTCTGACATTCCCAAACTCCGGCCTCTCCGACTGCCACTGGGCGGTTACAAGGCACTCTGACATTCGCGAACTCCTACCTCTCCGACATCCGTTGAGCCTTTATAGGGCACTCCAACATTCCCGAACTCTAATCTCTCCGACTGCCGCTGAGCCTTGATAGGGCACTCCGACATTCACGAACTCCCGTCTCTCCGACTGCCACTGGGCCTTTATAAAGCATTCTGACATTCCCGAACTCCGGCCTCTCCGACTGCCCCTGGGCCTTTATAGGGCACTCCGACATTCCCGAACTCCCGTCTCTCCGACTGCCCCTGGGCCTTTATAGGGCACTCCGACATTCCTGAACTCCGGCCTCTCCGACTGCCCCTGGGCCTTTATAGGGCACTCTGACATTCCAGAACTCCCACCTGTCCGACTGCCGCTGGGCCTTTATCGGGCTATTCGACATCCCCGAAATCCGGTCTCTCCGACTGCCGCTGGGCCTATATAGGGCACTCCGACATTCCCGAACTCCCATCTCTGCGACTGCCGCTGGGCCTTTATAGGGCTCTCCGACATTCCCGAACACCCGTCTCTCCGACTGTCGCTGGGCCTTTATAGGGCACTCCAACATTCGCGAACTCCGGCTTCTCTGACTGCCCCTGGGCCTTCATAGGGCTCCCGACATTCCCGAACTCCGGTCTCTCTGACTGACGCTGGGCCTTTATAGGGCACTCTGACATTCCCGAACTTCCGCCTCTCCGACTGCCGCTGGGCCTTTATAGGGCACTCTGACATTCCCAAACTCCGGCCTCTCCGACTGCCACTGGGCGGTTATAGTGAACTCCAACATTCCCGAACTCCGGCCTCTCTGACTGCCGCTGGGCCTTCATAGGGCTCCCGACATTCCCGAACTCCGGTCTCTCTGACTGACGCTGGGCCTTTATAGGGCACTCTGACATTCCCGAACTCCCGCCTCTCCGACTGCCGCTGGGCCTTTATAGGGCACTCCGACATTCCAAAATTCCGGCCTCTACGACTGCCGCTGGGCCTTTATAGGGCACTCCGACATTCCCGAACTCCGGTCTCCCCGACTGCCGCTGGGCGGTTATAGGACACTCCGACATTCCCGAACCCCCGCTTCTCCGACTGCCGCTGGGCCTTTATAGGGCACTCCAACATTCGCGAACTCCGGTCTCTCCGACTGCCGCTGGGCCTTTATAGGGCACTCCGACATTCGCGAACTCCCGTCTCTCCGACTGCCGCTGGGCCTTTATAGGACACTCCGACATTCCTGAACTCCCGCCTCTCCGACTGCTGCTGGGCCTTTATAGGGCAATCCGACATTCCCGAACTCCGGCCTCTCCGACTGCTGCTGTGCCTTTCTAGGGCAATCCGACATTCCCGAACCTCGGTCTCTCCGACTGCCGCTGGGTCTTCATAGGGCACTCCGATATTCCCGAACTCCGGCCTCTCCTACTGCCGCTGGGCCTTTATAGGGCACTCTTGACATTTCCGAACCCCCTGCCTCTCAAACTGTCGCGGGGCCTTTATAGGGCACTCCGACATTCCTGAACTCCGGACTCTCCGACTGCCGCTGGGCCTTTATAGGGCACTCCGACGTTTCCGAACTCCGGTCTCTCCGACTACCGCTGGGCCTTTACAATGCACTCCGACATTCCCGAACTCCCCTCTCTCCGACTGCCGCTGGGCCTTTATAGGGCACTCCGACATTCCCGAACTCCCGTCTCTCCGACTCCCGCTGGGCCTTTATAGGGCACTCTGACATGCCCGAACTCCGGTCTCTCCGACTGCCGCTGGGCCTTTATACGGCACTCCGACATTCCCGAACTCCCACCTCTCCGACTGCTGTTGGGCCTTTATAGGGCACTCTGACATTCCCGAACTCCGGTCTCTCCGACTGCCGCTGGGCGTTTATACGGCACTTTGACATTCCTGAACTCCCGTCTCTCCGACTGCCGCTGGGCCTTTATAGGGCACTCCGATATTCCCGAACTACCGTCTCTCCGACTGCCGCTGGGGCTTTATAGGGCACTCCGACATTCCCGAACTCGCGTCTCTCCGACTGCCGCTGGGCCTTTATAGGGCACGCCGACATTCCCGAACTCCCGTCTCTCCGACTGCCGCTGGGCCTTTATAGGGCACTCCGACATTCCCGAACTCTGATTTCTCCGACTGCCGCTGGGCCTTTATAGGGCACTCCGACATTCCCGAAATCCCACCTCTACGCCTGCCGCTGGGCCTTTCATGGGCACACCGACATTCCCGAACTCCGGTCTCTCCGACTGACGCTGGGCCTTTATAGGGCACTCCGACATTCCCGAACTCCAGTCTCTCCGACTGCCGTTGGTCCTTTATAGGTCACTCCGACATTCCCGAACTCCGGCCTCTCTGACTGCCGCTGGGCCTTCATAGCGCTCCCGACATTCCCGAACTCCGGTCTCGCTGACTGACGCTGGGCCTTTATAGAGCACTCTGATATTCCCGAACTCCGGTCTCTCCGACTGCCGCTGGGCCTTTATAGGGAACTCCAGCATTCCCGAACTCCGGTCTCTCCGACTGCCCCTGGGTCTTTATCGGGCACTCTGACATTCCCGAACTCCCACCTCTCCGACTGACGCTGGGCCTTTATAGGGCACTCCGACATCCCCGAAATCCGGTCTCTCCGACTGCCGCTGGGCCTTTATAGGGCACAACGACATTCCCGAACTCCCGCCTGTCCGACTGCCGCTGGGTCTTTAAAGGGCACTCCGACATTCCCGAACTCCGGCCTCTCCGACTGCCGCTGGGCCTTTATAGGGCACTCCGATATTCCCGAACCCCCGCCTCTCCGACTGCCGCTGGGCCTTTATAGGGCACTCTGACATTCCCGAACTCCGGCCTCTCTGACTGCCGCTGGGCCTTTATAGGGCACTCCGATATTCCCGAACCCCCGCCTCTCCGACTGCCGCTGGGCCTTTATAGGGCACTCTGACATTCCCGAACTCCTGTCTCTCCGACTGCCGCTGGGCCTTTATAGGGCTCTCCGACATTCCCGAACTCCCGTCTCTCCGACTGCCGCTGGGTCTTTATAGGGAACTCCAACATTCCCGAACTCCGGCCTCTCTGACTGCTGCTGGCCTTCATAGGGCTCCCGACATTCCCGAACTCCGGTCTCTCTGACTGACGCTGGGCCTTTATAGGGCACTCCGACATTCCTGAACTCCGGTCTCTCCGACTGCCGCTGGGGGTTTATAGGGCACTCCGACATTCCCGAACCCCCGCCTCTCCGACTGCCGCTGGGCCTTTATAGGGCACTCCGACATTCCCGAACTCCGGTCTCTCTGACTGCCGCTGAGCCTTTAAAGGGCAATCTGACATTCCCGAACACCGGTCTCTCCGACTGCCGCTGGGCCTTTATAGGGCACTGCGACGTTCCCGAACTCCAGTCTCTCCGACTACCGCTGGGCCTTTACAATGCACTCCGACATTCCCGAACTCCCCTCTCTCCGACTGCCGCTGGGCCTTTATAGGGCACTCCGACATTCCCGAACTCCCGTCTCTCCGACTCCCGCTGGGCCTTTATAGGGCACTCTGACATGCCCGAACTCCGGTCTCGCCGACTGCCGCTGGGCCTTTATACGGCACTCCGACATTCCCGAACTCCCACCTCTCCGACTGCTGTTGGGCCTTTATAGGGCACTCCGACATTCCCGAACTCCCGTCTCTCCGACTGCCGCTGGGGCTTTATAGGGCACTCCGACATTCCCGAACTCTGATCTCTCTGACTGCCGCTGGGCCTTTATAGGGCACTCCGACATTCCCGAACTCCCACCTCTACGACTGCCGCTGGGCCTTTCATGGGCACACCACATTCCCGAACTCCGGTCTCTCCGACTGACGCTGGGCCTTTATAGGGCACTCCGACATTCCCGAACTCCGATCTCTCCGACTGCCGCTGGGCCTTTATAGGTCACTCTGACATTCCCGAACTCCGGCCTCTCTGACTGCCGCTGGGCCTTCATAGCGCTCCCGACATTCCCGAACTCCGGTCTCTCTGACTGACGCTGGGCCTTTATAGGGCACTCTGACATTCCCGAACTCCCACCTCTCCGACTGCCGTTGGGCCTTTATAGGGCGCTCCAACATTCCCGAACTCCGGTCTCTCCGACTGCCGCTGGGCGGTTATAGGGCACTCTGACATTCCCGAACCCCCGCCTCTCCGACTGCCGCTGGGCTTTTATAGGGCACTCCGACATTCCCGAACTCCGGTCTCTCCGACTGCCGCTGGACCTTTATAGGGCACTCCGACATTCCCGAACTCCGGTCTCTCTGACTGACGCTGGGCCTTTATAGGGCACTCTGACATTCCCGAAATCCTAGCTCTCCGACTGCCGTTGGGACTTTATAGGGCACTCCAACATTCACGAACTCTGATCTCTCCGACTGCCGCTGGGCCTTTATAGTGCACTCCGACATTCCCGAACTCTGATCTCTCCGACTGCCGCTGGGCCTTTATAGTGCACTCCGACATTCCCGAACTCTGATCTCTCCGACTGCCGCTGGGCCTTTATAGGGCACTCCGACATTCCCGAACTCCCGTCTCTCCGACTGCCCCTGGGCCTTTATAGGGCACTCCGACATTCCTGAACTCCGGCCTCTCCGACTGCCCCTGGGCCTTTATAGGGCACTCTGACATTCCAGAAATCCCACCTCTCCGACTGCCGCTGGGCCTTTATAGGGCAATTCGACATCCCCGAAATCCGGTCTCTCCGACTGCCGCTGGGCCTTTATAGGGCACTCCGACATTACCGAACTCCCGCCTCTCCGACTGCTGCTGGGCCTTTATAGGGCACTCCGACATTCCCAAACTCCGGCCTCTCCGACTGCCACTGGGCCTTTATAGGGCACTCCGACATTCCCGAACCCCCGCCTCTCCGACTGCCGCTGGGCCTTTATAGGGCACTTTGACATTCCCGAACTCCCATCTCTGCGACTGCCGCTGGGCCTTTATAGGGCTCTCCGACATTCCCGAACTCCCGTCTCTCCGACTGTCGCTGGGCCTTTATAGGGCACTCCAACATTCGCGAACTCCGGCCTCTCTGACTGCCGCTGGGCCTTCATAGGGCTCCCGACATTCCCGAACTCCGGTCTCTCTGACTGACGCTGGGCCTTTATAGGGCACTCTGACATTCCCGAACTCCTACCTCTCCGACATCCGTTGAGCCTTTATAGGGCACTCCAACATTCCCGAACCTTAATATCTCCGACTGCCGCTGGGCCTTTATAGGGCACTCCGACATTCCCGAACTCCGGTCTCTCCGACTGACGCTGGGCCTTTATAGGGCACTCCGACATTCCCGAACTCCGGTCTCTCCGACTGCCACTGGGCGGTTATAGGGCACTCCGACATTCCCGAACCCACGCCTCTCCGACTGCCGCTGGGCCTTTATAGGGCACTCCGACATTCCCGAACTCCGGTCTCTCCGACTGCCGCTGGGCCTTTATAGGGCACTACGACATTCCCGAATACCGGTCTCTCCGACTGCCGCTGGGCGTTTATACGGCACTCCGACATTCCTGCACTCCCGTCTCTCCGACTGCCGCTGGGCCTTTATAGGGCACTCCGACATTCCCGAACTCCCGTCTCTCCGACTGCCGCTGGGGCTTTATAGGGCACTCCGACATTCCCGAACTCTGATCTCTCTGACTGCCGCTGGGCCTTTATAGGGCACTCCGACATTCCCGAACTCCCACCTCTACGACTGCCGCTGGGCCTTTCATGGGCACACCACATTCCCGAACTCCGGTCTCTCCGACTGACGCTGGGCCTTTATAGGGCACTCCGACATTCCCGAACTCCGATCTCTCCGACTGCCGCTGGGCCTTTATAGGTCACTCTGACATTCCCGAACTCCGGCCTCTCTGACTGCCGCTGGGCCTTCATAGCGCTCCCGACATTCCCGAACTCCGGTCTCTCTGACTGACGCTGGGCCTTTATAGGGCACTCTGACATTCCCGAACTCCCACCTCTCCGACTGCCGTTGGGCCTTTATAGGGCGCTCCAACATTCCCGAACTCCGGTCTCTCCGACTGCCGCTGGGCGGTTATAGGGCACTCTGACAGTCCCGAACCCCCGCCTCTCCGACTGCCGCTGGGCTTTTATAGGGCACTCCGACATTCCCGAACTCCGGTCTCTCCGACTGACGCTGGGCCTTTATAGGGCACTCTGACATTCCCGAACTCCTAGCTCTCCGACTGCCGTTGGGACTTTATAGGGCACTCCAACATTCACGAACTCTGATCTCTCCGACTGCCGCTGGGCCTTTATAGTGCACTCCGACATTCCCGAACTCTGATCTCTCCGACTGCCGCTGGGCCTTTATAGTGCACTCCGACATTCCCGAAATCTGATCTCTCCGACTGCCGCTGGGCCTTTATAGGGCACTCCGACATTCCCGAACTCCCGTCTCTCCGACTGCCCCTGGGCCTTTATAGGGCACTCCGACATTCCCGAACTCCCGTCTCTCCGACTGCCCCTGGGCCTTTATAGGGCACTCCGACATTCCTGAACTCCGGCCTCTCCGACTGCCCCTGGGCCTTTATAGGGCACTCTGACATTCCAGAAATCCCACCTCTCCGACTGCCGCTGGGCCTTTATAGGGCAATTCGACATCCCCGAAATCCGGTCTCTCCGACTGCCGCTGGGCCTTTATAGGGCACTCCGACATTCCCGAACTCCCGCCTCTCCGACTGCTGCTGGGCCTTTATAGGGCACTCCGACATTCCCAAACTCCGGCCTCTCCGACTGCCACTGGGCCTTTATAGGGCACTCCGACATTCCCGAACCCCCGCCTCTCCGACTGCCGCTGGGCCTTTATAGGGCACTTTGACATTCCCGAACTCCCATCTCTGCGACTGCCGCTGGGCCTTTATAGGGCTCTACGACATTCCCGAACTCCCGTCTCTCCGACTGTCGCTGGGCCTTTATAGGGCACTCCAACATTCTCGAACTCCGGCCTCTCTGACTGCCGCTGGGCCTTCATAGGGCTCCCGACATTCCCGAACTCCGGTCTCTCTGACTGACGCTGGGCCTTTATAGGGCACTCTGACATTCCCGAACTCCTACCTCTCCGACATCCGTTGAGCCTTTATAGGGCACTCCAACATTCCCGAACCTTAATCTCTCCGACTGCCGCTGGGCCTTTATAGGGCACTCCGACATTCCCGAACTCCGGTCTCTCCGACTGACGCTGGGCCTTTATAGGGCACTCCGACATTCCCGAACTCCGGTCTCTCCGACTGCCACTGGGCGGTTATAGGGCACTCCGACATTCCCGAACCCACGCCTCTCCGACTGCCGCTGGGCCTTTATAGGGCACTCCGACATTCCCGAACTCCGGTCTCTCCGACTGCCGCTGGGCCTTTATAGGGCACTACGACATTCCCGAATACCGGTCTCTCCGACTGCCGCTGGGCCTTTATAGGGAACTCCAACATTCCCGAACTCCGGCCTCTCTGACTTCTGCTGGGCCTTCATAGGGCTCCCGAAATTCCCGAACTCCGGTCTCTCTGACTGACGCTGGGCCTTTATAGGGCACTGTGACATTCCCGAACTCCCGCCTCTCCGACTGCCGCTGGGCCTTTATAGGGCACTCCGACATTCCAAAACTCCGGTCTCTACGACTGCCGCTGGGCCTTTATAGGGCACTCCGACATTCCCGAACTCCGGTCTCTCCGACTGCCGCTGGGCGGTTATAGGGAACTCCGACATTCCCGAACCCCCGCTTCTCCGACTGCCGCTGGGCCTTTATAGGGCACTGTAGGGGAGGACAAAAGCCCCCTCATTTTACCCAGAAGGAAAAGGGCTGTGGGATCAGTCTGTGCTGTGAATTGAAACCGATGGAAGGAAAACTTTGGAACACAAATTGAGACCCCCCCCCCTCAGTGTTTGGACTCATAGGAAAGGGAATTTAATTTGGAACTATCTACCAGAAAGTTTGAAATCCTAAAGTACACATGGAAGAAACTATGAACTTTAATCGAATTTGGGATTTTTTTAAAGGTCTGCAAGAAAAGGGGTGGAGTCAATATCAAAAGGGCCAGTTTGGACATTGGAACTAATCAAATTGTCTGGGAACTGTATACCCTCGAAACTTGCCCCTTGAAAACATTAGCATTTAAACAATGCCACATACATATTCCAACACCTTTTTCATCAGGCATAGAAATATCTGGCTCAGGCCAGACTAGCACAATGGCTACAGGAGGCCAATGCAATCAACACCCACTCAAACCTTGAGTAGGTTAAGATCAGTGGGGAAAAAAACCTAAAAACCTCAAACTGTTGCATTTTTCAAAATCAAAAGTCCACCAATGAGAAGAATCGACTTCAGCAGGAGAGGCGGACTGGATAATCTGGCTATAAAAAAAGGGGTTTCTGACGTAGTGAAGGAGAGGAGTGATGATTTTCCCTGCCCTGGTGATTCAACAACCACAACCACAGGAGGAACCTGCAACCCGGATGGCGGCCAACCGAGCGGCGAACCAGGGAGTCCGAAACACCATCCGAGTGACGGTAAAGAAAGTGGAAGGACAGACAATGATCAACCGGGAACTTTTCGTGAAGAAACTCCTGCTGGGAACATGTGGCATGAAACTCGCCGACATCTTCGCCTTGCAGGACCACCCGAAGAGAGGTTACTTCGATGTGACCTTCAGAACCGTCACCCTCTGCCTGAAGTTCCTGAAGGGTTTGAAGGAGGCGAGTGAACCGGTGCGCTCAGTGATAACTTGGGAGCCGCTGTTCACCCTCCCGTCGCAGCGAAGACGCACTATCACAGTGCAAATGTTCGACCCCCACATCCCCGTCATCGATGTGCTGACTTTCCTCAACAGGTTTGTCGATGTGGCAGGAAGCAGCAGTGACGTGAAAGACGTGAAAGACGGGTACGGAATATGGACCAGCAAGCGCCAGATCCAGGCCACCTTGAGGGTGGACGCCAGCGGAACCATCCTGCACCCACCCTCCTGCTTTTCCATCGGAGGAAGCCGGGGCTACATGGTGTACGCTGGCCAACCCAACGTGTGCCGCACCTGCGGGAAGGCAGGCCATGTGGCGGCAAGCTGCAAGACGGTCATCTGCCGAAACTGCAAGAACGAGGGCCACCAGGCAAAAGACTGCAAGGAGACCAAGTGCTGCAACCTCTGTGGTCTGGCTGGGCACCTTTACAAAAACTGCCCCAAACACAATCGCAGCTATGCGCAGGCAGCAAAGAACTTTGCACCAGAGGAGGAGGAAGCTGACGAACACAACGCTCCAGAGGAGAGCCACACCCTCCCCCCGACCATGAACTCGGGACAAGACGGCGAGGAAGAGAAGACTGCTACCGCGAGCTGCGAGCCACCAGCAGCCAGCAGCGAACCTCGCCCCCAGAGCACCGAACCCAGAGACGAGATGACATCAGACGAGGAAGCGGAATGGCAGATAGTCGGGAAAAGGCGCAAGGCCAAGAGGCGACCACCAAGCTCGGCAGAAACCAGCGACGGCAGCTTGTCTGATGAGGAAAAGTGCCACCGCCTGAAGAAGAGGCAATGCGCCATCCCACGGCCAGGGAAAAACAGGAGCAGGAAAGCGACCAACACAGCCCTGCCCCAGGAACCAGAGAGCAACAAAGGTCCCAGCGCACACGAGCTCCGGGAAACCGGGAGCGAAGGAGCAACCAACGCAGACCAGCCCCGGGATAACGGGAGCAGCGAAGTGCCCAGCACACCCCACCTCCGGAACACCGGGAGCGACGCAGCGGTCGACGCACACCAGCTCGACACCGCCGCGACTGACGAAAAGGGGGAACCACCAACACCAGGCGAGGACACTGCAGAGAACATTGAGGACTTAATCGCAGAACTGCAGCAGACCCCTGGTCAAAACATCCCCACAGCAGAGGACGATGATGACCACGCCACCCCAGGTGCAGTAAATGTGGAATTTGATGTAAACAGTAATAACTTAGACATGCTGGAAATCGCCATTGTGAAATATGGGGGAACTGAAAACGGTTCACCTGAAATTGAAGACGATGTATCTGAACTGCAATGTATGTAAATGTAAATGTAAAACATAGCGTAAAAATGGATTTAAAAATTGCTAGTATTAACGTGCGTAGCGTGAAATCGACTACGCGATGTGTTTCCACCTTGGGGTACCTCGCCAAGGTCAAAGCGGACCTGCTGTTCTTGCAGGAGTGCGGCAGCAGTTACCGGCAGTGGTCACGATGGTGGACCCATGGACCATCCATTTGGTCAGGGGGCAACGACAGCCGAGCTTCCGGCTTAGGCATTCTGCTGCGGGGAGGCCACTTCACCATCACCGAAGTTAAGGAGTTGGTGGGCGGCCGCCTCCTCGTAGCAGATGTAATGTACAAAAACTCCCCTCTCAGGTTAATTAATGTTTATGCTCCAGCGGTGAAGAACGAGAGGCTGGCCCTCTTCCAGCAGCTCCCACTGTTACTGGCAACGTCCAGACCGGTCATTCTGGGTGGTGACTTCAACTGCATCATCGATGCGGCTGGACGATCCAGCAGAGCCGACAGCAAACTGGACGCCACGTCCAAACTCCTGATGGATGCGGTAAAAGATGCCAAGCTGTGCGACGTCTTCAGCAACCCTGCAGACGGAGCACCACGCAGATACACCTGGTCGAGACCAGACGGGTCCGTCCGTTCCAGAATTGACTTCCTGTTTGTGTCCCACATGCTCAAGGTCAGATCCACCGACGTCACGCCGGTGTTCTTCTCTGACCACTGCCTCCTACTGGCTGACTGCCACATGCAGGACAACCAGAAAGTTGGGCAGAGGGATATGGAAGCTGAACGTGAAACTGTTGACTCGGGAAAACATTGAGGAACTCAAGAGGGATTACAAAGGTTGGAGAACCGTAAAACCCCTCTGCGATTCCCCGATGCACTGGTGGGAAACAATCAAGACGAACATCAAGAGGTTCTTCATCCTCAAAGGTGTTCAGGAGGCGAGAGGGAGACAGAGGGAATTATCCCGACTCCAGACAAATATGCAAAACCTGCTCCTGCTGCAGTCGATGGGGGTCGATGTCGCGGAGGAACTCGAAGAGGTGAAGGGCCAGCAAGGCTCGCTCTTTGCCTCGGAGTCCTCCAAGATCATCTTCCGCTCCAGAGTCCGCTCCGTCGAGCAGGATGAGACGTGTTCACGTTTCTTCTTCCAAAAGGTACACAGGGGGAGCTCTGTGATCACCAGCCTAAAGGAAGAAGACGGTTCTGTGACGTCTTCGCAGCCTGACATGCAGAGGATCAGCGAATCTTTCTATGCCAGGCTGTACGAAGTCAAGCCCACAGACCGCGCGGCCTCCCAGTCTTTCCTGTCGTCTATTTCGGATGTCTTAGACGACGGCAAGCGAGAGAGTCTGGACCACCCGCTAACTCTGGACGAGCTGACAAAGGCCGTCCGGTCCTTCGAGACGAATAAAACTCCCGGAAGCGATGGCTTACCGGTCGAGTTGTACTCGGCTCTGTGGGACTGGATAGGCCCGGACCTGCTGGAAGTGTACGGAGGTATGCTTCTGGCCGGCAGCATGTCAGAATCGATGAGGAAAGGCATCATCACCCTCATCTACAAGCAGAAGGGGGAGAGGGAGGAAATCAAAAACTGGCGGCCCATTTCGCTGCTCAATGTGGACTACAAGATCCTGTCAAAGGTCATCGCCAACAGGGTCAAGTCTGCTCTTGAGCTGGTGATTCACCCGGACCAGACCTGCGCTGTCCCCGGCAGGAAGATCTCTGATAGCCTCGCGCTACTCAGAGATACGATCGCCTACGTGCGGGACAGGAGGGTGAACACCTGTCTAATCAGCTTAGACCAGGAGAAAGCCTTTGACAGGATATCGCACACGTACCTGATGGACGTGCTCTCCAAAATGGGGTTCGGGGAGGGCATCCGAAATTGGGTCAAACTGCTCTACACAGACATCAGTAGTGCAGTTCTAATCAACGGGTGGGAAACTCAAAGCTTTCCAATCAGATCTGGAGTCAGGCAAGGCTGTCCTCTGTCGTCTGTCTTGTTTGTGTGTTGTATCGAGCCCTTTGCCGAGTCCATCAGGAAGGATGCGGGCATCAGAGGGGTGACGATCCCAGGCAGCGGAGGCGCCCAGGTCAAAACCTCGCTGTACATGGACGACGTCGCCGTCTTTTGCTCGGACACGCAGTCGGTCCGCAGATTGCTCGCAATCTGCGACCAGTTTGAACTGGCCTCGGGAGCAAAGGTCAACCGCACCAAAAGCGAGGCCATGCTCTTTGGTCACTGGACCGACCGAGCCTCCATTCCCTTCACCGTCAAGCCAGATTTCCTGAAGGTGCTGGGAATATGGTTCGGAGCGGACGGGGCGTGCGCCAAAAACTGGGACGAGCGCATTGCCAAGGTCAGACAGAAACTGTCATTTTGGGAGCAGCGCTCCCTTTCCATCACAGGCAAGAACCTGGTCATCAGGAGCGAGGTGCTCTCGGTGTTGTTGTACGTGGCGCAGGTCTGGCCCATCTCACGATGCAGCGCCGCGGCAGTCACCCGAGCCGTCTTCCACTTTGTCTGGAGATCCAAAATGGACCGTGTCCGCAGAGACACGATGTACAAATCTCTGGACAGTGGAGGAAAGGACGTTCCGAACGTGGCCCTCATCCTGATGGCCACCTTTGTGTGCGGCTGCATCAAGCTATGCACAGCCCCCCAGTACGCAAACACCAAGTGTCACTACGTGCTGAGGTTCTACCTGTCCCCATTGTTGAGAAGGATGGGTCTGGCCACGCTGCCGCGAAACGCCCCCACCAGTTGGACCATGCCTGTCCACCTGTCCTTCGTGGAAAAGTTCTTCAAAAGAAACCCGTTTGACCACAAGGCCATCAAACAGTGGTCAGCACGTAAGGTCCTGGACACCCTACGAAAGAAGGAGACGGTGGACCCTGTCGGGTGGTTCCCTGAGCGGACTGTCGAACTCGTTTGGCAGAACGTCTCATCGCCAAAGCTTACACACAAGCACCAAGACGTAGCTTGGTTGGCGGTGAGGGGGGCCCTACCCATCCGAGTGTTCATGCACAGCCGACGCCTCAGCAGCACGGCACGGTGCCCCCGGGCCGGCTGCGGGGCGGACGAGACTGTCACCCATCTCCTTCAGGATTGCGCCTTTGCGACGCAGGTCTGGAAAGAGATGCAGTGGTTGCTGTCGAGGTTCATCCCAAGCAGCTCCGTAACACAGGACTCTGTGCTCTACGGGCTGTTCCCAGGGACACACACCGAGACAGACATCACCTGCTGCTGGAGGGCCATCAACTCGGTCAAAGACGCCCTTTGGTCTTGCCGAAACTTGCTGGTCTTCCAGAACAAGGAGATGACCACGTCCGCATGTTGCAGACTGGCGCAATCCAAGATCCAGGAATACGTGCTGAGGGACGCACTGAAAATTGGTGCAGTCGCCGCAAAGGCACGGTGGGGTAGGGCCACAGTCTAAAACCCTTCCGCCACGGAAAACCCGGGGGCAGAAATCAGCAGCAAACTCCCTCGGGCTGTATTTGTATTTGAAATTTACACTTTGTGTACATAGAGCACCAAACCTGTAAACATCAATGTAGTGCCATGTACAATGTAAGGTGTGTTATGAAATGCAAGTTTGAAAAGAGAAAATGTAAATGTACCATCACCCATTCCGGGCTCTGTAATGTAACACATGAAATGTAATTTGTGTAAATGTACCACAATGTACCCTGTTTATTGTACTGAATCGCAGTTGAACAGAAAAACGAGAAATGTAACGAACGAAACTGCCGTCGGCACCCAGATGCATTGTATGGGATTGCTGACCGCAGCGAAATGTAATGAAATGCCATCGAATGTACTGTACAGATTTTTTTTTATGAATAAAGTATATTTTGAAATAAAAAAAAAAAAATAAATAAAAAAAAAAAAAAAAAAAAAACACAACCACAGGCCTCTCGACACGGAAGGAAAACCAGGGTCCGAAGACACTGAAGATAGAAGAAACAAACCACCAGACTGCAGAAGGCACAGTAGTGAGTATAACCTCTGGTCCCCAGAACTCCCAACTCAGTTAGGCCAGGAAAGGTGGGAGGTTGGGCATTGTACTGCTAAACTGGTGTAAAGATTTTCGTTGTGTCCGTTTAGTGGGATTTAGGGGGATTGTTTTCTTGGTGTATTGCTGTTTTGTTGAGTTACACCTTGCCAAATAAATTGGAAGCCTAAAGTTCCTCTTGGAATCACCTTGTCTCAGTTCTATTGTATTACATCTCCTGATCGTGAGTCTTATGTCAGAACCGTGTAAGGGAAGCTAGGAGCGCCTCGAAAACGCTCAACTGTGTGTCACAGGCTAGGGAAGAAGGGGTTAGGAGTGTTTGACACTCACAGGTGCCTCACAGGCTAGGCATAAGCTGTGGGGACGCACGAGTCTCAAAACCCCCTTCATAAGCTGTGGACACAGTCTCTCCAGGGGTGCTCTTGCAGCACTCAGGGTACCTCACAGGCCAGGCATAAGCTGTGAGGGCAGAAGCCCAGAGAGAGACACCCAAGGCACAACAACAACCCTGTGAAAACCCCTTACAGAACATGGCGACCCAGATGGGACATAAGCAAACAGGAAATGTTAATATAACAGATGAGGTGATAAGAGAGGAAACTAAAATGGAGGAGAGAATTTCCTCATACATTTTTGGCAAGGTGAACCTCACCAAACCTTGGGTACAAGCCCTCACTCGGGCAGAGCGCCCAGTGGATGCTGCTGCTCAGTGGACAGCAGGGAAGGACCACAACCACAAGGTGGAAAAGGCCATCTGGCTTATCTGCCTCACCCGCCAAGTCCGAAAGCTCGACCAGCGGGTGAAGGACTTGGAACAGAGTCTTCAGAAATCAGAGGAGCTCTCTGCTATCCGGGCTGTGGTTGGGGACAACCTGCTGGCCGAATTAGCTGGGGAGCATCAAAGGAACCGGCAGTTGGAGGAGACCTTCCGAAATAGCCGGGACTATCTTCAGTGTCAGGTCACTGAGGCCAAGGGTAGTGAGGGGTCCCTCCGGGAACAGAATTCTCGGCACACCCAGAAAATTTGGGAACTGGAGAATAAATTAAAAGACGTACAGGCAGCCTATAAAGTGGCCAGTAGCAGTGAGTTCGCAGATCACGGTCCCTGCCAGGAGAGGATTAAAACTCTCACCCACGCTTTATCCCAGGCAAAGGGGATGGTCGCCCTGATAGGACCTGGAGGGTCCACAGGGGACAAAGGAGAGTATTGGGGGGTAGAGGAGAATCCAAAGGCAAGAGACGCCCGACCGCCTCCTGAGGCACCGGTGGTTTGTCCGGTGGGGTACCAGGAGGGGCAGGGCACGCAGGTAGTAGCATACCCAGGGCTGGGGGCAGGACCAATGTGTCCCGCTCGGCAGCAGGGATGTGAGGCTCCAGCCGAGGGTCAGTTAAGGGCTGGATCAGGAGACCAGGCACTGTCTGCTGCACCGTGTATGGTGGGACAGCCGGAGGTAGAGGGACCAGCGCAGAAAGATCCTGAACCAGGGCGGATGTGCCCGGTCAGGCAGCGCAAGTACGGTCCTCCACAGGCAGGTGGCCAAGGTCGGGGAGCGCTGGAGAGCGACTTTATTATTCCCCATGGAGTTCAATCACTCAGGGCCATGGTGGCCCATTTGGCCAAACTCACTCGCAGCGGGGACCCGTCTATCCACTTCATGGAGGTGACGCAGGCAGGGGAAATTAATGGGTGCGACGAGGAAGAGACAGCCAAGCTGCTGCTCTTCTCTCTGGACAGCAAATTGTACCAGGCCCTACCGGCAGAATGCCGGAGGGGGCAGCGTACATTTACTGAGGGCCAGAGGGCCGTCCTTGAGGCTATGGGCTTCGATGACGGCAGTCCTTTCGAACGGGTCGAAAGGACAAGGCAGCTCGCAGGGGAAACCCCGCAGGCGTTTGCGGACAGGCTGTGGGTGGTATACCACGCAGCCTGTGGGGAGCTCCTCGACCGGGCGAATCTTTCCACGGTACAGACTGGCCGCTGGCTGAGGATGCTGGTGGCAAACTGCTTGCCCCGGCTCAAGGCCAGGGCAGAACTGTGGTTCGATTCCCGGGACCCCAACCTCACCGAGGAAGCAGTGGTCAGGCAACTGGCACTGGTCCAACGGAATGGAGGAGGGGAGGAGGAGAAAACCTCCAAAGGTCGGGTAAATGAAGTAAAGCCCAACTCGATTCCCAAAAGGGAATGGCACCAGGAGGGTGGCCGCTCGATTGATAAGGAGGGTGTGTGCTACGGGTGCGGGAAAGCTGGGCATTTTAAAAGGGATTGCAGGAGCCCAGTAAAGAGATATGGGGGGAGAAGTCCTTCAGGAGCCGCCCAGAGTGAGGGAAGTGGAGTGAGCTCCTCACTATCCCTTGACCAGATAGTAGCTGCAGTGAGGACAGCGCTAGAGGGGACTGGGAAGGTAGCCACGGCAACAGGCAGGGAAGCACCAGCAACCCTGCCAGTACAGAGGCCGTGACTAGCCCAGACCCAGCCTGTATACCTGTGTCCACTAGAATATGACCCCTGGGGACGACCCTGGGTCAAGATGGAGGTTGAGGGTGTATTGGGTACTTACCTTTTGGACACTGGTGCTTCCAGCACGATAGTCCATTCGGAGGACCCCGCAACCTCACCTCTATCAAACGGGGTGCCGTATCAACTAGTTGGGTTCACAGGTAATGAGAAGGCTGGGTTTTTCTCAGTCCCGCTTGCAGTTCGTTTAGGAGCACTCCAAACACAATGGAAGTGCGTCCTGATGAACTGGGAGCAGGTGGGAAAAGGGATCTTGGGGGCTGATTTTATCATCGCTCGCCAGATCCTAGTAGACTTGAGGAATCACTGTCTATGGGGCACAGTGGGCGCGGGAGCAGAGGGAGAAGTCATGGTTATTGATAAGAAACAGGGAAAAGGGACTCTGTGTACAATGAAGCCAAAAGGGGGTTACGACCTGGAGGTTCTGGTCAGTAACACCCCGGCCGAGTACCGGGACTATGTGCAAGCAAATCTTGCAGCATTTGCCACCCATAAACATGACTGTGGGAGAGTCACAGGAGTGGAGGTTCGAATAGATGGGGATCCCATGTCGCGCCCGCAAAAGCAGTATGGCTTTCCCCGAGAGGCAGAAGCAGACTTGGAGACAGCTTTAAGCTCGCTTGTCGAGCAGGGTGTTTTGAGACCCATAGCCACCCATGTCAACTCCCCGCTTTGGCCGGTTAGGAAACCAGATAATTCTTGGAGGGCTACGGTGGATTATAGGGTGCTCAATAAAAACATCCCAGCTTGTGCCCCCACAGTAGCGGCGGTTGCGGATCTGATAGGGGAAATCCCTGCATCCGCAACCACGTTCACAGTGTTGGACATATCCAACGGGTTCTGGTCTATCCCTGTACGGAGGGAAGACCAGTACAAGTTTGCCTTCACCTTCCGGGAACAGCAGTATACATGGAGCTGCCTCCCACAGGGCTTTCATAATAGTCCCAGCATCTTTCACCAATGCATGGCGAACTGCTTAACAGGTTCAGCCAGCCACACCAGCTGGTCCAGTATGTGGACGACCTATTGTTGTTCACAGACAGCAGTGAGGAACACGGTCCACTGCTGGCCGAACTGCTGGTATTACTGAAGGAAGGGGGTTTTAAAGTTAACCCCAAGAAAGCCCAGATAGGTCTAGGAGAGGTAAAATTCCTGGGCCTGACGATAAGGGCAGGAGAAAGGGCCATTGATGAGGCTAGAAGAAAGGCAGGGCAGGAACTCCCTGTCCCTAGGGATGTGTCGGGGGTAAGGTCTTTCCTGGGAATCACTGGCTACTGTAGGGACTTCATCGAGGACTATGCAGCCACTGCCGCCCCTCTGCTCAGACTCCTACATAAGGGGGTCGAGTGGGAATGGGACAAGGGCTGTGAGGCAGCATTTGTCCGTCTTAAGAGAGACCTGCAGGTAGCACCAGCCCTAGGGGCAATTGATGGGGGGGAGGAATTCTTCCTGGAGGTGGCAGCCAGTGGTGACAGCTTAAGTGCAGTGTTGCTCCAGGGGCGAAACGGTCAGCTGAGACCAGTGGTGTACTCCTCCAGGGTCCTCACGGAGGTAGAAAAGGGATACTCCAATTGTGAGAGGCACTTGCTTGCCACCCACTGGGCAGTAAAGAGAGCTCAGATCTTTACCGGAATATCCCCCATTACACTCCTCACCCATCATACCCCGACGCAGATGCTGTTGGACGGGAGGATTAAGGAGGGGACAGTGAGCAGTGCTAGAATCACTCGCTGGACCCTCCTCCTCTCCCAAATGACTTTAAAGGTCAAGGGCCTCTGTGAGCCCAGGCTCGCAGCAAATTTAATCTATCCAGGGCAGCCGCATCGATGCTCTGTGGAGGGAGTATGGGACATTAACTTTGGATTTCGGGCAGGGATACACCCCACAGGCCGCGAGATCTATGTTGATGGCTCCAGTTCAGTGTCCGCGGGTACAAGACTCACGGGCTGCGGAGTTTGGGATCCCAAGGCAGGAATTGCCTTGGCTCTTAAACTCCCATGCACCCTGAGCGCCCAGCAGGCGGAACTCTCGGCGGTGATGTATGTGGTCACACACCCCGAGGAATTCCCTACCCCATACACGATTTGCTCGGACAGCATGTTCACTTGCAATTCATGTACAGAGTATCTGGCGATTTGGTCACGCCGGGGGTACACCTCTGCGGATGGGAAGCCCCTTGTGACCAAACCCCTGCTGGAAAAGATCGTGGCTGCAGTGGGAGAAACCGGGGATGTATATATCCATAAGGTAAAGGCCCACTCCAAAACTGAGCCACAGGGGGAAGGTAACCAGCAGGCAGACCTGCTGGCAAAGGAAGGTGCTCGCACAGGTCGCCCATGGGACCCATATGAGGCAGGCAGGATAGCAGCAGCAAGAAGCAAGCCAGGGACACAAGGGAGCGTAGGGGCGGCTGCGGCCCAGGACCTTAAAGTAGTCCAGATGCAGGATCCGATCCTGAAGGCTGCCTTGGCTGCTATCAAAAGGGGGGAAAAGGCAGAGGGCCCATACAGTGCTGTAGATATTGCTGTGCGGGAAGGCATGTTGTTTAAAGGGGACAAATGGGTAGTGCCGCCACAACACCGGAGGGAATTCCTTCAGCTGGCCCATGAGGGTCCAGGTGCGGGACACCCTGGGCCAGAATCTACCTGGCAACGGGTAGAAAAGGCAGGGTGGTGGCCAGACCTCCGGGAAGACGTCCGCAACTTCTGTGCGGGCTGTCTGGTTTGCGCTGCAAACAATCCAGACCCTCAGAAAAGGAAGGCGTCTATGGGACACGTCAGGCGGGTAGAGGGACCATGGCAGTCGATCCAGATCGACTACATCGGACCCCTACCGGCCGCCCAGGGAGGTTATAAATACTGCCTTGTCCTGGTGGATGTGTTTTCCAAGTGGGTGGAAGCCTTCCCTTGCCGAACAGCTACCGCGGTGGGGACTGCAAAAATCCTGGTGAGGGAGGTGTTCTCTCGGTGGGGTCTACCTCAAATCGTGGAGTCCGACCGGGGAAGCCACTTCACCGGCCAGGTGATGCAGGCCACCCTAAAGGTGCTGGGGATAAGAGCCAAATGGCATGTCGCCTACAACCCTCAGTCCTCAGGCCCCGTAGAACGCCTGAACCAGACCCTAAAGGAAAGGCTGCGCAAGGAGACGGGAGACTCACCGAACAAGTGGGTGGAGGTCTTACCGTTGGTCCTCATGGGAATCCGGGCCAGTCAGTCAAAGAGCACAGGGTACTCACCCCATGAGCTGATGACGGGCCGGATCATGAGAACCCCAGTGCATGTGTTGGCGCCGGTTCTCACCGAAGGGCAGCTCCGAGAGGTGAACCGGGACCGGTTTGTCAGGAACCTGTTTGAACACCTGAAACAGATTCACTGGCAGGCTGCTAGTAACATGGGCAGACAGCATCAGAGTAACCGATTGCTGCTAGAACCCAGCAAACACCACGAATGGGAGATAGGGGACCAGGTAATGGTGAGGAACTATGCTCGGGTCGGGGTTTTTGAAGCATTATATATGGGACCATACAGCATAGT
This sequence comes from Pristiophorus japonicus, assembly GCF_044704955.1. NCBI lineage: Eukaryota > Metazoa > Chordata > Chondrichthyes > Pristiophoridae > Pristiophorus > Pristiophorus japonicus. The sequence continues at coordinate 187,270,801 of NC_091989.1, forward strand.
CGACAAGGCTAGCCCTATGGTCTATGCGGTTCGACTGCCTCGCCGGGTGAAGTGGTATCACATTAATCAGTGTAAATTGTTTGACCCCAAAAGAGGTAAAAAACAGAGGGGACGAGCAAGGGAAGGGAATCAGGCACTGGGGGAAGAACAGGCCCCGGTGGATTTGGAGGCTCCGGAGGAGGCAGCGGGCCCCGAAGCTCTACAGCCGGGGATGGTTCACTGCTCCTGTAAGGCTATCCCACCACTGGGTAGAGGTTCCCAGCCCACTAACAGAAGTAGGGAGAAAGGCTCTACCATTAGCAAGGTTCAAGGGGAAGCTGAACCTCCCATGGTGGATCAGCTGGGGCTAGCCCAAGAGGTGGAGGAGATGGCACTGCAGCCCATAACGTGGGACTCTGCACCGACAGTAAGGAGGAGTAACAGAGTGCCACAGCCCAGGGCGCCGTGGTCCCCTGTTTACTTAGCCCCCCGCCCCAGACTAATACGGCGAAAGACAACAGGGAGGGTGCTCTGTTGCGCTAGCAAGGGTCTCCCACCGATCATCCGGGGCTCGGGACGGCCTTGGAGGGCAGCACAAGACTCATTTAGGGGGACCATACGAGCCCCTCAGCGGAGGACATCCTGGTCCCCAGGGTACGGTCAGCCAAGTGGTCGACGACACCTGTACAGTGACAGGATATAGCCTGGCCACCCAGGGACGGGTGGCGGTGTGTATATTTTCCCTTCCTGTTTTGTTACTTTGTGTTGTGTGTATATGTGTTTAGGTAAATCAGTGACGGTTGGGTACAGCATTTTTGTGTTTGGAACATGTTAAGTGGGCCGAGCCTGGAGAGGTCTCTCAAGGCAAGGCCATGTTCTTCTTGCCTTTCAGATGTCAACACCTCCCTACTGGCCGTTAGTGATGCTGGTATCGCTAAGGATCTGCACCGGGCACCGAGGGGACACCGAGGACTCCCTGGTTTTCGGATGCTCCGGGGGCAGAGCGCCGACAGTGACCACAGGAGAAGGGACTCCGGCGGCGGATGGCCGGGTCACCTACTCCCATGAGGGGAAATGGCCTGGGTGGTTGGGATCGAACTCCACCAAGTACTCCAACCGTAAGGACTTTACCTACGGAGAGGCCTCCATCCCCTGCCCGGAGATCGCTGTGGCCACTTCCAGAGTGAGAGTGACAGAAGGCAGGAAGGTATGCCTAACTTGCCAAGGGGACATACCTCTGGGACGGTGGTGGTGGCTCAGAAAGCTCAAGAGGGACATGGGAGACCAACACTCGGACCGGGAACGTCTGGATAATGATACCTACCGAACCATCATGGGGTCATCCGGCGGGGTAACGGTGTGCTGGGAGAAATGGTGGGCGTACGACCAAGGAATTTATTTGTGTATGTGGGGATCCACTCGCGTGTGTTCAGAGAGGGTCTCCATTGCTTTTTATAGGTGGGGGCAGGATGTCGGGGATGGGGTGGGATGGGATCGCAGCGGGGAGGCGTGTGTGATCCCTAATCCCCGGGTACCAGTAAATGCCACCGAACTTGTAGTTCGGGAAAGGAAGCCCCCACCCTCGGCCAAGCCCACCGTCCCACACTGGTGCCTGACAACAACCAGGGGGCCGGGGAATGGTTTAGTGTTGGTCCCTACCGAGAAACTATTTTATCAGGGGGTACACTACGTGGTGGCATCAGTGGTGCTAAATCTGACAGAAGTCCGCCTACCTACGTGGTGTCCCCGGGAAACCGAGCTGTTATACCAGGCTCTGCTGCGGGAGATGTTCCGGAAGTTCTATGAACTGGACTTCGGGGATGTCAAAGTGACAGACTTGTATAAACAGTGGGATAGGGCCAAACCGGGCAGGCAGAGGCGTGGCACTTTAAATGACATTCTTACGGGGTTTAACACCGGGGCGTCCGCCATAAACAGTTTGGATAACATGCAGCTGGCCCTCCAGATAAATGGGTTAAAGAATCAGCTGCGCAAAATCCTGGGGGACAAGAATACCGTCGTGGGATCCGCACTCCACCAAGAGGTGGCAATGACAGTTCACTTAAAGGAGATTATCTCTCAATTGGAGGCGCAGGCCAGGGCTGTAAACGCCTTGATTCGAGAGGATAGAAACGCCTCCGATCAAGCCGCCCAAAATGAGGTGTGCGTGCTCTATGGGGCCTGGTTGCTGGGAGAGGGACAGAGTAACCTCGAGGATCTGAGACAGGGACAGGTCCCCTCCTGGATCAGCAACCAGCACTTAGCAGCACTGCACCCTTACGATAATGTTTTGAGTCCTTGCCAACTTCGTGTAGCGTCGGAAGCCTACCCGGTACCGGTGGACTGTGGAAAGTCAAATCATACCATCATGGGTGTGGTGGTCAGGATGCCCGTGATGGGGGCGTCCCCACGACCAGCACCCCTGTACCGAGTGGAGAATGTGGGAGTCATTCGTGGAGGGGTGCATGTTCGATTCTAAGAGGTCCCACCTTATGTCACAATGTGGGAGCACACTGTGACAGGTACAGACCTCTCGGGTTGTCGGAGCAGGGGAGCACAGGTAATCCTGTGCCCCCAGCACTTGAATGCTTTTGCAAGGCCACAATGCGGGTTCAGCACTGCTGGGGCAGAGCCTATCAATTGCACAATGGAGGTAATGGCCCCTAACCACATGCCTCCACAGGTAGCATATGTAGGCGGTGGGACATATTGTGTCACCACAAGTGCCCAACGGTATGAACACGGACCGGGAAGGTGGTGTCCAATTCCGTACAGCAGCTTTTGCTTTAAACCCAGGGCAGAGGTTCAAGTGGCACACACCAGAATCACACCCATCCCTGAACCTTCCACAATTCACCTCACGGTACAAAACAACCTCAGCCATCTACAACAATATGTCGCCCATTTTGGCTATCCCATTGCCCCACCACCTGAGAAACTTACAGCCCTCCTCCAGGCAGTGGATTTGTCTCAAAAACATTTTTACACCATGGAGCAGAAAACTGAAATTCTAGCAGGGGAGATTGCCCAGATTAAACCCCCAGCATGGTGGGATTTGGGAATACGGGCAGACATACCTGCATGGATCCGGGTGGGATCGCATGCCTTAGTAATCGGCCAACTCCTGATTGTAGCTTATCTGCTAGTTACAAGCTGTAAGCTCAGGAGAAAAAGAAAAAGAACGCAGTTCCTCAGGCTACTACACAGCCAAGAGAGCCATTGCTAAACACTCAAGGCGTGTAAACAAAGCTTGACTGTGACACTTAGGCGGTTTTGTTATTTCCAGGGATGACTGCGTTTTCATACATGGCTCCTGGGAGTTTGCAGGGCAGGTTTCTTTGTTTTACGTTTGAGACCGAAATGAGACTCAATGTACAATTACTGCTGTAACCTTAAGTACATATATGTATGTTGCTGTCGTGTATTGTAACCTGTTGGATTTCTGTGTTTAGTACCGCGTTAAAAGGAATTACGATATATATCGACGGGATCAGTTTAGAGTTAAACTGGGGAAAGTTGGGCAATTTGGGAGACCTAGGGTTTTCTCACCACCCTGAACTTTGACACACTCGAGTGGTGTCTGACTGTGTCAGATGGGGGATTATGTAGGGGAGGACAAAAACCCCCTCATTTTACCCAGAAGGAAAAGGGCTGTGGGATCAGTCTGTGCTGTGAATTGAAACCGATGGAAGGAAAACTTTGGAACACAAATTGAGACCCCCCCCCCTCAGTGTTTGGACTCATAGGAAAGGGAATTTAATTTGGAACTATCTACCAGAAAGTTTGAAATCCTAAAGTACACATGGAAGAAACTATGAACTTTAATCGAATTTGGGATTTTTTTAAAGGTCTGCAAGAAAAGGGGTGGAGTCAATATCAAAAGGGCCAGTTTGGACATTGGAACTAATCAAATTGTCTGGGAACTGTATACCCTCGAAACTTGCCCCTTGAAAACATTAGCATTTAAACAATGCCACATACATATTCCAACACCTTTTTCATCAGGCATAGAAATATTTGGCTCAGGCCAGACTAGCACAATGGCTACAGGAGGCCAATGCAATCAACACCCACTCAAACCTTGAGTAGGTTAAGATCAGTGGGGAAAAAAACCTAAAAACCTCAAACTGTTGCATTTTTCAAAATCAAAAGTCCACCAATGAGAAGAATCGACTTCAGCAGGAGAGGCGGACTGGATAATCTGGCTATAAAAAAAGGGATTTCTGACGTAGTGAAGGAGAGGAGTGATGATTTTCCCTGCCCTCATCATCCAACAACCACAACCAGCAAGCCTCTCGACACTGAAGGAAAACCAGTGTCCGAAGACACCGAAGATAGAAGAAACAAACCACCAGACTGCAGAAGGCACAGTAGTGAGTATAACCTCTGGTCCCCAGAACTCCCAACTCAGTTAGGCCAGGAAAGGTGGGAGGTTGGGCATTGTACTGCTAAACTGGTGTAAAGATTTTCGTTGTGTCCGTTTAGTGGGATTTAGGGGGATTGTTTTCTTGGTGTATTGCTGTTTTGTTGAGTTACACCTTGCCAAATAAATTGGAAGCCTAAAGTTCCTCTTGGAATCACCTTGTCTCAGTTCTATTGTATTACATCTCCTGATCGTGAGTCTTATGTCAGAACCGTGTAAGGGAAGCTAGGAGCGCCTCGAAAACGCTCAACTGTGTGTCACAGGCTAGGGAAGAAGGGGTTAGGAGTGTTTGACACTCACAGGTGCCTCACAGGCTAGGCATAAGCTGTGGGGACGCACGAGTCTCAAAACCCCCTTCATAAGCTGTGGACACAGTCTCTCCAGGGGTGCTCTTGCAGCACTCAGGGTACCTCACAGGCCAGGCATAAGCTGTGAGGGCAGAAGCCCAGAGAGAGACACCCAAGGCACAACAACAACCCTGTGAAAACCCCTTACAGAACATGGCGACCCAGATGGGACATAAGCAAACAGGAAATGTTAATATAACAGATGAGGTGATAAGAGAGGAAACTAAAATGGAGGAGAGAATTTCCTCATACATTTTTGGCAAGGTGAACCTCACCAAACCTTGGGTACAAGCCCTCACTCGGGCAGAGCGCCCAGTGGATGCTGCTGCTCAGTGGACAGCAGGGAAGGACCACAACCACAAGGTGGAAAAGGCCATCTGGCTTATCTGCCTCACCCGCCAAGTCCGAAAGCTCGACCAGCGGGTGAAGGACTTGGAACAGAGTCTTCAGAAATCAGAGGAGCTCTCTGCTATCCGGGCTGTGGTTGGGGACAACCTGCTGGCCGAATTAGCTGGGGAGCAGCAAAGGAACCGGCAGTTGGAGGAGACCTTCCGAAATAGCCGGGACTATCTTCAGTGTCAGGGCACTGAGGCCAAGGGTAGTAAGGGGTCCCTCCGGGAACAGAACTCTCGGTACACCCAGAAAATTTGGGAACTGGAGAATAAATTAAAAGACGTACAGGCAGCCTATAAAGTGGCCAGTAGCAGTGATTTCGCAGATCACGGTCCCTGCCAGGAGAGGATTAAAACTCTCACCCACGCTTTATCCCAGGCAAAGGGGATGGTCGCCCTGATAGGACCTGGAGGGTCCACAGGGGACAAAGGAGAGTATTGGGGGGTAGAGGAGAATCCAAAGGCAAGAGACGCCCGACCGCCTCCTGAGGCACCGGTGGTTTGTCCGGTGGGGTACCAGGAGGGGCGGGGCACGCAGGTAGTAGCATACCCAGGGCTGGGGGCAGGACCAATGTGTCCCGCTCAGCAGCAGGGATGTGAGGCTCCAGCCGAGGGTCAGTTAAGGGCTGGATCAGGCGACCAGGCACTGTCTGCTGCACCGGGTATGGTGGGACAGCCGGAGGTAGAGGGACCAGCGCAGAAAGATCCTGAACCAGGGCGGATGTGCCCGGTCAGGCAGCACAAGTACGGTCCTCCACAGGCAGGTGGCCAAGGTCAGGGAGCGCTGGAGAGCGACTTTATTATTCCCCATGGAGTTCAATCACTCAGGGCCATTGGTGGCCCATTTCGCCAAACTCACTCGCAGCGGGGACCCGACTATCCACTTCATGGAGGTGACGCAGGCAGGGGAAATTAATGGGTGCGACGAGGAAGAGACAGCCAAGCTGCTGCTCTTCTCTCTGGACACCAAATTGTACCAGGCCCTACCGGCAGAATGCCGGAGGGGACAGCGTACATTTACTGAGGTCCAGAGGGCCGTCCTTGAGGCTATGGGCTTCGATGACGGCAGTCCTTTCGAACGGGTCGAAAGGACAAGGCAGCTCGCAGGGGAAACCCCGCAGGCGTTTGCGGACAGGCTGTGGGTGGTATAGCGCACTCCTACATTCCTGAACTCCCGTCTCTCCGACTGCCACTGGGCCTTTATAGGGCACTCCGACATTCCCAAACTCCGGCCTCTCCGACTGCCAATGGGCCTTTATAGGACACTCCGACATTCCCGAACCCCCGCCTCTCCGACTGCCGCTGGGCCTTTATAGGGCACTCCGACATTCTCGAACTCCCATCGCTCCGACTGCCGCTGGGCCTTTATAGGGCACTCCGACATTCCCGAACACCGGTCTCTCCGACTGCCGCTGGGCGTTTATACGGCACTCCTACATTCCTGAACTCCCGTCTCTCCGACTGCCGCTGGGCCTTTATAGGGCACTCCGACATTCCCAAACTCCGGCCTCTCCGACTGCCACTGGGCCTTTATAGGACACTCCGACATTCCCGAACCCCCGCCTCTCCGACTGCCGCTGGGCCTTTATAGGGCACTCCAACATTCGCAAACTCCCGTCTCTCCGACTGCCGCTTGGCCTTTATAGGGCACTACGACATTCCCGAATGCCGGTCTCTCCGACTGCCGCTGGGCCTTTATAGGGAACTCCAACATTCCCGAACTCCGGCCTCTCTGACTGCCGCTGGGCCTTCATAGGGCTCCCGACATTCCCGAACTCCGGTCTCTCTGACTGACGCTGGGCCTTTATAGGGCACTCTGACATTCCCGAACTCCCGCCTCTCCGACTGCCGCTGGGCCTTTATAGGGCACTCCGACATTCCAAAACTCCAGTCTCTACGACTGCCGCTGGGCCTTTATAGGGCACTCCGACATTCCCGAACTCCGGTCTCTCCGACTGCCGCTGGGCGGTTATAGGGCACTCCGACATTCCCGAACCCCCGCTTCTCCGACTGCCGCTGGGCCTTTATAGGGCACTCCGACATTCGCGAACTCCGGTCCCTCCGACTGCCGCTGGGCCTTTATAGGGCACTCCGGCATTCCTGAACTCCCGCCTCTCCGACTGCTGCTGGGCCTTTATAGGGCAATCCGACATTCCCGAACTCCGGCCTCTCCGACTGCTGCTGTGCCTTTATAGGGCACTCCGACATTCGGGAACCCCGGCCTCTCCGACCGCCGCTGGGTCTTCATAGGGCACTCCGATATTCCCGAACTCCGGCCTCTCCTACTGCCGCTGGGCCTTTATAGGGCACTCTTGACATTCCCGAACCCCGTGCCTCTCAAACTGTCGCGGGGCCTTTATAGGGCACTCCGACATTCCTGAACTCCGTACTCTCCGACTGCCGCTGGGCCTTTATACGGCACTCCGACATTCCCGAACTCCCACCTCTCCGACTGCTGTTGGGCCTTTATAGGGCACTCCGACATTCTCGAACTCCCATCGCTCCGACTTCCGCTGGGCCTTTATAGGGCACTCCGACATTCCCGAACTCCGGTCTCTCCGACTGCCGCTGGGCATTTATAGGGCACTCCGACATTCCCGAACTCCCGTCTCTCCGACTGCCACTGGGGCTTTATAGGGCACTCTTACATTCCTGAACTCCCGTCTCTCTGACTGCCGCTGGGCCTTTATAGGGCACTCCGACATTCCCGAACTCCCGTCTCTCCGACTGCCGCTGGGGCTTTATAGGGCACTCCGACATTCCCGATCTCTGATCTCTCCGACTGCCGCTGGACCTTTATAGGGCACGCCGACATTCCCGAACTCCCGCCTCTCCGACTGCCGCTGGGCCTTTATAGGGCACTCCGACATTCCCGAACTCTGATTCCTCTGACTGCCGCTGGGCCTTTATAGGGCACTCCGACATTCCCGAACTCCCACCTCTTCGACTGCCGCTGGGCCTTTCATGGGCACACCGACATTCCCGAGCTCCGGTCTCTCCGACTGACGCTGGGCCTTTATAGGTCACTCCGACATTCCCGAACTCCGGCCTCTCTGACTGCCGCTGGGCCTTCATAGCGCTCCCGACATTCCCGAACTCCGGTCTCTCTGACTGACGCTGGGCCTTTATATGGCACTCTGACATTCCCGAACTCCCACCTCTCCGACTGCCGTTGGGCCTTTATAGGGCGCTCCAACATTCCCGAACACTCGTCTCTCCGACTGCCGCTGGACCTTTATAGGGCACTCTGACATTCCCGAACTCCGGTCTCTCCGACTGCCGCTGGGCCTTTATAGGGAACTCCAACATTCCCGAACTCCGGTCTCTCCGACTGCCCCTGGGTCTTTATAGGGCACTCTGACATTCCCGAACTCCCACCTCTCCGACTGACGCTGGGCCTTTATAGGGCACTCCGACATTCCCGAAATCCGGTCTCTCCGACTGCCGCTGGGCCTTTATAGGGCACAATGACATTCCCGAACTCCCGCCTGTCCGACTGCCGCTGGGTCTTTAAAGGGCACTCCGACATTCCCGAACTCCGGCCTCTCCGACTGCCGCTGGGTCTTTATAGGGCACTCCGATATTCCCGAACCCCCGCCTCTCCGACTGCCGCTGGTCCTTTATAGGACACTCTGACATTCCCGAACTCCCGTCTCTCCGACTGCCGCTGGGCCTTTATAGGGCTCTCCGACATTCCCGAACTCCCGTCTCTCCGACTGCCGCTGGGCCTTTATAGGGAACTCCAACATTCCCGAACTCCGGCCTCTCTGACTGCAGCTGGCCTTCATAGGGTTCCCGACATTCCCGAACTCCGGTCTCTCTGACTGACGCTGGGCTTTTATAGGGCACTCTGACATTCCCGAACTCGGATCTCTCCGACTGCCGCTGGGCCTTTATAGGGCACTCCAACATTCCCGAACTCCGGTCTCTTCGACTGCCGCTGGGCCTTTATAGGGCACTCCGACATTCGGGAATCCCGGCCTCTCCGACTGCCGCTGGGTCTTCATAGGGCACTCCGATATTCCCGAACTCCGGCCTCTCCTACTGCCGCTGGGCCTTTATAGGGCACTCTTGACATTCCCGAACCCCGTGCCTCTCAAACTGTCGCGGGGCCTTTATAGGGCACTCCGACATTCCTGAACTCCGTACTCTCCGACTGCCGCTGGGCCTTTATACGGCACTCCGACATTCCCGAACTCCCACCTCTCCGACTGCTGTTGGGCCTTTATAGGGCACTCCGACATTCTCGAACTCCCATCGCTCCGACTTCCGCTGGGCCTTTATAGGGCACTCCGACATTCCCGAACTCCGGTCTCTCCGACTGCCGCTGGGCGTTTATAGGGCACTCCGACATTCCCGAACTCCCGTCTCTCCGACTGCCACTGGGGCTTTATAGGGCACTCTTACATTCCTGAACTCCCGTCTCTCCGACTGCCGCTGGGCCTTTATAGGGCACTCCGACATTCCCGAACTCCCGTCTCTCCGACTGCCGCTGGGGCTTTATAGGGCACTCCGACATTCCCGATCTCTGATCTCTCCGACTGCCGCTGGACCTTTATAGGGCACGCCGACATTCCCGAACTCCCGCCTCTCCGACTGCCGCTGGGCCTTTATAGGGCACTCCGACATTCCCGAACTCTGATTCCTCTGACTGCCGCTGGGCCTTTATAGGGCACTCCGACATTCCCGAACTCCCACCTCTTCGACTGCCGCTGGGCCTTTCATGGGCACACCGACATTCCCGAGCTCCGGTCTCTCCGACTGACGCTGGGCCTTTATAGGTCACTCCGACATTCCCGAACTCCGGCCTCTCTGACTGCCGCTGGGCCTTCATAGCGCTCCCGACATTCCCGAACTCCGGTCTCTCTGACTGACGCTGGGCCTTTATATGGCACTCTGACATTCCCGAACTCCCACCTCTCCGACTGCCGTTGGGCCTTTATAGGGCGCTCCAACATTCCCGAACACTCGTCTCTCCGACTGCCGCTGGACCTTTATAGGGCACTCTGACATTCCCGAACTCCGGTCTCTCCGACTGCCGCTGGGCCTTTATAGGGAACTCCAACATTCCCGAACTCCGGTCTCTCCGACTGCCCCTGGGTCTTTATAGGGCACTCTGACATTCCCGAACTCCCACCTCTCCGACTGACGCTGGGCCTTTATAGGGCACTCCGACATTCCCGAAATCCGGTCTCTCCGACTGCCGCTGGGCCTTTATAGGGCACAATGACATTCCCGAACTCCCGCCTGTCCGACTGCCGCTGGGTCTTTAAAGGGCACTCCGACATTCCCGAACTCCGGCCTCTCCGACTGCCGCTGGGTCTTTATAGGGCACTCCGATATTCCCGAACCCCCGCCTCTCCGACTGCCGCTGGTCCTTTATAGGACACTCTGACATTCCCGAACTCCCGTCTCTCCGACTGCCGCTGGGCCTTTATAGGGCTCTCCGACATTCCCGAACTCCCGTCTCTCCAACTGCCGCTGGGCCTTTATAGGGAACTCCAACATTCCCGAACTCCGGCCTCTCTGACTGCAGCTGGCCTTCATAGGGTTCCCGACATTCCCGAACTCCGGTCTCTCTGACTGACGCTGGGCTTTTATAGGGCACTCTGACATTCCCGAACTCGGAACTCTCCGACTGCCGCTGGGCCTTTATAGGGCACTCCAACATTCCCGAACTCCGGTCTCTTCGACTGCCGCTGGGCCTTTATAGGGCACTCCGACATTCCCGAACTCCGGTCTCTCCGACTGCCGCTGGGCGGTTATAGGGCACTCCGACATTCCCGAACCCCCGCTTCTCCGACTGCCGCTGGGCGGTTATAGGGCACTCTGACATTCCCGAACTCCCGCCTCTCCGACTGCCGCTGGGCCTTTATAGGGCACTCCGACATTCCCAAATTCCGGCCTCTACGACTGCCGCTGGGCCTTTATAGGGCACTCCGACATTCCCGAACTCCGGTCTCTCCGACTGCCGCTGGGCGGTTATAGGGCACTCCGACATTCCCGAACCCCCGCTTCTCCGACTGCCGCTGGGCCTTTATAGGGCACTCCGACATTCGCGAACTCCGGTCTCTCTGACTGACGCTGGGCCTTTATAGGGCACTCTGACATTCCAGAACTCCCGCCTCTCCGACTGCCGCTGGGCCTTTATAGGGCACTCCGACATTCCCAAACTCCGGCCTCTCCGACTGCCGCTGGGCCTTTATAGGGCACTCCGACATTCCCGAACTCCGGTCTCTCCGACTGCCGCTGGGGGGTTAAGGGCACTCCGACATTCCCGAACCCCCGCCTCTCCGACTGCCACTGGGCCTTGAAAGGGCACTCCGACATTCCCGAACTCCGGTCTCTCCGACTGCCGCTGGGCCTTTATAGGGCACTCCGACATTCCCGAACTCCGGCCTCTCTGACTGCCGCTGGGCCTGTAAAGGGCAATCTGACATTCCCGAACTCCGGTCTCTCCGACTGCCGCAGGGCCTTTATAAGGCACTCCGACATTCCCGAACTCCAGTCTCTCCGACTGCCCCGGGCCTTTATAGGGCACACTGACATTCCCGAACTCCCACCTCTCCGCCTGCTGCTGGGCCTTTATAGGGCACTCCGACATTCCCGATCTCCCGTCTCTCCGACTGCCGCTGGGCCTTTATAGGGCACTCCGACATTCCCGAAATCCGGTCTCTCCGACTGCCGCTGGGCCTTTATAGGGCACTCCGACATTCCCGAACTCCCGCCTCTCCGACTGCCGCTGGGCCTTTATAGGGCACTCCGACATTCCCAAACTCCGGCCTCTCCGACTGCCGCTGGGTCTTTATAGGGCACCCCGACATTCCCGAACCCCCGACTCTCCGACTGCCGCTGGGCCTTTATAGGGCACTTTGACATTCCCGAACTCCCATCTCTGCGACTGCCGCTGGGCATTTATAGGGCTCTCCGACATTCCCGAACTCCCGTCTCTCCGACTGTCGCTGGGCCTTTATAGGGCACTCCGACATTCCCGAACTCCTACCTCTCCGACTGCCGTTGAGCCTTTATAGGGCACTCCAACATTCCCGAACCCTAATCTCTCCGACTGCCGCTGGGCCTTTATAGGGCACTCCGACATTCCCGAACTCCGGTCTCTCCGACTGATGCTGGGCCTTTATAGGGCACTCCGACATTCCTGAACTTCGGTCTCTCCGACTGCCACTGGGCGGTTATAGGGCACTCCGACATTCCCGAACCCCCGCCTCTCCGACTGCCGCTGGGCCTTTATAGGGAACTCCAACATTCCCGAACTCCGGCCTCTCTGACTGCCGCTGGGCCTTCATAGGGCTCCCGACATTCCCGAACTCCAGTCTCTCTGACTGACGCTGGGCCTTTATAGGGCACTCTGACATTCCCGAACTCCCGCCTCTCCGACTGCCGCTGGGCCTTTATAGGGCACTCCGACATTCCCAAATTCCGGCCTCTGCGACTGCCGCTGGGCCTTTATAGGGCACTCCGACATTCCCGAACTCCGGTCTCTCCGACTGCCGCTGGGCGGTTATAGGGCACTCCGACATTCCCGAACCCCCGCTTCTCCGACTGCCGCTGGGCCTTTATAGGGCACTCCGACATTCGCGAACTCCGGTCTCTTCGACTGCCGCTGGGCCTTTATAGGGCACTCCGACATTCCTGAACTCCCGCGTCTCCGACTGCCGCTGGGCCTTTATAGGGCACTCCGACATTCCCGAACTCCGGCCTCACCTACTGCCGCTGGGCATTTATAGGGCACTCTGACATTCCCGAACCCCCTGCCTCTCAAACTGTCGCGGGGCCTTTATAGGGCACTCCGACATTCCTGAACTCCGGACTCTCCGACTGCCGCTGGGCCTTTATAGGGCACTCCGACGTTCCCGAACTCTGGTCTCTCCGACTACCGCTGGGCCTTTACAATGCACTCCGACATTCCCGAACTCCAGTCTCTCCGACTGCCCCGGGCCTTTATAGGGCACACTGACATTCCCGAACTCCCACCTCTCCGCCTGCTGCTGGGCCTTTATAGGGCACTCCGACATTCCCGATCTCCCGTCTCTCCGACTGCCGCTGGGCCTTTATAGGGCAATTCGACATCCCCGAAATCCGGTCTCTCCGACTGCCGCTGGGCCTTTATAGGGCACTCCGACATTCCCAAACTCCCGCCTCTCCGACTGCCGCTGGGCCTTTATAGGGCACTCCGACATTCCCAAACTCCGGCCTCTCCGACTGCCGCTGGGCCTTTATAGGGCACCCCGACATTCCCGAACCCCCGACTCTCCGACTGCCGCTGGGCCTTTATAGGGCACTTTGACATTCCCGAACTCCCATCTCTGCGACTGCCGCTGGGCATTTATAGGGCTCTCCGACATTCCCGAACTCCCGTCTCTCCGACTGTCGCTGGGCCTTTATAGGGCACTCCGACATTCCCGAACTCCTACCTCTCCGACTGCCGTTGAGCCTTTATAGGGCACTCCAACATTCCCGAACCCTAATCTCTCCGACTGCCGCTGGGCCTTTATAGGGCACTCCGACATTCCCGAACTCCGGTCTCTCCGACTGATGCTGGGCCTTTATAGGGCACTCCGACATTCCTGAACTTCGGTCTCTCCGACTGCCACTGGGCGGTTATAGGGCACTCCGACATTCCCGAACCCCCGCCTCTCCGACTGCCGCTGGGCCTTTATAGGGAACTCCAACATTCCCGAACTCCGGCCTCTCTGACTGCCGCTGGGCCTTCATAGGGCTCCCGACATTCCCGAACTCCAGTCTCTCTGACTGACGCTGGGCCTTTATAGGGCACTCTGACATTCCCGAACTCCCGCCTCTCCGACTGCCGCTGGGCCTTTATAGGGCACTCCGACATTCCCAAATTCCGGCCTCTGCGACTGCCGCTGGGCCTTTATAGGGCACTCCGACATTCCCGAACTCCGGTCTCTCCGACTGCCGCTGGGCGGTTATAGGGCACTCCGACATTCCCGAACCCCCGCTTCTCCGACTGCCGCTGGGCCTTTATAGGGCACTCCGACATTCGCGAACTCCGGTCTCTTCGACTGCCGCTGGGCCTTTATAGGGCACTCCGACATTCCTGAACTCCCGCGTCTCCGACTGCCGCTGGGCCTTTATAGGGCACTCCGACATTCCCGAACTCCGGCCTCTCCTACTGCCGCTGGGCATTTATAGGGCACTCTGACATTCCCGAACCCCCTGCCTCTCAAACTGTCGCGGGGCCTTTATAGGGCACTCCGACATTCCTGAACTCCGGACTCTCCGACTGCCGCTGGGCCTTTATAGGGCACTCCGACGTTCCCGAACTCCGGTCTCTCCGACTACCGCTGGGCCTTTACAATGCACTCCGACATTCCCGAACTCCCCTCTCTCTGACTGCCGCTGGGCCTTTGTAGGGCACTCCGACATTCCCGGACTCCCGTCTCTCCGACTCCCGCTGGGCCTTTATAGGGCACTCTGACATGCCCGAACTCCGGTCTCTCCGACTGCTGGTGGGCCTTTATACGGCACTCCGACATTCCCGAACTCCCACCTCTTCGACTGCCGCTGGGCCTTTCATGGGCACACCGACATTCCCGAGCTCCGGTCTCTCCGACTGACGCTGGGCCTTCATAGCGCTCCCGACATTCCCGAACTCCGGTCTCTCTGACTGACGCTGGGCCTTTATATGGCACTCTGACATTCCCGAACTCCCACCTCTCCGACTGCCGTTGGGCCTTTATAGGGCGCTCCAACATTCCCGAACACTCGTCTCTCCGACTGCCGCTGGACCTTTATAGGGCACTCTGACATTCCCGAACTCCGGTCTCTCCGACTGCCGCTGGGTCTTTATAGGGAACTCCAACATTCCCGAACTCCGGTCTCTCCGACTGCCCCTGGGTCTTTATAGGGCACTCTGACATTCCCGAACTCCCACCTCTCCGACTGACGCTGGGCCTTTATAGGGCACTCCGACATTCCCGAAATCCGGTCTCTCCGACTGCCGCTGGGCCTTTATAGGGCACAATGACATTCCCGACCTCCCGCCTGTCCGACTGCCGCTGGGTCTTTAAAGGGCACTCCGACATTCCCGAACTCCGGCCTCTCCGACTGCCGCTGGGTCTTTATAGGGCACTCCGATATTCCCGAACCCCCGCCTCTCCGACTGCCGCTGGTCCTTTATAGGACACTCTGACATTCCCGAACTCCCGTCTCTCCGACTGCCGCTGGGCCTTTATAGGGCTCTCCGACATTCCCAAACTCCCGTCTCTCCGACTGCCGCTGGGCCTTTATAGGTAACTCCAACATTCCTGAACTCCGGCCTCTCTGACTGCAGCTGGCCTTCATAGGGTTCCCGACATTCCCGAACTCCGGTCTCTCTGACTGACGCTGGGCTTTTATAGGGCACTCTGACATTCCCGAACTCGGATCTCTCCGACTGCCGCTGGGCCTTTATAGCGCACTCCAACATTCCCGAACTCCGGTCTCTTCGACTGCCGCTGGGCCTTTATAGGGCACTCCGACATTCCCGAACTCCGGTCTTTCCGACTGCCGCTGGGCGGTTATAGGGCACTCTGACATTCCCGAACTCCCGCCTCTCCGACTGCCGCTGGGCCTTTATAGGGCACTCCGACATTCCCAAATTCCGGCCTCTACGACTGCCGCTGGGCCTTTATAGGGCACTCCGACATTCCCGAACTCCGGTCTCTCCGACTGCCGCTGGGCGGTTATAGGGCACTCCGACATTCCCGAACCCCCGCTTCTCCGACTGCCGCTGGGCCTTTATAGGGCACTCCGACATTCGCGAACTCCGGTCTCTCTGACTGATGCTGGGCCTTTATAGGGCACTCTGACATTCCAGAACTCCCGCCTCTCCGACTGCCGCTGGGCCTTTATAGGGCACTCCGACATTCCCAAACTCCGGCCTCTCCGACTGCCGCTGGGCCTTTATAGGGCACTCCGACATTCCCGAACTCCGGTCTCTCCGACTGCCGCTGGGGGGTTATAGGGCACTCCGACATTCCCGAACCCCCGCCTCTCCGACTGCCGCTGGGCCTTGAAAGGGCACTCTGACATTCCCGAACTCCGGTCTCTCCGACTGCCGCTGGGCCTTAATAGGGCACTCCGACATTCCCGAACTCCGGCCTCTCTGACTGCCGCTGGGCCTGTAAAGGGCAATCTGACATTCCCGAACTCCGGTCTCTCCGACTGCCGCAGGGCCTTTATAGGGCACTCCGACATTCCCGAACTCCAGTCTCTCCGACTGCCCCGGGCCTTTATAGGGCACACTGACATTCCCGAACTCCCACCTCTCCGCCTGCTGCTGGGCCTTTATAGGGCACTCCGACATTCCCGATCTCCCGTCTCTCCGACTGCCGCTGGGCCTTTATAGGGCAATTCGACATCCCCGAAATCCGGTCTCTCCGACTGCCGCTGGGCCTTTATAGGGCACTCCGACATTCCCGAACTCCCGCCTCTCCGACTGCCGCTGGGCCTTTATAGGGCACTCCGACATTCCCAAACTCCGGCCTCTCCGACTGCCGCTGGGCCTTTATAGGGCACCCCGACATTCCCGAACCCCCGACTCTCCGACTGCCGCTGGGCCTTTATAGGGCACTTTGACATTCCCGAACTCCCATCTCTGCGACTGCCGCTGGGCATTTATAGGGCTCTCCGACATTCCCGAACTCCCGTCTCTCCGACTGTCGCTGGGCCTTTATAGGGCACTCCGACATTCCCGAACTCCTACCTCTCCGACTGCCGTTGAGCCTTTATAGGGCACTCCAACATTCCCGAACCCTAATCTCTCCGACTGCCGCTGGGCCTTTATAGGGCACTCCGACATTCCCGAACTCCGGTCTCTCCGACTGACGCTGGGCCTTTATAGGGCACTCCGACATTCCTGAACTTCGGTCTCTCCGACTGCCACTGGGCGGTTATAGGGCACTCCTACATTCCCGAACCCCCGCCTCTCCGACTGCCGCTGGGCCTTTATAGGGAACTCCAACATTCCCGAACTCCGGCCTCTCTGACTGCCGCTGGGCCTTCATAGGGCTCCCGACATTCCCGAACTCCAGTCTCTCTGACTGACGCTGGGCCTTTATAGGGCACTCTGACATTCCCGAACTCCCGCCTCTCCGACTGCCGCTGGGCCTTTATAGGGCACTCCGACATTCCCAAATTCCGGCCTCTGCGACTGCCGCTGGGCCTTTATAGGGCACTCCGACATTCCCGAACTCCGGTCTCTCCGACTGCCGCTGGGCGGTTATAGGGCACTCCAACATTCCCGAACCCCCGCTTCTCCGACTGCCGCTGGGCCTTTATAGGGCACTCCGACATTCGCGAACTCCGGTCTCTTCGACTGCCGCTGGGCCTTTATAGGGCACTCCGACATTCCTGAACTCCCGCGTCTCCGACTGCTGCTGGGCCTTTATAGGGCACTCCGACATTCCCGAACTCCGGCCTCTCCGACTGCTGCTGTGCCTTTATAGGGCACTCCGACATTCCCGAACCCCGGCCTCTCCGACTGCCGCTGGGTCTTCATAGGGCACTCCGATATTCCCGAACTCCGGCCTCTCCTACTGCCGCTGGGCATTTATAGGGCACTCTGACATTCCCGAACCCCCTGCCTCTCAAACTGTCGCGGGGCCTTTATAGGGCACTCCGACATTCCTGAACTCTGGACTCTCCGACTGCCGCTGGGCCTTTTTCGGGCACTCCGACGTTCCCGAACTCCGGTCTCTCCGACTACCGCTGGGCCTTTACAATGCACTCCGACATTCCCGAACTCCCCTCTCTCTGACTGCCGCTGGGCCTTTGTAGGGCACTCCGACATTCCCGGACTCCCGTCTCTCCGACTGCCGGTGGGCCTTTATACGGCACTCCGACATTCCCGAACTCCCACCTCTCCGACTGCAGTTGGGCCTTTATAGGGCACTCCGACATTCCCGAACTCCCGTCGTTCCGACTGCCGCTGGGCCTTTATAGGGCACTCCGACATTCCCGAACTCCGGTCTCTCCGACTGCCGCTGGGCGTTTATACGGCACTCCGACATTCCTGAACTCCCGTCTCTCCGACTGCCGCTGGGCCTTTATAGGGCACTCCGACATTCCCGAACTCCCGTCTCTCCGACTGCCGCTGGGCCTTTATAGGGCACTCCGACATTCCCGATCTCTGATCTCTCCGACTGCCGCTGGACCTTTATACGGCACTCCGACATTCCCGAACTCCCGTCTCTCCGACTGCCGCTGGGCCTTTATAGGGCACTCCGACATTCCCGAACTCTGATCTCTCTGACTGCCGCTGGGCCTTTATAGGGCACTCCGACATTCCCGAACTCCCACCTCTCCGATTGCTGCTGGGCCTTTATAGGGCACTCCGACATTCCCGAACTCCCGTCTCTCCGACTGCCCCGGGCCTTTATAGGGCACTCCGACATTCCCGAACTCCGGCCTCTCTGACTGCCGCTGGGCCTTTAAAGGGCAATCTGACATTCCCGAACTCCAGTCTCTCCGACTGCCCCGGGCCTTTATAGGGCACACTGACATTCCCGAACTCCCACCTCTCCGCCTGCTGCTGGGCCTTTATAGGGCACTCCGACATTCCCGATCTCCCGTCTCTCCGACTGCCGCTGGGCCTTTATAGGGCAATTCGACATCCCCGAAATCCGGTCTCTCCGACTGCCGCTGGGCCTTTATAGGGCACTCCGACATTCCCGAACTCCCGCCTCTCCGACTGCCGCTGGGCCTTTATAGGGCACTCCGACATTCCCAAACTCCGGCCTCTCCGACTGCCGCTGGGCCTTTATACGGCACCCCGACATTCCCGAACCCCCGACTCTCCGACTGACGCTGGGCCTTTATAGGGCACTTTGACATTCCCGAACTCCCATCTCTGCGATTGCCGCTGGGCATTTATAGGGCTCTCCGACATTCCCGAACTCCCGTCTCTCCGACTGTCGCTGGGCCTTTATAGGGCACTCCGACATTCCCGAACTCCTACCTCTCCGACTGCCGTTGAGCCTTTATAGGGCACTCCAACATTCCCGAACCCTAATCTCTCCGACTGCTGCTGGGCCTTTATAGGGCACTCCGACATTCCCGAACTCCGGTCTCTCCGACTGACGCTGGGCCTTTATAGGGCACTCCGACATTCCTGAACTTCGGTCTCTCCGACTGCCACTGGGCGGTTATAGGGCACTCCTACATTCCCGAACCCCCGCCTCTCCGACTGCCGCTGGGCCTTTATAGGGAACTCCAACATTCCCGAACTCCGGCCTCTCTGACTGCCGCTGGGCCTTCATAGGGCTCCCGACATTCCCGAACTCCAGTCTCTCTGACTGACGCTGGGCCTTTATAGGGCACTCTGACATTCCCGAACTCCCGCCTCTCCGACTGCCGCTGGGCCTTTATAGGGCACTCCGACATTCCCAAATTCCGGCCTCTGCGACTGCCGCTGGGCCTTTATAGGGCACTCCGACATTCCCGAACTCCGGTCTCTCCGACTGCCGCTGGGCGGTTATAGGGCACTCCGACATTCCCGAACCCCCGCTTCTCCGACTGCCGCTGGGCCTTTATAGGGCACTCCGACATTCGCGAACTCCGGTCTCTTCGACTGCCGCTGGGCCTTTATAGGGCACTCCGACATTCCTGAACTCCCGCGTCTCCGACTGCTGCTGGGCCTTTATAGGGCACTCCGACATTCCCGAACTCCGGCCTCTCCGACTGCTGCTGTGCCTTTATAGGGCACTCCGACATTCCCGAACCCCGGCCTCTCCGACTGCCGCTGGGTCTTCATAGGGCACTCCGATATTCCCGAACTCCGGCCTCTCCTACTGCCGCTGGGCATTTATAGGGCACTCTGACATTCCCGAACCCCCTGCCTCTCAAACTGTCGCGGGGCCTTTATAGGGCACTCCGACATTCCTGAACTCTGGACTCTCCGACTGCCGCTGGGCCTTTTTCGGGCACTCCGACGTTCCCGAACTCCGGTCTCTCCGACTACCGCTGGGCCTTTACAATGCACTCCGACATTCCCGAACTCCCCTCTCTCTGACTGCCGCTGGGCCTTTGTAGGGCACTCCGACATTCCCGGACTCCCGTCTCTCCGACTGCCGGTGGGCCTTTATACGGCACTCCGACATTCCCGAACTCCCACCTCTCCGACTGCAGTTGGGCCTTTATAGGGCACTCCGACATTCCCGAACTCCCGTCGTTCCGACTGCCGCTGGGCCTTTATAGGGCACTCCGACATTCCCGAACTCCGGTCTCTCCGACTGCCGCTGGGCGTTTATACGGCACTCCGACATTCCTGAACTCCCGTCTCTCCGACTGCCGCTGGGCCTTTATAGGGCACTCCGACATTCCCGAACTCCCGTCTCTCCGACTGCCGCTGGGCCTTTATAGGGCACTCCGACATTCCCGATCTCTGATCTCTCCGACTGCCGCTGGACCTTTATACGGCACTCCGACATTCCCGAACTCCCGTCTCTCCGACTGCCGCTGGGCCTTTATAGGGCACTCCGACATTCCCGAACTCTGATCTCTCTGACTGCCGCTGGGCCTTTATAGGGCACTCCGACATTCCCGAACTCCCACCTCTCCGATTGCTGCTGGGCCTTTATAGGGCACTCCGACATTCCCGAACTCCCGTCTCTCCGACTGCCCCGGGCATTTATAGGGCACTCCGACATTCCCGAACTCCGGCCTCTCTGACTGCCGCTGGGCCTTTAAAGGGCAATCTGACATTCCCGAACTCCGATCTCTCCGACTGCCGCTGGGCCTTTTTAGGGCACTCCGACATTCCCGAACACCAGTCTCTCCGACTGCCCCGGGCCTTTATAGGGCACTCTGACATTCCCGAACTCCCATCTCTCCGACTGCCGCTGCGCCTTTATAGGGCACTCCGACATTCCGGTACTGCCGTCTCTCCGACTGCCCTTGGGACTTTATAGGGCACTCCGACCTACCTGAACTCCGGCCTCTCCGACTGCCCCTGGGCCTTTATAGGGCACTCTGACATTCCAGAACTCCCACCACTCTGACTGCCATGGGCCTTTATAGGGCAATTCGACATCCCCGAAATCCGGTCTCTCCGACTGCCGCTGGGCCTTATAGGGTACTCCGACATTCCCGAACTCCCGCCTCTCCGACTGCCGCTGGGCCTTTATAGGGCACTCCGACATTCCCAAACTCCGGCCTCTCCGACTGCCGCTGGGCCCATATAGGGCACTCCGACATTCCCAAACTCCGGCCTCTCCGACTGCCGCTGGGCCCATATAGGGCACTCCGACATTCTCGAACCCCGGCCTCTCCGACTGCCGCTGGGTCTTCATAGGGCACTCCGATATTCCCGAACTCCGGCCTCTCCTACTGCCGCTGGGCATTTATAGGGCACTCTGACATTCCCGAACCCCCTGCCTCTCAAACTGTCGCGGGGCCTTTATAGGGCACTCCGACATTCCTGAACTCCGGACTCTCCAACTGCCGCTGGGCCTTTATAGGGCACTCCGACGTTCCCGAACTCCGGTCGCTCCGACTACCGCTGGCCCTTTACAATGCACTCCGACATTCCCGAACTCCCCTCTCTCCGACTGCCGCTGGGCCTTTATAGCGCACTCCGACATTCCCAAACTCCGGCCTCTCCGACTGCCGCTGGGCCTTTATAGGGCACCCCGACATTCCCGAACCCCCGCCTCTCCGACTGCAGCTGGGCCTTTATAGGGCACTTTGACATTCCCGAACTCCCATCTCTGCGACTGCCGCTGGGCCTTTATAGGGCTCTCCGACATTCCCGAACTCCCGTCTCTCAGACTGTCGCTGGGCCTTTATAGGGCACTCCAACATTCGCGAACTCCGGCCTCGCTGACTGCCGCTGGGCCTTCATAGGGCTCCCGACATTCCCGAACTCCGGTCTCTCTGACTGACGCTGGGCCTTTATAGGGCACTCTGACATTCCTGAACTCCCGTCTCTCCGACTGCCGCTGGGCCTTTATAGGGCACTCCGACATTCCCGAAATCCCGTCTCTCCGACTGCCGCTGGGCCTTTATAGGGCACTCCGACATTCCCGATCTCAGATCTCTCCGACTGCCGCTGGCCCTTTATACGGCAATCCGACATTCCCGAACTCCCGTCTCTCCGACTGCCGCTGGGCCTTTATAGGGCACTCCGACATTCCCGAACTCTGATCTCTCTGACTGCCGCTGGGCCTTTATAGGGCACTACGACATTCCCGAACTCCCACCTCTAAGACTGCCGCTGGGCCTTTCATGGGCACACCGACATTCCCGAGCTCCGGTCTCTCCGACTGACGCTGGGCCTTTATAGGTCACTCCGACATTCCCGAACTCCGGCCTCTCTGACTGCCCCTGGGCCTTCATAGGGCTCCCGACATTCCCGAACTCCGGCCTCTCTGACTGCCGCTGGCCTTCATAGGGCTCCCGACATTCCCGAAATCCGGTCTCTCTGACTGACGCTGGGCCTTTATAGGGCACTCCGACATTCCCGAACTCCCGCCTCTCCGACTGCCGCTGGGCCTTTATAAGCAATCTGACATTCCCGAACTCCCGTCTCTCCGAGTGCCGTTGGGCCTTTATAGGGCACTCCAACATTCCCGAACTCTGATCTCTCCGACTGCCGCTGGGCCTTTATTGGGCACTCCGACATTCCCGAACCCCCGCTTCTCCGACTGCCGCTGGGCCTTTATAGGGCTCTCCGACATTCGCGAACTCCGGTCTCTCTGACTGACGCTGGGCCTTTATAGGGCACTCTGACATTCCCGAACTCCGGCCTCTCTGACTGCCGCTGGGCCTTTAAAGGGCAATCTGACATTCCCGAACTCCGGTCTCTCCGACTGCCGCTGGACCTTTATAGGGCACTCGGACATTCCCGAACTCCGGCCTCTCTGACTGCCGCTGGCCTTCATAGGGCTCCCGACATTCCCGAAATCCGGTCTCTCTGACTGACGCTGGGCCTTTATAGGGCACTCCGACATTCCCGAACTCCCGCCTCTCCGACTGCCGCTGGGCCTTTATAAGCAATCTGACATTCCCGAACTCCCGTCTCTCCGAGTGCCGTTGGGCCTTTATAGGGCACTCCAACATTCCCGAACTCTGATCTCTCCGACTGCCGCTGGGCCTTTATTGGGCACTCCGACATTCCCGAACCCCCGCTTCTCCGACTGCCGCTGGGCCTTTATAGGGCTCTCCGACATTCGCGAACTCCGGTCTCTCTGACTGACGCTGGGCCTTTATAGGGCACTCTGACATTCCCGAACTCCGGCCTCTCTGACTGCCGCTGGGCCTTTAAAGGGCAATCTGACATTCCCGAACTCCGGTCTCTCCGACTGCCGCTGGGCCTTTATAGGGCACTCCGACATTCCCGAACTCCAGTATCTCCGACTGCCCCGGGCCTTTATAGGGCACTCTGACAATCCCGAACTCCCACGTCTCCGACTGCTGCTGGGCCTTTACAGGGCACTCCGACATTCCCGAACTCCCGTCTCTCCGACTGCCGCTGTGCCTTTATAGGGCACTCCGACATTCCCGAACTCCGGCCTCTCTGACTGCCGCTGGGCCTTTAAAGGGCAATCTGACATTCCTGAACTCTGATCTCTCCGACTGCCGCTGGGCCTTTATAGGGCACTCCGACATTCCCGAACACCAGTCTCTCCGACTGCCCCGGGCCTTTATAGGGCACTCTGACATTCCCGAACTCCCACCTGTCCGACTGCTGCTGGGCCTTTAATGGGCACTCCAACATTCCCGAACTCTGATCTCTCCGACTGCCGCTGGGCCTTTATAGGGCACTCCGACATTCCCGAACCCCCGCTTCTCCGACTGCCGCTGGGCCTTTATAGGGCTCTCCGACATTCGCGAACTCCGGTCTCTCTGACTGACGCTGGGCCTTTTATAGGGCACTCTGACATTCCAGAACTCCCGCCTCTCCGACTGCTGCTGGGCCTTTATAGGGCACTCCGACATTCCCAAACTCCGGCCTCTCCGACTGCCGCTGGGCCTTTATAGGCCACCCCGACATTCCCGAACCCCCGCCTCTCCGACTGCCGCTGGGCCTTTATAGGGCACTTTGACATTCCCGAACTCCCATCTCTGCGACTGCCGCTGGGCCTTTATAGGGCTCTCCGACATTCCCGAACTCCCGTCTCTCCGACTGTCGCTGGGCCTTTATAGGGCACTCCAACATTCGCGAAATCCGGCCTCTCTGACTGCCGCTGGGCCTTCCTAGGGTTCCCGACATTCCCGAACTCCGGTCTCTCTGACTGACGCTGGGCCTTTATAGGGCACTCTGACATTCCCGAACTCCTACCTCTCCGACTGCCGTTGAGCCTTTATAGGGCACTCCAACATTCCCGAACCCTAATCTCTCCGACTGCCGCTGGGCCTTTATAGGGCACTCCGACATTCCCGAACTCCGGTCTCTCCGACTGACGCTGGGCCTTTATAGGGCACTCCGACATTCCCGAACCCCCGCCTCTCCAACTGCCGCTGGGCCTTTATAGGGAACTCCAACATTCCCGAACTCCGGTCTCTCCGACTGACGCTGGGCGGTTATAGGGCACTCCGACATTCCCGAACCCCCGCTTCTCCGACTGCCGCTGGGCCTTTATAGGGCACTCCGACATTCGCGAACTCCGGTCCCTCCGATTGCCGCTGGGCCTTTATAGGGCACTCCGGCATTCCTGAACTCCCGCCTCTCCGACTGCTGCTGGGCCTTTATAGGGCAATCCGACATTCCCGAACTCCGGCCTCTCCGACTGCTGCTGTGCCTTTATAGGGCACTCCGACATTCGGGAACCCCGGCCTCTCCGACCGCCGCTGGGTCTTCATAGGGCACTCCGATATTCCCGAACTCCGGCCTCTCCTACTGCCGCTGGGCCTTTATAGGGCACTCTTGACATTCCCGAACCCCGTGCCTCTCAAACTGTCGCGGGGCCTTTATAGGGCACTCCGACATTCCTGAACTCCGTACTCTCCGACTGCCGCTGGGCCTTTATACGGCACTCCGACATTCCCGAACTCCCACCTCTCCGACTGCTGTTGGGCCTTTATAGGGCACTCCGACATTCTCGAACTCCCATCGCTCCGACTTCCGCTGGGCCTTTATAGGGCACTCCGACATTCCCGAACTCCCGTCTCTCCGACTGCCACTGGGGCTTTATAGGGCACTCTTACATTCCTGATCTCCCGTCTCTCCGACTGCCGCTGGGCCTTTATAGGGCACTCCGACATTCCCGAACTCCCGTCTCTCCGACTGCCGCTGGGGCTTTATAGGGCAATCCGACATTCCCGATCTCTGATCTCTCCGACTGCCGCTGGACCTTTATAGGGCACGCCGACATTCCCGAACTCCCGCCTCTCCGACTGCCGCTGGGCCTTTATAGGGCACTCCGACATTCCCGAACTCTGATTCCTCTGACTGCCGCTGGGCCTTTATAGGGCACTCCGACATTCCCGAACTCCCACCTCTTCGACTGCCGCTGGGCCTTTCATGGGCACACCGACATTCCCGAGCTCCGGTCTCTCCGACTGACGCTGGGCCTTTATAGGTCACTCCGACATTCCCGAACTCCGGCCTCTCTGACTGCCGCTGGGCCTTCATAGCGCTCCCGACATTCCCGAACTCCGGTCTCTCTGACTGACGCTGGGCCTTTATATGGCACTCTGACATTCCCGAACTCCCACCTCTCCGACTGCCGTTGGGCCTTTATAGGGCGCTCCAACATTCCCGAACACTCGTCTCTCCGACTGCCGCTGGACCTTTATAGGGCACTCTGACATTCCCGAACTCCGGTCTCTCCGACTGCCGCTGGGCCTTTATAGGGAACTCCAACATTCCCGAACTCCGGTCTCTCCGACTGCCCCTGGGTCTTTATAGGGCACTCTGACATTCCCGAACTCCCACCTCTCCGACTGACGCTGGGCCTTTATAGGGCACTCCGACATTCCCGAAATCCGGTCTCTCCGACTGCCGCTGGGCCTTTATAGGGCACAATGACATTCCCGAACTCCCGCCTGTCCGACTGCCGCTGGGTCTTTAAAGGGCACTCCGACATTCCCGAACTCCGGCCTCTCCGACTGCCGCTGGGTCTTTATAGGGCACTCCGATATTCCCGAACCCCCGCCTCTCCGACTGCCGCTGGTCCTTTATAGGACACTCTGACATTCCCGAACTCCCGTCTCTCCGACTGCCGCTGGGCCTTTATAGGGCTCTCCGACATTCCCGAACTCCCGTCTCTCCAACTGCCGCTGGGCCTTTATAGGGAACTCCAACATTCCCGAACTCCGGCCTCTCTGACTGCAGCTGGCCTTCATAGGGTTCCCGACATTCCCGAACTCCGGTCTCTCTGACTGACGCTGGGCTTTTATAGGGCACTCTGACATTCCCGAACTCGGATCTCTCCGACTGCCGCTGGGCCTTTATAGGGCACTCCAACATTCCCGAACTCCGGTCTCTTCGACTGCCGCTGGGCCTTTATAGGGCACTCCGACATTCGGGAACCCCGGCCTCTCCGACTGCCCCCGGGGCTTCATAGGGCACTCCGATATTCCCGAACTCCGGCCTCTCCTACTGCCGCTGGGCCTTTATAGGGCACTCTTGACATTCCCGAACCCCGTGCCTCTCAAACTGTCGCGGGGCCTTTATAGGGCACTCCGACATTCCTGAACTCCGTACTCTCCGACTGCCGCTGGGCCTTTATATGGCACTCCGACATTCCCGAACTCCCACCTCTCCGACTGCTGTTGGGCCTTTATAGGGCACTCCGACATTCTCGAACTCCCATCGCTCCGACTTCCGCTGGGCCTTTATAGGGCACTCCGACATTCCCGAACTCCGGTCTCTCCGACTGCCGCTGGGCGTTTATAGGGCACTCCGACATTCCCGAACTCCCGTCTCTCCGAATGCCACTGGGGCTTTATAGGGCACTCTTACATTCCTGAACTCCCGTCTCTCCGACTGCCGCTGGGCCTTTATAGGGCACTCCGACATTCCCGAACTCCCGTCTCTCCGACTGCCGCTGGGGCTTTATAGGGCACTCCGACATTCCCGATCTCTGATCTCTCCGACTGCCGCTGGACCTTTATAGGGCACGCCGACATTCCCGAACTCCCGCCTCTCCGACTGCCGCTGGGCCTTTATAGGGCACTCCGACATTCCCGAACTCTGATTCCTCTGACTGCCGCTGGGCCTTTATAGGGCACTCCGACATTCCCGAACTCCCACCTCTTCGACTGCCGCTGGGCCTTTCATGGGCACACCGACATTCCCGAGCTCCGGTCTCTCCGACTGACGCTGGGCCTTTATAGGTCACTCCGACATTCCCGAACTCCGGCCTCTCTGACTGCCGCTGGGCCTTCATAGCGCTCCCGACATTCCCGAACTCCGGTCTCTCTGACTGACGCTGGGCCTTTATATGGCACTCTGACATTCCCGAACTCCCACCTCTCCGACTGCCGTTGGGCCTTTATAGGGCGCTCCAACATTCCCGAAGACTCGTCTCTCCGACTGCCGCTGGACCTTTATAGGGCACTCTGACATTCCCGAACTCCGGTCTCTCCGACTGCCGCTGGGCCTTTATAGGGAACTCCAACATTCCCGAACTCCGGTCTCTCCGACTGCCCCTGGGTCTTTATAGGGCACTCTGACATTCCCGAACTCCCACCTCTCCGACTGACGCTGGGCCTTTATAGGGCACTCCGACATTCCCGAAATCCGGTCTCTCCGACTGCCGCTGGGCCTTTATAGGGCACAATGACATTCCCGAACTCCCGCCTGTCCGACTGCCGCTGGGTCTTTAAAGGGCACTCCGACATTCCCGAACTCCGGCCTCTCCGACTGCCGCTGGGTCTTTATAGGGCACTCCGATATTCCCGAACCCCCGCCTCTCCGACTGCCGCTGGTCCTTTATAGGACACTCTGACATTCCCGAACTCCCGTCTCTCCGACTGCCGCTGGGCCTTTATAGGGCTCTCCGACATTCCCGAACTCCCGTCTCTCCAACTGCCGCTGGGCCTTTATAGGGAACTCCAACATTCCCGAACTCCGGCCTCTCTGACTGCAGCTGGCCTTCATAGGGTTCCCGACATTCCCGAACTCCGGTCTCTCTGACTGACGCTGGGCTTTTATAGGGCACTCTGACATTCCCGAACTCGGATCTCTCCGACTGCCGCTGGGCCTTTATAGGGCACTCCAACATTGCCGAACTCCGGTCTCTTCGACTGCCGCTGGGCCTTTATAGGGCACTCCGACATTCCCGAACTCCGGTCTCTCCGACTGCCGCTGGGCGGTTATAGGGCACTCCGACATTCCCGAACCCCCGCTTCTCCGACTGCCGCTGGGCGGTTATAGGGCACTCTGACATTCCCGAACTCCCGCCTCTCCGACTGCCGCTGGGCCTTTATAGGGCACTCCGACATTCCCAAATTCCGGCCTCTACGACTGCCGCTGGGCCTTTATAGGGCACTCCGACATTCCCGAACTCCGGTCTCTCCGACTGCCGCTGGGCGGTTATAGGGCACTCCGACATTCCCGAACCCCCGCTTCTCCGACTGCCGCTGGGCCTTTATAGGGCACTCCGACATTCGCGAACTCCGGTCTCTCTGACTGACGCTGGGCCTTTATAGGGCACTCTGACATTCCAGAACTCCCGCCTCTCCGACTGCCGCTGGGCCTATATAGGGCACTCCGACATTCCCAAACTCCGGCCTCTCCGACTGCCGCTGGGCCTTTATAGGGCACTCCGACATTCCCGAACTCCGGTCTCTCCGACTGCCGCTGGGGGGTTAAGGGCACTCCGACATTCCCGAACCCCCGCCTCTCCGACTGCCGCTGGGCCTTGAAAGGGCACTCCGACATTCCCGAACTCCGGTCTCTCCGACTGCCGCTGGGCCTTTATAGGGCACTCCGACATTCCCGAACTCCGGCCTCTCTGACTGCCGCTGGGCCTGTAAAGGGCAATCTGACATTCCCGAACTCCGGTCTCTCCGACTGCCGCTGGGCCTTTATAAGGCACTCCGACATTCCCGAACTCCAGTCTCTCCGACTGCCCCGGGCCTTTATAGGGCACACTGACATTCCCGAACTCCCACCTCTCCGCCTGCTGCTGGGCCTTTATAGGGCACTCCGACATTCCCGATCTCCCGTCTCTCCGACTGCCGCTGGGCCTTTATAGGGCAATTCGACATCCCCGAAATCCGGTCTCTCCGACTGCCGCTGGGCCTTTATAGGGCACTCCGACATTCCCGAACTCCCGCCTCTCCGACTGCCGCTGGGCCTTTATAGGGCACTCCGACATTCCCAAACTCCGGCCTCTCCGACTGCCGCTGGGTCTTTATAGGGCACCCCGACATTCCCGAACCCCCGACTCTCCGACTGCCGCTGGGCCTTTATAGGGCACTTTGACATTCCCGAACTCCCATCTCTGCGACTGCCGCTGGGCATTTATAGGGCTCTCCGACATTCCCGAACTCCCGTCTCTCCGACTGTCGCTGGGCCTTTATAGGGCACTCCGACATTCCCGGACTCCTACCTCTCCGACTGCCGTTGAGCCTTTATAGGGCACTCCAACATTCCCGAACACTAATCTCTCCGACTGCCGCTGGGCCTTTATAGGGCACTCCGACATTCCCGAACTCCGGTCTCTCCGACTGATGCTGGGCCTTTATAGGGCACTCCGACATTCCTGAACTTCGGTCTCTCCGACTGCCACTGGGCGGTTATAGGGCACTCCGACATTCCCGAACCCCCGCCTCTCCGACTGCCGCTGGGCCTTTATAGGGAACTCCAACATTCCCGAACTCCGGCCTCTCTGACTGCCGCTGGGCCTTCATAGGGCTCCCGACATTCCCGAACTCCAGTCTCTCTGACTGACGCTGGGCCTTTATAGGGCACTCTGACATTCCCGAACTCCCGCCTCTCCGACTGCCGCTGGGCCTTTATAGGGCACTCCGACATTCCCAAATTCCGGCCTCTGCGACTGCCGCTGGGCCTTTATAGGGCACTCCGACATTCCCGAACTCCGGTCTCTCCGACTGCCGCTGGGCGGTTATAGGGCACTCCGACATTCCCGAACCCCCGCTTCTCCGACTGCCGCTGGGCCTTTATAGGGCACTCTGACATTTGCGAACTCCGGTCTCTTCGACTGCCGCTGGGCCTTTATAGGGCACTCCGACATTCCTGAACTCCCGCGTCTCCGACTGCCGCTGGGCCTTTATAGGGCACTCCGACATTCCCGAACTCCGGCCTCACCTACTTCCGCTGGGCATTTATAGGGCACTCTGACATTCCCGAACCCCCTGCCTCTCAAACTGTCGCGGGGCCTTTATAGGGCACTCCGACATTCCTGAACTCCGGACTCTCCGACTGCCGCTGGGCCTTTATAGGGCACTCCGACGTTCCCGAACTCTGGTCTCTCCGACTACCGCTGGGCCTTTACAATGCACTCCGACATTCCCGAACTCCAGTCTCTCCGACTGCCCCGGGCCTTTATAGGGCACACTGACATTCCCGAACTCCCACCTCTCCGCCTGCTGCTGGGCCTTTATAGGGCACTCCGACATTCCCGATCTCCCGTCTCTCCGACTGCCGCTGGGCCTTTATAGGGCAATTCGACATCCCCGAAATCCGGTCTCTCCGACTGCCGCTGGGCCTTTATAGGGCACTCCGACATTCCCGAACTCCCGCCTCTCCGACTGCCGGTGGGCCTTTATAGGGCACTCCGACATTCCCAAACTCCGGCCTCTCCGACTGCCGCTGGGCCTTTATAGGGCACCCCGACATTCCCGAACCCTCGACTCTCCGACTGCCGCTGGGCCTTTATAGGGCACTTTGACATTCCCGAACTCCCATCTCTGCGACTGCCGCTGGGCATTTATAGGGCTCTCCGACATTCCCGAACTCCCGTCTCTCCGACTGTCGCTGGGCCTTTATAGGGCACTCCGACATTCCCGAACTCCTACCTCTCCGACTGCCGTTGAGCCTTTATAGGGCACTCCAACATTCCCGAACCCTAATCTCTCCGACTGCCGCTGGGCCTTTATAGGGCACTCCGACATTCCCGAACTCCGGTCTCTCCGACTGACGCTGGGCCTTTATAGGGCACTCCGACATTCCTGAACTTCGGTCTCTCCGACTGCCACTGGGCGGTTATAGGGCACTCCGACATTCCCGAACCCCCGCCTCTCCGACTGCCGCTGGGCCTTTATAGGGAACTCCAACATTCCCGAACTCCGGCCTCTCTGACTGCCGCTGGGCCTTCATAGGGCTCCCGACATTCCCGAACTCCAGTCTCTCTGACTGACGCTGGGCCTTTATAGGGCACTCTGACATTCCCGAACTCCCGCCTCTCCGACTGCCGCTGGGCCTTTATAGGGCACTCCGACATTCCCAAATTCCGGCCTCTGCGACTGCCGCTGGGCCTTTATAGGGCACTCCGACATTCCCGAACTCCGGTCTCTCCGACTGCCGCTGGGCGGTTATAGGGCACTCCGACATTCCCGAACCCCCGCTTCTCCGACTGCCGCTGGGCCTTTATAGGGCACTCCGACATTCGCGAACTCCGGTCTCTTCGACTGCCGCTGGGCCTTTATAGGGCACTCCGACATTCCTGAACTCCCGCGTCTCCGACTGCCGCTGGGCCTTTATAGGGCACTCCGACATTCCCGAACTCCGGCCTCTCCTACTGCCGCTGGGCATTTATAGGGCACTCTGACATTCCCGAACCCCCTGCCTCTCAAACTGTCGCGTGGCCTTTATAGGGCACTCCGACATTCCTGAACTCCGGACTCTCCGACTGCCGCTGGGCCTTTATAGGGCACTCCGACGTTCCCGAACTCCGGTCTCTCCGACTACCGCTGGGCCTTTACAATGCACTCCGACATTCCCGAACTCCCCTCTCTCTGACTGCCGCTGGGCCTTTGTAGGGCACTCCGACATTCCCGGACTCCCGTCTCTCCGACTCCCGCTGGGCCTTTATAGGGCACTCTGACATGCCCGAACTCCGGTCTCTCCGACTGCTGGTGGGCCTTTATACGGCACTCCGACATTCCCGAACTCCCACCTCTTCGACTGCCGCTGGGCCTTTCATGGGCACACCGACATTCCCGAGCTCCGGTCTCTCCGACTGACGCTGGGCCTTTATAGGTCACTCCGACATTCCCGAACTCCGGCCTCTCTGACTGCCGCTGGGCCTTCATAGCGCTCCCGACATTCCCGAACTCCGGTCTCTCTGACTGACGCTGGGCCTTTATATGGCACTCTGACATTCCCGAACTCCCACCTCTCCGACTGCCGTTGGGCCTTTATAGGGCGCTCCAACATTCCCGAACACTCGTCTCTCCGACTGCCGCTGGACCTTTATAGGGCACTCTGACATTCCCGAACTCCGGTCTCTCCGACTGCCGCTGGGCCTTTATAGGGAACTCCAACATTCCCGAACTCCGGTCTCTCCGACTGCCCCTGGGTCTTTATAGGGCACTCTGACATTCCCGAACTCCCACCTCTCCGACTGACGCTGGGCCTTTATAGGGCACTCCGACATTCCCGAAATCCGGTCTCTCCGACTGCCGCTGGGCCTTTATAGGGCACAATGACATTCCCGAACTCCCGCCTGTCCGACTGCCGCTGGGTCTTTATAGGGCACTCCGATATTCCCGAACCCCCGCCTCTCCGACTGCCGCTGGTCCTTTATAGGACACTCTGACATTCCCGAACTCCCGTCTCTCCGACTGCCGCTGGGCCTTTATAGGGCTCTCCGACATTCCCAAACTCCCGTCTCTCCGACTGCCGCTGGGCCTTTATAGGTAACTCCAACATTCCCGAACTCCGGCCTCTCTGACTGCAGCTGGCCTTCATAGGGTTCCCGACATTCCCGAACTCCGGTCTCTCTGACTGACGCTGGGCTTTTATAGGGCACTCTGACATTCCCGAACTCGGATCTCTCCGACTGCCGCTGGGCCTTTATAGCGCACTCCAACATTCCCGAACTCCGGTCTCTTCGACTGCCGCTGGGCCTTTATAGGGCACTCCGACATTCCCGAACTCCGGTCTTTCCGACTGCCGCTGGGCGGTTATAGGGCACTCTGACATTCCCGAACTCCCGCCTCTCCGACTGCCGCTGGGCCTTTATAGGGCACTCCGACATTCCCAAATTCCGGCCTCTACGACTGCCGCTGGGCCTTTATAGGGCACTCCGACATTCCCGAACTCCGGTCTCTCCGACTGCCGCTGGGCGGTTATAGGGCACTCCGACATTCCCGAACCCCCGCTTCTCCGACTGCCGCTGGGCCTTTATAGGGCACTCCGACATTCGCGAACTCCGGTCTCTCTGACTGACGCTGGGCCTTTATAGGGCACTCTGACATTCCAGAACTCCCGCCTCTCCGACTGCCGCTGGGCCTTTATAGGGCACTCCGACATTCCCAAACTCCGGCCTCTCCGACTGCCGCTGGGCCTTTATAGGGCACTCCGACATTCCCGAACTCCGGTCTCTCCGACTGCCGCTGGGGGGTTATAGGGCACTCCGACATTCCCGAACCCCCGCCTCTCCGACTGCCGCTGGGCCTTGAAAGGGCACTCTGACATTCCCGAACTCCGGTCTCTCCGACTGCCGCTGGGCCTTAATAGGGCACTCCGACATTCCCGAACTCCGGCCTCTCTGACTGCCGCTGGGCCTGTAAAGGGCAATCTGACATTCCCGAACTCCGGTCTCTCCGACTGCCGCAGGGCCTTTATAGGGCACTCCGACATTCCCGAACTCCAGTCTCTCCGACTGCCCCGGGCCTTTATAGGGCACACTGACATTCCCGAACTCCCACCTCTCCGCCTGCTGCTGGGCCTTTATAGGGCACTCCGACATTCCCGATCTCCCGTCTCTCCGACTGCCGCTGGGCCTTTATAGGGCAATTCGACATCCCCGAAATCCGGTCTCTCCGACTGCCGCTGGGCCTTTATAGGGCACTCCGACATTCCCGAACTCCCGCCTCTCCGACTGCCGCTGGGCCTTTATAGGGCACTCCGGCATTCCCAAACTCCGGCCTCTCCGACTGCCGCTGGGCCTTTATAGGGCACCCCGACATTCCCGAACCCCCGACTCTCCGACTGCCGCTGGGCCTTTATAGGGCACTTTGACATTCCCGAACTCCCATCTCTGCGACTGCCGCTGGGCATTTATAGGGCTCTCCGACATTCCCGAACTCCCGTCTCTCCGACTGTCGCTGGGCCTTTATAGGGCACTCCGACATTCCCGAACCCCTACCTCTCCGACTGCCGTTGAGCCTTTATAGGGCACTCCAACATTCCCGAACCCTAATCTCTCCGACTGCCGCTGGGCCTTTATAGGGCACTCCGACATTCCCGAACTCCGGTCTCTCCGACTGACGCTGGGCCTTTATAGGGCACTCCGACATTCCTGAACTTCGGTCTCTCCGACTGCCACTGGGCGGTTATAGGGCACTCCTACATTCCCGAACCCCCGCCTCTCCGACTGCCGCTGGGCCTTTATAGGGAACTCCAACATTCCCGAACTCCGGCCTCTCTGACTGCCGCTGGGCCTTCATAGGGCTCCCGACATTCCCGAACTCCAGTCTCTCTGACTGACGCTGGGCCTTTATAGGGCACTCTGACATTCCCGAACTCCCGCCTCTCCGACTGCCGCTGGGCCTTTATAGGGCACTCCGACATTCCCAAATTCCGGCCTCTGCGACTGCCGCTGGGCCTTTATAGGGCACTCCGACATTCCCGAACTCCGGTCTCTCCGACTGCCGCTGGGCGGTTATAGGGCACTCCGACATTCCCGAACCCCCGCTTCTCCGACTGCCGCTGGGCCTTTATAGGGCACTCCGACATTCGCGAACTCCGGTCTCTTCGACTGCCGCTGGGCCTTTATAGGGCACTCCGACATTCCTGAACTCCCGCGTCTCCGACTGCTGCTGGGCCTTTATAGGGCACTCCGACATTCCCGAACTCCGGCCTCTCCGACTGCTGCTGGGCCTTTATAGGGCACTCCGACATTCCCGAACTCCGGCCTCTCCTACTGCCGCTGGGCATTTATAGGGCACTCTGACATTCCCGAACCCCCTGCCTCTCAAACTGTCGCGGGGCCTTTATAGGGCACTCCGACATTCCTGAACTCTGGACTCTCCGACTGCCGCTGGGCCTTTTTCGGGCACTCCGACGTTCCCGAACTCCGGTCTCTCCGACTACCGCTGGGCCTTTACAATGCACTCCGACATTCCCGAACTCCCCTCTCTCTGACTGCCGCTGGGCCTTTGTAGGGCACTCCGACATTCCCGGACTCCCGTCTCTCCGACTGCCGGTGGGCCTTTATACGGCACTCCGACATTCCCGAACTCCCACCTCTCCGACTGCAGTTGGGCCTTTATAGGGCACTCCGACATTCCCGAACTCCCGTCGTTCCGACTGCCGCTGGGCCTTTATAGGGCACTCCGACATTCCCGAACTCCGGTCTCTCCGACTGCCGCTGGGCGTTTATACGGCACTCCGACATTCCTGAACTCCCGTCTCTCCGACTGCCGCTGGGCCTTTATAGGGCACTCCGACATTCCCGAACTCCCGTCTCTCCGACTGCCGCTGGGCCTTTATAGGGCACTCCGACATTCCCGATCTCTGATCTCTCCGACTGCCGCTGGACCTTTATACGGCACTCCGACATTCCCGAACTCCCGTCTCTCCGACTGCCGCTGGGCCTTTATAGGGCACTCCGACATTCCCGAACTCTGATCTCTCTGACTGCCGCTGGGCCTTTATAGGGCACTCCGACATTCCCGAACTCCCACCTCTCCGATTGCTGCTGGGCCTTTATAGGGCACTCCGACATTCCCGAACTCCCGTCTCTCCGACTGCCCCGGGCCTTTATAGGGCACTCCGACATTCCCGAACTCCGGCCTCTCTGACTGCCGCTGGGCCTTTAAAGGGCAATCTGACATTCCCGAACTCCGATCTCTCCGACTGCCGCTGGGCCTTTTTAGGGCACTCCGACATTCCCGAACACCAGTCTCTCCGACTGCCCCGGGCCTTTATAGGGCACTCTGACATTCCCGAACTCCCATCTCTCCGACTGCCGCTGCGCCTTTATAGGGCACTCCGACATTCCGGTACTGCCGTCTCTCCGACTGCCCTTGGGACTTTATAGGGCACTCCGACCTACCTGAACTCCGGCCTCTCCGACTGCCCCTGGGCCTTTATAGGGCACTCTGACATTCCAGAACTCCCACCACTCTGACTGCCATGGGCCTTTATAGGGCAATTCGACATCCCCGAAATCCGGTCTCTCCGACTGCCGCTGGGCCTTTATAGGGTACTCCGACATTCCCGAACTCCCGCCTCTCCGACTGCCGCTGGGCCTTTATAGGGCACTCCGACATTCCCAAACTCCGGCCTCTCCGACTGCCGCTGGGCCCATATAGGGCACTCCGACATTCCCAAACTCCGGCCTCTCCGACTGCCGCTGGGCCCATATAGGGCACTCCGACATTCTCGAACCCCGGCCTCTCCGACTGCCGCTGGGTCTTCATAGGGCACTCCGATATTCCCGAACTCCGGCCTCTCCTACTGCCGCTGGGCATTTATAGGGCACTCTGACATTCCCGAACCCCCTGCCTCTCAAACTGTCGTGGGGCCTTTATAGGGCACTCCGACATTCCTGAACTCCGGACTCTCCAACTGCCGCTGGGCCTTTATAGGGCACTCCGACGTTCCCGAACTCCGGTCGCTCCGACTACCGCTGGCCCTTTACAATGCACTCCGACATTCCCGAACTCCCCTCTCTCCGACTGCCGCTGGGCCTTTATAGCGCACTCCGACATTCCCAAACTCCGGCCTCTCCGACTGCCGCTGGGCCTTTATAGGGCACCCCGACATTCCAGAACCCCCGCCTCTCCGACTGCAGCTGGGCCTTTATAGGGCACTTTGACATTCCCGAACTCCCATCTCTGCGACTGCCGCTGGGCCTTTATAGGGCTCTCCGACATTCCCGAACTCCCGTCTCTCAGACTGTCGCTGGGCCTTTATCGGGCACTCCAACATTCGCGAACTCCGGCCTCGCTGACTGCCGCTGGGCCTTCATAGGGCTCCCGACATTCCCGAACTCCGGTCTCTCTGACTGACGCTGGGCCTTTATAGGGCACTCTGACATTCCTGAACTCCCGTCTCTCCGACTGCCGCTGGGCCTTTATAGGGCACTCCGACATTCCCGAAATCCCGTCTCTCCGACTGCCGCTGGGCCTTTATAGGGCACTCCGACATTCCCGATCTCAGATCTCTCCGACTGCCGCTGGCCCTTTATACGGCAATCCGACATTCCCGAACTCCCGTCTCTCCGACTGCCGCTGGGCCTTTATAGGGCACTCCGACATTCCCGAACTCTGATCTCTCTGACTGCCGCTGGGCCTTTATAGGGCACTACGACATTCCCGAACTCCCACCTCTAAGACTGCCGCTGGGCCTTTCATGGGCACACCGACATTCCCGAACTCCGGTCTCTCCGACTGACGCTGGGCCTTTATAGGTCACTCCGACATTCCCGAACTCCGGCCTCTCTGACTGCCGCTGGGCCTTTATAGGGCACTCTGACATTCCCGAACTCCCACTTCTCCGACTGCCGTTGGGCCTTTATAGGGCGCTCCAACATTCCCGAACACCCGTCTCTCCGACTGCCGCTGGACCTTTATAGGGCACTCTGACATTCCCGAACTCCGGTCTCTCCGACTGCCGCTGGGCCTTTATAGGGAACTCCAACATTCCCGAACTCCGGTCTCTCCGACTGCCCCTGGGTCTTTATAGGGCACTCTGACATTCCCGAACTCCCACCTCTCCGACTGACGCTGGGCCTTTATAGGGCACTCCGTCATTCCTGAACTCCGGTCTCTCCGACTGCCGCTGGGCCTTTATAGGGCACTCGGACATTCCCGAACTCCGGCCTCTCTGACTGCCACTGGCCTTCATAGGGCTCCCGACATTCCCGAAATCCGGTCTCTCTGACTGACGCTGGGCCTTTATAGGGCACTCCGACATTCCCGAACTCCCGCCTCTCCGACTGCCGCTGGGCCTTTATAAGCAATCTGACATTCCCGAACTCCCGTCTCTCCGAGTGCCGTTGGGCCTTTATAGGGCACTCCAACATTCCCGAACTCTGATCTCTCCGACTGCCGCTGGGCCTTTATTGGGCACTCCGACATTCCCGAACCCCCGCTTCTCCGACTGCCGCTGGGCCTTTATAGGGCTCTCCGACATTCGCGAACTCCGGTCTCTCTGACTGACGCTGGGCCTTTATAGGGCACTCTGACATTCCCGAACTCCGGCCTCTCTGACTGCCGCTGGGCCTTTAAAGGGCAATCTGACATTCCCGAACTCCGGTCTCTCCGACTGCCGCTGGGCCTTTATAGGGCACTCCGACATTCCCGAACTCCAGTATCTCCGACTGCCCCGGGCCTTTATAGGGCACTCTGACAATCCCGAACTCCCACGTCTCCGACTGCTGCTGGGCCTTTACAGGGCACTCCGACATTCCCGAACTCCCGTCTCTCCGACTGCCGGTGTGCCTTTATAGGGCACTCCGACATTCCCGAACTCCGGCCTCTCTGACTGCCGCTGGGCCTTTAAAGGGCAATCTGACATTCCTGAACTCTGATCTCTCCGACTGCCGCTGGGCCTTTATAGGGCACTCCGACATTCCCGAACACCAGTCTCTCCGACTGCCCCGGGCCTTTATAGGGCACTCTGACATTCCCGAACTCCCACCTGTCCGACTGCTGCTGGGCCTTTAATGGGCACTCCAACATTCCCGAACTCTGATCTCTCCGACTGCCGCTGGGCCTTTATAGGGCACTCCGACATTCCCGAACCCCCGCTTCTCCGACTGCCGCTGGGCCTTTATAGGGCTCTCCGACATTCGCGAACTCCGGTCTCTCTGACTGACGCTGGGCCTTTTATAGGGCACTCTGACATTCCAGAACTCCCGCCTCTCCGACTGCTGCTGGGCCTTTATAGGGCACTCCGACATTCCCAAACTCCGGCCTCTCCGACTGCCGCTGGGCCTTTATAGGCCACCCCGACATTCCCGAACCCCCGCCTCTCCGACTGCCGCTGGGCCTTTATCGGGCACTCCGACATTCCCGAACTCTGATCTCTCCGACTGCTGCTGGGCCTTTATAGGGCACTGCGACATTCCCGAACTCCCGTCTCTCCGACTGCCCCGGGCCTTTATAGGGCACTCCGACATTCCCGAACTCCGGCCTCTCTGACTGCCGCTGGGCCTTTAAAGGACAATCTGACATTCCCGAACTCCGGTCTCTCTGACTGCCGCTGGGCCTTTATAGGGCACTCCGACATTTCCGAACTCCCGTCTCTCCGACTGCCCTTGGGACTTTATAGGGCACTCCGACCTTCCTGAACTCCGGCCTCTCCGACTGCCGCTGGGCCTTTATAGGGCAATTCGACATCCCCGAAATCCGGTCTCTCCGACTGCCGCTGGACCTTTATAGGGTACTCCGACATTCCCGAACTCCGGCCTCTCCGACTGCCGCTGGGCGTTTATAGGGCACTCCGACATTCCCGAACCCCCGCCTCTCCGACTGCCGCTGGGCCTTTAGAGGGCACTTTGACATTACCGAACTCCCATCTCAGCGACTGCCGCTGGGCCTTTATAGGGCTCTCCGACATTCCCGAACTCCCGTCTCTCCGACTGTCGCTGGGCCTTTATAGGGCACTCCAACATTCGCGAACTCCGGCCTCTCTGACTGCCGCTGGGTCTTCATAGGGCTCCCGACATTCCCGAAATCCGGTCTCTCCGACTGACGCTGGGCCTTTATAGGGCACTCCGACATTCCCGAACTCCGGTCTCTCCGACTGCCGCTGGGCGGTTATAGGGCACTCCGATATTCCCGAACCCCCGTTTCTCCGACTGCCGCTGGGCCTTTATAGGGCACTCCGACATTCGCGAACTCCGGTCTCTCCGACTGCCGCTGGGCCTTTATAGGGCACTCCGACATTCCTGAACTCCCGCGTCTCCGACTGCTGCTGTGCCTTTATAGGGCACTCCGACATTCCCGAACTCCGGACTCTCCGCCTGCTGCTGTGCATTTATAGGGCACTCCGACATTCCCGAACCCCGGACTCTCCGACTGCCGCTGGGTCTTCATAGGGCACTCCGATATTCCCGAACTCCGGCCTCTCCTACTACCGCTGGGCATTTATAGGGCACTCTGACATTCCCGAACCCCCTGCCTCTCAAACTGTCGCGGGGCCTTTATAGGGCACTCCGACATTCCTGAACTCCGGACTCTCCGACTGCCGCTGGGCCTTTATAGGGCACTCAGACATTCCCGAACTCCCCTCTCTCCGACTGCCCCTGGGCCTTTATAGCGCACTCCGACATTCCCGAACTCCCGTCTCTCCGACTGCCGCTGGGCCTTTATACGGCACTCCGACATTCCCGAACTCCCACCTCTCCGACTGCTGTTGGGCCTTTATAGGGCACTCCGACATTCCCGAACTCCCGTCGCTCCGGCTGCCGCTGGGCCTTTATAGGGCACTCCGACATTCCCGAACACCGGTCTATCCGACTGCCGCTGGGCGTTTATACGGCACTCCGACATTCCTGAACTCCCGTCTCTCCGACTGCCGCTGGGCCTTTATAGGGCACTCCGACATTCCCGAAATCCCGTCTCTCCGACTGCCGCTGGGCCTTTATAGGGCACTCCGACATTCCCGATCTTTGATCTCTCCGACTGCCGCTGGACCTTTATACGGCACTCCGACATTCCCGAACTCCCGTCTCTCCGACTGCCGCTGGGCCTTTATAGGGCACTCCGATATTCCCAAACTCTGATCTCTCTGACTGCCGCTGGGCCTTTATAGGGCACTACGACATTCCCGAACTCCCACCTCTACGACTGCCGCTGGGCAATTCATGGGCACACCGACATTCCCGAACTCCGGTCTCTCCGACTGACGCTGGGCCTTTATAGGTCACTCCGACATTCCCGAACTCCGGCCTCTCTGACTGCCGCTGGGCCTTCATAGCGCTCTCGACATTCCCGAACTCCGGTCTCTCTGACTGATGCTGGGCCTTTATAGGGCACTCTGACGTTCCCGAACTCCCACCTCTCCGACTGCCGTTGGGCCTTTATAGGGCGCTCCAACATTCCCGAACACCCGTCTCTCCGACTGCCGCTGGACCTTTATAGGGCACTCTGACATTCCCGAACTCCGGTCTCTCCGAATGCCGCTGGGCCTTTATAGGGAACTCCAACATTCCCGAACTCCGGTCTCTCCGACTGCCCCTGGGTCTTTATAGGGCACTCTGACATTCCCGAACTCCCACCTCTCCGACTGACGCTGGGCCTTTATAGGGCACTCCGTCATTCCCGAACTCCGGTCTCTCCGACTGCCCCTGGGCCTTTATAGGGCACTCTGACATTCCCGAACTCCGGCCTCTCTGACTGCCGCTGGCCTTCATAGGGCTCCCGACATTCCCGAACTCCGGTCTCTCTGACTGATGCTGGGCCTTTATAGGGCACTCCGACATTCCTGAACTCCCGCCTCTC
This sequence comes from Pristiophorus japonicus, assembly GCF_044704955.1. Classification (NCBI taxonomy): domain Eukaryota; kingdom Metazoa; phylum Chordata; class Chondrichthyes; family Pristiophoridae; genus Pristiophorus; species Pristiophorus japonicus. The sequence goes on from NC_091989.1 coordinate 187,312,500, forward strand.
CGACTGCCGCTGGGCCTTTATAAGCACTCTGACATTCCCGAACTCCCACCTCTCCGAGTGCCGTTGGGCCTTTATAGGGCACTCCAACATTCCCGAACTCTGATCTCTCCGACTGCCGCTGGGCCTTTATAGGGCACTCCGACATTCCCGAACTCTGATCTCTCCGACTGCCGCTGGGCCTTTATAGGGCACTCCGACATTCCCGAACTCTGATCTCTCTGACTGCCGCTGGGCCTTTATAGGGCACTCCGACATTCCCGAACTCTGATCTCTCTGACTGCCGCTGGGTCTTTATAGGGCACTCCGACATTCCCAAACACCGGTCTCTCCGACTGCCGCTGGGCCTTTATAGGGCACTCTGACATTCCCGAACTCCGGCCTCTCTGACTGCCGCTGGGCATTTAAAGGGCAATCTGACATTCCCGAACTCCGGTCTCTCCGACTGCCGCTGGGCCTTTATAGGGCACTCCGACATTCCCGAACTCCAGTATCTCCGACTGCCCCGGGCCTTTATAGGGCACTCTGACATTCCCGAACTCCCACGTCTCCGACTGCTGCTGGGCCTTTACAGGGCACTCCGACATTCCCGAACTCCCGTCTCTCCGACTGCCGCTGGGCCTTTATAGGGCACTCCGACATTCCCGAACTCCGGCCTCTCTGACTGCCGCTGGGCCTTTAAAGGGCAATCTGACATTCCCGAACTCCGATTTCTCCGACTGCCGCTGGGCCTTTATAGGGCACTCCGACATTCCTGAACACCAGTCTCTCCGACTGCCCCGGGCCTTTATAGGGCACTCTGACATTCCCGAACTCCCACCTGTCCGACTGCTGCTGGGCCTTTATAGGGCACTCCGACATTCCCGAACTCCCACCTCTCCGACTGCCGCTGGGCCTTTAATGGGCAATCTGACATTCCTGAACTCCGGTCTCTCCGACTGCCGTTGGGCCTTTATAGGGCACTCCAACATTCCCGAACTCTGATCTCTCCGACTGCCGCTGGGCCTTTATAGGGCACTCCAACATTCCCGAACTCCGGTCTCTCCGACTGCCGCTGGGCGGTTATAGGGCACTCCGACATTCCCGAACCCCCGCTTCTCCGACTGCCGCTGGGCCTTTATAGGGCACTCTGACATTCGCGAACTCCGGTCTCTCTGACTGACGCTGGGCCTTTATAGGGCACTCTGACATTCCAGAACTCCCGCCTCTCCGACTGCCGCTGGGCCTTTATAGGGCACTCCGACATTCCCAAACTCCGGCCTCTCCGACTGCCGCTGGGCCTTTATAGGGCACTCCGACATTCCCGAACTCCCGCCTCTCCAACTGCCGCTGGGTCTTCATAGGGCACTCCGATATTCCTGAACTCCGGACTCTCCGACTGCCGCTAGGCCTTTATAGGGCACTCCGACGTTCCCGAACTCTGGTCTCTCCGACTACCGCTGGGCCTTTACAATGCACTCCGACATTCCCGAACTCCCCTCTCTCCGACTGCCGCTGGGCCTTTTTAGGGCACTCCGACATTACCGAACTCCCGTCTCTCCGACTCCCGCTGGGCCTTTATAGGGCACTCTGACATGCCCGAACTCCGGTCTCTCCGACTGCCGCTGGGCCTTTATACGGCACTCCGACATTCCCGAACTCCCACCTTTCCGACTGCTGTTGGGCCTTTATAGGGCACTCCGACATTCCCGTACTCCCGTCGCTCCGACTGCCGCTGGGCCTTTATAGGGCACCCCGACATTCCCGAACCCCCGCCTCTCCGACTGCCGCTGGGCCTTTATAGGGCACTTTGACATTCCCGAACTCCCAGCTCTGCGACTGCCGCTGGGCCTTTATAGGGCTCTCCGACATTCCCGAACTCCCGTCTCTCCGACTGTCACTGGGCCTTTATAGGGCACTCCAACATTCGCGAACTCCGGCCTCTCTGACTGCCGCTGGGCCTTCATAGGGCTCCAGACATTCCCGAACTCCGGTCTCTCTGACTGACACTGGGCCTTTATAGGGCACTCTGATATTCCCGAACTCCTACCTCTCCGACTGCCGTTGAGCCTTTATAGGGCACTCCAACATTCCCGAACCCTAATCTCTCCGACTGCCGCTGGGCCTTTATAGGGCACTCCGACATTCCCGAACTCCGGTCTCTCCGACTGACGCTGGGCCTTTATAGGGCACTCCAACATTCCCGAACTCCGGTCTCTCCGACTGCCACTGGGCGGTTATAGGGCACTCCGACATTCCCGAACCCCCGCCTCTCCGACTGCCGCTGGGCCTTTAAAGGGCAATCTGACATTCCCGAACTCCGGTCTCTCCGACTGCCGCTGGGCCTTTATAGGGCACTCCGACATTCCCGAACACCAGTCTCTCCGACTGCCCCGGGCCTTTATAGGGCACTCTGACATTCCCGAACTCCCACCTCTCCGACTGCCGCTGGGCCTTTATCGGGCACTCCGACATTCCCGAACTCCCGTCTCTCCGACTGCCCTTGGGCCTTTATAGGGCACTCCAACCTTCCTGAACTCCGGCCTCTCCGACTGCCCCTGGGCCTTTATAGGGCACTCTGACATTCCAGAACTCCCACCACTTCGACTGCCATGGGCCTTTATAGAGCAATTCGACATCCCCGAAATCCGGTCTCTCCGACTGCCGCTGGGCCTTTATAGGGCACTCCGACATTCCCGAACTCCCGCCTCTCCGACTGCCGCTGGGCCTTTATAGGGCACTCCGACATTCCCAAACTCCGGCCTCTCCGACTGCCGCTGGGCCTTTATAGGGCACTCCGACATTCCCGAACCCCCGCCTCTCCGACTGCCGCTGGGCCTTTATAGGGCACTCCGACATTCCCAAACTCCGGCCTCTACGACTGCCGCTGGGCCTTTATAGGGCACTCCGACATTCCCGAACTCCGGTCTCGCCGACTGCCGCTGGGCGGTTATAGGGCACTCCGATATTCCCGTACACCCGTTTCTCCGACTGCCGCTGGGCCTTTATAGGGCACTCCGACATTCGCGAACTCCGGTCTCTCCGACTGCCGCTGGGCCTTTATCGGGCACTCCGACATTCCTGAACTCCCGCGTCTGCGACTGCTGCTGGGCCTTTATAGGGCACTCCGACATTCCCGAATTCCGGACTCTCCGCCTGCTGCTGTGCCTTTATAGGGCACTCCGACATTCTCGAACCCCGGCCTCTCCGACTGCCGCTGGGTCTTCATAGGGCACTCCGATATTCCCGAACTCCGGCCTCTCCTACTGCCGCTGGGCATTTATATGGCACTCTGACATTCCCGAACCCCCTGCCTCTCAAACTGTCGCGGGGCCTTTATAGGGCACTCCGACATTCCTGAACTCCGGACTCTCCGACTGCCGCTGGGCCTTTATAGGGCACTCCGACGTTCCCGAACTCCGGTCTCTCCGATTACCGCTGGGCCTTTACAATGCACTCCGACATTCCCGAACTCCCCTCTCTCCGACTGCCGCTGGGCCTTTTTAGGGCACTCCGACATTCCCGAACTCCCGTCTCTCCGACTCCCGCTGGACCTTTATAGGGCACTCTGACATGCCCGAACTCCGGTCTCTCCGACTGCCGCTGGGCCTTTATAGGGCACTCCGACATTCCCGAACTCTGATCTCTCTGACTGCCGCTGGGCCTTTATAGGGCACTACGACATTCCCGAACTCCCACCTCTACGACTGCCGCTGGGCCTTTCATGGGCACACCGACATTCCCGAACTCCGGTCTCTCCGACTGACGCTGGGCCTTTATAGGGCACTCCGACATTCCCGAACTCCGGTCTCTCCGACTGCCGTTGGGCCTTTATAGGTCACTCCGACATTCCCGAACTCCGGCCTCTCTGACTGCCGCTGGGCCTTTATAGGGCACTCCGACATTCCCAAACTCCGGCCTCTACGACTGCCGCTGGGCCTTTATAGAGCACTCCGACATTCCCGAACTCCGGTCTCGCCGACTGCCGCTGGGCGGTTATAGGGCACTCCGATATTCCCGTACACCCGTTTCTCCGACTGCCGCTGGGCCTTTATAGGGCACTCCGACATTCGCGAACTCCGGTCTCTCCGACTGCCGCTGGGCCTTTATAGGGCACTCCGATATTCCTGAACTCCCGCATCTGCGACTGCTGCTGGGCCTTTATAGGGCACTCCGACATTCCCGAACTCCGGACTCTCCGCCTGCTGCTGTGCCTTTATAGGGCACTCCAACATTCTCGAACCCCGGCCTCTCCGACTGCCGCTGGGTCTTCATAGGGCACTCCGATATTCCCGAACTCCGGCCTCTCCTACTGCCGCTGGGCATTTATAGGGCACTCTGACATTCCCGAACCCCCTGCCTCTCAAACTGTCGCGGGGCCTTTATAGGGCACTCCGACATTCCTGAACTCCGGACTCTCCGACTGCCGCTGGGCCTTTACAATGCACTCCGACATTCCCGAACTGACTTCTCTCCGACTGTGCTGGGCCTTTTTAGGGCACTCCGACATTCCCAAACTCCCGTCTCTCCGACTCCCGCTGGGCCTTTATAGGACACTCTGACATGCCCGAACTCCGGTCTCTCCGACTGCCGCTGGGCCTTTATAGGGCACTCCGACATTCCCGAACTCTGATCTCTCTGACTGCCGCTGGGCCTTTATAGGGCACTACGACATTCCCGAACTCCCACCTCTACGACTGCCGCTGGGCCTTTCATGGGCACTCCGACATTCCCGAACTCCGGTCTCTCCGACTGCCGTTGGGCCTTTAAAGGTCACTCCAACATTCCCGAACTCTGGCCTCTCTGACTGCCGCTGGGCCTTTATAGGGCACTCCGACATTCCCAAACTCCGGCCTCTACGACTGCCGCTGGGCCTTTATAGGGCACTCCGACATTCCCGAACTCCGGTCTCGCCGACTGCCGCTGGGCGGTTATAGGGCACTCCGATATTCCCGTACACCCGTTTCTCCGACTGCCGCTGGGCCTTTATAGGGCACTCCGACATTCGCGAACTCCGGTCTCTCCGACTGCCGCTGGGCCTTTATAGGGCACTCCGACATTCCTGAACTCCCGCGTCTGCGACTGTTGCTGGGCCTTTATAGGGCACTCCGACATTCCCGAACTCCGGACTCTCCGCCTGCTGCTGTGCCTTTATAGGGCACTCCGACATTCTCGAACCCCGGCCTCTCCGACTGCCGCTGGGTCTTCATAGGGCACTCCGATATTCCCGAACTCCGGCCTCTCCTACTGCCGCTGGGCATTTATAGGGCACTCTGACATTCCCGAACCCCCTGCCTCTCAAACTGTCGCGGGGCCTTTATAGGGCACTCCGACATTCCTGAACTCCGGACGCTCCGACTGCCGCTGGGCCTTTATAGGGCACTCCGACGTTCCCGAACTCCGGTCTCTCCGATTACCGCTGGGCCTTTACAATGCACTCCGACATTCCCGAACTCCCCTCTCTCCGACTGCCGCTGGGCCTTTTTAGGGCACTCCGACATTCCCGAACTCCCGTCTCTCCGACTCCCGCTGGGCCTTTATAGGGCACTCTGACATGCCCGAACTCCGGTCTCTCCGACTGCCGCTGAGCCTTTATAGGGCACTCCGACATTCCCGAACTCTGATCTCTCTGACTGCCGCTGGGCCTTTATAGGGCACTACGACATTCCCGAACTCCCACCTCTACGACTGCCGCTGGGCCTTTCATGGGCACACCGACATTCCCGAACTCCGGTCTCTCCGACTGACGCTGGGCCTTTATAGGGCACTCCGACATTCCCGAACTCCGGTCTCTCCGACTGCCGTTGGGCCTTTATAGGTCACTCCGACATTCCCGAACTCCGGCCTCTATGACTGCCGCTGGGCCTTCATAGCACTCCCGACATTCCAGAACTCCGGTCTCTCTGACTGACGCTGGGCCTTTATAGGGCACTCTGACTTTCCCGAACTCCCGCCTCTCCGACTGCCGCTGGGTCTTTAAAGGGCACTCCGACATTCCCGAACTCCGGCCTCTCCGACTGCCGCTGGGCCTTTATAGGGCACTCCGATATTCCCGAACCCCCCGCCTCTCCGACTGCCGCTGGGCCTTTATAGGGCACTCTGACATTCCCGAACTCCCGTCTCTGCGACTGCCGCTGGGCCTTTATAGGGCTCTCCGACATTCCCGAACTCCCGTCTCTCCGACTGCCGCTGAGCCTTTATAGGGAACTCCAACATTCCCGAACTCCGGCCTCTCTGACTGCCGTTGGCCTTCATAGGGCTCCCGACATTCCCGAACTCCGGTCTCTCTGACTGACGCTGGGCCTTAAAAGGGCACTCTGACATTCCCGAACTCCCACCTCTCCGAGTGCCGTTGGGCCTTTATAGGGCACTCCAACATTCCCGAACTCTGATCTCTCCGACTGCCGCTGGGCCTTTATAGGGCACTCCAACATTCCCGAACTCCGGTCTCTCCGACTGCCGCTGGGCCTTTATAGGGCACTCCGACATTCCCGAACTCCGGTCTCTCCGACTGCCGCTGGGCGGTTATAGGGCACTCCGACATTCCCGAACCCCCGCCTCTCCAACTGCCGCTGGGCCTTTATAGGGCACTCCGTCATTCCCGAACTCCGGTTTCTCCGACTGCCGCTGGGCCTTTATAGGGCACTCTGACATTCCCGAACTTCGGCCTCTCTGACTGCCGCTGGGCCTTCATAGGGCTCCCGACATTCCCGAACTCCGGTCTCTCTGACTGACGCTGGGCCTTTATAGGGCACTCTGACATTCCAGAACTCCCGCCTCTCCGACTGCCGCTGGACCTTTATAGGGCACTCCGACATTCCCAAACACCGGTCTCTCCGACTGCCGCTGGGCCTTTATAGGGCACTCTGACATTCCCGAACTCCGGCCTCTCTGACTGCCGCTGGGCCTTTAAAGGGCAATCTGACATTCCCCAACTCCCACCTCTCCGATTGCTGCTGGGCCTTTATAGGGCACTCCGACATTCCCGAACTCCAGTCTCTCCGACTGCCCCGGGCCTTTATAGGGCACTCTGACATTCCCGAACTCCCACCTCTCCGACTGCTGCTGTGCCTTTATAGGGCACTCCGACATTCCCGAACTCCCGTCTCTCCGACTGCCCCGGGCCTTTATAGGGCACTCCGACATTCCCGAACTCCGGCCTCTCTCACTGCCGCTGGGCCTTTAAAGGGCAATCTGACATTCCCGAACTCCGGTCTCTCCGACTGCCGCTGGGCCTTTATAGGGCACTCCGACATTCCCGAACACCAGTCTCTCCGACTGCCCCGGGCCTTTATAGGGCACACTGACATTCCCGAACTCCCACCTCTCCGACTGCCGCTGGGCCTTTATCGGGCACTCCGACATTCCCGAACCCCCGCCTCTCCAACTGCCGCTGGGCCTTTATAGGGCACTCCGTCATTCCCGAACTCCGGTTTCTCCGACTGCCGCTGGGCCTTTATAGGGCACTCTGACATTCCCGAACTTCGGCCTCTCTGACTGCCGCTGGGCCTTCATAGGGCTCCCGACATTCCCGAACTCCGGTCTCTCTGACTGACGCTGGGCCTTTATAGGGCACTCTGACATTCCAGAACTCCCGCCTCTCCGACTGCCGCTGGACCTTTATAGGGCACTCTGACATTCCCGAACTCCGGTCTCTCCGACTGCCGCTGGGCCTTTATAGGGAACTCCAACATTCCCGAACTCCGGTCTCTCCGACTGCCCCTGGGTCTTTATAGGGCACTCTGACATTCCCGAACTCCCACCTCTCCGACTGACGCTGGGCCTTTATAGGGCACTCCGTCATTCCCGAACTCCGGTCTCTCCGACTGCCCCTGGGCCTTTATAGGGCACTCTGACATTCCCGAACTCCGGCCTCTCTGACTGCCGCTGGCCTTCATAGGGCTCCCGACATTCCCGAACTCCGGTCTCTCTGACTGATGCTGGGCCTTTATAGGGCACTCCGACATTCCTGAACTCCCGCCTCTCCGACTGCCGCTGGGCCTTTATAAGCACTCTGACATTCCCGAACTCCCACCTCTCCGAGTGCCGTTGGGCCTTTATAGGGCACTCCAACATTCCCGAACTCTGATCTCTCCGACTGCCGCTGGGCCTTTATAGGGCACTCCGACATTCCCGAACTCTGATCTCTCTGACTGCCGCTGGGCCTTTATAGGGCACTCCGACATTCCCGAACTCTGATCTCTCTGACTGCCGCTGGGCCTTTATAGGGCACTCCGACATTCCCGAACTCTGATCTCTCTGACTGCCGCTGGGCCTTTATAGGGCACTCCGACATTCCCAAACACCGGTCTCTCCGACTGCCGCTGGGCCTTTATAGGGCACTCTGACATTCCCGAACTCCGGCCTCTCTGACTGCCGCTGGGCATTTAAAGGGCAATCTGACATTCCCGAACTCCGGTCTCTCCGACTGCCGCTGGGCCTTTATAGGGCACTCCGACATTCCCGAACTCCAGTATCTCCGACTGCCCCGGGCCTTTATAGGGCACTCTGACATTCCCGAACTCCCACGTCTCCGACTGCTGCTGGGCCTTTACAGGGCACTCCGACATTCCCGAACTCCCGTCTCTCCGACTGCCGCTGGGCCTTTATAGGGCACTCCGACATTCCCGAACTCCGGCCTCTCTGACTGCCGCTGGGCCTTTAAAGGGCAATCTGACATTCCCGAACTCTGATCTCTCCGACTGCCGCTGGGCCTTTATAGGGCACTCCGACATTCCTGAACACCAGTCTCTCCGACTGCCCCGGGCCTTTATAGGGCACTCTGACATTCCCGAACTCCCACCTGTCCGACTGCTGCTGGGCCTTTATAGAGCACTCCGACATTCCCGAACTCCCACCTCTCCGACTGCCGCTGGGCCTTTAATGGGCAATCTGACATTCCTGAACTCCGGTCTCTCCGACTGCCGTTGGGCCTTGAAAGGGCACTCCAACATTCCCGAACTCTGATCTCTCCGACTGCCGCTGGGCCTTTATAGGGCACTCCAACATTCCCGAACTCCGGTCTCTCCGACTGCCGCTGGGCGGTTATAGGGCACTCCGACATTCCCGAACCCCCGCTTCTCCGACTGCCGCTGGGCCTTTATAGGGCACTCTGACATTCGCGAACTCCGGTCTCTCTGACTGACGCTGGGCCTTTATAGGGCACTCTGACATTCCAGAACTCCCGCCTCTCCGACTGCCGCTGGGCCTTTATAGGGCACTCCGACATTCCCAAACTCCGGCCTCTCCGACTGCCGCTGGGCCTTTATAGGGCACTCCGACATTCCCGAACTCCGGTCTCTCCGACTGCCGCTGGGGGGTTATAGGGCACTCCGACATTCCCGAAGCCCCGCCTCTCCGACTGACGCTGGGCCTTTATAGGGCACTCCGACATTCCCGAACCCCCGCCTCTACAACTGCCGCTGGGCCTTTATAGGGCACTCCGACATTCCCGAACCCCGGCCTCTCCGACTGCCGCTGGGTCTTCATAGGGCACTCCGATATTCCTGAACTCCGGACTCTCCGACTGCCGCTGGGCCTTTATAGGGCACTCCGACGTTCCCGAACTCTGGTCTCTCCGACTACCGCTGGGCCTTTACAATGCACTCCGACATTCCCGAACTCCCCTCTCTCCGACTGCCGCTGGGCCTTTTTAGGGCACTCCGACATTACCGAACTCCCGTCACTCCGACTCCCGCTGGGCCTTTATAGGGCACCCCGACATTCCCGAACTCCGGTCTCTCCGACTGCCGCTGGGCCTTTATACGGCACTCCGACATTCCCGAACTCCCACCTTTCCGACTGCTGTTGGGCCTTTATAGGGCACTCCGACATTCCCATACTCCCGTCGCTCCGACTGCCGCTGGGCCTTTATAGGGCACCCCGACATTCCCGAACCCCCGCCTCTCCGACTGCCGCTGGGCCTTTATAGGGCACTTTGACATTCCCGAACTCCCATCTCTGCGACTGCCGCTGGGCCTTTATAGGGCTCTCCGACATTCCCGAACTCCCGTCTCTCCGACTGTCACTGGGCCTTTATAGGGCACTCCAACATTCGCGAACTCCGGCCTCTCTGACTGCCGCTGGGCCTTCATAGGGCTCCCGACATTCCCGAACTCCGGTCTCTCTGACTGACACTGGGCCTTTATAGGGCACTCTGACATTCCCGAACTCCTACCTCTCCGACTGCCGTTGAGCCTTTATAGGGCACTCCAACATTCCCGAACCCTAATCTCTCCGACTGCCGCTGGGCCTTTATAGGGCACTCCGACATTCCCGAACTCCGGTCTCTCCGACTGACGCTGGGCCTTTATAGGGCACTCCAACATTCCCGAACTCCGGTCTCTCCGACTGCCACTGGGCGGTTATAGGGCACTCCGACATTCCCGAACCCCCGCCTCTCCGACTGCCGCTGGGCCTTTAAAGGGCAATCTGACATTCCCGAACTCCGGTCTCTCCGACTGCCGCTGGGCCTTTATAGGGCACTCCGACATTCCCGAACACCAGTCTCTCCGACTGCCCCGGGCCTTTATAGGGCACTCTGACATTCCCGAACTCCCACCTCTCCGACTGCCGCTGGGCCTTTATCGGGCACTCCGACATTCCCGAACTCCCGTCTCTCCGACTGCCCTTGGGCCTTTATAGGGCACTCCGACCTTCCTGAACTCCGGCCTCTCCGACTGCCCCTGGGCCTTTATAGGGCACTCTGACATTCCAGAACTCCCACCACTCCGACTGCCATGGGCCTTTATAGAGCAATTCGACATCCCCGAAATCCGGTCTCTCCGACTGCCGCTGGGCCTTTATAGGGCACTCCGACATTCCCGAACTCCCGCCTCTCCGACTGCCGCTGGGCCTTTATAGGGCACTCCGACATTCCCAAACTCCGGCCTCTCCGACTGCCGCTGGGCCTTTATAGGGCACTCCGACATTCCCGAACCCCCGCCTCTCCGACTGCCGCTGGGCCTTTATAGGGCACTCCGACATTCCCAAACTCCGGCCTCTACGACTGCCGCTGGGCCTTTATAGGGCACTCCGACATTCCCGAACTCTGATCTCTCTGACTGCCGCTGGGCCTTTATAGGGCACTCCGACATTCCCGAACTCTGATCTCTCTGACTGCCGCTGGGCCTTTATAGGGCACTCCGACATTCCCAAACACCGGTCTCTCCGACTGCCGCTGGGCCTTTATAGGGCACTCTGACATTCCCGAACTCCGGCCTCTCTGACTGCCGCTGGGCATTTAAAGGGCAATCTGACATTCCCGAACTCCGGTCTCTCCGACTGCCGCTGGGCCTTTATAGGGCACTCCGACATTCCCGAACTCCAGTATCTCCGACTGCCCCGGGCCTTTATAGGGCACTCTGACATTCCCGAACTCCCACGTCTCCGACTGCTGCTGGGCCTTTACAGGGCACTCCGACATTCCCGAACTCCCGTCTCTCCGACTGCCGCTGGGCCTTTATAGGGCACTCCGACATTCCCGAACTCCGGCCTCTCTGACTGCCGCTGGGCCTTTAAAGGGCAATCTGACATTCCCGAACTCTGATCTCTCCGACTGCCGCTGGGCCTTTATAGGGCACTCCGACATTCCTGAACACCAGTCTCTCCGACTGCCCCGGGCCTTTATAGGGCACTCTGACATTCCCGAACTCCCACCTGTCCGACTGCTGCTGGGCCTTTATAGAGCACTCCGACATTCCCGAACTCCCACCTCTCCGACTGCCGCTGGGCCTTTAATGGGCAATCTGACATTCCTGAACTCCGGTCTCTCCGACTGCCGTTGGGCCTTTATAGGGCACTCCAACATTCCCGAACTCTGATCTCTCCGACTGCCGCTGGGCCTTTATAGGGCACTCCAACATTCCTGAACTCCGGTCTCTCCGACTGCCGCTGGGCGGTTATAGGGCACTCCGACATTCCCGAACCCCCGCTTCTCCGACTGCCGCTGGGCCTTTATAGGGCACTCTGACATTCGCGAACTCCGGTCTCTCTGACTGACGCTGGGCCTTTATAGGGCACTCTGACATTCCAGAACTCCCGCCTCTCCGACTGCCGCTGGGCCTTTATAGGGCACTCCGACATTCCCAAACTCCGGCCTCTCCGACTGCCGCTGGGCCTTTATAGGGCACTCCGACATTCCCGAACTCCGGTCTCTCCGACTGCCGCTGGGGGGTTATAGGGCACTCCGACATTCCCGAAGCCCCGCCTCTCCGACTGACGCTGGGCCTTTATAGGGCACTCCGACATTCCCGAACCCCCGCCTCTACAACTGCCGCTGGGCCTTTATAGGGCACTCCGACATTCCCGAACCCCGGCCTCTCCGACTGCCGCTGGGTCTTCATAGGGCACTCCGATATTCCTGAACTCCGGACTCTCCGACTGCCGCTGGGCCTTTATAGGGCACTCCGACGTTCCCGAACTCTGGTCTCTCCGACTACCGCTGGGCCTTTACAATGCACTCCGACATTCCCGAACTCCCCTCTCTCCGACTGCCGCTGGGCCTTTTTAGGGCACTCCGACATTACCGAACTCCCGTCTCTCCGACTCCCGCTGGGCCTTTATAGGGCACTCTGACATGCCCGAACTCCGGTCTCTCCGACTGCCGCTGGGCCTTTATACGGCACTCCGACATTCCCGAACTCCCACCTTTCCGACTGCTGTTGGGCCTTTATAGGGCACTCCGACATTCCCATACTCCCGTCGCTCCGACTGCCGCTGGGCCTTTATAGGGCACCCCGACATTCCCGAACCCCCGCCTCTCCGACTGCCGCTGGGCCTTTATAGGGCACTTTGACATTCCCGAACTCCCATCTCTGCGACTGCCGCTGGGCCTTTATAGGGCTCTCCGACATTCCCGAACTCCCGTCTCTCCGACTGTCACTGGGCCTTTATAGGGCACTCCAACATTCGCGAACTCCGGCCTCTCTGACTGCCGCTGGGCCTTCATAGGGCTCCCGACATTCCCGAACTCCGGTCTCTCTGACTGACACTGGGCCTTTATAAGGCACTCTGACATTCCCGAACTCCTACCTCTCCGACTGCCGTTGAGCCTTTATAGGGCACTCCAACATTCCCGAACCCTAATCTCTCCGACTGCCGCTGGGCCTTTATAGGGCACTCCGACATTCCCGAACTCCGGTCTCTCCGACTGACGCTGGGCCTTTATAGGGCACTCCAACATTCCCGAACTCCGGTCTCTCCGACTGCCACTGGGCGGTTATAGGGCACTCCGACATTCCCGAACCCCTGCCTCTCCGACTGCCGCTGGGCCTTTAAAGGGCAATCTGACATTCCCGAACTCCGGTCTCTCCGACTGCCGCTGGGCCTTTATAGGGCACTCCGACATTCCCGAACACCAGTCTCTCCGACTGCCCCGGGCCTTTATAGGGCACTCTGATATTCCCGAACTCCCACCTCTCCGACTGCCGCTGGGCCTTTATCGGGCACTCCGACATTCCCGAACTCCCGTCTCTCCGACTGCCCTTGGGCCTTTATAGGGCACTCCGACCTTCCTGAACTCCGGCCTCTCCGACTGCCCCTGGGCCTTTATAGGGCACTCTGACATTCCAGAACTCCCACCACTCCGACTGCCATGGGCCTTTATAGAGCAATTCGACATCCCCGAAATCCGGTCTCTCCGACTGCCGCTGGGCCTTTATAGGGCACTCCGACATTCCCGAACTCCCGCCTCTCCGACTGCCGCTGGGCCTTTATAGGGCACTCCGACATTCCCAAACTCCGGCCTCTCCGACTGCCGCTGGGCCTTTATAGGGCACTCCGACATTCCCGAACCCCCGCCTCTCCGACTGCCGCTGGGCCTTTATAGGGCACTCCGACATTCCCAAACTCCGGCCTCTACGACTGCCGCTGGGCCTTTATAGGGCACTCCGACATTCCCGAACTCCGGTCTCGCCGACTGCCGCTGGGCGGTTATAGGGCACTCCGATATTCCCGTACACCCGTTTCTCCGACTGCCGCTGGGCCTTTATAGGGCACTCCGACATTCGCGAACTCCGGTCTCTCCGACTGCCGCTGGGCCTTTATAGGGCACTCCGACATTCCTGAACTCCCGCGTCTGCGACTGCTGCTGGGCCTTTATAGGGCACTCCGACATTCCCGAACTCCGGACTCTCCGCCTGCTGCTGTGCCTTTATAGGGCACTCCGACATTCTCGAACCCCGGCCTCTCCGACTGCCGCTGGGTCTTCATAGGGCACTCCGATATTCCCGAACTCCGGCCTCTCCTACTGCCGCTGGGCATTTATAGGGCACTCTGACATTCCCGAACCCCCTGCCTCTCAAACTGTCGCGGGGCCTTTATAGGGCACTCCGACATTCCTGAACTCCGGACTCTCCGACTGCCGCTGGGCCTTTATAGGGCACTCCGACGTTCCCGAACTCCGGTCTCTCCGATTACCGCTGGGCCTTTACAATGCACTCCGACATTCCCGAACTCCCCTCTCTCCGACTGCCGCTGGGCCTTTTTAGGGCACTCCGACATTCCCGAACTCCCGTCTCTCCGACTCCCGCTGGGCCTTTATAGGGCACTCTGACATGCCCGAACTCCGGTCTCTCCGACTGCCGCTGGGCCTTTATAGGGCACTCCGACATTCCCGAACTCTGATCTCTCTGACTGCCGCTGGGCCTTTATAGGGCACTACGACATTCCCGAACTCCCACCTCTACGACTGCCGCTGGGCCTTTCATGGGCACACCGACATTCCCGAACTCCGGTCTCTCCGACTGACGCTGGGCCTTTATAGGGCACTCCGACATTCCCGAACTCCGGTCTCTCCGACTGCCGTTGGGCCTTTATAGGTCACTCCGACATTCCCGAACTCCGGCCTCTCTGACTGCCGCTGGGCCTTTATAGGGCACTCCGACATTCCCAAACTCCGGCCTCTAAGACTGCCGGTGGGCCTTTATAGGGCACTCCGACATTCCCGAACTCCGGTCTCGCCGACTGCCGCTGGGCGGTTATAGGGCACTCCGATATTCCCGTACACCCGTTTCTCCGACTGCCGCTGGGCCTTTATAGGGCACTCCGACATTCGCGAACTCCGGTCTCTCCGACTGCCGCTGGGCCTTTATAGGGCACTCCGACATTCCTGAACTCCCGCGTCTGCGACTGCTGCTGGGCCTTTATAGGGCACTCCGACATTCCCGAACTCCGGACTCTCCGCCTGCTGCTGTGCCTTTATAGGGCACTCCGACATTCTCGAACCCCGGCCTCTCCGACTGCCGCTGGGTCTTCATAAGGCACTCCGATATTCCCGAACTCCGGCCTCTCCTACTGCCGCTGGGCATTTATAGGGCACTCTGACATTCCCGAACCCCCTGCCTCTCAAACTGTCGCGGGGCCTTTATAGGGCACTCCGACATTCCTGAACTCCGGACTCTCCGACTGCCGCTGGGCCTTTATAGGGCACTCCGACGTTCCCGAACTCCGGTCTCTCCGATTACCGCTGGGCCTTTACAATGCACTCCGACATTCCCGAACTCCCCTCTCTCCGACTGCCGCTGGGCCTTTTTAGGGCACTCCGACATTCCCGAACTCCCGTCTCTCCGACTCCCGCTGGGCCTTTATAGGGCACTCTGACATGCCCGAACTCCGGTCTCTCCGACTGCCGCTGGGCCTTTATAGGGCACTCCGACATTCCCGAACTCTGATCTCTCTGACTGCCGCTGGGCCTTTATAGGGCACTACGACATTCCCGAACTCCCACCTCTGCGACTGCCGCTGGGCCTTTCATGGGCACACCGACATTCCCGAACTCCGGTCTCTCCGACTGACGCTGGGCCTTTATAGGGCACTCCGACATTCCCGAACTCCGGTCTCTCCGACTGCCGTTGGGCCTTTAAAGGTCACTCCGACATTCCCGAACTCCGGCCTCTCTGACTGCCGCTGGGCCTTTATAGGGCACTCCGACATTCCCAAACTCCGGCCTCTACGACTGCCGCTGGGCCTTTATAGGGCACTCCGACATTCCCGAACTCCGGTCTCGCCGACTGCCGCTGGGCGGTTATAGGGCACTCCGATATTCCCGTACACCCGTTTCTCCGACTGCCGCTGGGCCTTTATAGGGCACTCCGACATTCGCGAACTCCGGTCTCTCCGACTGCCGCTGGGCCTTTATAGGGCACTCCGACATTCCTGAACTCCCGCGTCTGCGACTGTTGCTGGGCCTTTATAGGGCACTCCGACATTCCCGAACTCCGGACTCTCCGCCTGCTGCTGTGCCTTTATAGGGCACTCCGACATTCTCGAACCCCGGCCTCTCCGACTGCCGCTGGGTCTTCATAAGGCACTCCGATATTCCCGAACTCCGGCCTCTCCTACTGCCGCTGGGCATTTATAGGGCACTCTGACATTCCCGAACCCCCTGCCTCTCAAACTGTCGAAGGGCCTTTATAGGGCACTCCGACATTCCTGAACTCCGGACTCTCCGACTGCCGCTGGGCCTTTATAGGGCACTCCGACGTTCCCG
Organism: Pristiophorus japonicus; assembly: GCF_044704955.1. Taxonomy (NCBI): domain Eukaryota; kingdom Metazoa; phylum Chordata; class Chondrichthyes; family Pristiophoridae; genus Pristiophorus; species Pristiophorus japonicus. The sequence goes on from NC_091989.1 coordinate 187,328,965, forward strand.
AACTCCGGTCTCTCCGATTACCGCTGGGCCTTTACAATGCACTCCGACATTCCCGAACTCCCCTCTCTCCGACTGCCGCTGGGCCTTTTTAGGGCACTCCGACATTCCCGAACTCCCGTCTCTCCGACTCCCGCTGGGCCTTTATAGGGCACTCTGACATGCCCGAACTCCGGTCTCTCCGACTGCCGCTGGGCCTTTATAGGGCACTCCGACATTCCCGAACTCTGATCTCTCTGACTGCCGCTGGGCCTTTATAGGGCACTACGACATTCCCGAACTCCCACCTCTACGACTGCCGCTGGGCCTTTCATGGGCACACCGACATTCCCGAACTCCGGTCTCTCGGACTGACGCTGGGCCTTTATAGGGCACTCCGACATTCCCGAACTCCGGTCTCTCTGACTGCCGTTGGGCCTTTATAGGTCACTCCGACATTCCCGAACTCCGGCCTCTCTGACTGCCGCTGGGCCTTCATAGCACTCCCGACATTCCCGAACTCCGGTCTCTCTGACTGACGCTGGGCCTTTATAGGGCACTCTGACATTCCCGAACTCCCACCTCTCCGACTGCCGCTGGGTCTTTAAAGGGCACTCCGACATTCCCGAACTCCGGCCTCTCCGACTGCCGCTGGGCCTTTATAGGGCACTCCGATATTCCCGAACCCCCCGCCTCTCCGACTGCCGCTGGGCCTTTATAGGGCACTCTGACATTCCCGAACTCCCGTCTCTGCGACTGCCGCTGGGCCTTTATAGGGCTCTCCGACATTCCCGAACTCCCGTCTCTCCGACTGCCGTTGGCCTTCATAGGGCTCCCGACATTCCAGAACTCCGGTCTCTCTGACTGACGCTGGGCCTTAAAAGGGCACTCTGACATTCCCGAACTCCCACCTCTCCGAGTGCCGTTGGGCCTTTATAGGGCACTCCAACATTCCCGAACTCTGATCTCTCCGACTGCCGCTGGGCCTTTATAGGGCACTCCAACATTCCCGAACTCCGGTCTCTCCGACTGCCGCTGGGCCTTTATAGGGTACTCCGACATTCCCGAACTGCGGTCTCTCCGACTGCCGCTGGGCAGTTATAGGGCACTCCGACATTCCCGAACCCCCGCCTCTCCAACTGCCGCTGGGCCTTTATAGGGCACTCCAACATTCCCGAACTCTGATCTCTCCGACTGCCGCTGGGCCTTTATAGGGCACTCCAACATTCCCGAACTCCGGTCTCTCCGACTGCCGCTGGGCCTTTATAGGGCACTCTGACATTCCCGAACTCCGGCCTCTCTGACTGCCGCTGGGCCTTTAAAGGGCAATCTGACATTCCCCAACTCCCACCTCTCCGATTGCTGCTGGGCCTTTATAGGGCACTCCGACATTCCCGAACTCCAGTCTCTCCGACTGCCCCGGGCCTTTATAGGGCACTCTGACATTCCCGAACTCCCACCTCTCCGACTGCTGCTGTGCCTTTATAGGGCACTCCGACATTCCCGAACTCCCGTCTCTCCGACTGCCCCGGGCCTTTATAGGGCACTCCGACATTCCCGAACTCCGGCCTCTCTCACTGCCGCTGGGCCTTTAAAGGGCAATCTGACATTCCCGAACTCCGGTCTCTCCGACTGCCGCTGGGCCTTTATAGGGCACTCCGACATTCCCGAACACCAGTCTCTCCGACTGCCCCGGGCCTTTATAGGGCACACTGACATTCCCGAACTCCCGCCTCTCCGACTGCCGCTGGGCCTTTATAGGGCACGCCGACATTCCCAAACTCCGGCCTCTCCGACTGCCGCTGGGCCTTTATAGGGCACTCCGACATTCCCGAACCCCCGCCTCTCCGACTGCCGCTGGGCCTTTATCGGGCACTCCGACATTCCCGAACTCCCGTCTCTCCGACTGCCCTTGGGCCTTTATAGGGCACTCCGAACTTCCTGAACTCCGGCATCTCCGACTGCCCCTGGGCCTTTATAGGGCATTCTGACATTCCCGAACTCCCACCACTCCGACTGCCATGGGCCTTTATAGGGCAATTCGACATCCCCGAAATCCGGCCTCTCCTACTGCCGCTGGGCATTTATAGGGCACTCTGACATTCCCGAACCCCCTGCCTCTCAAACTGTCGCGGGGCCTTTATAGGGCACTCCGACATTCCTGAACTCCGGACTCTCCAACTGCCGCTGGGCCTTTATAGGGCACTCCGACGTTCCCGAACTCCGGTCTCTCCGATTACCGCTGGGCCTTTACAATGCACTCCGACATTCCCGAACTCCCCTCTCTCCGACTGTCGCTGGGCCTTTTTAGGGCACTCCGACATTCCCGAACTCCCGTCTCTCCGACTCCCGCTGGGCCTTTATAGGGCACTCTGACATGCCCGAACTCCGGTCTCTCCGACTGCCGCTGGGCCTTTATAGGGCACTCCGACATTCCCGAACTCTGATCTCTCTGACTGCCGCTGGGCCTTTATAGGGCACTACGACATTCCCGAACTCCCACCTCTACGACTGCCGCTGGGCCTTTCATGGGCACACCGACATTCCCGAACTCCGGTCTCTCCGACTGACGCTGGGCCTTTATAGGGCACTCCGACATTCCCGAACTCCGGTCTCTCCGACTGCCGTTGGGCCTTTAAAGGTCACTCTGACATTCCCGAACTCCGGCCTCTCTGACTGCCGCTGGGCCTTTATAGGGCACTCCGACATTCCCAAACTCCGGCCTCTACGACTGCCGCTGGGCCTTTATAGGGCACTCCGACATTCCCGAACTCCGGTCTCGCCGACTGCCGCTGGGCGGTTATAGGGCACTCCGATATTCCCGTACACCCGTTTCTCCGACTGCCGCTGGGCCTTTATAGGGCACTCCGACATTCGCGAACTCCGGTCTCTCCGACTGCCGCTGGGCCTTTATAGGGCACTCCGACATTCCTGAACTCCCGCGTCTGCGACTGTTGCTGGGCCTTTATAGGGCACTCCGACATTCCCGAACTCCGGACTCTCCGCCTGCTGCTGTGCCTTTATAGGGCACTCCGACATTCTCGAACCCCGGCCTCTCCGACTGCCGCTGGGTCTTCACAGGGCACTCCGATATTCCCGAACTCCGGCCTCTCCTACTGCCGCTGGGCATTTATAGGGCACTCTGACATTCCCGAACCCCCTGCCTCTCAAACTGTCGCGGGGCCTTTATAGGGCACTCCGACATTCCTGAACTCCAGACTCTCCGACTGCCGCTGGGCCTTTATAGGGCACTCCGACGTTCCCGAACTCCGGTCTCTCCGATTACCGCTGGGCCTTTACAATGCACTCCGACATTCCCGAACTCCCCTCTCTCCGACTGCCGCTGGGCCTTTTTAGGGCACTCCGACATTCCCGAACTCCCGTCTCTCCGACTCCCGCTGGGCCTTTATAGGGCACTCTGACATGCCCGAACTCCGGTCTCTCCGACTGCCGCTGGGCCTTTATAGGGCACTCCGACATTCCCGAACTCTGATCTCTCTGACTGCCGCTGGGCCTTTATAGGGCACTACGACATTCCCGAACTCCCACCTCTACGACTGCCGCTGGGCCTTTCATGGGCACACCGACATTCCCGAACTCCGGTCTCTCCGACTGACGCTGGGCCTTTATAGGGCACTCCGACATTCCCGAACTCCGGTCTCTCCGACTGCCGTTGGGCCTTTATAGGTCACTCCGACATTCCCGACCTCCGGCCTCTCTGACTGCCGCTGGGCCTTCATAGCACTCCCGACATTCCCGAACTCCGGTCTCTCTGACTGACGCTGGGCCTTTATAGGGCACTCTGACATTCCCGAACTCCCGCCTCTCCGACTGCCGCTGGGTCTTTAAAGGGCACTCCGACATTCCCGAACTCCGGCCTCTCCGACTGCCGCTGGGCCTTTATAGGGCACTCCGATATTCCCGAACCCCCCGCCTCTCCGACTGCCGCTGGGCCTTTAGAGGGCACTCTGACATTCCCGAACTCCCGTCTCTGCGACTGCCGCTGGGCCTTTATAGGGCTCTCCGACATTCCCGAACTCCCGTCTCTCCGACTGCCGTTGGCCTTCATAGGGCTCCCGACATTCCCGAACTCCGGTCTCTCTGACTGACGCTGGGCCTTAAAAGGGCACTCTGACATTCCCGAACTCCCACCTCTCCGAGTGCCGTTGGGCCTTTATAGGGCACTCCAACATTCCCGAACTCTGATCTCTCCGACTGCCGCTGGGCCTTTATAGGGCACTCCAACATTCCCGAACTCCGGTCTCTCCGACTGCCGCTGGGCCTTTATAGGGCACTCCGACATTCCCGAACTCCGGTCTCTCCGACTGCCGCTGGGCGGTTATAGGGCACTCCGACATTCCCGAACCCCCGCCTCTCCAACTGCCGCTGGGCCTTTATAGGGCACTCCGTCATTCCCGAACTCCGGTTTCTCCGACTGCCGCTGGGCCTTTATAGGGCACTCTGACATTCCCGAACTTCGGCCTCTCTGACTGCCGCTGGGCCTTCATAGGGCTCCCGACATTCCCGAACTCCGGTCTCTCTGACTGACGCTGGGCCTTTATAGGGCACTCTGACATTCCAGAACTCCCGCCTCTCCGACTGCCGCTGGACCTTTATAGGGCACTCCGACATTCCCAAACACCGGTCTCTCCGACTGCCGCTGGGCCTTTATAGGGCACTCTGACATTCCCGAACTCCGGCCTCTCTGACTGCCGCTGGGCCTTTAAAGGGCAATCTGACATTCCCCAACTCCCACCTCTCCGATTGCTGCTGGGCCTTTATAGGGCACTCCGACATTCCCGAACTCCAGTCTCTCCGACTGCCCCGAGCCTTTATAGGGCACTCTGACATTCCCGAACTCCCACCTCTCCGACTGCTGCTGTGCCTTTATAGGGCACTCCGACATTCCCGAACTCCCGTCTCTCCGACTGCCCCGGGCCTTTATAGGGCACTCCGACATTCCCGAACTCCGGCCTCTCTCACTGCCGCTGGGCCTTTAAAGGGCAATCTGACATTCCCGAACTCCGGTCTCTCCGACTGCCGCTGGGCCTTTATAGGGCACTCCGACATTCCCGAACACCAGTCTCTCCGACTGCCCCGGGCCTTTATAGGGCACACTGACATTCCCGAACTCCCACCTCTCCGACTGCCGCTGGGCCTTTATCGGGCACTCCGACATTCCCGAACTCCCGTCTCTCCGACTGCCCTTGGGCCTTTATAGGGCACTCCGAACTTCCTGAACTCCGGCATCTCCGACTGCCCCTGGGCCTTTATAGGGCATTCTGACATTCCCGAACTCCCACCACTCCGACTGCCATGGGCCTTTATAGGGCAATTCGACATCCCCGAAATCCGGTCTCTCCGACTGACGCTGGGCCTTTATAGGGCACTCCGACATTCCCGAACTCCCGCCTCTCCGACTGCCGCTGGGCCTTTATAGGGCACGCCGACATTCCCAAACTCCGGCCTCTCCGACTGCCGCTGGGCCTTTATAGGGCACTCCGACATTCCCGAACCCCCGCCTCTCCGACTGCCGCTGGGCCTTTATCGGGCACTCCGACATTCCCGAACTCCCGTCTCTCCGACTGCCCTTGGGCCTTTATAGGGCACTCCGAACTTCCTGAACTCCGGCATCTCCGACTGCCCCTGGGCCTTTATAGGGCATTCTGACATTCCCGAACTCCCACCACTCCGACTGCCATGGGCCTTTATAGGGCAATTCGACATCCCCGAAATCCGGCCTCTCCTACTGCCGCTGGGCATTTATAGGGCACTCTGACATTCCCGAACCCCCTGCCTCTCAAACTGTCGCGGGGCCTTTATAGGGCACTCCGACATTCCTGAACTCCGGACTCTCCGACTGCCGCTGGGCCTTTATAGGGCACTCCGACGTTCCCGAACTCCGGTCTCTCCGATTACCGCTGGGCCTTTACAATGCACTCCGACATTCCCGAACTCCCCTCTCTCCGACTGCCGCTGGGCCTTTTTAGGGCACTCCGACATTCCCGAACTCCCGTCTCTCCGACTCCCGCTGGGCCTTTATAGGGCACTCTGACATGCCCAAACTCCGGTCTCTCCGACTGCCGCTGGGTCTTTATAGGGCACTCCGACATTCCCGAACTCTGATCTCTCTGACTGCCGCTGGGCCTTTATAGGGCACTACGACATTCCCGAACTCCCACCTCTACGACTGCCGCTGGGCCTTTCATGGGCACACCGACATTCCCGAACTCCGGTCTCTCCGACTGACGCTGGGCCTTTATAGGGCACTCCGACATTCCCGAACTCCGGTCTCTCCGACTGCCGTTGGGCCTTTAAAGGTCACTCCGACATTCCCGAACTCCGGCCTCTCTGACTGCCGCTGGGCCTTTATAGGGCACTCCGACATTCCCAAACTCCGGCCTCTACGACTGCCGCTGGGCCTTTATAGAGCACTCCGACATTCCCGAACTCCGGTCTCGCCGACTGCCGCTGGGCGGTTATAGGGCACTCCGATATTCCCGTACACCCGTTTCTCCGACTGCCGCTGGGCCTTTATAGGGCACTCCGACATTCGCGAACTCCGGTCTCTCCGACTGCCGCTGGGCCTTTATAGGGCACTCCGACATTCCTGAACTCCCGCGTCTGCGACTGTTGCTGGGCCTTTATAGGGCACTCCGACATTCCCGAACTCCGGACTCTCCGCCTGCTGCTGTGCCTTTATAGGGCACTCCGACATTCTCGAACCTTGGCCTCTCCGACTGCCGCTGGGTCTTCATAGGGCACTCCGATATTCCCGAACTCCGGCCTCTCCTACTGCCGCTGGGCATTTATAGGGCACTCTGACATTCCCGAACCCCCTGCCTCTCAAACTGTCGCGGGGCCTTTATAGGGCACTCCGACATTCCTGAACTCCGGACTCTCCGACTGCCGCTGGGCCTTTATAGGGCACTCCGACGTTCCCGAACTCCGGTCTCTCCGATTACCGCTGGGCCTTTACAATGCACTCCGACATTCCCGAACTCCCCTCTCTCCGACTGCCGCTGGGCCTTTTTAGGGCACTCCGACATTCCCGAACTCCCGTCTCTCCGACTCCCGCTGGGCCTTTATAGGGCACTCTGACATGCCCGAACTCCGGTCTCTCCGACTGCCGCTGGGCCTTTATAGGGCACTCCGACATTCCCGAACTCTGATCTCTCTGACTGCCGCTGGGCCTTTATAGGGCACTACGACATTCCCGAACTCCCACCTCTACGACTGCCGCTGGGCCTTTCATGGGCACACCGACATTCCCGAACTCCGGTCTCTCCGACTGACGCTGGGCCTTTATAGGGCACTCCGACATTCCCGAACTCCGGTCTCTCCGACTGCCGTTGGGCCTTTATAGGTCACTCCGACATTCCCGAACTCCGGCCTCTCTGACTGCCGCTGGGCCTTCATAGCACTCCCGACATTCCCGAACTCCGGTCTCTCTGACTGACGCTGGGCCTTTATAGGGCACTCTGACATTCCCGAACTCCCGCCTCTCCGACTGCCGCTGGGTCTTTAAAGGGATCTCCGACATTCCCGAACTCCGGCCTCTCCGACTGCCGCTGGGCCTTTATAGGGCACTCCGATATTCCCGAACCCCCCGCCTCTCCGACTGCCGCTGGGCCTTTATAGGGCACTGTGACATTCCCGAACTCCCGTCTCTGCGACTGCCGCTGGGCCTTTATAGGGCTCTCCGACATTCCCGAACTCCCGTCTCTCCGACTGCCGCTGAGCCTTTATAGGGAACTCCAACATTCCCGAACTCCGGCCTCTCTGACTGCCGTTGGCCTTCATAGGGCTCCCGACATTCCCGAACTCCGGTCTCTCTGACTGACGCTGGGCCTTAAAAGGGCACTCTGACATTCCCGAACTCCCACCTCTCCGAGTGCCGTTGGGCCTTTATAGGGCACTCCAACATTCCCGAACTCTGATCTCTCCGACTGCCGCTGGGCCTTTATAGGGCACTCCAACATTCCCGAACTCCGGTCTCTCTGACTGACGCTGGGCCTTTATAGGGCACTCCGACATTCCCGAACTCCGGTCTCTCCGACTGCCGCTGGGCGGTTATAGGGCACTCCGACATTCCCGAACCCCCGCCTCTCCAACTGCCGCTGGGCCTTTATAGGGCACTCCGTCATTCCCGAACTCCGGTTTCTCCGACTGCCGCTGGGCCTTTATAGGGCACTCTGACATTCCCGAACTTCGGCCTCTCTGACTGCCGCTGGGCCTTCATAGGGCTCCCGACATTCCCGAACTCCGGTCTCTCTGACTGACGCTGGGCCTTTATAGGGCACTCTGACATTCCAGAACTCCCGCCTCTCCGACTGCCGCTGGACCTTTATAGGGCACTCCGACATTCCCAAACACCGGTCTCTCCGACTGCCGCTGGGCCTTTATAGGGCACTCTGACATTCCCGAACTCCGGCCTCTCTGACTGCCGCTGGGCCTTTAAAGGGCAATCTGACATTCCCCAACTCCCACCTCTCCGATTGCTGCTGGGCCTTTATAGGGCACTCCGACATTCCCGAACTCCAGTCTCTCCGACTGCCCCGGGCCTTTATAGGGCACTCTGACATTCCCGAACTCCCACCTCTCCGACTGCTGCTGTGCCTTTATAGGGCACTCCGACATTCCCGAACTCCCATCTCTCCGACTGCCCCGGGCCTTTATAGGGCACTCCGACATTCCCGAACTCCGGCCTCTCTCACTGCCGCTGGGCCTTTAAAGGGCAATCTGACATTCCCGAACTCCGGTCTCTCCGACTGCCGCTGGGCCTTTATAGGGCACTCCGACATTCCCGAACACCAGTCTCTCCGACTGCCCCGGGCCTTTATAGGGCACACTGACATTCCCGAACTCCCACCTCTCCGACTGCCGCTGGGCCTTTATCGGGCACTCCGACATTCCCGAACTCCCGTCTCTCCGACTGCCCTTGGGCCTTTATAGGGCACTCCGAACTTCCTGAACTCCGGCATCTCCGACTGCCCCTGGGCCTTTATAGGGCATTCTGACATTCCCGAACTCCCACCACTCCGACTGCCATGGGCCTTTATAGGGCAATTCGACATCCCCGAAATCCGGTCTCTCCGACTGACGCTGGGCCTTTATAGGGCACTCCGACATTCCCGAACTCCCGCCTCTCCGACTGCCGCTGGGCCTTTATAGGGCACGCCGACATTCCCAAACTCCGGCCTCTCCGACTGCCGCTGGGCCTTTATAGGGCACTCCGACATTCCCGAACCCCCGCCTCTCCGACTGCCGCTGGGCCTTTAGAGGGCACTATGACATTCCCGAACTCCCATCTCTGTGACTGCCGCTGGGCCTTTATAGGGCTCTCCGACATTCCCGAACTCCCGTCTCTCCGACTGTCGCTGGGCCTTTATAGGGCACTCCAACATTTGCGAACTCCGGCCTCTCTGACTGCCGCTGGGTCTTCTTCGGGCTCCCGACATTCCCGAAATCCGGTCTCTCTGACTGACGCTGGGCCTTTATAGGGCACTCTGACATTCCCGAACTCCTACCTCTCCGACTGCCGTTGAGCCTTTATAGGGCACTCCAACATTCCCGAACTCTAATCTTTCCGACTGCCGCTGGGCCTTTATAGGGCACTCCGACATTCCCGAACTTCGGTCTCTCCGACTGACGCTGGGCCTTTATAGGGCACTCTGACAATCCCGAACTCCCGCCTCTCCGACTGCCGCTGGGCCTTTATAGGGCACTCCGACATTCCCAAACTCCGGCCTCTACGACTGCCGCTGGGACTTTATAGGGCACTCCGAGATTCCCGAACTCCGGTCTCTCCGACTGCCGCTGGGCGGTTATAGGGCACTCCGATATTCCCGTACCCCCGTTTCTCAGACTGCCGCTGGGCCTTTATAGGGCACTCTGACATTCGCGAACTCCGGTCTCTCCGACTGCCGCTGGGCCTTTATAGGGCACTCCGACATTCCTGAACTCCCGCGTCTCTGACTGCTGCTGGGCCTTTATAGGGCACTCCGACATTCCCGAACTCCGGACTCTCCGCCTGCTGCTGTGCCTTTATAGGGCACTCCGATATTCTCGAACCCCGGCCTCTCCGACTGCCGCTGGGTCTTCATAGGGCACTCCGATATTCCCGAACTCCGGCCTCTCCTACTGCCGCTGGGCATTTATAGGGCACTCTGACATTCCCGAACCCCCTGCCTCTCAAACTGTCGCGGGGCCTTTATAGGGCACTCCGACATTCCTGAACTCCGGAATCTCCGACTGCCGCTGGGCCTTTATAGGGCACTCCGACGTTCCCGAACTCCGGTCTCTCCGATTACCGCTGGGCCTTTACAATGCACTCCGACATTCCCGAACTCCCCTCTCTCCGACTGCCGCTGGGCCTTTATAGCGCACTCCGACATTCCCGAACTCCCGTCTCTCCGACTCCCGCTGGGCCTTTATAGGGCACTCTGACATGCCCGAACTCCGGTCTCTCCGACTGCCGCTGGGCCTTTAAAGGGCAATCTGACATTCCCGAACTCCGGTCTCTCCGACTGCCGCTGGGCCTTTATAGGGCACTCCGACATTCCCGAACACCAGTCTATCCGACTGCCCCGGGCCTTTATAGGGCACACTGACATTCCCGAACTCCCACCTCTCCGACTGCCGCTGGGCCTTTATCGGGCACTCCGACATTCCCGAACTCCCGTCTCTCCGACTGCCCTTGGGCCTTTATAGGGCACTCCGAACTTCCTGAACTCCGGCATCTCCGACTGCCCCTGGGCCTTTATAGGGCATTCTGACATTCCCGAACTCCCACCACTCCGACTGCCATGGGCCTTTATAGGGCAATTCGACATCCCCGAAATCCGGTCTCTCCGACTGACGCTGGGCCTTTATAGGGCACTCCGACATTCCCGAACTCCCGCCTCTCCGACTGCCGCTGGGCCTTTATAGGGCACGCCGACATTCCCAAACTCCGGCCTCTCCGACTGCCGCTGGGCCTTTATAGGGCACTCCGACATTCCCGAACCCCCGCCTCTCCGACTGCCGCTGGGCCTTTAGAGGGCACTATGACATTCCCGAACTCCCATCTCTGTGACTGCCGCTGGGCCTTTATAGGGCTCTCCGACATTCCCGAACTCCCGTCTCTCCGACTGTCGCTGGGCCTTTATAGGGCACTCCAACATTTGCGAACTCCGGCCTCTCTGACTGCCGCTGGGTCTTCTTCGGGCTCCCGACATTCCCGAAATCCGGTCTCTCTGACTGACGCTGGGCCTTTATAGGGCACTCTGACATTCCCGAACTCCTACCTCTCCGACTGCCGTTGAGCCTTTATAGGGCACTCCAACATTCCCGAACTCTAATCTTTCCGACTGCCGCTGGGCCTTTATAGGGCACTCCGACATTCCCGAACTTCGGTCTCTCCGACTGACGCTGGGCCTTTATAGGGCACTCTGACAATCCCGAACTCCCGCCTCTCCGACTGCCGCTGGGCCTTTATAGGGCACTCCGACATTCCCAAACTCCGGCCTCTACGACTGCCGCTGGGACTTTATAGGGCACTCCGACATTCCCGAACTCCGGTCTCTCCGACTGCCGCTGGGCGGTTATAGGGCACTCCGATATTCCCGTACCCCCGTTTCTCAGACTGCCGCTGGGCCTTTATAGGGCACTCTGACATTCGCGAACTCCGGTCTCTCCGACTGCTGCTGGGCCTTTATAGGGCACTCCGACATTCCTGAACTCCCGCGTCTCTGACTGCTGCTGGGCCTTTATAGGGCACTCCGACATTCCCGAACTCCGGACTCTCCGCCTGCTGCTGTGCCTTTATAGGGCACTCCGATATTCTCGAACCCCGGCCTCTCCGACTGCCGCTGGGTCTTCATAGGGCACTCCGATATTCCCGAACTCCGGCCTCTCCTACTGCCGCTGGGCATTTATAGGGCACTCTGACATTCCCGAACCCCCTGCCTCTCAAACTGTCGCGGGGCCTTTATAGGGCACTCCGACATTCCTGAACTCCGGAATCTCCGACTGCCGCTGGGCCTTTATAGGGCACTCCGACGTTCCCGAACTCCGGTCTCTCCGATTACCGCTGGGCCTTTACAATGCACTCCGACATTCCCGAACTCCCCTCTCTCCGACTGCCGCTGGGCCTTTATAGCGCACTCCGACATTCCCGAACTCCCGTCTCTCCGACTCCCGCTGGGCCTTTATAGGGCACTCTGACATGCCCGAACTCCGGTCTCTCCGACTGCCGCTGGGCCTTTAAAGGGCAATCTGACATTCCCGAACTCCGGTCTCTCCGACTGCCGCTGGGCCTTTATAGGGCACTCCGACATTCCCGAACACCAGTCTCTCCGACTGCCCCGGGCCTTTATAGGGCACACTGACATTCCCGAACTCCCACCTCTCCGACTGCCGCTGGGCCTATATCGGGCACTCCGACATTCCCGAACTCCCGTCTCTCCGACTGCCCTTGGGCCTTTATAGGGCACTCCGAACTTCCTGAACTCCGGCATCTCCGACTGCCCCTGGGCCTTTATAGGGCATTCTGACATTCCCGAACTCCCACCACTCCGACTGCCATGGGCCTTTATAGGGCAATTCGACATCCCCGAAATCCGGTCTCTCCGACTGACGCTGGGCCTTTATAGGGCACTCCGACATTCCCGAACTCCCGCCTCTCCGACTGCCGCTGGGCCTTTATAGGGCACGCCGACATTCCCAAACTCCGGCCTCTCCGACTGCCGCTGGGCCTTTATAGGGCACTCCGACATTCCCGAACCCCCACCTCTCCGACTGCCGCTGGGCCTTTAGAGGGCACTATGACATTCCCGAACTCCCATCTCTGTGACTGCCGCTGGGCCTTTATAGGGCTCTCCGACATTCCCGAACTCCCGTCTCTCCGACTGTCGCTGGGCCTTTATAGGGCACTCCAACATTTGCGAACTCCGGCCTCTCTGACTGCCGCTGGGTCTTCTTCGGGCTCCCGACATTCCCGAAATCCGGTCTCTCTGACTGACGCTGGGCCTTTATAGGGCACTCTGACATTCCCGAACTCCTACCTCTCCGACTGCCGTTGAGCCTTTATAGGGCACTCCAACATTCCCGAACTCTAATCTTTCCGACTGCCGCTGGGCCTTTATAGGGCACTCCGACATTCCCGAACTTCGGTCTCTCCGACTGACGCTGGGCCTTTATAGGGCACTCTGACAATCCCGAACTCCCGCCTCTCCGACTGCCGCTGGGCCTTTATAGGGCACTCCGACATTCCCAAACTCCGGCCTCTACGACTGCCGCTGGGACTTTATAGGGCACTCCGAGATTCCCGAACTCCGGTCTCTCCGACTGCCGCTGGGCGGTTATAGGGCACTCCGATATTCCCGTACCCCCGTTTCTCAGACTGCCGCTGGGCCTTTATAGGGCACTCTGACATTCGCGAACTCCGGTCTCTCCGACTGCCGCTGGGCCTTTATAGGGCACTCCGACATTCCTGAACTCCCGCGTCTCTGACTGCTGCTGGGCCTTTATAGGGCACTCCGACATTCCCGAACTCCGGACTCTCCGCCTGCTGCTGTGCCTTTATAGGGCACTCCGATATTCTCGAACCCCGGCCTCTCCGACTGCCGCTGGGTCTTCATAGGGCACTCCGATATTCCCGAACTCCGGCCTCTCCTACTGCCGCTGGGCATTTATAGGGCACTCTGACATTCCCGAACCCCCTGCCTCTCAAACTGTCGCGGGGCCTTTATAGGGCACTCCGACATTCCTGAACTCCGGAATCTCCGACTGCCGCTGGGCCTTTATAGGGCACTCCGACGTTCCCGAACTCCGGTCTCTCCGATTACCGCTGGGCCTTTACAATGCACTCCGACATTCCCGAACTCCCCTCTCTCCGACTGCCGCTGGGCCTTTATAGCGCACTCCGACATTCCCGAACTCCCGTCTCTCCGACTCCCGCTGGGCCTTTATAGGGCACTCTGACATGCCCGAACTCCGGTCTCTCCGACTGCCGCTGGGCCTTTATACGGCACTCCGACATTCCCGAACTCCCACCTCTCCGACTGCTGTTGGGCCTTTATAGGGCACTCCGACATTCCCGAACTCCCGTCGCTCCGACTGCCGCTGGGCCTTTATAGGGCACTCCGACATTCCCGAACTCCGGTCTCTCCGACTGCCGCTGGGCGCTTATACGGCACTCCGACATTCCTGAACTCCCGTCTCTCCAACTGCCGCTGGGCCTTTATAGGGCACTCCGACATTCCCTAAATCCCGTCTCTCCGACTGCCGCTGGGTCTTTATAGGGCACTCCGACATTCCCGATCTCTGATCTCTCCGACTGCCGCTGGACCTTTATACGGCACTCCGACATTCCCGAACTCCGGTCTCTCCGACAGCCGCTGGGCCTTTATACGGCACTCCGACATTCCCGAACTCCCACCTCTCCGACTGCTGTTGGGCCTTTATAGGGCACTCCGACATTCCCGAACTCCCGTCGCTCCGACTGCCGCTGGGCCTTTATAGGGCACTCCGACATTCCCGAACTCTGATCTCTCTGACTGCCGCTGGGCCTTTATAGGGCACTACGACATTCCCGAACTCCCACCTCTACGACTGCCGCTGGGCCTTTCATGGGAACACCGACATTCCCGAACTCCGGTCTCTCCGACTGACGCTGGGCCTTTATAGGGCACTCCGACATTCCCGAACTCCGGTCTCTCCGACTGCCGTTGGGCCTTTATAGGGCACTCCGATATTCCCGAACCCCCGCCTCTCCGACTGCCGCTGGGCCTTTATAGGGCACTCTGACATTCCCGAACTCCGGCCTCTCTGACTGCCGCTGGGCCTTCATAGCGCTCCCGACATTCCCGAACTCCGGTCTCTCTGACTGACGCTGGGCCTTTATAGGGCACTCCGACATTCCCGAACTCCGGCCTCTCCGACTGCCGCTGGGCCTTTATAGGGCACTCCGATATTCCCGAACCCCCGCCTCTCCGACTGCCGCTGGGCCTTTATAGGGCACTCTGACATTCCCGAACTCCCGTCTCTGCGACTGCCGCTGGGCCTTTATAGGGCTTTCCGACATTCCCGAACTCCCGTCTCTCCGACTGCCGCTGGGCCTTTATAGGGAACTCCAACATTCCCGAACTCCGGCCTCTCTGACTGCCGCTGGCCTTCATAGGGCTCCCGACATTCCCGAACTCCGGTCTCTCTGACTGATGCTGGGCCTTAAAAGGGCACTCTGACATTCCCGAACTCCCACCTCTCCGAGTGCCGTTGGACCTTTATAGGGCACTCCAACATTCCCGAACTCTGATCTCTCCGACTGCCGCTGGGCCTTTATAGGGCACTCCAACATTCCCGAACTCCGGTCTCTCCGACTGCCGCTGGGCCTTTATAGGGCACTCCGACATTCACGAACTCCGGTCTCTCCGACTGCCGCTGGGCGGTTATAGGGCACTCTGACATTCCCGAACCCCCGCCTCTCCAACTGCCGCTGGGCCTTTATAGGGCACTCCGTTATTCCCGAACTCCGGTTTCTCCGACTGCCGCTGGGCCTTTATAGGGCACTCTGACATTCCCGAACTCCGGCCTCTCTGACTGCCGCTGGGCCTTCATAGGGCTCCCGACATTCCCGAACTCCGGTCTCTCTGACTGACGCTGGGCCTTTATAGGGCACTCTGACATTCCAGAACTCCCGCCTCTCCGACTGCCGCTGGGCCTTTACAGGGCACTCCGACATTCCCGAACTCCCGTCTCTCCGACTGCCGCTGGGCCTTTTTAGGGCACTCCGACATTCCCGAACTCCGGCCTCTCTGACTGCCGCTGGGCCTTTAAAGGGCAATCTGACATTCCCGAACTCTGATCTCTCCGACTGCCGCTGGGCCTTTATAGGGCACTCCGACATTCCCGAACACCAGTCTCTCCGACTGCCCGGGGCCTTTATAGGGCACTCTGACATTCCCGAACTCCCACCTGTCCGACTGCTGCTGGGCCTTTATAGGGCACTCCGACATTCCCGAACTCCCACCTCTCCGACTGCCGCTGGGCCTTTAATGGGCAATCTGACATTCCTGAACTCCAGTCTCTCCGACTGCCGTTGGGCCTTTATAGGGCTCTCCGACATTCCCAAACTCTGGCCTCTCCGACTGCCGCTGGGCCTTTATAGGGCACTCCGACATTCCCGAACTCCGGTCTCTCCGACTGCCGCTGGGGCGTTATAGGGCACTCCGACATTCCCGAACCCCCGCCTCTCCGATTGCCGCTGGGCCTTTATAGGGCACTCCGACATTCCCGAACTCCGGTCTCTCCGACTGCCGCTGGGCCTTTATAGGGCACTCCGACATTCCCGAACTCCGGCCTCTCTGACTGCCGCTGGGCCTTTAAAGGGCAATCTGACATTCCCGAACTCCGGTCTCTCCAACTGCCGCTGGGCCTTTATAGGGCACTCCGACATTCCCGAACTCCAGTCTCTCCAACTGCCCCGGGCCTTTATAGGGCACTCTGACATTCCCGAACTCCCACCTCTCCGACTGCTGCTGGGCCTTTATAGGGCACTCCGACATTCCCGAATTCCCGTCCCTCCGACTGCCGCTGGGCCTTTATAGGGCACTCCGACATTCCCGAACTCCGGCCTCTCTGACTGTCGCTGGGCCTTTAAAGGGCAATCTGACATTCCCGAACTCCGGTCTCTCCGACTGCCGCTGGGCCTTTATAGGGCACTCCAACATTCCCGAACTCTGATCTCTCCGACAGCCGCTGGGCCTTTATAGGGCACTCCAACATTCCCGAACTCCGGTCTCTCCGACTGCCGCTGGGCGGTTATAGGGCACTCCGACATTCCCGAACCCCCGCTTCTCCGACTGCCGCTGGGCCTTTATAGGGCACTCCGACATTCGCGAACTCCGGTCTCTCCGACTGCCGCTGGGCCTTTATAGGGCACTCCGACATTCCTGAACTCCCGCCTCTCCGACTGCTGCTGGGCCTTTATAGGGCACACCGATATTCCCGAACTCCGGCCTCTCCGACTGCTGCTGTGCCTTTATAGGGCACTCCGACATTCCCGAACCCCGGCCTCTCCGACTGCCGCTGGGTCTTCATAGGGCACTCCGATATTCCCGAACTCCGGCCTCTCCTACTGCCGCTGGGCATTTATAGGGCACTCTGACATTCCCGAACCCCCTGCCTCTCAAACTGTCTCGGGGCCTTTCTAGGGCACTCCGACATTCCTGAACTCCGGACTCTCCGACTGCCGCTGGGCCTTTATAGGGCACTCCCACGTTCCCGAACTCCGATCTCTCCGACTACCGCTGGGCCTTTACAATGCACTCCGACATTCCCGAACTCCCCTCTCTCTGACTGCCCCGGGCCTTTATAGGGCACTCTGACATTCCCGAAATCCCACCTCTCCGACTGCTGCTGGGCCTTTATAGGGCACTCCGACATTCCCGAACTCCCGTCTCTCCGACTGCCGCTGGGCCTTTATAGGGCACTCCGACATTCCCGAACTCCGGCCTCTCTGACTGCCGCTGGGCCTTTAAAGGGCAATCTTACATTCGCGAACTCCGGTCTCTCCGACTGCCGCTGGGCCTTTATAGGGCACTCCAACATTCCCGAACTCTGATCTCTCTGACTGCCGCTGGGCCTTTATAGGGCACTCCGACATTCGCGAACTCCGGTCTCTCCGACTGCCGCTGGGCCTTTATAGGGCACACCGACATTCCTGAACTCCCGCCTCTCCGACTGCTGCTGGGCCTTTATAGGGCACTCCGATATTCCCGAACTCCGGCCTCTCTGACTGCTGCTGTGCCTTTATAGGGCACTCCGACATTCCCGAACCCCGGCCTCTCCGACTGCCGCTGGGCCTTTATAGGGCACTCCGACATTCGCGAACTCTGGTCTCTCCGACTGCCGCTGGGCCTTTCTAGGGCACTCCGACATTCCCGAACTCCGGTCTCTCCGACTGCCGCTGGGGGGTTATAGGGCACTCCGACATTCCCGAACCCCCGCCTCTCCGACTGCCACTGGGCCTTTATAGGGCACTCCGACATTCCCGAACTCCGGTCTCTCCGACTGCCGCTGGGCCTTTATAGGGCACTCCGACATTTCCGAACTACGGCCTCTCTGACTGCCGCTGGGCCTGTAAAGGGCAAACTGACATTCCCGAACTCCGGTCTCTCCAACTGCCGCTGGGCCTTTATAGGGCACTCCGACATTCCCGAAGTCTGATCTCTCCGACTGCCGCTGGGCCTTTATAGGGCACTCCAACATTCTCGAACTCCGGTCTCTCCGACTGCCGCTGGGCCTTTATAGGGCACTCCAACATTCTCGAACTCCGGACTCTCCGACTGCCGCTGGGCCTTTATAGGGCACTCCGATGTTCCCGAACTCCGATCTCTCCGACTGCCGCTGGGCCTTTATACGGCACTCCGACACTCCCGAACTCCCACCTCTCCGAGTGCCGTTGGGCCTTTATAGGGCACTCCAACATTCCCGAACTCTGATCTCTCCGACTGCCACTAGGCCTTTATAGGGCACTCCGACATTCCCGAACTCCGGTCTCTCCGACTGCCGCTGGGCGGTTATAGGGCACTCCGACATTCCCGAACCCCCGCCTCTCCAACTGCCTCTGGGCCTTTATAGGGCACTCCGTCATTCCCGAACTCCGGTTTCTCCGACTGCCGCTGGGCCTTTATAGGGCACTCTGACATTCCCGAACTCCGGCCTCTCTGACTGCCGTTGGGCCTTCATAGGGCTCCCGACATTCCCGAACTCCGGTCTCTCTGACTGACGCTGGGCCTTTATAGGGCACTCTGACATTCCAGAACTCCCGCCTCTCTGACTGCCGCTGGGCCTTTATAGGGCACTCCGACATTCCCAAACTCTGGCCTCTCTGACTGCAACTGGGCCTTTATAGGGCACTCCGACATTCCCGAACTCCGGTCTCTCCGACTGCCGCTGGGGGGTTATAGGGCACTCCGACATTCCCGAACCCCCGCCTCTCCGACTGCCGCTGGGCCTTTATAGGGCATTCCGACATTCCCGAACTCCGGCCTCTCTGACTGCCGCTGGGCCTTTAAAGGGCAATCTGACATTCCCGAACTCCGGTCTCTCCAACTGCCGCTGGGCCTTTATAGGGCATTCCCACATTCCCGAACTCCAGTCTCTCCGACTGCCCCGGGCCTTTATAGGGCACTCCGACATTCCCGAACTCCCACCTCTCCGACTGCTGCTGGGCCTTTATAGGGCACGCCGACATTCCTGAACTCCCGCCTCTCCGACTGCTGCTGGGCCTTTATAGGGCACTCCGATATTCCCGAACTCCGGCCTCTCTGACTGCTGCTGTGCCTTTATAGGGCACTCCGACATTCCCGAACTCCGGCCTCTCCGACTGCCGCTGGGCCTTTATAGGGCACTCCGACATTCGCGAACTCCGGTCTCTCCGACTGCCGCTGGGCCTTTCTAGGGCACTCCGACATTCCTGAACTCCCGCCTCTCCGACTGCTGCTGGGCCTTTATAGGGCACTCCGACATTCCCGAACTCCGGCCTCTCTGACTGCTGCTGTGCCTTTATAGGGCACTCCGACATTCCTGAACTCCGGCCTCTCCGACTGCCGCTGGGTCTTCATAGGGCACTCCGATATTCCCGAACTCCGGCCTCTCCTACTGCCGCTGGGCCTTTATAGGGCACTCCGACATTCCCGAACTCCGGTCTCTCCGACTGCCGCTGGGCCTTTATAGGGCACTCCGACATTCCCGAACTACGGCCTCTCTGACTGCCGCTGGGCCTGTAAAGGGCAAACTGACATTCCCGAACTCCGGTCTCTCCAACTGCCGCTGGGCCTTTATAGGGCACTCCGACATTCCCGAACTCTGATCTCTCCGACTGCCGCTGGGCCTTTATAGGGCACTCCAACATTCCCGAACTCCGGTCACTCCGACTGCCGCTGGGCCTTTATAGGGCACTCCGACATTCCTGAACTCCGGCCTCTCCGACTGCTGCTGTGCCTTTATAGGGCACTCCGACATTCCCGAACTCCGGCCTCTCCGACTGCTGCTGTGCCTTTATAGGGCACTCCGACATTCCCGAACCCCGGCCTCTCCGACTGCCGCTGGGTCTTCATAGGGCACTCCGATATTCCCGAACTCCGGCCTCTCCTACTGCCGCTGGGCATTTATAGGGCACTCCGACATTCCCAAACTCTGGCCTCTCTGACTGCCACTGGGCCTTTATAGGGCACTCCGACATTCCCGAACTCCGGTCTCTCCGACTGCCGCTGGGCCTTTATAGGGCACTCCGACATTCCCGAACTCCGGTCTCTCCGACTGCCGCTGGGCCTTTATAGGGCACTCCGACATTCACGAACTCCGGCCTTTCTGACTGCCGCTGGGCCTTTAAAGGGCAATCTGACATTCCCGAACTCCGGTCTCTCCGACTGCCGCTGGGCCTTTATAGGGCACTCCAACATTCCCGAACTCTGATCTCTCCGACTGCTGCTGGGCCTTTATAGGGCACTCCGACATTCCCGAACTCCCACCTCTCCGACTGCTGCTGGGCCTTTATAGGGCACTCCGACATTCCCGAACTCCCGTCTCTCCGACTGCCGCTGGGCCTTTATAGGGCACTCCGACATTCCCGAACTCCGGCCTCTCTGACTGCCGCTGTGCCTTTAAAGGGCAATCTTACATTCCCGAACTCCGGTCTCTCCGACTGCCGCTGGGTCTTTATAGGGCACTCCAACATTCCCGAACTCTGATCTCTCCGACTGCCGCTGGGCCTTTATAGGGCACTCCGACATTCGCGAACTCCGGTCTCTCCGACTGCCGCTGGGCCTTTATAGGGCACTCCGACATTCCTGAACTCCCGCCTCTCCGACTGCTGCTGGGCCTTTATAGGGCACTCCGACATTCCCGAACACCGGCCTCTCTGACTGCTGCTGTGCCTTTATAGGGCACTCCGACATTCCCGAACCCCGGCCTCTCTGACTGCCGCTGGGCATTTATAGGGCACTCTGACATTCCCGAACCCCCTGCCTTTCAAACTGTCGCGGGGCCTTTATAGGGCACTCCGACATTCCTGAACTCCGGACACTCCGACTGCCGCTGGGCCTCTATAGGGCACTCCGACGTTCCCGAACTCCGATCTCTCCGACTCCGGCTGGGCCATTAAAGGGCACTCTGACATGCCCGAACTCCGGTCTCTCTGACTGACGCTGGGCCTTTATAGGGCACTCTGACATTCCCGAACTCCCACCTCTCCGAGTGCCGTTGGGCCTTTATAGGGCACTCCAACATTCCCGAACTCTGATCTCTCCGACTGCCGCTGGGCCTTTATAGGGCACTCCGACATTCCCGAACTCCGGTCTCTCCGACTGCCGCTGGGCGGTTATAGGGCACTCCGACATTCCCGAACCCCCGCTTCTCCGACTGCCGCTGGGCCTTTATAGGGCACTCCGACATTCGCGAACTCCGGTCTCTCCGACTGCCGCTGGGCCTTTATAGGGCACTCCGACATTCCTGAACTCCCGCCTCTCCGACTGCTGCTGGGCCTTTATAGGGCACTCCGACATTCCAGAACTCCGGCCTCTCTGACTGCTGCTGTGCCTTTATAGGGCACTCCGACATTCCCGAACCCCGGCCTCTCCGACTGCCGCTGGGTCTTCATAGGGCACTCCGATATTCCCGAACTTCGGCCTCTCCTACTGCCGCTGGGCATTTATAGGGCACTCTGACATTGCCGAACCCCCTGCCTCTCAAACTGTCGCGGGGCCTTTATAGGGCACTCCGACATTCCTGAACTCCGGACTCTCCGACTGCCGCTGGGCCTTTATAGGGCACTCCGACGTTCCCGAACTCCGGTCTCTCCGACTCCGGCTGGGCCTTTATAGGGCACTCTGACATGCCCGAACTCCGGTCTCTCCGACTGCCGCTGTGCCTTGAAATGGCACTCCGACATTCCCAAACTCCCACCTCTCCGAGTGCCGTTGGGCCTTTATAGGGCACTCCAACATTCCCTAACTCTGATCTCTCCGACTGCCGCTGGGCCTTTATAGGGCACTCCGACATTCCCGAACTCCGGTCTCTCCGACTGCCGCTGTGCGGTTATAGGGCACTCCGACATTCCCGAACCCCCGCATCTCCAACTGCCTCTGGGCCTTTATAGGGCACTCCGTCATTCCCGAACTCCGGTTTCTCCGACTGCCGCTGGGCCTTTATAGGGCACTCTGACATTCCCGAACTCCGGCCTCTCTGACTGACGCTGGGCCTTTAGAGGGCACTCTGACAATCCAGAACTCCCGCCTCTCCGACTGCCGCTGGGCCTTTATAGGGCACTCCGACATTCCCAAACTCTGGCCTCTCCGACTGCCGCTGGGCATTTATAGGGCACTCTGACATTCCCGAACCCCCTGCCTCTCAAATTGTCGCGGGGCCTTTATAGGGCACTCCGACATTCCTGAACTCCGGACTCTCCGACTGCCGCTGGGCCTTTATAGGGCACTCCGAAGTTCCCGAACTCCGATCTCTCCGACTACCGCTGGGCCTTTACAATGCACTCCGACATTCCCGAACTCCCCTCTCTCCGACTGCCGCTGGGCCTTTATAGGGCACTCCGACATTCCCGAACTCCAGTCTCTCCGACTGCCCCGGGCCTTTATAGGGCACTCTGACATTCCCGAACTCCCACCTCTCCGACTGCTGCTGGGCCTTTATAGGGCACTCCGACATTCCCGAACTCCGGTCTCTCCGACTGCCGCTGGGCCTTTATAGGGCACTCCGACATTCACGAACTCCGGCCTTTCTGACTGCCGCTGGGCCTTTAAAGGGCAATCTGACATTCCCGAACTCCGGTCTCTCCGACTGCCGCTGGGCCTTTATAGGGCACTCCAACATTCCCGAACTCTGATCTCTCCGACTGCTGCTGGGCCTTTATAGGGCACTCCAACATTCCCGAACTCCGGTCTCTCCGACTGCCGCTGGGCGGTTATAGGGCACTCCGACATTCCCGAACCCCCGCTTCTCCGACTGCCGCTGGGCCTTTATAGGGCACTCCAACATTCGCGAACTCCGGACTCTGCGACTGCCGCTGGGCCTTTATAGGGCACTCCGACGTTCCCGAACTCCGATCTCTCCGACTACCGCTGGGCCTTTACAATGCACTCCGACATTCCCGAACTCCCCTCTCTCCGACTGCCGCTGGGCCTTTATAGGGCACTCCGACATTCCCGAACTCCCGTCTCTCCGACTCCCGCTGGGCCTTTATAGGGCACTCTGACATGCCCGAACTCCGGTCTCTCCGACTGCCGCTGGGCCTTTATACGGCACTCCGACATTCCCGAGCTCCCACCTCTCCGAGTGCCGTTGGGCCTTTATAAGGCACTCCAACATTCCCGAACTCTGATCTCTCCGACTGCCGCTGGGCCTTTAAAGGGCACTCCGACATTCCTGAACTCCGGTCTCTCCGTCTGCCGCTGGGCGGTTATCGGGCACTCTGACATTCCCGAACTCCGGCCTCTCTGACTGCCGCTGGGCCTTCATAGGGCTCCCGACATTCCCGAACTCCGGTCTCTCTGACTGATGCTGGGCCTTTATAGGGCACTCTGACATTCCCGAACCCCCGCCTCTCCGACTGCCGCTGGGCCTTTATAGGGCACTCCGACATTCCCAAACTCTGGCCTCTCCAACTGCCGCTGGGCCTTTATAGGGCACTCCGACATTCCCGAACTCCGGTCTCTCCGACTGCCGCTGGGGGTTTATAGGGCACTCCGATATTCCCGAACCCCCGCCTCTCCGACTGCCGCTGGGCCTTTATAGGGCACTCCGACATTCCCGAACTCCGGTCTATCCGACTGCCGCTGGGCCTTTATAGGGCACTCCGACATTCCCGAACTCCGGTCTCTCCGACTGCCGCTGGGCCTTTATAGGGCACTCCGACATTCCCGAACTCCGGTCTCTCCAACTGCCGCTGGGCCTTTATAGGGCACTCCGACATTCCCGAACTCCAGTCTCTCCGACTGCCCCGGGCCTTTATAGGGCACTCTGACATTCCCGAACTCCCACCTCTCCGACTGCTGCTGGGCCTTTATAGGGCACTCCGACATTCCCGAACTCCCGTCTCTCCGACTGCCGCTGGGCCTTTATAGGGCACTCTGACATTCCCGAACTCCGGTCTCTCCGACTGCCGCTGGGGGGTTATAGGGCACTCCGACATTCCCGAACTCCGGTCTCTCCGACTGCCGCTGGGCCTTTATAGGGCACTCCGACATTCCCGAACTCCGGTCTCTCCAAGTGCCCCGGGCCTTTATAGGGCACTCTGACATTCCCGAACTCCGGTCTCTCCGACTGCCGCTGGGCCTTTATAGCGCACTCCAACATTCCCGAACTCTGATCTCTCCGACTGCCGCTGGGCCTTTATAGGGCACTCCAACATTCCCGAACTACGGTCTCTCCGACTGCCGCTGGGCGGTTATAGGGCACTCCGACATTCCCGAACCCCCGCTTCTCCGACTGCCGCTGGGCCTTTATAGGACACTCCGACATTCGCGAACTCCGGTCTCTCCGACTGCCGCTGGGACTTTATAGGGCACTTCGACATTCCTGAACTCCCGCCTCTCCGACTGCTGCTGGGCCTTTATAGGGCACTCTGACATTCCCGAACTCCGGCCTCTCCGACTGCTGCTGTGCCTTTATAGGGCACTCCGACATTCCCGAAACCCGGCCTCTCCGACTGCCGCTGGGTCTTCATAGGGCACTCCGATATTCCCGAACTCCGGCCTCTCCTACTGCCGCTGGGCATTTATAGGGAACTCTGACATTCCCGAACCCCCTGCCTCTCAAACTGTCGCGGGGCCTTTATAGGGCACTCCGACATTCCTGAACTCCGGACACTCCGACTGCCGCTGGGTCTTTATAGGGCACTCCGACGTTCCCGAACACCGATCTCTCCGACTACCGCTGGGCCTTTACAATGCACTCCGACATTCCCGAACTCCCGTCTCTCCGACTCCCGCTGGGCCTTTAGAGGGCACTCCGAAATTCCTGAACTCCCGCCTCTCCGACTGCTGCTGGGCCTTTATAGGGCACTCTGACATTCCCGAACTCCGGCCTCTCCGACTGCCGCTGGGCGGTTATAGGGCACTCCGACATTCCCGAACCCCCGCTTCTCCGACTGCCGCTGGGCCTTTATAGGGCACTCCGACATTCGCGAACTCCGGTCTCTCCGACTGCCGCTGGGCCTTTATAGGGCACTCCGACATTCCTGAACTCCCGCCTCTCCGACTGCTGCTGGGCCTTTAAAGGGCAATCTGACATTCCCGAACTCCGGTCTCTCCGACTGCCGCTGGGCCTTTATAGGGCACTCCGACATTCCTGAACTCCCGCCTCTCCGACTGCTGCTGGGCCTTTATAGGGCACTCCGACATTCCAGAACTCCGGCCTCTCTGACTGCTGCTGTGCCTTTATAGGGCACTCCGACATTCCCGAACCCCGGCCTCTCCGACTGCCGCTGGGCATTTATAGGGCACTCTGACATTGCCGAACCCCCTGCCTCTCAAACTGTCGCGGGGCCTTTATAGGGCACTCCGACATTCCTGAACTCCGGACTCTCCGACTGCCGCTGGGCCTTTATAGGGCACTCCGACATTCCTGAACTCCAGTCTCTCTGACTGACGCTGGGCCTTTATAGGGCACTCCGACATTCCCAAACTCTGGCCTCTCCGACTGCCGCTGGGCCTTTATAGGGCACTCCGACATTCCCGAACTCCGGTCTCTCCGACTGCCGCTGAGGGGTTATAGGGCACTCCGACATTCCCGAACTCCGGTCTCTCCGACTGCCGCTGGGGCTTTATAGGGCACACCGACATTCCCGAACTCCGGCCTCTCTGACTGCCGCTGGGCCTTTATAGGGCACTCCCACATTCCCGAACTCCAGTCTCTCCGACTGCCGCTGGGCCTTTATAGGGAACTCCGACATTCCCGAACTCTGATCTCTCCGACTGCCGCTGGGCCTTTATAGGGCACTCCAACATTCCCGAACTCCGGTCTCTCCGACTGCCGCTGGGCGGTTATAGGGCACTCCGACATTCCCGAACCCCCGCTTCTCCGACTGCCGCTGGGCCTTTATAGGGCACTCCCACATTCGCGAACTCCGGTCTCTCCGACTACCGCTGGGCCTTTATAGGGCACTCCGACATTCCTGAACTCCGGTCTCTCCGACTGCCGCTGGGCGGTTATAGGGCACTCCGACATTCCCGAACCCCCGCTTCTCCGACTGCCGCTGGGCCTTTATAGGGCACTCCCACATTCGCGAACTCCGGTCTCTCCGACTACCGCTGGGCCTTTATAGGGCACTCCGACATTCCTGAACTCCCGCCTCTCCGACTGCTGCTGGGCCTTTATAGGGCACTCCGACATTCCCGAACTCCGGCCTCTCCGACTACCGCTGAGCCTTTACAATGCACTCCGACATTCCCGAACTCCCCTCTCTCCGACTGCCGCTGGGCCTTTATAGGGCACTCCGACATTCCCGAACTCCGGCCTCTCCGACTGCCGCTGGGCGGTTATAGGGCACTCCGACATTCCCGAACCCCCGCTTCTCCGACTGCCGCTGGGCCTTTATAGGGCACTCCGACATTCGCGAACTCCGGTCTCTCCGACTGCCGCTGGGCCTTTATAGGGCACTCCGACATTCCTGAACTCCCGCCTCTCCGACTGCTGCTGGGCCTTTATAGGGCACTCCGACATTCCAGAACTCCGGCCTCTCTGACTGCTGCTGTGCCTTTATAGGGCACTCCGACATTCCCGAACCCCGGCCTCTCCGACTGCCGCTGGGTCTTCATAGGGCACTCCGATATTCCCGAACTTCGGCCTCTCCTACTGCCGCTGGGCATTTATAGGGCACTCTGACATTGCCGAACACCCTGCCTCTCAAACTGTCGCGGGGCCTTTATAGGGCACTCCGACATTCCTGAACTCCGGACTCTCCGACTGCCGTTGGGCCTTTATAGGGCACTCCGACATTCCTGAACTCCAGTCTCTCTGACTGACGCTGGGCCTTTATAGGGCACTCTGACATTCCCGAACTCCGGTCTCTCTGACTGACGCTGGGCCTTTAGAGGGCACTCTGACAATCCAGAACTCCCGCCTCTCCGACTGCCGCTGGGCCTTTATAGGGCACTCCGACATTCCCAAACTCTGGCCTCTCCGACTGCCGCTGGGCCTTTATAGGGCACTCCGACATTCCCGAACTCCGGTCTCTCCGACTGCCGCTGGGGGGTTATAGGGCACTCCGACATTCCCCAACCCCCGCCTCTCCGACTGCCGCTGGGCCTTTATAGGGCACTCCGACATTCCCGAACTCCGGTCTCTCCGACTGACGCTGGGCCTTTATAGGGCACTCCGACATTCCCGAACTCCGGTCTCTCCGACTGCCGCTGGGGCTTTATAGGGCACTCCGACATTCCCGAACTCCGGCCTCTCTGACTGCCGCTGGGCCTTTAAAGCGCAATCTGACATTCCCGAACTCCGGTCTCTCCAACTGCCGCTGGGCCTTTATAGGGCACTCCCACATTCCCGAACTCCAGTCTCTCCGACTGCCGCTGGGTCTTCATAGGGCACTCTGATATTCCCGAACTCCGGCCTCTCCTACTGCCGCTGGGCATTTATAGGGCACTCTGACATTCCCGAACCCCCTGCCTCTCAAATTGTCGCGGTGCCTTTATAGGGCACTCCGACATTCCTGAACTCCGGACTCTCCGACTGCCGCTGGGCCTTTATAGGGCACTCCGACGTTCCCGAACTCCGATCTCTCCGACTACCGCTGGGCCTTTACAATGCACTCCGACATTCCCGAACTCCCCTCTCTCCGACTGCCGCTGGGCCTTTATAGGGCACTCCGACATTCCCGAACTCCAGTCTCTCCGACTGCCCCGGGCCTTTATAGGGCACTCTGACATTCCCGAACTCCCACCTCTCCGACTGCTGCTGGGCCTTTATAGGGCACTCCGACATTCCCGAACTCCGGTCTCTCCGACTGCCGCTGGGCCTTTATAGGGCACTCCGACATTCACGAACTCCGGCCTTTCTGACTGCCGCTGGGCCTTTAAAGGGCAATCTGACATTCCTGAACTCCGGTCTCTCCGACTGCCGCTGGGCCTTTATAGGGCACTCCAACATTCCCGAACTCTGATCTCTCCGACTGCTGCTGGGCCTTTATAGGGCACTCCAACATTCCCGAACTCCGGTCTCTCCGACTGCCGCTGGGCGGTTATAGGGCACTCCGACATTCCCGAACCCCCGCTTCTCCGACTGCCGCTGGGCCTTTATAGGGCACTCCAACATTTGCGAACTCCGGACTCTGCGACTGCCGCTGGGCCTTTATAGGGCACTCCGACGTTCCCGAACTCCGATCTCTCCGACTACCGCTGGGCCTTTACAATGCACTCCGACATTCCCGAACTCCCCTCTCTCCGACTGCCGCTGGGCCTTTATAGGGCACTCCGACATTCCCGAACTCCCGTCTCTCCGACTCCCGCTGGGCCTTTATAGGGCACTCTGACATGCCCGAACTCCGGTCTCTCCGACTGCCGCTGGGCCTTTATACGGCACTCCGACATTCCCGAACTCCCACCTCTCCGAGTGC
The DNA here is from genome assembly GCF_044704955.1 of Pristiophorus japonicus. Taxonomy (NCBI): domain Eukaryota; kingdom Metazoa; phylum Chordata; class Chondrichthyes; family Pristiophoridae; genus Pristiophorus; species Pristiophorus japonicus. The sequence continues at coordinate 187,357,559 of NC_091989.1, forward strand.
CGTTGGGCCTTTATAAGGCACTCCAACATTCCCGAACTCTGATCTCTCCGACTGCCGCTGGGCCTTTAAAGGGCACTCCGACATTCCTGAACTCCGGTCTCTCCGTCTGCCGCTGGGCGGTTATCGGGCACTCTGACATTCCCGAACTCCGGCCTCTCTGACTGCCGCTGGGCCTTCATAGGGCTCCCGACATTCCCGAACTCCGGTCTCTCTGACTGATGCTGGGCCTTTATAGGGCACTCTGACATTCCCGAACCCCCGCCTCTCCGACTGCCGCTGGGCCTTTATAGGGCACTCCGACATTCCCAAACTCTGGCCTCTCCAACTGCCGCTGGGCCTTTATAGGGCACTCCGACATTCCCGAACTACGGTCTCTCCGACTGCCGCTGGGGGGTTATAGGGCACTCCGACATTCCCGAACCCCCGCCTCTCCGACTGCCGCTGGGCCTTTATAGGGCACTCCGACATTCCCGAACTCCGGTCTATCCGACTGCCGCTGGGCCTTTATAGGGCACTCCGACATTCCCGAACTCCGGTCTCTCCGACTGCCGCTGGGCCTTTATAGGGCACTCCGACATTCCCGAAACCCGGCCTCTCCGACTGCCGCTGGGTCTTCATAGGGCACTCCGATATTCCCGAACTCCGGCCTCTCCTACTGCCGCTGGGCATTTATAGGGCACTCTGACATTCCCGAACCCCCTGCCTCTCAAACTGTCGTGGGGCCTTTATAGGGCACTCCGACATTCCTGAACTCCGGACACTCCGACTGCCGCTGGGCCTTTATAGGGCACTCTGACGTTCCCGAACTCCGATCTCTCCGACTACCGCTGGGCCTTTACAATGCACTCCGACATTCCCGAACTCCACTCTCTCCGACTGCCGCTGGGCCTTTATAGGGCACTCCGACATTCCCGAACTCCAGTCTCTCCGACTGCCCCGGGCCTTTATAGGGCACTCTGACATTCCCGAACTCCCACCTCTCCGACTGCTGCTGGGCCTTTATAGGGCACTCCGACATTCCCGAACTCCGGCCTCTCTGACTGCCGCTGGGCCTTTAAAGGGCAATCTGACATTCCCGAACTCCGGTCTCTCCGACTGCCGCTGGGCCTTTATAGGGCACTCCGACATTCCCGAACTCTGATCTCTCCGACTGCCGCTGGGCCTTTATAGGGCACTCCAACATTCCCGAACTCCGGTTTCTCCGACTGCCGCTGGGCGGTTATAGGGCACTCCGACATTCCCGAACCCCCGCTTCTCCGACTGCCGCTGGGCCTTTATAGGGCACTCCCACATTCGCGAACTCCGGTCTCTCCGACTACCGCTGGGCCTTTATAGGGCACTCCGACATTCCTGAACTCCCGCCTCTCCGACTGCTGCTGGGCCTTTATAGGGCACTCCGACATTCCCGAACTCCGGCCTCTCCGACTACCGCTGAGCCTTTACAATGCACTCCGACATTCCCGAACTCCCCTCTCTCCGACTGCCGCTGGGCCTTTATAGGGCACTCCGACATTCCCGAACTCCCGTCTCTCCGACTCCCGCTGGGCCTTTAGAGGGCACTCCGACATTCCTGAACTCCCGCCTCTCCGACTGCTGCTGGGCCTTTATAGGGCACTCCGACATTCCCGAACTCCGGCCTCTCTGACTGCTGCTGTGCCTTTATAGGGCACTCCGACATTCCCGAACCCCGGCCTCTCCGACTGCCGCTGGGTCTTCATAGGGCACTCCGATATTCCCGAACTCCCGCCTCTCCTACTGCCGCTGGGCATTTATAGGGCACTCTGACATTGCCGAACCCCCTGTCTCTCAAACTGTCGCGGGGCCTTTATAGGGCACTCCGACATTCCTGAACTCCGGACTCTCCGACTGCCGCTGGGCATTTATAGGGCACTCCGACGTTCCCGAACTCCGATCTCTCCGACTCCGGCTGGGCCTTTATAGGGCACTCTGATATGCCCGAACTCCGGTCTCTCCGACTGCCGCTGTGCCTTGAAATGGCACTCCGACATTCCCGAACTCCCACCTCTCCGAGTGCCGTTGGGCCTTTATAGGGCACTCCAACATTCCCTAACTCTGATCTCTCCGACTGCCGCTGGGCCTTTATAGGGCACTCCGACATTCCCGAACTCCGGTCTCTCCGACTGCCGCTGTGCGGTTATAGGGCACTCCGACATTCCCGAACCCCCGCATCTCCAACTGCCTCTGGGCCTTTATAGGGCACTCCGTCATTCCCGAACTCCGGTTTCTCCGACTGCCGCTGGGCCTTTATAGGGCACTCTGACATTCCAGAACTCCGGCCTCTCTGACTGACGCTGGGCCTTTAGAGGGCACTCTGACAATCCAGAACTCCCGCCTCTCCGACTGCCGCTGGGCCTTTATAGGGCACTCCGACATTCCCAAACTCTGGCCTCTCCGACTGCCGCTGGGCCTTTATAGGGCACTCCGACATTCCCGAACTCCGGTCTCTCCGACTGCCGCTGGGGGGTTATAGGGCACTCCGACATTCCCCAACCCCCGCCTCTCCGACTGCCGCTGGGCCTTTATAGGGCACTCCGACATTCCCGAACTCCGGTCTCTCCGACTGACGCTGGGCCTTTATAGGGCACTCCGACATTCCCGAACTCCGGTCTCTCCGACTGCCGCTGGGGCTTTATAGGGCACTCCGACATTCCCGAACTCCGGCCTCTCTGACTGCCGCTGGGCCTTTAAAGCGCAATCTGACATTCCCGAACTCCGGTCTCTCCAACTGCCGCTGGGCCTTTATAGGGCACTCCCACATTCCCGAACTCCAGTCTCTCCGACTGCCGCTGGGTCTTCATAGGGCACTCTGATATTCCCGAACTCCGGCCTCTCCTACTGCCGCTGGGCATTTATAGGGCACTCTGACATTCCCGAACCCCCTGCCTCTCAAATTGTCGCGGGGCCTTTATAGGGCACTCCGACATTCCTGAACTCCGGACTCTCCGACTGCCGCTGGGCCTTTATAGGGCACTCCGACGTTCCCGAACTCCGATCTCTCCGACTACCGCTGGGCCTTTACAATGCACTCCGACATTCCCGAACTCCCCTCTCTCCGACTGCCGCTGGGCCTTTATAGGGCACTCCGACATTCCCGAACTCCAGTCTCTCCGACTGCCCCGGGCCTTTATAGGGCACTCTGACATTCCCGAACTCCCACCTCTCCGACTGCTGCTGGGCCTTTATAGGGCACTCCGACATTCCCGAACTCCGGTCTCTCCGACTGCCGCTGGGCCTTTATAGGGCACTCCGACATTCCCGAACTCCGGCCTTTCTGACTGCCGCTGGGCCTTTAAAGGGCAATCTGACATTCCCGAACTCCGGTCTCTCCGACTGCCGCTGGGCCTTTATAGGGCACTCCAACATTCCCGAACTCTGATCTCTCCGACTGCTGCTGGGCCTTTATAGGGCACTCCAACATTCCCGAACTCCGGTCTCTCCGACTGCCGCTGGGTGGTTATAGGGCACTCCGACGTTCCCGAACCCCCGCTTCTCCGACTGCCGCTGGGCCTTTATAGGGCACTCCAACATTCGCGAACTCCGGACACTGCGACTGCCGCTGGGCCTTTATAGGGCACTCCGACGTTCCCGAACTCCGATCTCTCCGACTACCGCTGGGCCTTTATAATGCACTCCGACATTCCCGAACTCCCCTCTCTCCGACTGCCGCTGGGCCTTTATAGGGCACTCCGACATTCCCGAACTCCCGTCTCTCCGACTCCCGCTGGGCCTTTATAGGGCACTCTGACATGCCCGAACTCCGGTCTCTCCGACTGCCGCTGGGCCTTTATACGGCACTCCGACATTCCCGAACTCCCACCTCTCCTAGTGCCGTTGGGCCTTTATAAGGCACTCCAACATTCCCGAACTCTGATCTCTCCGACTGCCGCTGGGCCTTTATAGGGCACTCCGACATTCCTGAACTCCGGTCTCTCCGTCTGCCACTGGGCGGTTATCGGGCACTCTGACATTCCCGAACTCCGGCCTCTCTGACTGCCGCTGGGCCTTCATAGGGCTCCCGACATTCCCGAACTCCGGTCTCTCTGACTGATGCTGGGCCTTTATAGGGCACTCCGACATTCCCGAACTCCGGTCTCTCCGACTGCCGCTGGGCCTTTATAGGGCACTCCGACATTCCCGAACTCCGGTCTCTCCAACTGCCGCTGGGCCTTTATAGGGCACTCCGACATTCCCGAACTCCAGTCTCTCCGACTGCCCCGGGCCTTTATAGGGCACTCTGACATTCCCGAACTCCCACCTCTCCGACTGCTGCTGGGCCTTTATAGGGCACTCCGACATTCCCGAACTCCCGTCTCTCCGACTGCCGCTGGGCCTTTATAGGGCACTCTGACATTCCCGAACTCCGGTCTCTCCGACTGCCGCTGGGGGGTTATAGGGCACTCCGACATTCCCGAACTCCGGTCTCTCCGACTGCCGCTGGGCCTTTATAGGGCACTCCGACATTCCCGAACTCCGGTCTCTCCGACTGCCCCGGGCCTTTATAGGGCACTCTGACATTCCCGAACTCCGGTCTCTCCGACTGCCGCTGGGCCTTTATAGGGCACTCCAACATTCCCGAACTCTGATCTCTCCGACTGCCGCTGGGCCTTTATAGGGCACTCCAACATTCCCGAACTACGGTCTCTCCGACTGCCGCTGGGCGGTTATAGGGCACTCCGACATTCCCGAACCCCCGCTTCTCCGACTGCCGCTGGGCCTTTATAGGGCACTCCGACATTCGCGAACTCCGGTCTCTCCAACTGCCGCTGGGCCTTTATAGGGCACTTCGACATTCCTGAACTCCCGCCTCTCCGACTGATGCTGGGCCTTTATAGGGCACTCCGACATTCCCGAACTCCGGCCTCTCCGACTGCTGCTGTGCCTTTATAGGGCACTCCGACATTCCCGAAACCCGGCCTCTCCGACTGCCGCTGGGTCTTCATAGGGCACTCCGATATTCCCGAACTCCGGCCTCTCCTACTGCCGCTGGGCATTTATAGGGCACTCTGACATTCCCGAACCCCCTGCCTCTCAAACTGTCGCGGGGCCTTTATAGGGCACTCCGACATTCCTGAACTCCGGACACTCCGACTGCCGCTTGGCCTTTATAGGGCACTCTGACGTTCCCGAACTCCGATCCCTCCGACTACCGCTGGGCCTTTACAATGCACTCCGACATTCCCGAACTCCCCTCTCTCCGACTGCCGCTGGGCCTTTATAGGGCACTCCGACATTCCCGAACTCCAGTCTCTCCGACTGCCCCGGGCCTTTATAGGGCACTCTGACATTCCCGAACTCCCACCTCTCCGACTGCTGCTGGGCCTTTATAGGGCACTCCGACATTCCCGAACTCCGGTCTCTCCGACTGCCGCTGGGCCTTTATAGGGCACTCCGACATTCCCGAACTCCGGCCTCTCTGACTGCCGCTGGGCCTTTAAAGGGCAATCTGACATTCCCGAACTCCGGTCTCTCCGACTGCCGCTGGGCCTTTATAGGGCACTCCGACATTCCCGAACTCTGATCTCTCCGACTGCCGCTGGGCCTTTAGAGGGCACTCCAACATTCCCGAACTCCGGTCTCTCCGACTGCCGCTGGGCGGTTATAGGGCACTCCGACATTCCCGAACCCCCGCTTCTCCGACTGCCGCTGGGCCTTTATAGGGCACTCCCACATTCGCGAACTCCGGTCTCTCCGACTACCGCTGGGCCTTTATAGGGCACTCCGACATTCCTGAACTCCCGCCTCTCCGACTGCTGCTGGGCCTTTATAGGGCACTCCAACATTCCCGAACTCCGGCCTCTCCGACTACCGCTGAGCCTTTACAATGCACTCCGACATTCCCGAACTCCCCTCTCTCCGACTGCCGCTGGGCCTTTATAGGGCACTCCGACATTCCCGAACTCCCGTCACTCCGACTCCCGCTGGGCCTTTAGAGGGCACTCTGACATGCCCGAACTCCGGTCTCTCCGACTGCCGCTGGGCCTTTATACGGCACTCCGACATTCCCGAACTCCCACCTCTCCGAGTGCCGTTGGGCCTTTATAGGGCACTCCAACATTCCCGAACTCTGATCTCTCCCACTGCCGCTGGGCCTTTATAGGGCACTCCGACATTCCCGAACTCCGGTCTCTCCGTCTGCCGCTGGGCGGTTATAGGGCACTCCGACATTCCCGAACCCCCGCCTCTCCAACTGCCTCTGGGCCTTTATAGGGCACTCCGTCATTCCCGAACTCCGGTTTCTCCGACTGCCGCTGGCCGGTTATAGGGCACTCCGACATTCCGGAACTACCGCCTCTCCGCCTGCCGCTGGGCCTTGAAAGGGTACTCCGACATTCCCGAACTCCCATCTCTCCGACTGCTGCTGGGCCTTTATAGGGCACTCCGACATTCCCGAACTCCCACCTCTCCGACTGCCGCTGGGCCTTTATAGGGCACTCCAACATTCCTGAACTCTGATCTCTCCGACTGCCGCTGGGCCTTTCTCGGGCACTCCGACATTCCCGAACTCCCGTCTCTCCGACTGCCCCTGGGCCTTTATAGGGCACTCCGACGTTCCTGAACTCCGGCCTCTCCGACTGCCCCTGGGCCTTTATAGGGCACTCTGACATTCCCGAACTCCCACCTCTCCGACTGCCGCTGGGCCTTTATAGGGCAATCCGACATCCCCGAAATCCGGTCTCTCCGACTGCCGCTGGGCCTTTATAGGGCACTCTGACATTCCCGAACTCCCGCCTCTCCGACTGCCGCTGGGCCTTTATAGGGCACTCCAACATTCCTGAACTCTGATCTCTCCGACTGCCGCTGGGCCTTTATAGGGCACTCCGATATTCCCGAACTCTGATCTCTCCGACTGCCGCTGGGCCTTTATAGGGCACTCCAACATTCCCGAACTCCGGTCTCTCCGACTGCCGCTGGGTGGTTATAGGGCACTCCGACGTTCCCGAACCCCCGCTTCTCCGACTGCCGCTGGGCCTTTATAGGGCACTCCAACATTCGCGACCTCCGGACTCTGCGACTGCCGCTGGGCCTTTATAGGGCACTCCGACGTTCCCGAACTCCGATCTCTCCGACTACCGCTGGGCCTTTACAATGCACTCCGACATTCCCGAACTCCCCTCTCTCCGACTGCCGCTGGGCCTTTATAGGGCACTCCGACATTCCCGAACTCCTGTCTCTCCGACTCCCGCTGGGCCTTTATAGGGCACTCTGACATGCCCGAACTCCGGTCTCTCCGACTGCCGCTGGGCCTTTATACGGCACTCCGACATTCCCGAACTCCCACCTCTCCGAGTGCCGTTGGGCCTTTATAAGGCACTCCAACATTCCCGAACTCTGATCTCTCCGACTGCCGCTGGGCCTTTATAGGGCACTCCGACATTCCTGAACTCCGGTCTCTCCGTCTGCCACTGGGCGGTTATCGGGCACTCTGACATTCCCGAACTCCGGCCTCTCTGACTGCCGCTGGGCCTTCATAGGGCTCCCGACATTCCCGAACTCCGGTCTCTCTGACTGATGCTGGGCCTTTATAGGGCACTCCGACATTCACGAACTCCGGTCTCTCCGACTGCCGCTGGGCCTTTATAGGGCACTCCGACATTCTCGAACTCCGGTCTCTCCAACTGCCGCTGGGCCTTTATAGGGCACTCCGACATTCCCGAACTCCAGTCTCTCCGACTGCCCCGGGCCTTTATAGGGCACTCTGACATTCCCGAACTCCCACCTCTCCGACTGCTGCTGGGCCTTTATAGGGCACTCCGACATTCCCGAACTCCCGTCTCTCCGACTGCCGCTGGGCCTTTATAGGGCACTCTGACAGTCCCGAACTCCGGTCTCTCCGACTGCCGCTGGGGGGTTATAGGGCACTCCGACATTCCCGAACTCCGGTCTCTCCGACTGCCGCTGGGCCTTTATAGGGCACTCCGACATTCCCGAACTCCGGTCTCTCCGACTGCCCCGGGCCTTTATAGGGCATTCTGACATTCCCGAACTCCGGTCTCTCCGACTGCCGCTGGGCCTTTATAGGGCACTCCAACATTCCCGAACTCTGATCTCTCCGACTGCCGCTGGGCCTTTATAGGGCACTCCAACATTCCCGAACTACGGTCTCTCCGACTGCCGCTGGGCGGTTATAGGGCACTCCGACATTCCCGAACCCCCGCTTCTCCGACTGCCGCTGGGCCTTTATAGGGCACTCCGACATTCGCGAACTCCGGTCTCTCCGACTGCCGCTGGGCCTTTATAGGGCACTTCGACATTCCTGAACTCCCGCCTCTCCGACTGCTGCTGGGCCTTTATAGGGCACTCCGACATTCCCGAACTCCGGCCTCTCCGACTGCTGCTGTGCCTTTATAGGGCACTCCGACATTCCCGAAACCCGGCCTCTCCGACTGCCGCTGGGTCTTCATAGGGCACTCCGATATTCCCGAACTCCGGCCTCTCCTACTGCCGCTGGGCATTTATAGGGCACTCTGACATTCCCGAACCCCCTGCCTCTCAAACTGTCGCGGGGCCTTTATAGGGCACTCTGACAGTCCCGAACTCCGGTCTCTCCGACTGCCGCTGGGGGGTTATAGGGCACTCCGACATTCCCGAACTCCGGTCTCTCCGACTGCCGCTGGGCCTTTATAGGGCACTCCGACATTCCCGAACTCCGGTCTCTCCGACTGCCCCGGGCCTTTATAGGGCACTCTGACATTCCCGAACTCCGGTCTCTCCGACTGCCGCTGGGCCTTGATAGGGCACTCCAACATTCCCGAACTCTGATCTCTCCGACTGCCGCTGGGCCTTTATAGGGCACTCCAACATTCCCGAACTACGGTCTCTCCGACTGCCGCTGGGCGGTTATAGGGCACTCCGACATTCCCGAACCCCCGCTTCTCCGACTGCCGCTGGGCCTTTATAGGGCACTCCAACATTCGCGAACTCCGGACTCTGCGACTGCCGCTGGGCCTTTATAGGGCACTCCGACGTTCCCGAACTCCGATCTCTCCGACTACCGCTGGGCCTTTACAATGCACTCCGACATTCCCGAACTCCCCTCTCTCCGACTGCCGCTGGGCCTTTATAGGGCACTCCGACATTCCCGAACTCCCGTCTCTCCGACTCCCGCTGGGCCTTTATAGGGCACTCTGACATGCCCGAACTCCGGTCTCTCCGACTGCCGCTGGGCCTTTATACGGCACTCCGACATTCCCGAACTCCCACCTCTCCTAGTGCCGTTGGGCCTTTATAAGGCACTCCAACATTCCCGAACTCTGATCTCTCCGACTGCCGCTGGGCCTTTATAGGGCACTCCGACATTCCTGAACTCCGGTCTCTCCGTCTGCCACTGGGCGGTTATCGGGCACTCTGACATTCCCGAACTCCGGCCTCTCTGACTGCCGCTGTGCCTTCATAGGGCTCCCGACATTCCCGAACTCCGGTCTCTCTGACTGATGCTGGGCCTTTATAGGGCACTCCGACATTCCCGAACTCCGGTCTCTCCGACTGCCGCTGGGCCTTTATAGGGCACTCCGACATTCCCGAACTCCGGTCTCTCCAACTGCCGCTGGGCCTTTATAGGGCACTCCGACATTCCCGAACTCCAGTCTCTCCGACTGCCCCGGGCCTTTATAGGGCACTCTGACATTCCCGAACTCCCACCTCTCCGACTGCTGCTGGGCCTTTATAGGGCACTCCGACATTCCCGAACTCCCGTCTCTCCGACTGCCGCTGGGCCTTTATAGGGCACTCTGACATTCCCGAACTCCGGTCTCTCCGACTGCCGCTGGGGGGTTATAGGGCACTCCGACATTCCCGAACTCCGGTCTCTCCGACTGCCGCTGGGCCTTTATAGGGCACTCCGACATTCCCGAACTCCGGTCTCTCCGACTGCCCCGGGCCTTTATAGGGCACTCTGACATTCCCGAACTCCGGTCTCTCCGACTGCCGCTGGGCCTTTATAGGGCACTCCAACATTCCCGAACTCTGATCTCTCCGACTGCCGCTGGGCCTTTATAGGGCACTCCAACATTCCCGAACTACGGTCTCTCCGACTGCCGCTGGGCGGTTATAGGGCACTCCGACATTCCCGAACCCCCGCTTCTCCGACTGCCGCTGGGCCTTTATAGGGCACTCCGACATTCGCGAACTCCGGTCTCTCCAACTGCCGCTGGGCCTTTATAGGGCACTTCGACATTCCTGAACTCCCGCCTCTCCGACTGATGCTGGGCCTTTATAGGGCACTCCGACATTCCCGAACTCCGGCCTCTCCGACTGCTGCTCTGCCTTTATAGGGCACTCCGACATTCCCGAAACCCGGCCTCTCCGACTGCCGCTGGGTCTTCATAGGGCACTCCGATATTCCCGAACTCCGGCCTCTCCTACTGCCGCTGGGCATTTATAGGGCACTCTGACATTCCCGAACCCCCTGCCTCTCAAACTGTCGCGGGGCCTTTATAGGGCACTCCGACATTCCTGAACTCCGGACACTCCGACTGCCGCTTGGCCTTTATAGGGCACTCCGACGTTCCCGAACTCCGATCCCTCCGACTACCGCTGGGCCTTTACAATGCACTCCGACATTCCCGAACTCCCCTCTCTCCGACTGCCGCTGGGCCTTTATAGGGCACTCCGACATTCCCGAACTCCAGTCTCTCCGACTGCCCCGGGCCTTTATAGGGCACTCTGACATTCCCGAACTCCCACCTCTCCGACTGCTGCTGGGCCTTTATAGGGCACTCCGACATTCCCGAACTCCGGTCTCTCCGACTGCCGCTGGGCCTTTATAGGGCACTCCGACATTCCCGAACTCCGGCCTCTCTGACTGCCGCTGGGCCTTTAAAGGGCAATCTGACATTCCCGAACTCCGGTCTCTCCGACTGCCGCTGGGCCTTTATAGGGCACTCCGACATTCCCGAACTCTGATCTCTCCGACTGCCGCTGGGCCTTTAGAGGGCACTCCAACATTCCCGAACTCCGGTCTCTCCGACTGCCGCTGGGCGGTTATAGGGCACTCCGACATTCCCGAACCCCCGCTTCTCCGACTGCCGCTGGGCCTTTATAGGGCACTCCCACATTCGCGAACTCCGGTCTCTCCGACTACCGCTGGGCCTTTATAGGGCACTCCGACATTCCTGAACTCCCGCCTCTCCGACTGCTGCTGGGCCTTTATAGGGCACTCCAACATTCCCGAACTCCGGCCTCTCCGACTACCGCTGAGACTTTACAATGCACTCCGACATTCCCGAACTCCCCTCTCTCCGACTGCCGCTGGGCCTTTATAGGGCACTCCGACATTCCCGAACTCCCGTCACTCCGACTCCCGCTGGGCCTTTAGAGGGCACTCTGACATGCCCGAACTCCGGTCTCTCCGACTGCCGCTGGGCCTTTATACGGCACTCCGACATTCCCGAACTCCCACCTCTCCGAGTGCCGTTGGGCCTTTATAGGGCACTCCAACATTACCGAACTCTGATCTCTCCCACTGCCGCTGGGCCTTTATAGGGCACTCCGACATTCCCGAACTCCGGTCTCTCCGTCTGCCGCTGGGCGGTTATAGGGCACTCCGACATTCCCGAACCCCCGCCTCTCCAACTGCCTCTGGGCCTTTATAGGGCACTCCGTCATTCCCGAACTCCGGTTTCTCCGACTGCCGCTGGCCGGTTATAGGGCACTCCGACATTCCGGAACTACCGCCTCTCCGCCTGCCGCTGGGCCTTGAAAGGGAACTCCGACATTCCCGAACTCCCATCTCTCCGACTGCTGCTGGGCCTTTATAGGGCACTCCGACATTCCCGAACTCCCACCTCTCCGACTGCCGCTGGGCCTTTATAGGGCACTCCAACATTCCTGAACTCTGATCTCTCCGACTGCCGCTGGGCCTTTCTCGGGCACTCCGACATTCCCGAACTCCCGTCTCTCCGACTGCCCCTGGGCCTTTATAGGGCACTCCGACGTTCCTGAACTCCGGCCTCTCCGACTGCCCCTGGGCCTTTATAGGGCACTCTGACATTCCCGAACTCCCACCTCTCCGACTGCCGCTGGGCCTTTATAGGGCAATCCGACATCCCCGAAATCCGGTCTCTCCGACTGCTGCTGGGCCTTTATAGGGCACTCTGACATTCCCGAACTCCCGCCTCTCCGACTGCCGCTGGGCCTTTATACGGCACTCCGACATTCCCGAACTCCCACCTCTCCTAGTGCCGTTGGGCCTTTATAAGGCACTCCAACATTCCCGAACTCTGATCTCTCCGACTGCCGCTGGGCCTTTATAGGGCACTCCGACATTCCTGAACTCCGGTCTCTCCGTCTGCCACTGGGCGGTTATCGGGCACTCTGACATTCCCGAACTCCGGCCTCTCTGACTGCCGCTGTGCCTTCATAGGGCTCCCGACATTCCCGAACTCCGGTCTCTCTGACTGATGCTGGGCCTTTATAGGGCACTCCGACATTCCCGAACTCCGGTCTCTCCGACTGCCGCTGGGCCTTTATAGGGCACTCCGACATTCCCGAACTCCGGTCTCTCCAACTGCCGCTGGGCCTTTATAGGGCACTCCGACATTCCCGAACTCCAGTCTCTCCGACTGCCCCGGGCCTTTATAGGGCACTCTGACATTCCCGAACTCCCACCTCTCCGACTGCTGCTGGGCCTTTATAGGGCACTCCGACATTCCCGAACTCCCGTCTCTCCGACTGCCGCTGGGCCTTTATAGGGCACTCTGACATTCCCGAACTCCGGTCTCTCCGACTGCCGCTGGGGGGTTATAGGGCACTCCGACATTCCCGAACTCCGGTCTCTCCGACTGCCGCTGGGCCTTTATAGGGCACTCCGACATTCCCGAACTCCGGTCTCTCCGACTGCCCCGGGCCTTTATAGGGCACTCTGACATTCCCGAACTCCGGTCTCTCCGACTGCCGCTGGGCCTTTATAGGGCACTCCAACATTCCCGAACTCTGATCTCTCCGACTGCCGCTGGGCCTTTATAGGGCACTCCAACATTCCCGAACTACGGTCTCTCCGACTGCCGCTGGGCGGTTATAGGGCACTCCGACATTCCCGAACCCCCGCTTCTCCGACTGCCGCTGGGCCTTTATAGGGCACTCCGACATTCGCGAACTCCGGTCTCTCCAACTGCCGCTGGGCCTTTATAGGGCACTTCGACATTCCTGAACTCCCGCCTCTCCGACTGATGCTGGGCCTTTATAGGGCACTCCGACATTCCCGAACTCCGGCCTCTCCGACTGCTGCTCTGCCTTTATAGGGCACTCCGACATTCCCGAAACCCGGCCTCTCCGACTGCCGCTGGGTCTTCATAGGGCACTCCGATATTCCCGAACTCCGGCCTCTCCTACTGCCGCTGGGCATTTATAGGGCACTCTGACATTCCCGAACCCCCTGCCTCTCAAACTGTCGCGGGGCCTTTATAGGGCACTCCGACATTCCTGAACTCCGGACACTCCGACTGCCGCTTGGCCTTTATAGGGCACTCCGACGTTCCCGAACTCCGATCCCTCCGACTACCGCTGGGCCTTTACAATGCACTCCGACATTCCCGAACTCCCCTCTCTCCGACTGCCGCTGGGCCTTTATAGGGCACTCCGACATTCCCGAACTCCAGTCTCTCCGACTGCCCCGGGCCTTTATAGGGCACTCTGACATTCCCGAACTCCCACCTCTCCGACTGCTGCTGGGCCTTTATAGGGCACTCCGACATTCCCGAACTCCGGTCTCTCCGACTGCCGCTGGGCCTTTATAGGGCACTCCGACATTCCCGAACTCCGGCCTCTCTGACTGCCGCTGGGCCTTTAAAGGGCAATCTGACATTCCCGAACTCCGGTCTCTCCGACTGCCGCTGGGCCTTTATAGGGCACTCCGACATTCCCGAACTCTGATCTCTCCGACTGCCGCTGGGCCTTTAGAGGGCACTCCAACATTCCCGAACTCCGGTCTCTCCGACTGCCGCTGGGCGGTTATAGGGCACTCCGACATTCCCGAACCCCCGCTTCTCCGACTGCCGCTGGGCCTTTATAGGGCACTCCCACATTCGCGAACTCCGGTCTCTCCGACTACCGCTGGGCCTTTATAGGGCACTCCGACATTCCTGAACTCCCGCCTCTCCGACTGCTGCTGGGCCTTTATAGGGCACTCCAACATTCCCGAACTCCGGCCTCTCCGACTACCGCTGAGACTTTACAATGCACTCCGACATTCCCGAACTCCCCTCTCTCCGACTGCCGCTGGGCCTTTATAGGGCACTCCGACATTCCCGAACTCCCGTCACTCCGACTCCCGCTGGGCCTTTAGAGGGCACTCTGACATGCCCGAACTCCGGTCTCTCCGACTGCCGCTGGGCCTTTATACGGCACTCCGACATTCCCGAACTCCCACCTCTCCGAGTGGTGTTGGGCCTTTATAGGGCACTCCAACATTACCGAACTCTGATCTCTCCCACTGCCGCTGGGCCTTTATAGGGCACTCCGACATTCCCGAACTCCGGTCTCTCCGTCTGCCGCTGGGCGGTTATAGGGCACTCCGACATTCCCGAACCCCCGCCTCTCCAACTGCCTCTGGGCCTTTATAGGGCACTCCGTCATTCCCGAACTCCGGTTTCTCCGACTGCCGCTGGCCGGTTATAGGGCACTCCGACATTCCGGAACTACCGCCTCTCCGCCTGCCGCTGGGCCTTGAAAGGGAACTCCGACATTCCCGAACTCCCATCTCTCCGACTGCTGCTGGGCCTTTATAGGGCACTCCGACATTCCCGAACTCCCACCTCTCCGACTGCCGCTGGGCCTTTATAGGGCACTCCAACATTCCTGAACTCTGATCTCTCCGACTGCCGCTGGGCCTTTCTCGGGCACTCCGACATTCCCGAACTCCCGTCTCTCCGACTGCCCCTGGGCCTTTATAGGGCACTCCGACGTTCCTGAACTCCGGCCTCTCCGACTGCCCCTGGGCCTTTATAGGGCACTCTGACATTCCCGAACTCCCACCTCTCCGACTGCCGCTGGGCCTTTATAGGGCAATCCGACATCCCCGAAATCCGGTCTCTCCGACTGCTGCTGGGCCTTTATAGGGCACTCTGACATTCCCGAACTCCCGCCTCTCCGACTGCCGCTGGGCCTTTATAGGGCACTCCAACATTCCTGAACTCTGATCTCTCCGACTGCCGCTGGGCCTTTATAGGGCACTCCGATATTCCCGAACTCTGATCTCTCCGACTGCCGCTGGGCCTTTATAGGGCACTCCAACATTCCCGAACTCCGGTCTCTCCGACTGCCGCTGGGTGGTTATAGGGCACTCCGACGTTCCCGAACCCCCGCTTCTCCGACTGCCGCTGGGCCTTTATAGGGCACTCCAACATTCGCGAACTCCGGACTCTGCGACTGCCGCTGGGCCTTTATAGGGCACTCCGACGTTCCCGAACTCCGATCTCTCCGACTACCGCTGGGCCTTTACAATGCACTCCGACATTCCCGAACTCCCCTCTCTCCGACTGCCGCTGGGCCTTTATAGGGCACTCCGACATTCCCGAACTCCTGTCTCTCCGACTCCCGCTGGGCCTTTATAGGGCACTCTGACATTCCCGAACTCCGGTCTCTCGGACTGCCGCTGGGCCTTTATAGGGCACTCCGACATTCCTGAACTCCGGTCTCTCCGTCTGCCACTGGGCGGTTATCGGGCACTCTGACATTCCCGAACTCCGGCCTCTCTGACTGCCGCTGGGCCTTCATAGGGCTCCCGACATTCCCGAACTCCGGTCTCTCTGACTGATGCTGGGCCTTTATAGGGCACTCCGACATTCACGAACTCCGGTCTCTCCGACTGCCGCTGGGCCTTTATAGGGCACTCCGACATTCCCAAACTCCGGTCTCTCCAACTGCCGCTGGGCCTTTATAGGGCACTCCGACATTCCCGAACTCCAGTCTCTCCGACTGCCCCGGGCCTTTATAGGGCACTCTGACATTCCCGAACTCCCACCTCTCCGACTGCTGCTGGGCCTTTATAGGGCACTCCGACATTCCCGAACTCCCGTCTCTCCGACTGCCGCTGGGCCTTTATAGGGCACTCTGACAGTCCCGAACTCCGGTCTCTCCGACTGCCGCTGGGGGGTTATAGGGCACTCCGACATTCCCGAACTCCGGTATCTCCGACTGCCGCTGGGCCTTTATAGGGCACTCCGACATTCCCGAACTCCGGTCTCTCCGACTGCCCCGGGCCTTTATAGGGCACTCTGACATTCCCGAACTCCGGTCTCTCCGACTGCCGCTGGGCCTTTATAGGGCACTCCAACATTCCCGAACTCTGATCTCTCCGACTGCCGCTGGGCCTTTATAGGGCACTCCAACATTCCCGAACTACGGTCTCTCCGACTGCCGCTGGGCGGTTATAGGGCACTCCGACATTCCCGAACCCCCGCTTCTCCGACTGCCGCTGGGCCTTTATAGGGCACTCCGACATTCGCGAACTCCGGTCTCTCCGACTGCCGCTGGGCCTTTATAGGGCACTTCGACATTCCTGAACTCCCGCCTCTCCGACTGCTGCTGGGCCTTTATAGGGCACTCCGACATTCCCGAACTCCGGCCTCTCCGACTGCTGCTGTGCCTTTATAGGGCACTCCGACATTCCCGAAACCCGGCCTCTCCGACTGCCGCTGGGTCTTCATAGGGCACTCCGATATTCCCGAACTCCGGCCTCTCCTACTGCCGCTGGGCATTTATAGGGCACTCTGACATTCCCGAACCCCCTGCCTCTCAAACTGTCGCGGGGCCTTTATAGGGCACTCCGACAGTCCCGAACTCCGGTCTCTCCGACTGCCGCTGGGGGGTTATAGGGCACTCCGACATTCCCGAACTCCGGTCTCTCCGACTGCCGCTGGGCCTTTATAGGGCACTCCGACATTCCCGAACTCCGGTCTCTCCGACTGCCCCGGGCCTTTATAGGGCACTCTGACATTCCCGAACTCCGGTCTCTCCGACTGCCGCTGGGCCTTGATAGGGCACTCCAACATTCCCGAACTCTGATCTCTCCGACTGCCGCTGGGCCTTTATAGGGCACTCCAACATTCCCGAACTACGGTCTCTCCGACTGCCGCTGGGCGGTTATAGGGCACTCCGACATTCCCGAACCCCCGCTTCTCCGACTGCCGCTGGGCCTTTATAGGGCACTCCAACATTCGCGAACTCCGGACTCTGCGACTGCCGCTGGGCCTTTATAGGGCACTCCGACGTTCCCGAACTCCGATCTCTCCGACTACCGCTGGGCCTTTACAATGCACTCCGACATTCCCGAACTCCCCTCTCTCCGACTGCCGCTGGGCCTTTATAGGGCACTCCGACATTCCCGAACTCCCGTCTCTCCGACTCCCGCTGGGCCTTTATAGGGCACTCTGACATGCCCGAACTCCGGTCTCTCCGACTGCCGCTGGGCCTTTATACGGCACTCCGACATTCCCGAACTCCCACCTCTCCTAGTGCCGTTGGGCCTTTATAAGGCACTCCAACATTCCCGAACTCTGATCTCTCCGACTGCCGCTGGGCCTTTATAGGGCACTCCGACATTCCTGAACTCCGGTCTCTCCGTCTGCCACTGGGCGGTTATCGGGCACTCTGACATTCCCGAACTCCGGCCTCTCTGACTGCCGCTGGGCCTTCATAGGGCTCCCGACATTCCCGAACTCCGGTCTCTCTGACTGATGCTGGGCCTTTATAGGGCACTCCGACATTCCCGAACTCCGGTCTCTCCGACTGCCGCTGGGCCTTTATAGGGCACTCCGACATTCCCGAACTCCGGTCTCTCCAACTGCCGCTGGGCCTTTATAGGGCACTCCGACATTCCCGAACTCCAGTCTCTCCGACTGCCCCGGGCCTTTATAGGGCACTCTGACATTCCCGAACTCCCACCTCTCCGACTGCTGCTGGGCCTTTATAGGGCACTCCGACATTCCCGAACTCCCGTCTCTCCGACTGCCGCTGGGCCTTTATAGGGCACTCCGACATTCCCGAACTCCGGTCTCTCCGACTGCCCCGGGCCTTTATAGGGCACTCTGACATTCCCGAACTCCGGTCTCTCCGACTGCCGCTGGGCCTTGATAGGGCACTCCAACATTCCCGAACTCTGATCTCTCCGACTGCCGCTGGGGGGTTATAGGGCACTCCGACATTCCCGAACTCCGGTCTCTCCGACTGCCGCTGGGCCTTTATAGGGCACTCCGACATTCCCGAACTCCGGTCTCTCCGACTGCCCCGGGCCTTTATAGGGCACTCTGACATTCCCGAACTCCGGTCTCTCCGACTGCCGCTGGGCCTTTATAGGGCACTCCAACATTCCCGAACTCTGATCTCTCCGACTGCCGCTGGGCCTTTATAGGGCACTCCGACATTCCCGAACTCCCGTCTCTCCGACTGCCGCTGGGCCTTTATAGGGCACTCCCACATTCGCGAACTCCGGTCTCTCCGACTGCCGCTGGGCCTTTATAGGGCACTTCGACATTCCTGAACTCCCGCCTCTCCGACTGCCCCGGGCCTTTATAGGGCACTCTGACATTCCCGAACTCCCACCTCTCCGACTGCTGCTGGGCCTTTATAGGGCACTCCGACATTCCCGAACTCCCGTCTCTCCGACTGCCGCTGGGCCTTTATAGGGCACTCTGACATTCCCGAACTCCGGTCTCTCCGACTGCCGCTGGGGGGTTATAGGGCACTCCGACATTCCCGAACTCCGGTCTCTCCGACTGCCGCTGGGCCTTTATAGGGCACTCCGACATTCCCGAACTCCGGTCTCTCCGACTGCCCCGGGCCTTTATAGGGCACTCTGACATTCCCGAACTCCGGTCTCTCCGACTGCCGCTGGGCCTTTATAGGGCACTCCAACATTCCCGAACTCTGATCTCTCCGACTGCCGCTGGGCCTTTATAGGGCACTCCGACATTCCCGAACTCCCGTCTCTCCGACTGCCGCTGGGCCTTTATAGGGCACTCCCACATTCGCGAACTCCGGTCTCTCCGACTGCCGCTGGGCCTTTATAGGGCACTTCGACATTCCTGAACTCCCGCCTCTCCGACTGCTGCTGGGCCTTTATAGGGCACTCCGACATTCCCGAACTCCGGCCTCTCCGACTGCTGCTGTGCCTTTATAGGGCACTCCGACATTCCCGAAACCCGGCCTCTCCGACTGCCGCTGGGTCTTCATAGGGCACTCCGATATTCCCGAACTCCGGCCTCTCCTACTGCCGCTGGGCATTTATAGGGCACTCTGACATTCCCGAACCCTCTGCCTCTCAAACTGTCGCGGGGCCTTTATAGGGCACTCCGACATTCCTGAACTCCGGACACTCCGACTGCCGTTGGGCCTTTATAGGGCACTCCGACGTTCCCGAACTCCGATCCCTCCGACTACCGCTGGGCCTTTACAATGCACTCCGACATTCCCGAACTCCCCTCTCTCCGACTGCCGCTGGGCCTTTATAGGGCACTCCGACATTCCCGAACTCCAGTCTCTCCGACTGCCCCGGGTCTTTATAGGGCACTCTGACATTCCCGAACTCCCACCTCTCCGACTGCTGCTGGGCCTTTATAGGGCACTCCGACATTCCCGAACTCCGGTCTCTCCGACTGCCGCTGGGCCTTTATAGGGCACTCCGACATTCCCGAACTCCGGCCTCTCTGACTGCCGCTGGGCCTTTAAAGGGCAATCTGACATTCCCGAACTCCGGTCTCTCCGACTGCCGCTGGGCCTTTATAGTGCACCCCGACATTCCCGAACTCTGATCTCTCCGACTGCCGCTGGGCCTTTATAGGGCACTCCAACATTCCCGAACTCCGGTCTCTCCGACTGCCGCTGGGCGGTTATAGGGCACTCCGACATTCCCGAACCCCCGCTTCTCCGACTGCCGCTGGGCCTTTATAGGGCACTCCCACATTCGCGAACTCCGGTCTCTCCGACTACCGCTGGGCCTTTATAGGGCACTCCGACATTCCTGAACTCCCGCCACTCCGACTGCTGCTGGGCCTTTATAGGGCACTCCAACATTCCCAAACTCCGGCCTCTCCGACTACCGCTGAGCCTTTACAATGCACTCCGACATTCCCGAACTCCCCTCTCTCCGACTGCCGCTGGGCCTTTATAGGGCACTCCGACATTCCCGAACTCCCGTCTCTCCGACTCCCGCTGGGCCTTTAGAGGGCACTCTGACATGCCCGAACTCCGGTCTCTCCGACTGCCGCTGGGCCTTTATACGGCACTCCGACATTCCCGAACTCCCACCTCTCCGAGTGCCGTTGGGCCTTTATAGGGCACTCCAACATTCCCGAACACTGATCTCTCCCACTGCCGCTGGACCTTTATAGGGCACTCCGACATTCCCGAACTCCAGTCTCTCCGTCTGCCGCTGGGCGGTTATAGGGCACTCCGACATTCCCGAACCCCCGCCTCTCCAACTGCCTCTGGGCCTTTATAGGGCACTCCGTCATTCCCAAACTCCGGTTTCTCCGACTGCCGCTGGGGCATTATAGGGCACTCCGACATTCCCGAACTCCGGTCTCTCCGACTGCCGCTGGGCCTTTATAGGGCACTCCGACATTCCCGAATTCCCACCTTTCCAACTGCCGCTGGGCCTTTATAGGGCACTCCGACATTCCCGAACCCCGGTCTCTCCGACTGCCGCTGGCCGGTTATAGGGCACTCCGACATTCCGGAACTACTGCCTCTCCGCCTGCCGCTGGGCCTTGAAAGGGCACTCCGACATTCCCGAACTCCCATCTCTCCGACTGCTGCTGGGCCTTTATAGGGCACTCCGACATTCCCGAACTCCCACCTCTCCGACTGCCGCTGGGCCTTTATAGGGCACTCCAACATTCCTGAACTCTGATCTCTCCGACTGCCGCTGGGCCTTTATAGGGCACTCCGACATTCCCGAACACCCGTCTCTCCGACTGCCCCTGGGCCTTTATAGGGCACTCCGACGTTCCTGAACTCCGGCCTCTCCGACTGCCCCTGGGCCTTTATAGGGCACTCTGACATTCCCGAACTCCCACCTCTCCGACTGCCGCTGGGCCTTTATAGGGCAATCCGACATCCCCGAAATCCGGTCTCTCCGACTGCCGCTGGGCCTTTATAGGGCACTCTGACATTCCCGAACTCCCGCCTCTCCGACTGCCGCTGGGCCTTTATAGGGCACTCCAACATTCCTGAACTCTGATCTCTCCGACTGCCGCTGGGCCTTTATAGGGCACTCCGATATTCCCGAACTCTGATCTCTCCGACTGCCGCTGGGCCTTTGTAGGGCACTCCGACATTCCCGAACTCCCGTCTCTCCAACTGCCGCTGGGTCTTTATAGAGCACTCCGACATTCCCAAACTCCGGCCTCTCCGACTGCCCCTGGGCCTTTATAGGGCACTCCGACATTCCCGAACTCTGATCTCTCCGACTGCCGCTGGGCATTTATAGGGCACTCCGACATTCCCGAACTCCCGTCACTCCGACTGCCCCTGGGCCTTGATAGGGCACTCCGACATTTCTGAACTCCGGCCTCTCCGACTGCCCCTGGGCCTTTATAGTGCACTCTGACATTCCCGAACTCCCGCCTCTCCGACTGCCGCTGGGCCTTTATAAGGCACTCCGACATTCCCGAACTCCCGCCTCTCCGACTGCCGCTGGGCCTTTATAGGGCACTCCGACATCCCCGAAATCCGGTCTCTCCGACTGCCGCTGGGCATTTTGTAGGGCACTCCGACATTCCCGAACTCCGGTCTCTCCGACTGGCGCTGGGCCTTTATAGGGCACTCTGACATTCCGAACTCCGGCCTCTCTGACTGCCGCTGGGCCTTCTAAGTGCTCCCGACATTCCCAAACTCCGGTCTCTCTGACTGACGCTGGGCCTTTGTAGGGCACTCTGACATTCCCGAACTCCCACCTCTCCGACTGCCGCTGTGCCTTTATAGGGCACTCCAAAATTCCCAAACTCTGATCTCTCCGACTGCCACTGGGCCTTTATAGGGCACTCCGACATTCCCGAACACCGGTCTCTCCGACTGCCGCTGGGCCTTTATAGGGCACTCCGACATTCCCGAAATCCCACCTCTCCGACTGCCGCTGGGCCTTTATAGGGCAATCCGACATTCCCGAACCCCGGTCTCTCCGACTGCCGCTGGCCGGTTATAGGGCACTCCGACATTCTGGAAGTCCCGCCTCTCCGCCTGCCGCTGGGCCTTTATAGGGCACTCCGACGTTCCCGAACTCCGATCTCTCCGACTACCGCTGGGCCTTTACAATGCACTCCGACATTCCCGAACTCCCCTCTCTCCGACTGCCGCTGGACCTTTATAGGGCACTCCGACATTCCCGAACTCCAGTCTCTCCGACTGCCCCGGGCCTTTATAGGGCACTCTGACATTCCCGAACTCCCACCTCTCCGACTGCTGCTGGGCCTTTATAGGGCACTCCGACATTCCCGAACTCCGGTCTCTCCGACTGACGCTGGGCCTTTATAGGGCACTCCGACATTCCCGAACTCCGGCCTCTCTGACTGCCGCTGGGCCTTTAAAGGGCAATCTGACATTCCCGAACTCCGGTCTCTCCAACTGCCGCTGGGCCTTTATAGGGCACTCCAACATTCCCGAACTCTGATCTCTCCGACTGCCGCTGGGCCTTTATAGGGCACTCCGACATTCCCGAACTCCGGCCTCTCCAACTGCTGCTGTGCCTTTATAGGGCACTCCGACATTCCCGAACCCCGGCCTCTCCGACTGCCGCTGGGTCTTCATAGGGCACTCCGATATTCCCGAACTCCGGCCTCTCCTACTGCCTCTGGGCACTTATAGGGCACTCCGACGTTTCTGAACCCCCTGTCTCTCAAACTGTCGCGGGGCCTTTATAGGGCACTCCGACATTCCTGAACTCCGGACTCTCCGACTGCCGCTGGGCCTTTATAGGGCACTCCGACATTCCCGAATTCCCACCTTTCCGACTGCCGCTGGGCCTTTATAGGGCACTCCGACATTCCCGAACCCCGGTCTCTCCGACTGCCGCTGGCCGGTTATAGGGCACTCCGACATTCCGGAACTACCGCCTCTCCGCCTGCCGCTGGGCCTTTATAGGGCACTCCGACATTCCTGAACTCCGGACTCTCCGACTGCCGCTGGGCCTTTATAGGGCACTCTGATATTCCCGAACTCCCACCTCTCCGACTGCCGCTGGGCCTTTATAGGGCAATCCGACATCACCGAAATCCGGTCTCTCCGACTGCCGCTGGGCCTTTATAGGGCACTCTGACATTCCCGAACTCCCGCCTCTCCGACTGCCGCTATCTTTATAGGGCACTCCAACATTCCTGAACTCTGATCTCTCCGACTGCCGCTGGGCCTTTGTAGGGCACTCCGACATTCCCGAACTCCCGTCTCTCCAACTGCCGCTGGGTCTTTATAGAGCACTCCGACATTCCCAAGCTCCGGCTTCTCCGACTGCCCCTGGGCCTTTATAGGGCACTCCGACATTCCCGAACTCTGATCTCTCCGACTGCCGCTGGGCATTTATAGGGCACTCCGACATTCCCGAACTCCCGTCACTCCGACTGCCCCTGGGCCTTGATAGGGCACTCCGACATTCCTGAACTCCGGCCTCTCCAACTGCCCCTGGGCCTTTATAGGGCACTCTGACATTCCCGAACTCCCGCCTCTCCGACTGCCGCTGGGCCTTTATAGGGCACTCCGACATTCCCGAACTCCCGCCTCTCCGACTGCCGCTGGGCCTTTATGGGGCACTCCGACATCCCCGAAATCCGGTCTCTCCGACTGCCGCTGGGCCTTTTGTAGGGCACTCCGACATTCCCGAACTCCCGTCTCTCCGACTGGCGCTGGGCCTTTATAGGGCACTCTGAAATTCCCGAACTCCGGTCTCTCTGACTGACGCTGGGCCTTTATAGGGCACTCTGACATTCCCGAACTCCGGCCTCTCTGACTGCCGCTGGGCCTTCTAAGTGCTCCCGACATTCCCAAACTCCGGTCTCTCTGACTGACGCTGGGCCTTTATAGGGCACTCTGACATTCCCGAACTCCCACCTCTCCGACTGCCGCTGTGCCTTTATAGGGCACTCCAACATTCCCAAACTCTGATCTCTCCGACTGCCGCTGGGCCTTTATAGGGCACTCCGACATTCCCGAACACCGGTCTCTCCGACTGTCGCTGGGCCTTTATAGGGCACTCCGACATTCCCGAAATCCCACATCTCCGACTGCCGCTGGGCCTTTATAGGGCAATCCGACATTACCGAACCCCGGTCTCACCGACTGCCGCTGGCCGGTTAGAGGGCACTCCGACATTCCGGAAGTCCCGCCTCTCCGCCTGCCGCTGGGCCTTTATAGGGCACTCCGACGGTCCCGAACTCCGATCTCTCCGACTACCGCTGGGCCTTTACAATGCACTCAAACATTCCCGAACTCCCCTCTCTCCGACTGCCGCTGGGCCTTTATAGGGCACTCCGACATTCCCGAACTCCAGTCTCTCCGACTGCCCCGGGCCTTTATAGGGCACTCTGACATTCCCGAACTCCCACCTCTCCGACTGCTGCTGGGCCTTTATAGGGCACTCCGACATTCCCGAACTCCGGTCTCTCCGACTGCCGCTGGGCCTTTATAGGGCACTCCGACATTCCCGAACTCCGGCCTCTCTGACTGCCGCTGGGCCTTTAAAGGGCAATCTGACATTCCCGAACTCCGGTCTCTCCGACTGCCGCTGGGCCTTTATAGGGCACTCCAACATTCCCGAACTCTGATCTCTCCGACTGCCGCTGGGCCTTTATAGGGCACTCCAAAATTCCCGAACTCCGGTCTCTCCGACTGCCGCTGGGCGGTTATAGGGCACTCCGACATTCCCGAACCCTCGCTTCTCCGACTGCCGCTGGGCCTTTATAGGGCACTCCGACATTCGCGAACTCCGGTCTCTCCGACTGCCGCTGGGCCTTTATAGGGCACTCCGACATTCCTGAACTCCCGCCTCTCCGACTGCTGCTGTGCCTTTATAGGGCACTCCGACATTCCCGAACCCCGGCCTCTCCGACTGCCGCTGGGTCTTCATAGGGCACTCCGATATTCCCGAACTCCGGCCTCTCCTACTGCCTCTGGGCACTTATAGGGCACTCCGACGTTTCCGAACCCCCTGTCTCTCAAACTGTCGCGGGGCCTTTATAGGGCACTCCGACATTCCTGAACTCCGGACTCTCCGACTGCCGCTGGGCCTTTATAGGGCACTCCTACGTTTCCGAACTCCGTTCTCTCCTTTTACCGCTGGGCCTTTACAATGCACTCCGACATTCCCGAACTCCCCTCTCTCCGACTGCCGCTGGGCCTTTATAGGGCACTCCGACATTCCCGAACTCCCGTCTCTCCGACTCCCGCTGGGCCTTTATAGGGCACTCTGACATGCCCGAACTCCGGTCTCTCCGACTGCCGCTGGGCGTTTATACGGCACTCCGACATTCCCGAACTCCCACCTCTCCGAGTGCCATTGGGCCTTTATAGGGCACTCCAACATTCCCGAACTCTGATCTCTCCGACTGCCGCTGGGCCTTTATAGGGCACTCCGACATTCCCGAACTCCGGTCTCTCCGTCTGCCGCTGGGCGGTTATAGGGCACTCCGACATTCCCGAACCCCTGCCTCTCCAACTGCCTCTGGGCCTTTATAGGGCACTCCGTCATTCCGGAACTCCGGTTTCTCCGACTGCCGCTGGGCCTTTATAGGGCACTCTGACATTCCAGAACTCCCGCCTCTCCGACTGCCGCTGGGCCTTTATAGGGCTCCCGACATTTCCGAACTCCGGTCTCTCTGACTGACGCTGGGCCTTTATAGGGCACTCTGACATTCCAGAACTCCCGCCTCTCCGACTGCCGCTGGGCCTCTATAGGGCACTCCGACATTCCCAAACTCTGGCCTCTCCGACTGCCGCTGGGCCTTTATAGGGCACTCCGACATTCCCGAACTCCGGTCTCTCCGACTGCCGCTGGGGGGTTATAGGGCACTCCGACATTCCCGAACCCCCGCCTCTCCGACTGGCGCTAGGGCTTTATAGGGCACTCCGACATTCCCGAACTCCAGTCTCTCCAACTGCCGCTGGGCCTTTATAGGGCACTCCGACATTCCCGAACTCCGGTCTCTCCGACTGCCGCTGGGTCTTTATAGGGCACTCCGACATTCCCAAACTCCGGCCTCTCTGACTGCCGCTGGGCCTTTAAAGGGCAATCTGACATTCCCGAACTCCGGTCTCTCCAACTGCCGCTGGGCCTTTAAAGGGCACTCCGACATTCCCGAACTCCAGTCTCTCCGACTGCGACGGGCCTTTATAGGGCACTCTGACATTCCCGAACTCCCACCTCTCCGACTGCTGCTGGGCCTTTATAGGGCCCTCCGACATTCCCGAACTCCCGTCTCTCCGACAGCCTCTGGGCCTTTATAGGGCACTCCGTCATTCCCGAACTCCGGTTTCTCCGACTGCCGCTGGGCCTTTATAGGGCACTCTGACATTCCCGAACTCCGGCCTCTCTGACTGCCGCTGGGCCTTTATAGGGCTCCCGACATTCCCGAACTCCGGTCTCTCTGACTGACGCTGGGCCTTTATAGGGCACTCCAACATTCCCAAACTCTGATCTCTCCGACTGCCGCTGGGCCTTTATAGGGCACTCCGACATTCCCGAACACCGGTCTCTCCGACTGCCGCTGGGCCTTTATAGGGCACTCCAACATTCCCGAACTCCCCTCTCTCCGACTGCCGCTGGGCCTTTATAGGGCACTCCGATATTCCCGAACTCTGATCTCTCCGACTGCCGCTGGGCCTTTGTAGGGCACTCCGAAATTCCCGAACTCCCGTCTCTCCGACTGCCGCTGGGCCTTTATAGGGCACTCCGACGTTCCTGAACTCCGGCCTCTCCGACTGCCCCTGGGCCTTTATAGGGCACTCTGACATTCCCGAACTCCCACCTCTCCAACTGCCGCTGGGCCTTTATAGGGCAATCCGACATCCCCGAAATCCGGTCTCTCCGACTGCCGCTGGGCCTTTATAGGGCACTCCGACATTCCCGAACTCCCGCCTCTCCGACTGCCGCTGGGCCTTTATAGGGCACTCTGACATTCCCGAACTCCCACCTCTCCGACTGCCGCTGGGCCTTTATAGGGCAATCCGACATCCCCGAAATCCGGTCTCTCCGACTGCCGCTGGGCCTTTATAGGGCACTCCGACATTCCCGAACTCCCGCCTCTCCGACTGCCGCTGGGCCTTTATAGGGCACTCCAACATTCCTGAACTCTGATCGACTGCCGCCGGGCCTTTATAGGGCACTCCGATATTCCCGAACTCTGATCTCTCCGACTGCCGCTGGGCCTTTGTAGGGCACTCCGACATTCCCAAACTCCGGCCTCTCCGACTGCCCCTGGGCCTTTATAGGGCACTCCGACATTCCCGAACTCTGATCTCTCCGACTGCCGCTGGGCATTTATAGGGCACTCCGACATTCCCGAACTCCCGTCACTCCGACTGCCCTTGGGCCTTGATAGGGCACTCCGACATTCCTGAACTCCGGCCTCTCCGACTGCCCCTGGGCCTTTATAGGGCACTCTGACATTCCCGAACTCCCGCCTCTCCAACTGCCGCTGGGCCTTTATAGGGCACTCCGACATTCCCGAACTCCCGCCTCTCCGACTGCCGCTGGGCCTTTATAGGGCACTCCGACATCCCCGAAATCCGGTCTCTCCGACTGGCGCTGGGCCTTTATAGGGCACTCTGACATTCCCGAACTCCGGTCTCTCTGACTAACGCTGGGCCATTATAGGGCACTCTGACATTCCCGAACTCCGGCCTCTCTGACTGCCGCTGGGCCTTCTAAGTGCTCCCAACATTCCCAAACTCCGGTCTCTCTGACTGACGCTGGGCCTTTATAGGGCACTCCGACATTCCCGAACTCCCGCCTCTCCGACTGCCGCTGGGCCTTTATAGGGCACTCCGACATCCCCGAAATCCGGTCTCTCCGACTGCCGCTGGGCCTTTTGTAGGGCACTCCGACATTCCCGAACTCCGGTCTCTCCGTCTGGCGCTGGGCCTTTATAGGGCAATCTTACATTCCCGAACTCCGGTCTCTCTGACTGACGCTGGGCCTTTATAGGGCACTCTGACATTCCCGAACTCCTACCTCTCCGACATCCGTTGAGCCTTTATAGGGCACTCCAACATTCCCGAACCTTAATCTCTCCGACTGCCGCTGGGCCTTTATAGGGCACTCCGACATTCCCGAACTCCCGCCTCTCCGACTGCCACTGGGCCTTTATAGGGCACTCCGACATTCCCGAACTCCGGTCTCTCCGACTGCCGCTGGGCCTTTATAGGGCACTCCGACATTCCCGAAATCCCACCTCTCCGACTGCCGCTGGGCCTTTATAGGGCAATCCGACATTCCCGAACCCCGGTCTCTCCGACTGCCGCTGGCCAGTTATAGGGCACTCCGACATTCCGGAACTCCCGCCTCTCCGCCTGCCGCTGGGACTTGAAAGGGCACTCCGACATTCCCGAACTCCCATCTCTCCGACTGCTGCTGGGCCTTTATAGGGCACTCCGACATTCCCGAACTCCCACCTCTCCGACTGCCGCTGGGTCTTTATAGGGCACTCTGACATTCCCGAACTCCCACCTCTTCGACTGCCGCTGGGCCTTTATAGGCCAATCCGACATCCCCGAAATCCGGTCTCTCCGACTGCCGCTGGGCCTTTATAGGGCACTCTGACATTCCCGAACTCCCGCCTCTCCGACTGCCGCTGGGCCTTTATAGGGCACTCCAACATTCCTGAACTCTGATCTCTCCGACTGCCCCTGGGCCTTTATAGGGCACTCCGACATTCCCAAACTCCCGTCTCTCCAACTGCCGCTGGGTCTTTATAGAGCACTCCGACATTCCCAAACTCCGGCCTCTCCGACTGCCCCTGGGCCTTTATAGGGCACTCCGACATTCCCGAACTCTGATCTCTCCGACTGCCGCTGGGCATTTATAGGGCACTCCGACATTCCCGAACTCCCGTCACTCCGACTGCCCCTGGGCCTTGATAGGGCACTCCGACATTCCTGAACTCCGGCCTCTCCGACTGCCCCTGGGCCTTTATAGGGCACTCTGACATTCCCGAACTCCCGCCTCTCCGACTGCCGCTGGGCCTTTATAGGGCACTCCGACATTCCCGAACTCCCGCCTCTCCGACTGCCGCTGGGCCTTTATAGGGCACTCCGACATCCCTGAAATCCGGTCTCTCCGACTGCCGCTGGGCCTTTTGTAGGGCACTCCGACATTCCCGAACTCCGGTCTCTCCGACTGCCGCTGGGCCTTTATATGGCACTCCGACATCCCCAAACTCCCACCTCTACGACTGCCGCTGGACCTTTATGGGGCACTCCGACATTCCCGAACTCCGGTCTCTCCGACTGCCGCTGGGCGGTTATAGGGCACTCCGACATTCCCGAACACCCGCCTCTCCGACTGCCGCTGGGCCTTTATAGGGCACTCCGACATTCCCGAACTCCGGTCTCTCCGACTGCCGCTGGGCCTTTATAGGGCACTCCGACATTCCCGAACTCCGGCCGCTCTGACTGCCGCTGGGCCTTTATAGGGCATTCCGACATTCCCGAACTCCGGTCTCTCCGACTGCCGCTGGGCCTTTATAGGGCACTCCGACATTCCCGAACTCCGGCCTCTCTGACTGCCGCTGGGCCTTCATAGGGCTCCCGACGTTCCCAAACTCCTGTTTCTCTGACTGATGCTGGGCCTTTATAGGGCACTCTGACATTCCCGAACTCCGGCCTCTACGACTGCCGCTGGGCCTTTATAGGGCACTCCAACATTCCCAAACTCTGATCTCTCTGACTGCCGCTGGGCCTTTATAGGGCATTCCGACATTCCCGAACTCCGGTCTCTCCGACTGCCGCTGGGCCTTTATAGGGCACTCCGACATTCC
The DNA here is from genome assembly GCF_044704955.1 of Pristiophorus japonicus. Taxonomy (NCBI): domain Eukaryota; kingdom Metazoa; phylum Chordata; class Chondrichthyes; family Pristiophoridae; genus Pristiophorus; species Pristiophorus japonicus. Next base: position 187,387,534 of record NC_091989.1, read on the forward strand.
CGAACTCCGGTCTCTCCGACTGCCGCTGGGCCTTTATTGGGCACTCCGACATTCCCGAACTCCGGTCTCTCTGACTGACGCTGGGCCTTTATAGGGCACTCCAACATTCCCGA